>NC_044552.1:145743607-146482357 GCF_007565055.1 Rhinopithecus roxellana
CAGGCCGGGCGCCGTGGCTCACGCCTGTAATCCCAGCACTTTGGGTGGCCGAGGCAGGCGGATCATGAGGTCAGGAGATCGAAACCATCCTGGCTAACACAGTGAAACCCCATCTCTACTAAAAATACAAAAAAAAATTAGCTGGGCGTGGTGGCAGTCACCTGTAGTCCCAGCTACTTGGGAGGCTGAGGCAGGAGAACGGTGTGAACCCAGGAGGCGGAGCTTGCAGTGAGCCAAGATCGCGCCACTGCACTCCAGCCTGGGTGACACAGCAAGACTCTGTCTCAAAAAAAAAAGTTATGACATAGAAAGGGACCAATAAAGGGTATGCCTACAGCACAGCTGTCCTTAAGATATTCATAATAAGGACAAGGCCCCAACAGGAAACATGCCCTTGGCCAGAAAAACCAATGTACAGGAATGGGGAGGGGAGAGCTGGTGGAGAACTGTACTTCCTTGAGACCATCACTGCTGAAAATCAACTCCAACCTTCAAGACACTTCCAACAACTTGGGTCCTTCCTTGTGGTCTTTGCCAGATTCAAATTTGTAATTATATTGCTTTTCTCTCTGGTTCCTTTCTCAAACCGAAGAATAAGATTCTGACAGGTGAAAGAAAGCTGGCCCCCGGGTAAACAGGCATTATCTACTCTCTGCGACAGAAGTTCACTCCCATTTTGGTTTTTCTCAGTTGGGCGGTATCACAGTTATCTCCAGCGAGGTAGACTTAGACCTCTATTGTAGTCATAGGGCCCATTTTCATATATTTTCTCTCTTATATATACTCTGTATACAGCCAGACTACCCATCATCTAAGTGGTCCTCTTTGGAGATATTGCTTATTTATTTTTTTATTTAAACAGAATGGGGGGGTCTCTCTACATTGCCCAGGATGGTCTTGAACTCTTGGGCTCAAGCAATTCTCCCATCCCAGTCTCCCAAAGTGCTGGGTTTACAGGCATAAGCCACAACACCTGTCCAGAGATACTCCTTATTTTGCACTGAGTCTACATTCTGTAGTCATTAACAGCCCTTTCCTGGGCCTCAGTTTCCTTCTGAACTAAGCCAATACTCTAACATTCAAAGCACTCAAGGACTTTTAGAAGGCCTAGGCCCATACCCTGAGTCCACTTGAGCAGGGATGTGCCAACTATGGCTCCCTCTATCTTCATAGAGCCCTGGTAGGCAATGGACAAGAGAGAGATTAATCTAAGTGATCTGTTATAGTCTAGGTGCTGTCCAATCTATATTGCTATCTTCTTGCTGCCACTTTGGGGCAGGTGGAAATAAGGAGGTAGAGAAGCCCTTGCTCCCAAAAACTGGCTAGAAGGAAAGTGACCAGTGGCAACATAGGTTAGAAATTCCCCATCCAGTCTTGTCCTCAGGACTGTCCCAGTCATGGGGTAGCTACCAATGCTACGGGCTGATCTGCACCTACACCATGGAGCTATGTATGGTGGAGGCAAGTGGGTGCAGAGGGTAAGGGCAGGCACTGCTGCCTCATGGAGGGGCCCAGCTGGATTGAGAAAGATCATGTGTATCATAAGAGTGCCCAGGGCAATGAGGAGGGGTGATTGCTTGTCTACAGATGGTAACTTGAAGGCCATTGAAGACTACAGTCATCCCTAGAAACTGAGTCAATAGTCTTTCAGTTTGATCATTATTTGACATTAATGAGCTTTGAGGGAAAAAAAATGATACAGTTTGGCTGTGTCCTCACCCAAATCTCAACTTGAATTGTATCTCCAGAATTCCCACATGTTGTGGGAGGGACCCAGGGGAAGGTAATTGAATCATGAGGGCTGGTCTTTTCCATGCTATTCTCGTGATAGTGAATGAGTCTCCTGAGATCTGATGGGTTTATCAGGGGTTTCTGCTTTTGCTTTCTCCTCATTTTATCTTGCTGCCACCATCTAAGAAATGCCTTTTGTCTCCTGTTAGGATTCTGAGGCCTCCCCAGCCATACGGAACTGTAAGTCCAGTTAAACCTCTTTTTCTTCCCATTCTAGGGTATGTCTTTATCAGCAGCAAGAAAACAGACTAATACAGTAAAGTGGTACCAGGAGTGGGGTGTTCCTAAAAAGATACCCAAAACTGTGGAATCAACTTTGGAACTGGGTAACAGGCAGATGTTGGAACAGTTTGGAAGGCTCAGAAGAAGATAGGAAAATGTGGGAAAGTTTGGAACCTCCTAGAGACTTGTTGAATGGCTTTGACAAAAATGCTGATAGCAACATGGACAATAAGGTCCAGGCTGAGGTGGTCTCAGATGGAGATGAGGAACTTGTTGGGAACTGGAGCAAAGGTGACTCTTACTATGTTTCAGCAAAGAGAATGGTGGCATGTTGCCCCTGCCCTAGAGATTTGTGAAACTTTGAACTTGAGAGAGATGATTTAGGGTATCTGGCAGAAGAAATATCTAAACAGTAAAGCATTCAAAAGGTGACTTGGGTGCTGTTAAAAGCATTCCATTTTAAAAGGGAAACAGAGCATAAAAGTTCAGAAAATTTGCGGGCTGAAGATGCAGTAGAAAAAAAACATTTTTTGAGGAGAAATTCAAGCTGGCTGCAGAAATTTGCATAAGTAGCAAGGAGGCTAATGTTAATCCTGAAGACCATGGGGGAAAATGTCTCCAGGCCATGTCAGAGACCTTCATGACAGCTCCTCCATCACAGGCCTCAAGGCCCAAGCGGAAAAAGTGGTTTTGTGGGCAGGGCCAGTCCAGGAATGTGCTGTGTTCAGTCTAGGGACTTGGTGCCCTGTGCCCCAGCCACTCTACCTGTGACTGAAAGGGACAAATGTAGAGCTCGAGCTGTGGCTTCAGAGAGTGGAAGCCCTAAGCCTTGGCAGCTTCCACATGGTGTTGAGCTTGCGGGTGAACAGAAGTCAGGAATTGAGGTTTGGGAACCTCTGCCTAGATTTCAGAAGAGGTATGGAAATGCCTGGATGTCCAGGCCAAAGTTTGCCATGGGCAGGGTTGGGGGGGCCTCATGGAGAACTTCTGCTAGGCAGTGCAGAAGGGAAATATGGGTTTGGAACCCCCACACAGAGTCCCTACTGGGGCACTGCCTAGTCAAGCTGTGCAAAGAGGGTCATTGTCCTCCAGACTCCAGAATGGTAGATCCACTGATAACATGTACCATGCATCTAGAAAAGCTGCAGACACTCAACACTAGCCTGTGAAAGCAGCCAAGAGGGAGGCTGTACCGTGCAAAGCCACAGGGGCGGAGCTGCCCAAGACCATGGGAACCCACCTCTTGCATTAGTGTGACTTGGATGTGAAACCTGGATTCAAAGGATAATTTTGGAGCTTTAAAATTTAGCTGCCCCACTGGATTTCAGACTTTCCATGTGCCCTGCAACCCCTTTGTTTTGGTCAATTTGGAACAGCTCCCATTTGGAACAGCTGTATTTACCCAATACCTGTACCCCCATTTTATCTAGGAAGTAACTAGCTTGCTTTTGATTTTACAGGCTCATGGGTAGAAGGGATTTACCTTGTCTCAGATGAGATTTTGGATTGTGGACTTTTGGGTTAATGGTGAAATGAGTTAAAACTTTGGTGGACAGTTGGGAAGGCATGATTGGTTTCGAAATATGAGGACGTGAGATTTGGAGGGGCCAGGGGCAGAATGATATGGTTTGGCTGTGTCCCCACCCAAATCTCAACTTGAATTGTATCTCCCAGAATTCTCCCGTGTTGTGGGAGGGACCCAGGAGAAGGTAATTGGATCATAGGGCTCGGTCTTTCCCATTCTATTCTTGTGATAGTCAGAATGTCTCACAAGACCTGATATGTTTATCAAGAGTTTCCCAGTTTTGCTTCCTCCTCATTTTCTCTTGCCGCTGCCACGTTAGAAGTGCCTTTCGCCTCCTGCCATGATTCTGAGGCCTCACCAGTCATGTGGAACCATAAGTCCAATTAAATCTCTTTTTCTTCCCAATCTCAGGTATGTTTTTATCAGCAGTGTGAAAATGGACTAATACAATGGATAAATTAAGGATCTTTTTCCTTGAAAAACAGAACCACTTTCGACATAGTCCCATAGCTTTTCTGTGGGAATGAAGCATTGCCACCTTCATCTGCCTTGGAATGCTTTTGTTGAAGACTCTCCGACGCCAGCCCACAAAAATGTGGGTCAGGTCACACTTCATGGAGATGTCACATTTTAGTCACTTTATCCATTTTTAGGTGCATATGGTATGCCTGAAGAATTATTAGAAGAATTGATAATGAAATATAAACTCTGATGGCACTTGATTTTTCCAAAGGCTATTATTTTTTTTAACACAGAAAAAAGTGATGGCTCTAACATCAGATTTATACATTCATAAATAAGTGACAACAATTGTCTGAGTTTGGCAGGTAAGACATTTGTCAATCTGGGTAGCACTGTAGCAGGCAGGCTGGATGATCAAGTTCACTTAATAAATTACTTACACAGCTGTGATGTGGAATAGTGGGAAATGTTCAGGAGTAACAAAATATTTATTTGTTTAATATTTCCAACACTAAATGGAAAGTGTGAGCATTTTAAGAAATAATTTTTATTATAATTAAAATTTTTTTCCACTTCTTTTTTCTTTTTCTTTTATCATTGTTCTAATCAAGCGAGATCGAGATTAATTTTTAATTAATTCTTTTTTTTTCAAACAAGGCCTCACTCCAGGCTGGTCTTGACCTCCTCGGCTCAAGCAATCCTCCTGACTCAGCTTCCAAGTAGCTGGGACTATGGGTGCAAGACACTGCACCTGACTCAAATTTTTAAAAATAGAAATATATGCATTGAAATATTAATAATGGCTATCTGAATGAAAGACATACGATTTTATTTTTTCCTTTTTTGTATCTTTAAAAATTTTCACACAGAGTACATATTTTCATAGAGTAAATGCAATTTAAAACCCTTGTTAATTTTTCAAAATTAACACAACATGCAATTATAAACATCATTCATAGCACGTGCATTATATCGATTTATTTTATTTAGTTACTTTTTTTGAGACAGGGTCTCATTCTGTCTCCCAGCCTGGAGTGCAATGGCACGATATCAGGTCATAGCAACCTCCACCTCCCAGGCTGAAGCAGTCTCCCCACCTCAGCCTCCTGAGTAGCTGGAACTACAGGCATGTGCCACCATGCCAGCTAATTTTTGTATTTTTTGTAGAGATAGGGTTTCTCCATGTTGCCCAGGCTGGTGATTTTGTTGTCTATGATTATAGACTAATAGGAATAATAGGAAAAATTATTTCTAAACATCTGATTTACATACAGAGAGAGGATTAGTATTTTTTTTTAAAAAAAAAACAAAGTATATCTCAAAACACGTATGCTCATTAATAGTCACAACTTCATTACCTTTCTGCTGAGTCTGCGTTTAAGTTCCATTTTTGCTTCTTGTTCCTCTTCTTCATTCTTTTCTGTTTATTAAAGGAGGAAAGTCATGATGACAGTTACTACAGATGATTTTATAATCAGAAAAGTATATCAGGCCACAATCACGTGATTCTAACAAATAATGATCAAACACTTCACCAACATTGTTAAAAAGTTATTGAAAGATTTTGTAGAAAGGTTGATCATCTTATACACACACACACATGCTTTTTTTGTAGGACTGGTTTGCTTTACTAATTTTAAAAGTTTTTGCTTCCTGATGTCTTGTTGTATTCTTAAAAAAACCACAATGCCCATATTCTAATGAAAGCCCTCTATTGTTGATCATCTCATGGGCTTATAAGCACAATTTACCAGAATTCAGATGAAAATTTACTTCTAGATCTGCCCTTCATGTGAAAATCTGAGACATATTAAAAGAGCAAATTAGAACCATCCGATGCATGTTTGAGCTGCTGATTTCCACTCAAATCCAACCAAAATATTTGATTTGTCTTCCTTGGTTTCCATAGAAGCAGAATGTAAGCATTTCCTTGGACTTTGCTTTCAAACCAGAATGTTCTAAATGAGGTTATGATGTACTGTGGGTGGAAATTATTTATTTTCTTGTGACTTTGCCTTTCCCAAGTCTTCTCTTTCTCTAGTGATTCACCAAGTAGTACAATTTTATGCTGCCTAACAGATGGGATTTAAAGAAAAATGTCCAAAATTTTTAAAGAAATAAACACCCCTTCAGGTTTTGCTGGTTGTTGCTTACTTGAGGAACTTCTCTCTGTTGCTTCCTTTAGCTCATCATCTGTTCGATCAGTGAGCATACATTTTGCTTCTTGGATACCGATGCTTATGAAAGATTATGTTTTAGAAAGTGCTATTATGAACTCTTTTGAAGAAAAATAAGACTGCATAAAGGCTTGACCAAAAGGTTGAAAAAGGAAAGCTTCTTCTATTTGTTTATTTATTTTTATTTTTGTTTTTATTTTATTTTATTTTTTGAGACAGAGTCTCGCTCTGTCACCCAGGCTAGAGTGCAGTGGTGCAATCTTGGCTCACTGCAAACTCTGCCTCCCGGGTTCAATGAAAAAAAATTTTTTAATCCATGACAGGTATGAAATATATTTATTTTAAAATTCAAATAGACTTCTTACAACTAAAACTATTTTTATTGTGAATAAAATATCAGTATTCAATATTTGCAACATCTGTATTTGTTAGTTGAACAGGCTAAATTCTCTATCAGTTTTCCTTCTCTGAACAGGGAAAAGTTTCTATGTTCCTCTGAAATAATAACTTTAATGCATAAGAAAGAAAGAAGGTGATTAGACAACGAGTGAACATAAACCGTAATCACCCACAAGATAAGAAACAATGAGTTAATATCCTTTCATTTTGTGCCAAACAAATTTGGTTATAATTTAAATTTCTTCCTATGAAAGTACTGTAGGTTTTTAATTTCTTCACAAAATATATATCCTTTCATATCCTTAAAAATGCATACTTAGATTCAAAGAATTACCTCATATGAGTTGGATAAAGCTTGTGGATTGTCAAAATACATAATAAACAAAAGCCACACTGTGGTTGCTGTGATTCAAACCAGAGCTTTACAAGGTGACGTGATAGTGAAAATAAAATTGTTGATATTGTTGATAAAAATTGATGATATTGTTAGTGATACTGATGACATTGTTAATAAAAACAAAAATATAATTCTTAAAACATTTTTGTCAACTCTTCCTGTACAGTGTTTATGCTATATTTTTAAGGTATTTTTCAAAGATTAAAAAATTGGATATAATACATCCCAAAGCTAATGAATGCTCCAGTCTTCATTAAATATGCAAAAATGACATTTCCTTGAAGGGAATATTTGATAGCTTTGTCTTATTAAGCATATTGTTCAACTAGTGCTACCAGTTAGGGAATTGAATTCATTTTTGACATCAGAAACTGACTTCTTTACGTTTTCCATGTTCAAAATTGTACTTTTAGTGAAGTTAGAGGACGAGGGTGAGAAGTAGAGGGAAGCCAACATGACTGTTCCTCTGAATCTTTCCTTTTATTTTGCAGAGATGGGCTCTCCCTGTGTTGCCCAAGCTTGTCTTGATCTCCAGGACTCAAGTGACCCTCCCGCCTCAGCCTCCCAAGTAGCTGGGATTACCAGCATGAGCTACCATGACAGTTTCTCTGAATCTTATTAAACAGTCATTGTAAAATCTCTCATAGAGTCAAGGTTAAACTTTAAACTCAGTATTTGAAAATTCACCAAGTTTTTTGCACGCTTCCTTCATTTTTTGATTCACTAGAGGACTAATTATAAAGTAGGATGTAAATCTTTCCAGTTGATTTAAACAGGCTGGAGGGGTACTCATGAAGGAAGTGACATGGTTCACTGACAAATCTTGCTCTCAGTGACTCTCATCAGAATAGAGAGGGGTGAACATTTCGGACAAGCTGCAGGAAGCATTTCCGATAAATAAACAAATAATACATGTGGTTAAACAGCAGCAAGCACCATAGGACACCTGCCTGGCGAGCAATATTACCCAGAGAATTTTGTGGATGAGCTAAAAGGAGAAGAAAGAAAAATACAAAAATACCAACAACTGGAGTAATATCTTCTTGAGTTGTTAGTTCAGGTAAAATGGGTTCAAAAAGCCAAATTTTTTGTGGATTCATTTCTCTTTTTGTTTTTTACATGCTTCCATGTTGATATTTCGTTTTTTCAATTTTTGGTGGAGATGACATCTCACTATATTGCCTAGGCTGGTCTCAAACTCCTGGCCTCAAGCAATTCCCCTGCCTTGGCCTTACAAGGCTTTGGGATTACAGGCATAAGCCACCTTACCTGGCCTCATGTGGGTGTTTTTAACAAATGAAAAACACACATAAACTTAAAGTGCATTAAAAAAAGCTGGATCAACAGATGAATAGATATGTCATAAAGCAAGATGTTAATGATAGACTATAGATGGCAGATATATGTGGATTTACTGTAAAATTCCTTCAACTTTTCTTCATGTTTAAAAATTTTCATAATAAAATGTTGGGGAAAAATATATGCAGAACTCAATGGCTTAATTCATTTTTCTCTATATAAGACATAGCTAGAATTACATTCTCAGCTAAATACATCACCTTTCTTAATTAGCAAAAGTTAACCTTTTAAGTATCAAAACTTGCTTTCTATTTTATCAGTTTTTAGGAACTGGTTCTAAAATGCACAACTAAATGTAATATAATATAATATAAATACATATATGTAATATGTCTTTTTTAAAAAGCTCTAGTGTCACCAAAATAATTAGGAAAGACATCAAGTAAGGACTAGCATGGTGCATGACACTAAGAAATATAATTTGTCCTGTGGTCACCAGTGAAAACTAATGGCATTTATCGGCATCTGGACTCACGTTCATTAAACTAGTGATGGGCTCTAAAAATTGTTGAACGTTTTATTCTGTGAGTTAGTTTTCTAGTTTGTCAAGAAAAGATGACCTAGTTAGGGCCGGGAATAGTGGCTTACAACCATAATCCCAGCACTTTGGGAGGCCAAGGTGGATGAATTGCGAGGTCAGGAGTTTGAGACCACCCTGGCCGACATAGCAAAACCCTGTCTCTACTAAAAATACAAAAATTAGTCAGGCATGGTGATGCACACCTGTAGTCCCAGCTACTCAGGAGGCTGAGGCAGGAAAATCACTTGAACCCGAGAGGTGGAGGCTGCAGTGAGCCGAGATCGTGCCACTGCACTCCAGCCTGGGCAACAGAGCGAGGCTCCGTCTTGGGAAAAAAAAAAAAAAAAGATGACCTAGTTAAAGTAAGTGTCCTTAAAAACAACACTGTATCACACACTTTTCTACTGTTCTTAAACAAATGCCGAGATGAAACATACAAACATCAAACAAGAGCAATCTGTGTGGAAGAACCAAGAAGCAAACGGGCTGAGTAGAGTGTTTCTAAGTTAGGCCATTCAGTTTCCTGTGACTGCTCAGGGAAAGATGACCTCTCCCAGTTTTCTTTCGCCTCCCTTGGCTGTATAATACTGAGTCAGATCATAAGCCAGTTATCAGCCTCTCCAGGCTGGAAATATGCCTCTGTTTCCAGAAATAAACATGCTTAGGTGAACTTAGAAGAAGGAAAAAAGGGGCTGGAGTCAAATCTGAAGTGTCTCACTCTTTCCCAAACCTCTAGGAAAACAGAATATAAAGGCCAATGCAGCCCTTAAGATCAACGTGTGACAAGTTTCTAGATCTATGAAACAGTTCCTCAGACAACCAAACTCTAGTGTGGTTTGGCACTATTTATCTCACAGGATCAAGAAAGAATTACCCAAAATGCGCTCTTCCTTTTTTCTTCTAGGTATTGGATCAGGCATCCAGTAAGACATAATCTTTGTGTTTTTTAGTAGCTTAGGGTCTGCATTTGAGCATGCTTAAAACTTAATTCAACAAGTATTTCCCAGGAACCTATCATGGAAAGCAATGAACCTTTTTGGTTTGTTTTGTTGTCAAAATTAGATGCTGCTTCTACTCTTCCTCAGCAAAGCAAAAACACAAAATTTTCCTACTTTTCTAGTCATAAATTTTTCCTGCTCCAAACTGGCTCTTCTATACATTAGTAGCCACTTAAGTACTTCCTGGGGCTGTATTCTAGTTATGTTCAAAAAAAGCCAGAAAAAAGCATTCCAAAGAAAGTGATCCCATAGACTGGGTGGATGGTAGTTGCTCTCACTGAATGGTAGTTCATATTCATTGTTGAATTGATTTCGTACTAACAACTGTAATATAATATGCTACTAAAATCTTTCTTCCCTAAAGGAAAGAAAGTATCTTGGATTGGAGAGGAGGAGTCTTCCAGCAGCCCAAGATAACTCGAAAAGCCTGGCTGACAAGGATTTCCCCCACACCATGGGTCACTACCATTGTAGTACTATTCAGAGTTTTACCCATCCCTCTTTGATATTTCACACAATAAAAAGATCTTTTGAAACGAAGTTAACAATATATAAAACTACAGCTAGGCTCAATTTAAAAATAACTGTTTCTTAACTCACTGCAATGCCTGACCACATTGACACATGATAGCATGACAAACTGTATTTCTATTAGTTTTATAGCTTTAACATACCAACTCCAATAAATACTACTGCAGGGATGAGTAAAAACTAAGGTCAAAGAGAACAACAGAATGGGAAAATTAAGTAGGAAAATGAATGGAGAACGTTTTAGTGTGAGAAATTATAAACAACTCAAGAAGGAAGCTGAGTTATCACCACATAGGAAAATGCAATGGATTGAAAATTTTGTTTTGAATTGAGTCATTTGTTAAACTAGCAACAAACTATTATTAATAATAATAATATAGGAATGTTTGATTTGTTTCTTTGTGGATTCCTTTGGCCTTTTCTTTGACATTTATTTGCAAGAAGACCAGAGCATTCTTTTTCTATTTAATGTTTGGGTGAAGGAATACATGGAATATATTTCATCTTTCTTAAACACAATTGTCATGACCATGACTCTGGTCTGGTGGGGGGATATAAGGCTCAAAGCCATAAAATAAAATATGAAATTCAAGAAATTAAAAAAATATATAAACAATTACATATAAATGTGACATAAATGGACTATTTCAATCCATCTTGAATAAACGAATACATGATGGTTTCTTACTGATAAATGGATCATCTGTAGAGGCAGCTTGTTAATGATTACACAAGGAATCATTCTATAGTATAGAATACTCACGTTTTAGGATGTTTCTTTGCTCTAATTCTTCAGTTGTGGGCCTCTGGCTCAGCCTCCTATGATGACAAAAAGGATATATTACAGGTTAAAAATGAGGTACCCTAGTAGGAGACTTGAAATAAAACAACAAAGCTCTATTTTTCATGTTTTGAGAAATAAAAATCCATTTTTAAAGCTGCAAAATAAAAGTCTCTTTCCCATTAGTTTGGAGACTACAGATCATGGCTGAGGCTGCTTACCGACCCCCATTACACAGTCTCCCTTCCTTTTAGCAACAGATTGGCCTGGATGTTAGATAGGTACCTGACTACAGACTTCTGCCTCCCTAGAAGCCAGGTATCGTGCTGTGACTGAGTTTCTGCAATGGGATGTGAGCAGAATGATGTTTGTTACTTCCCCTTCTCATCCTTAAAATGCCTGGCTGTATGTTCCCTTCTCTCTCTTTCCTTTTTCCACAGGCTAGAACTTCAGCCTGATGGTGTGAGCCAGCTTTGATCATGCAGATGATACCATCCAGAGGACGGGAGAGCAGCAAGACAGAAGGAACATGGGGGCTAGACTGATTTCAAGGAGCCCAGTTCCCAGCCATGCTGGATGGCCCATCTACCTGGGGACGGTCATGTGAAAAAGAAATACACATACCTGGTTTGGACCACTATCGTTTTTGGTCTCTGTTACAGCTTAGCTTATAGCCTAATTAATATATAGCTCATTAGGGTCTAAAATAGGATGCTGTGCCTGACTGGGTAATCTTAATATAAGATAGTACTACTAATTCTAAATGTTTATGGTTATGACAAAAATGGCAAGAAGAACTGAAATTAATACTTTAAATATCTCATTAATATGTTAAACTATGATCTTCATCAGAGCTACCTTGAAACTAACTTAATTGAGCAGACAAAAGAACTTATTGAACATCTATCTCTATGCCAGCCAGGTTTTCTGCCATCCATGTCACCATGTATCCTGTGCTACATATCTGTATTATCAATATACTGTACTCTATATTACACCCACAATAAGCCACATTTCTTTTATCTATGGTGTCTCCTCCATCTGAATGTCTTTCTCTCCTTTTCCATCTACTGAAATCTTACAGATGATTAAAATAATATCTTGAAGTTATGTATTTGGCCTCTTCTGAAAGTGAGAATTAAAGGCTCCTGGTTCTTTGCTCATTTACAGCAATTTATACACAGACTATACATCTATTAAAGCACTTATCACACAGGTAGTTATAAAAATAATAATTACAGCTATCATTTAGTCATACTTTTAAAAATCCAGGTACTGTGTTAGGTGCTTAGCTTATATGATCCGGAATCCTCAAAACAGTTCAGCAAGGTGGCACCCAGTTTCAGTTTTACAGATGAGGAAATGAGAGGTAAAACACTAGTAAATGCTAGCGCCAAGATTCATACTCAAATCCTTTGACTTAGATGTTTGTGCTTTTCACAAGACTCCATCGTGCAACATATAATTCTGTCTCTCATTAGACATGGAGTTCTCTGTGGCTAGAACTGTTGGGTGAACTATCTTTCAATGACAGTGATTAGATGTGCTGTGTTTGTACAAAAATAATTCTGTAAAATTTACATTTTAATAACAGTGAAAACTTTGCTCTATTAACTTTTTTTTTTTTTTGGTGAGACAGGGTCTGGCTTTGTTGCCCAGGCTGGAGTGCTGTGGCGTGATCTCAGCTCACTGCAACCTCCACCTCCTAGACTCAAGCAATCCTCCCACCTCAGCCTCACAAGTAGCTGGGACTACAGGCGCACGCCACCAAGCTCCACTAATTTTTTCTTTTTTTGGTAGAGATGGGGTTTTGCCATGTTGCCTAGGCTGGTCTCAAACTTCTGGGCTCACGTGATCCACATCTCAGCCTCCCAAAGTGCTGGAATTAGAGGCATGAAACCACCACGCCCAGACCATTGACATTTTTGACAGATATAGTCTATGTATTTATCAAGGCTTTCGAACTTTTGGGGGTTGCAGTGGAATCCTAATCTGTAAGAGAGACAGAAGCTGTCTTAGTTGGATGGTTAGATCTGGGATGGAGAAGCCTCCTCCCATCCCAGCCCAAACACACACCTACACTCCCATCCCAGCCCAAACACACACCTACACTCCCATCCCAGCCCAAACACACACCTACACTCCCATCCCAGCCCAGACACACATCCATGCTCCCAGCCCAGCCCAGACACACACCTACACTTCCCTGGCTCTTCCAGTAGATGCCTATGTATCATTTCCAGGGCATCCTTGATGAAGTCTTTAGAAAACTGGTACTTTATGGGATTCCACAGTGTCAGCTTCTCACAGTGTTCTTCATTAGTCCCTTGTTTTTGAACACTGGTTTGTTTTAATTTATCATTACTATAAATATCTTTGTAATAAACACCTTTGTAAGATATAGCATTTTCCCCCTTTGAATTATTTACTTTTATATAGTTACCAAATGGAATTACTATGCAAAGAAACAGACCGCTTCATAATTCTCTTATCATATTGTTAAACTGTTCTTCAGAAATACTGAAGAAGGGCAATGTATATGTGTCCTACTTGCTCACAAACTTGCCAACATTGGGTTTAATTTTTAAATGTGCTTTACTAGTTTAACAGATGTATAATAATTTAAATGAATAATAAGAAATTTAATTTTGCTGAGTGCTTGCTATGACCCAGATACTAAAGAACCATTAGTGTATCATCTCCTTTAATCCTCCCAAGCTCTTGGGTTAGTTAGCTCTGTTTTACAGATGGGGGCCAAGCAGGAGCTCTTTCCTGCCTTGTCCTATGACTGTATTTCTGCCAGTTCTGGATAAGACCATACTTGGACGTTGAATAGCCACCGCTCACAATGGCTGTGTTCATGATGATTTTCATTACATTTATCACAGCCCCAAACATCTTTTCAATCTGTGGCCACAGGCCTCTCATCCTATCTTGGCAGATGGTTTTCCTTTGGCCCACACTGAAAATGGTGATATTCATTTCTATTAGGTTTCATTTTATGGAATGAATC
The DNA here is from genome assembly GCF_007565055.1 of Rhinopithecus roxellana. Classification (NCBI taxonomy): domain Eukaryota; kingdom Metazoa; phylum Chordata; class Mammalia; order Primates; family Cercopithecidae; genus Rhinopithecus; species Rhinopithecus roxellana. The sequence continues at coordinate 145,757,783 of NC_044552.1, forward strand.
CATTATGCCTTGATTCTATAAAGTACACCCATTGTCCTTCAAACTTCATGCTACCCATTTGATTAACCTGTCTGCTGATTTTTCTTCATTGATAAAAATGTTTACTCTCTTTCCATTTAGTTATATATTCCTCATTCCTTCCACTGTGATTTTCTGGAAATAGATTTCTTGGGCCTGGAGTGAAGTGAAGACTTAAGTGTTTAAAATGTGGTCGTTGCTATTGCTGTGACTGCAATCTCCCTTTTCATTGTGGGAGATTTCTTCTATGTATCAATGTTATATAAATATAATGTTGATTTTTTAGGTTAATCGTACATCAAGCAAATCTGCTGAAATTATTATATATAGCAATTTGGGGTCAGTTTTCAGAGTTTCCTAGGTATATAACCTTGTATAACAACAGTCTATCTTTCCTATAATTTATACCTTTTCTTCACCACAAATAATTGTGACCAGACTTTTAGCACAGCAAGGTTAAGGCATTTTTCTTTGCTTCTATTTTTAAAGAAAATGACTTTAGGGTTTCTCCCTAGAGTAAGATATTTAGTATATTTTTTAAAATTTATTTTTTAATTGTTTTTTGAGATGGAGTCTCACTCTGTTGCCCAGGCTGGAGTGCAGTGGTACAATCTCGGCTCACTGCAACCTCCACCTCCCAAATTCCTGCCTCAGCCTCCTGAGTAGCTGGGATTACAGGTTCCTGTCATCACGGCCAGTTAATATTTGTATTTTTAGTAGAGATGGTATTTCACCATGTTGGCCAGGCTGGTCTCGAACTCCTGACTTCAAGTGATCCGCCTGCCTTGGCCTCCCAAAGTGCTGGGATTACAACTTCTCATTTGTTTAGGATTTTAACAAAAACTTACAAAATTTTCTTTACGGTTACTTTGACATTTATCGAGGTGGGTATATGATACTTCAAACTTTTTTACTCCTTACTATGATAATACTATTACTATTTTATGCAAATATTATTCAATGATTTACATTCTTCTTCATGGCAAAACATAAACAAGAGTAATAAAACAATCAGAAAACCTAGAAGCATATACTCTCTTACATAGAGTAGAAAGTACAAAACAGGAGACAGTGTACAAAAGAAAATTGGGCAGAGAGCCCGGGAGCGAAACTCTGATTCTGGTTCTGCTACTCAGTAACTGCATGTCCTTGAGAAATTTCCTTAATCTCTCTGGGCCTCAGAGAGGCCCCTTGTTTTTCCTTGGTAAGATGGCAAGATTAGACTTGTAGGTTTTTCCAGCTTGATACCATTAATCACTTTGGTCCCTTTTGCTTCTGCTGGCTCTTTCCGGAAGCCAGAAATGTCACAGGTTAGGGCTGAATTAAGATGACAGTGAGAGAGACCACTGGTAAACATTCCCAATGCTTCCAGAGTTGCAAGAGGGCTTACGGAACACAGAGACCCCCTAAGCCTCCCCCAAGGTTCCCTGGTAGGCTGTGCTCTTCCTTCAGATAGGTGCCACAGCTGCTGCTGGGATTCTAGACAGTTCCTTTCTCCCAGTTATGCACCCTGTTGGGTATGCAGAGTAAGATAAGTCAGCAGAACAACTAATTCTCACATATGCTTACACTGATCATCAAAAATAAGATCTTTGGCATGAATGAATGCTCACTTCTATTAAAAATGCCAGTTAAAGAGACTTGCAAAGTCACCAGTGGCAAAAACAAAAATCCTATAGAATGGTTGGAGGCAGGAAGAGATGTCAGATGACCCATTTACTTGAAGTTGGAAGGAGGATGTTTAGATATGAGGGTTATGGCTACCTGACTTGGATAGAGCCAGACCACTGAAGGGAACTAATACTTCTACAGTCTCACAGCCCACAAGGCAGAACCTCATGGCATTCCCAGGAATGCTAGTGAGTGCATAAATTAGGTCAGGATTGTTGAGCAAACTGTGATCTGCAGGCCAAATCCAGCTTTATGAATAAATAACGTTTTATTGGAACATGGCCGCACTCATTTGTTTATCTGTTATTCATATCTGCTTTTATGCTACAGCAGTGCAGTTGAGTAGCTGCAACAGAGACTGTCTGGCCAGCAAAGCCTGAAATGTTTGCCAATTGGTCTTTAAAAAAAAGTTTGTTGATCCCTGGAATAGGCTTTGGTGACCTGAAAGCCACTGGCTAGCTGGGCCAAAGGACAAGTTCCTCGAGTGGTTCATCATGCAAGACCAACTTTAAAAGACCCAATAGGCCAGATGTATCTGGACATAAAGAATTCACAATGACCCCAGTTAGGTAGGAAGCTTTGGGAAGGAGAAAAATACAAATTAGTCAGTACTGTCCTAAAATGTCAGCAATTACCTGACTAACTTGGTTCCAATTTGTTGTCGGATTTCCTGCCTCTCTTCTTCAGATGTACGCTGCAAGATGTTTTTGTCCTCTAGTTCTTTCTTAGATGGTCTGTTGCCAAGTTTGATAGCAAGAGTATCCCTCCGGCGTATTTTACTTGCCAAAGCACCTGAGGATTGAAAAAGAGGAGAAATGCAGAGAGGCTTTTAGCCAGTGGCACTTAGGTTACACATGGCATGGACTTTAAACAGAGCCCAGACCAAATTCTTTCTCCTCATGCAGGAGGAGAATCTTAATTAACCTAAGGAAAAAAAGACTTCGAGTTGGATGCAGTACATTTTAAGAAGACTGAAGAGCTATTTCTTTTTAATGTTCTGAGAAATATTGGGACACCATAAAAAATTTAGAAGTCTCACTTCATCGTTTGGAAAGTGATAGCTGCAGTTTATTTTGCTGAGAGGGTGGATCATAGAAATGAATGATTGCACAATGCTTTTTTTTTTTTTTTTCAAGTTTAAAAAACTTAGTTCCTTTGCTTTTATTCTGGACAGTTAATCCTTGCCTCCTCCTTTCCTCTACTCAGACACCATCCTGGCAGAGTCTACCAATGTTAAACCCTTAATTACCCAGAACCCTGAAAATTTCAACAAATGATAAGTAATACCACATGGATGATAATGGTTTTATTTATTTATTTTTGCTCCACGCAAATTAAAAGGGATTTGACAAAGTGCAATTTAATCACTAAAAACTTGTCATAATCTATAAATTCAGTCCCACAGTGATTCCCTCCTATGTTATCCTGCTCAAAGTTAAAAAAAAAAATAAAAGCACTTTCCAGATCTCCAAGTTATATTAGGTTGATGTAAAAGTAATTGCGGTTTTTGCCATTATTTTTAATACATAAATGATATTATTATTTCCTAGAAGGCCTACTATCTTACTTATTGTGGAAGTATGATTGTTTTTTAATGCTAATGAGGTATTTAGCATTCTTCTTATTATTTTTTGAGATGGAGTCTCACTGTGTCTCCCAGGCTGGAGTGCAGTGGCATGATCTCAGCTCGCTGCAACTTCTGCCTCCCGGGTTCAAGCGATTCTCCTGCCTCAGCCTCCAGAGCAGCTGGAATGACAGGTGTGCGACATCACGCCTGACTGGTTTTTGTATTTTTAGTAAAGACAGGGCTTCGCCATGTTGGCTAGGCTAGTCTTGAACTCCTATTCTCAAGTGATTCACCCACCTTAGCCTCCCAAAGTTACAGACATGAACCACCATGCTCGACCTCTTAATGCTAATGAGGTATTTAGCATTCTTGATTCATTCCTCCTTCCCCTTTCTATAAACCCCAGTAAAAAAAAAAAAAAAAAAAAAAAAAAGTGAGTGAAAATTTCAAACACCTCCAATGAGTAAGCCCAAGAATCTGCACTGACTCCTTTCTTTCTTCAAGAATGGTCCCAGAGTGGAAGGGCTCTCTTTGGTCATAGCGAGAAAGGTCTCTGTCATTAGAAAGCTTTGATTCTCAGCACAAAAACCAACGTGCACATCTAGCTCATCGACAAAGGCCAGAACCAGCCGTGTGACATCATCTTCTGGAAAAGCCTCCCGTCAAAAGCTAAACTTTAGGATATACACATTTCTAATTTGAGAAAGGAGGATGAGGGGAAAAAAAACATCAGATGTCTGGTTCCTAATGAGGCTTTTATTCTTTACAAAGTGCAGCTGCTTCTGCTTATCACCCACGCTTCTCCCTGCCTCTTGAAAACAGTCTTACTTTCTCCACTGCCATCCTCATCTTCGTCTTCGTCCTCATCGTCAGTGTACAAGACAGGCCCGTCCGAGTCAGAGTCATTGGCTTGGTATTCCCTGTGGCCTTCATCTTCTGAGGCACTAAAGGATTCTGAAGATTCACCCATCAGACCAGGAGTCAGTAGCTGAGGCACTGTCTTCCCCAGCTCCTCTTTGGTTGTGAAACTGTTAAAGGCAGAAAAGCATGGGAGTGATGTGAAGCTCACAGCAATCCTTGGGGGCACCAACACCATGAAAAAGAGCTCTAGTTTCATGGGCTTCCTTCAGGCTGGGGAAAGCAGACACATGACATAGGCCAGGCTAAAGTCACTGAAATGAAACCTTAATTCTCAAGGTTTTACATTTTTCATTTGTAAAATGCAAAGGCTTGGTATCTGATACATTTAGCAAACAAGTAGGGTAAAACTACATTTTGCAAATTATTTTTTTCCATAGCAATGGGGGTTCAGTGAAAAGAATAATGAGCTAGAGGCTCCTGGATATTTGACATTATCTGCACTTTTTCTTTGACCTGTGTGAACTTCTGCTTATCCTTCAAGTGTCAGCTACAGCCTCACCTCCTTCAGGAATTTTTCCTGGACCTTCAGTTTAATTCCTTGCCCACCATGTCTGTCCCATGGGGACCTGAAGACAACCCTGCTAGAGTGCTTAGTGTACTACACCTTGACCACCCATTGCTTCTCTGCCTTCTCAATCCCACAAGTTCCTGGAAAAGTGAGACTCATTGTTTTGCATCACAGCACCCAGAAGGTAGTGACATAGAAAAGTACATCTTCTTTCATTAATATATGGCTGGGTTTGGTGGTTCACACCTATAACCCCAGCACTTCGGAAGGCTGAAGCGGGAGACTCGCTTGAGCCTAGGAGTTCAAAACCAGCCTGGGCAACATAGGGGACCTCGTCTCCACTAAAAATACAAAATATTAGCCTGGAGTGGTGGCCGGCACCTGTAATCCCAACTACTTGGGAGGCTGAGGCAGGAGAGTTGCTTGAACCCGGGAGGTGGAGGTTGCAGTGAGCCGAGATAGCGCCATTGCACTCCAGCCTGGGCAACAAGAGCAAAACTCCATCTCAAAAATAAATAAATAAAATAAAATAAAATAAAATAAAATAAAATAAAATAATTAGCTGGGTATGGTGGCGCTTGCCTGTAATCCCAGTTACTTGGGAGGCTGAGGTGGTAGGATTGCTTGAGCCTGGGAAGTCGAAGCTGCAGTGAGCCATGCTAGCACCACTGTACTCCAGCCTGGGTAACAGAGTGAGACCCTGTCTCAAAAAAAAAAAAAAAAAAATATATATATATATATATATATATAAAATTTATATATGAATTAATCCTGGTTTTATCCCAATGTGTAAATAGTAAAAACTCATTTATCCTATGTGTGTTTTCATTTTTAAAACTGCCTCTTGTAACATAATAGACAGTGTGCAAGTTAAACTTTTTAGAAAAAAGATAATATGCACTCTAGCCTGGGTGACAGAGCGAGACTCCATCTTAAAAAAAAAAAAAAAAGAAAGAAAAGAAAGAATAAAAGGTGATATGCAAGGATGCAATAATTTTCTATTATTTAGCCTGGTAAAAGTCTACAGTTTAAAGAGTTACTATTAATGTACAAAGATGGCCAATTTTCAAAGACTAGACTAAAAAATACATAGTAACTTACATAAAACATCATATCAAAAATAATGTAATCGTCATTTTAAGACACAAAGATTCCCCAAATTGCTTTCTGGTAAAAAGTTCTTCCACTAATAAACATAGATAAACTTGATCAGAATATGAGGTATTTAAAACCTTACTTTGTAGTTATAAACCTGAGTGAGCACTGTCAAAATTTTGTTTCTCACTTATCAGAAAAACCCAACAGATTACATTCTTGTTCTCAAAGAGGGAAATAGGAAATCGCATTTTTATTGTGTAAAATATACATAACATAAAATTTGCCATTTTAACCATTTTTAAGTGTACAGTTCACTGGCATTAGGCACATTCACGTTACTGTGTAACCATGACCACTGGCCATCTTCAGAACTTTTCCATCTTCCCAAATTCAAACTCTACCAATTAAACAACTCCCCATAACCATTATCTCCCAGCCATTGGCAACTACCATTCTACTTTTTGTTTCTATAATTTGACTATTCTAAGCACCTTCTCTAAGAGCAATTATACAATGTTTGTCCTTTCGTATGTAACATACTTCACTTAGCATAATGTCTTCAAGGTTCCTTCATTCATATCGTAGCATGTGTGAAAATTTGCTTCCTTTTTAAGGCCGAATGATATTCCACTCTACGTATATACCACATTTTGTTTATCCATTCATCAGTCAATAGACATTTGTGTGTTTTCACCTTTTGGCTATTGTGAATAATACTGCTTTGAGGACTGGTGTACAAATTCAAGTGCCTGCTTTCAATTATTTTGGCTATATACATGGAAGTAGAATTGCTGGATCACATGGTAATTCTATGTTTAATTTTTTGAGGAACCACCATACTGTTTTCCACAGTGTGAAATCTCATCTTGAATAAGAGAAGATCTATTTTTATGGGAGAATTTTTCTACAGTCTGGGTTTTTAGTTGATTGCCACGGGAAGCCATTCTTGTTTGAATTGGCTGCCATTATGGGTGATCACAGCACATTTAAAATACAAGCCAATTAATAGTATGTTCTGAATAACAGAACAAATTTGAGAGATGAGTCCTTTATTTGTTGGTGTCATTGTTCACGAATTAATTATCATATTGATTATTATTCTAATCTTACTATTTGTATGCCTCATGGTTTTCAAAGCGTTCAGCATACATCTACAATTTACAAGCATTCTATTGTATAAGGAGGGCAGATAACTTACAGTTCATGGAATCAAAGAAGGCCATGAGTGAGTTGCCTAGCCAAGATAGCAAGTCTAGTCTAGAATCCAGACTGAAGACTCTTGGTCTACCTATTAAATTTTATATTTATTATACTATTATATTTTATACTTAATGAGTTATATTATGTTATAAATTATTTCTGATGTTAAATATACTCCAAGTTTGTATTAATCAACTCATGACTTACCCCTTATTTTTCCCCCTCTGGTTCCTAGGCACACTGGACAATATAGTGCATTCTATAAATGTTTGTGGAAATGAACTGCACAAAGTAACCTTTTGGATATGGCCTCCAAATGGTCTTATTAGTTTTTACCTTATATTGTATCACACATATGTATTACTGATGAAGCTGCCCATGAATGGAAGCCTACCAAATAATTACTACCCTGCCAGATGGGAAGACAGGTAAGTATTTTTATACATAGCCACTTGTCTTCTGGAAAGTTTTGATATTTGTCTTCCAAACAGAAGTCTCTTCATAAAATGACAAGATTTTCACACATGAGTTGACTAAACATAACTCAGAGGGAAAGTTCTAAGTAAAGCAAGTGAATAAGAGCCAGATATTCTAATCCAAATATCCACTTGAAAAAGGCAGAAAGAATTTGGAAGGAAATTTGAGAGACTACTTACTCCAGGTTCATTAATTCAGGAGCAAACACAAACCATCCCTGTAGGATGAACTGAAATTTAAATTTTGAAAAATATACAGAGAAGAAAATCCCTATGGCCTCTTCTAGGAAAGCATTATAACTACCTTGATGGACAGGAATATCTATTATAAGTAGCCTCAATGGCTAATGATGTCCTAAGCTAACTCCCTCTGATTATAGTCCCAGTAGGAAAGACGAGCAGATGTGTACCTCTTTGGTCTGACAGTTCTTCATATACTTGAGATGAAGACTGATATTAAGCCCCTAGTATGTTGTGTGGTGCTTAGCACAATAAAATGTACTCCTTAAATATTTGTGGAAATGAACAGGATAGTCAGGCCACCATTGGATGTGAGCTCTCTAAGTGTTTAAGACTATATCAGGAAGCACGTTACATGTTGCACCTTATTCTTTAGTATATTGAACAATAATCCCATATACCCAATCTAGTTTCCAGAAATTCAGATATTACCTTAAACATTACACTTCCTGCGCACATCAGACAATATTTTGGTAAAAGCTAGTCTCAACTATATTGCCTTGCTCACTTTTGTATCCTTGGTGCTTAGTACATTGCCCAGCATAGAAAAGGCAATCAAATAATATATGCTGTGAGAATGAATGTTCAGTTCTAATGGCTGGAAATGATTGCAATGTTGGAAAATACACAGTATAGTTAAATGAAGACATTTGCTATATGCTGGAAGTATTATGAATGCTGCTAGGGTTTGAATGTGTCCCTCAGAATTCATGGGTTAAAATTTAATCCCAGCTGCGTGCGGTGGCTCGTGTGTATAGTCCCAGCACTTTGGAAGGCTGAGGCAGGCAGATTACAAGGTCAGGAGTTCGAGACCAGCCTGGCCTCTATGGTGAAACCCCATCTCTACTAAAAATAGAAAAATTAACCGGGCGTAATGGCAGGTGCCCGTAGTCCCAGCTACTGGGGAAGCTGAGACAGGAGAATCGCTTGAACCTGGGAGGCGGAGGTTGAGGTGAGCCGAGATCATGCCACTGTACTCCAGCCTGGGTGATAGAGCAAGACTCCATCTCAAAAACAAAACAAAACAAAACAAAATGCAAAAGAAAAAACTTCATCCTCAGTGCGAAAGTGTTGAGAGGTAGGGCCTAGTGGGAGGTGTTTAAGTCATGAAGGCTCTGCCCTCATGAATAGATTAATGCCATTTTAAAAAGGGCTCACAGGGATAGGTTCACTCTGTTGTGCTCTCTGTCCTTCCACCTCCCACCATGTGATGACATGGAAAGAAGATGCTTGCCAAATGCTGCTGCCTTGATCTTGGACTTCCCAGCCCCTAGGACTGTGAGCCAATATTCTAATCATTGTAAATTACCCAGTCACAGGTACTCTATTACAGCAGCACAAAATGTCCTAAGAAAGACACCATAACCATTCATTTCAATAAATCCTGTTTTCCCATATCTTTTATTAAAATGTCAAACAAAGAAAATAAATTAATTTGTAATCTGACATTTATTTTTTCTTGGCTGTCCTTCAAATATTGGTGCTCAAAGTGACTTAAAAAAAAACCCAAAGAAACTAACAGAACAGAAATGGCAGTAGAAGTAGAAGCCATTGCTTTGGAAAACATGAAACTATTCATTCAGAGCATGGAATTGGGTATGCTTCCTGGCTTCACCACCACCAACTGGGCAGGCTGGTGCAAACTATTTTAGCTCTCTCAGTGCCAGTTTTCTTATCTATAAAACAGGGATACTTTTGAGAAGACTTGTATAAATAAAATGATAATACATGTACAGTGCTCAGTTCCTGACATTAAACGAATATTCAATAAATAAAGGTTATCATTAGCAATTAATTTAAGTTGATATTTTAGTCTCTTGATCAAAACAAACCTAACTAATGTAATAATTTTTTTAACTCTAACATGACAGATTGTTTTGAAAGAGAACCTTTTACATGATTTGAAGAATGAATACAGGTTTTGTTCTTAGACACAGGAGCAAAAAGCCAGGATGCAAGTGCTCTAAGCCATTGCTAGACAGAATCTATCATTGCGTCTACTATACACTGACAGCCATCCATCCCTTCATACCTGTGTGACAGGGCTAATATGCTTTATTTACCTGTAAGTAGAATATTTGTAGGATTTTGTGAGTGATGAAATGCAAAGAACGAAAGAGAATGAGGACCCTTGGATGAACCCCAGGTTTCCAGTTTGGGCAACTGGGTGATGGTAAAGCAATTAACCCACCAACTGGATGAGGGCGAGGTAACATGGAGTTCCTTGGCCCATTTTTTTCAGGTACCTTCTTAAATGAAACGAAGACTACCTGGGCACTATCTTTTATCTTCCCTTATACTCCATAAAATCTAGCAACAGGATCATCTTATCTTCAATGCTGCTTCCACAATGTCAAAGTAGGCTGACTTTATCTATAATGATCTTAAATCCCTTTTTTATTTTCTTTCAACAATTCAATGAGCATCCTTTGTATGCCTATGGCATATCAGACTCTGGTCTGGTTGCTGGGCACACAGAGGTATATAAGACATGTTGGCTAATTCTGTCCCACAAGGTTGTCTAAGTATAGTAGACACAACAACCAATTCTGTGTAGAAGTATTGAATGGCTTCACAGAAGACATAACATTTAAGCTGGGTGGGAATTTAAAGGAACAAGAAAGGTGACAACTCTACTGCTGGAGGAAAAAAGAGTTCACATTTGAGAGTTCTATTCTGATCTTCTTTATGTTCTTGGAGAAGGGGAAGGCTCAGTAACTTGCTGACATGAGTGGGTGAGCACACTGGTAAAGTGGTAAAGATTTAAAATAAGCACTGAAAGGAAAGAGAAGGGAACTGTGGACTGCTGAGCAGTGCTGAAGCAGGTTCTAACTGTACTTGAAAACACTGATCTCAGCTCTACCAATGTAATTTTCTCCAGCAGCCCTATGCATTCTCAGGGCAGGGTTCTGACAAAGCAATGGCTGCATCACATGTATGCCCACCTAACACTCAGTAGATTAAATTAGAAAAGAAAGCAAACCCGGTTGCTTTATTTCCAACAGAATATATTAGTGAACTTTAGTTCTCAGATAAAATAGGGGGTTTGTTCCCCAACTCACCATTTTGCATTTTCTCTGTTAACACTTAAGCCAGTGCCTGAGTAGAGAGTGGTTCTGTTTGTTGGCTCTTCAGCCCAAAGAAGCTGACTTGGGTCTAAGGCAGAGACGGGCAGGTCAGCTCCAACGCTGACCAGGACAACTGGAGTGTCAGAGGCAGTAATGCATTGATCCTCAAGAGGGAGAGTGGGGGCCGGAGGAGAAGGTGCTGGAGCCACAGGGGGTGGAGGGACCACGGACTTGGATTTGCCTGTGTTCTGCTCCTCAGCTCCAGGGACAGTCTGTTCGAATTTGAGACTCTCCACTCTGGTCTCTGAAGGCTCTCCTTTAAGGTCGGCTATGCCAGAAGTGGTTGTGTCTGAGGACAGACGAGAAGTCGTTGGCTGCTTGCCAGTTTTTTTCTTGCCCTTGGTGGTCCCCACTGTCCCTGTTTTGCTAGCAACTGTCTCCTTTGAAGCTTTGGGACGAGATGAGGTGGATGAAGTGGATGGCGAAGTTGATGCTTTAGAGCCAGTTGTTTTTTTTAAATGAGAGGAGCCAGCTACAATAGAGAGACTTTGCATTAAAAAAAATCAAAGAATACAAGGCTTTTAAAAATAAAGTTACCAAGGTATAACTGTCAACACCATTTAAAATGTTCCCATTAAAATTTGTTGAATAAATGATTAAGAAAAATTAGGCTAATCATGATAATGGTCTTGTCTTCTGCACCTCCCTTCCTCCAATCCAGCAAGAAGCAAGTGATGTTTACAGCAAAACTTGGAGGAACGAGAGCCCTCTGTGTTCTCCCACCTTTAGTCTTTAGCTGAGCCAGCCAAATGAAGAATCCTCTGCTCCTTGTCTACGGGTCACTTGAAAAAAGCCCAGTATGCTCTCAAGAAGGAATGTTATGGTGTGTAGAGGACAGACATCAGCAGCTAGCTGGGTGTAGCACACAATTGGGCTCATTATAAATTATACATGTTCTATGCTGTCTTTCTAGGAATAGAGTGGTGGCCTGTATTCAGAAGAGACTGGGGTATATATCCAGCTCCTTTCTGGGTCAAAAACAAAATCACTCATCTTACTGCTAAAAGAGTAAAACCCAAACCAGCTGCTTCAGTAGCTCCAGAGAAGAAAGCTCACCCTGCTGGCCTCTACTTCTATCTGTAGTAGAGATGGGGCAAAGGGAAAACTCATGGCCATGCAGGAAAGGTACACTCCCTTCAAAACATCAAAAGGTCAGGAAAAAAACTTTTTTACAAAATATGTTTACATGGGTTGCTCCTTCTTTTTTTTTTTTTTTTTTTTTTTTTTTGAGACAAGGTCTTGTTCTGTTGCCCAAGCTGGAGCTCAGTGGTGCAATATCGGCTCACTGCAACTTCTACCTCCTGGTCTCAAGTGATCCTCCTGCCTCAGCCTCCTGAGTAGCTGGGACTACAGGTGTGTACCACCATATCTGGCTAATTTTTAATGTATTTTTGTTGAGACAGGGTTTTGTCATGTTGCCCAGGCTGGTCTTGAACTCCTGGGCTCAAGGGATCCACCCATCTCGACCTCCCAAAGTGAGAGGCTTTGGTGGCTCCAAAGAATTACAGGCGTGAGCCACTATGTCTGATCCTAAATAATGTGAAGGGAAAGAATATCATTCTCAGGTCTTCTGACCCCATCCTCGCAAATGTGATCTTCCTTAACACTTAAGTTCCAAGAAGGTCTTCATTGAAGGATCGCTATGGTATATTTGCCTACTTCTGGATAAGGCACCCTCAATCAAAACAGTTTCAGAGCAAAAAGATTAACTACTCTTTTCTTTATGTCATCTTAGTAAATATATGATGATAAAATAAACTCCTATGAGAATACTCTTTTCTTTCATGACCTATAAATTTATCCTAATGGCTTCTTCTGTTATAATGTTGTATGTTCCTTCTTTTCATAAAGGGTTAAACTATCTTTCATAGAATGATTAGAAAATATCTTGTTAGCATTGTGAAGCCAATCGACACTATATACGGATGTTATTATAACTTACCTCCGGTTATGACTTTATTGAAGTCAATTGGGAGGGTGAAGAGATGAAGAATAAATGAAAGAATAGACAATGAGATGTAAGACTTCATTAATTCTGATTAGACTGATACTAAAGAAGCCAGTCTCATTTAGTGACAGGTTCCAGGCTTAAAAGGAATCCCTATGGTTTGGGGGTCTTTATTGTTTAAGACATGCATAACTAGAATTCTTCTTCCCCAAATCTAGACCTGTTAATACATCTTTATAGAAAACAACCTTCCCTAGCCTAGAAGTCAAATTCATTAACTACATTCCCTCAATCTAAGTCCATTCTACATTTACTTTTCACAACAAAGACTTTAAGGATTTGGTGCCTAACCTTGTTCAATTATTTTCTTAGGTAAGTTAAACAGAATCCTTTCCGTGTATCAATTCTAATAATTTGTTAAAGAAAATTCTTTTTTTTTTCTTTTTTTTTTGAGACAGAGTCTCATTCTGTCACCCAGGCTGGAGTGTAGTGGCGCAATCTCGGCTCACTGCAACCTCTGCCTCCTGGGTTCAAGTGATTCTCCTGCCTCAGCCTCCCAAATAGCTGGGATTACAGGTGCACACCACCATGCCTGAGCAATTTTTGTATTTTTAGTAGAGATGGGGTTTTACCATGTTGTATAGGCTGGTCTCAAACTCCTGACCTCAGGTTATCCGCCCACCTCGGCCTCCCAAAGTGCTGGGATTACAGGCGTAAGGCACAATGCCTGGCCAAGAAAATTCTTTCATCATTAACAGAAAAGTTGATTTTAGTTTGGCTTGAGGAAAAAGACTTTTTCTTTTCACTGCCCAGAGTGCAAATTCAAGCCACATTATAGTTTTTCTGAAAGAATCTTCTTAAATAACAGGTCTTTGTTGAGATCAAACATGTTGCTTAAGTTACCTTGAATTAAGGTCATGATGAAAAAAAAAAAACTCGCCTCTCCTCAGTTAAGTACTTTTGTTGTTAATAATGTGTAACAATGAAAAACCAAAATCAAGGAGATTTAACCCTACATCTCTGGCAAAGAAGTTGATGTTCTAAAACCAGTATTTAGGCAGCTACAGGTCTATACTAACTTAGTAATAGAGAAAGAATCTTAACTTATGGTTGTTTTAAGAACTTAAATCACTGGACTGAACATCAAGAGTAGCATTTAAACAAACTTTTCCAGAAGGTCCATATTATTCAAATAAAACAAAGTTACCATGCAGAAAGTTCTAAATGGTTACAAATGGAGTATCAGTAGGATCATAAAGGGATATTATCAGTATTTGATAAAACGATCCTTACATGATGGGCTTGTTCATGTACTTTAATGCAACCCCTGTTTCTCTGTGATAGCCTCTGGAAAAGTCAGGCCTTTTACAGCACAATGAATAAAATGACTGTTATTCTCTTAGGAACATCATGAGTGCCTAAATAAATCTTCAAGCAAAATATCTGGAAAAACCTCAGAATCATTTATGAAAGCTATCTCCTGTCCTTGTGCTAATCATCGGCTTTCTTCTGAGGGAAGTAAAGAGAGTCCGAGCTGAGTTCAGAGTGGGCCACTACCACGTGGAGAATGGGAAAGTGGAGAAGTTAGTGCAAGACAGGAGCTTAATTCCCAATGACAAAGTGATTGTTCGGGGCTGTTCTTTAAGAAGATCAGTGCCTGCCTCACTTTAAGCAATGCTCCTAGGGTTTGCTAGAAGTCTGAAAAACACACACAGATCCCAGCAAACGGACACTGATGGGTGAGGACAGCTGGTCCCTGAGGAGATGGCCACTGGGCACTGTTGGCACATCATTCTGGGACATTTCAGTTTAGAGCTTATTAGAAGAGACCCAGACACTAAAGGTCAAAGGCGGGACGTGAGAAGCACAGGGAGAGGGGTGTCTATTAGCATTCAGAGATCTGTTATACTGTCAACGAAACCACTCTCTGAATTTGAGCATTAAGGTTATGCATCATGAGGAGAAAAAGATCAACACCAAGGCGAATCCTGACAGTCAACTACTAGAAAGTTGCTGTTGATTTTAAGGAAAATAAGATTTTTTTTTTTGAGATGGAGTCTTGTTCTGTCACCCAGGCTGGAGTGCACTGGTGCAATCTCAGCTCACTGCAACTTCTGTCTCCTGGGTTCAAGCAATTTTCCTGTCTCAGCCTCCTGAATAGCTGGGATTAGAGGTGTGCGCCACCATGCCCAGCTAATTCTTGTATTTTTAGCAGAGACAGGGTTTCACCATGTTGACCAGGCTGGTCTCAAACTCCCGACCTCAAGTGATCGACCCGCATCAGCCTCCCAAAGTGCTGGGATTACAGGTGTGAGCCACTGGGCTTGGCCTGATTAATGTTCTTTTAAAAGATAAATGACATGGTAGGCATCTTTATTCCTCTTCACTAAAAAAATAGGAGTTTCCACTTTGCATTAAGCATATCTAATTGTAAAGCAAAGCTGGATACATAGTGCATGAAGTTATTGCAGGTCACTCAAACATCCACTGGTGATGTGTAATAGTAACTTATAACCACATGACACCAGGATGTTTTGCCTTAGAGCACACAAGTCTACAGGGGAGGTGTGGAACATGGAGAGTGTAACTTTCCATTCCACTGAAATAGTTTTCACTGCAGTAGAAAGTGGTGCAGTGGAGCTGAAACAAGTGACATGAACCCTTTGTCATTTATCAGAAGGGAGATGACTATGGATGCTGAGGATTTAACACATTAACATCCAGCAAATATATCAAAGTTATAACTGTCACTTTTTTATATGCAAACCTAAGATATTTTGAAAGAAAATCCAAGCCAAAAACCAGCCATAAATTCATACAGGTAGAAGGTCAGTCAATGTCTAAATAATGTTATATCAGATCATTGACATTCATCAGGCATACTACTCCCAGTATCCTTCAACTGGTGCTGATAGTGGATATTCAAGATGAAACCAGCATGTTCACTCAAAAACTAATGAGGTGAACTATTCAACGAGTTGACTTTCCTTTGGTAGGGAGCAACAAAGGAATCTCCCGGGCATTCTTTGTGTCAAAACTGAATCTGCTGGTGTAATGTCCTAAGACACCAAAAGCCCATCACACCTAGAAGAAACAATTAGACCCATCCCAGAGCCAAGCACCCTAGAAGTGACCCCATAGGGCACTAGGGGCATACTCACCAGCCTCTCGGGTCGTGTTTCGGCTTGTTGGCTTGGGTGGAGGGTCGGGGGCCTGCTTACCAGGAGCCTTGGTATTTTTTTTAATGGGAGGCACTTCGTCACCTTTGTGGCTGGCCCCAGAAGTGGCCCCTTTCGGAGGCACAGGTGATTTTTTGGGTTTAGGTTTGGGTCTAGGCTTAGGAGGAGCAGAAGGAGGTAGAGCAGGAGCTGCCGGTATTTCAGAGTGGTTTTCAGTGTTCTCTATAAATGAGAAAGTGAACAGAAGCAGACTGATACAGACACACACTGTATAAACACGAGGAGCAAGACGTGATGATAGTGACACAAAGCGTGGCTGCTTGGCACTTGGGAACCAGCATGGAGTTTTGCACCAGACAGAGTACAGTTTAGGGTGAAAACAAAGGCTGAAAGACAAACTGAGAAGTGTTCTCAGGGTACATGAATTACCCTTTAATAAAATCAGGTTGTACAAACTACTTTGAAGATATTAGGTTGAGGATGTGTGTACATGTTTGCAAGTCAGGGGCCTCAGTTCTAGCCTTGGATCTGGGGTTGCTGGATGATGATGTGGCCGTGCAGTGCTACATTTAAATTGAACAAACAATGATTTGAGAAAGTTGAAGGTTGCTGGAGAGTGGCAGATGAACGCATTACAGTCACTGCTGTGGGGTGAGGACTGACAGCTGCAGCAACTGCTGGACTCATGGTTACCCTCGAGAACTCAAGTCAGATCCATCTGAAAGGGATCTGTGTTCAGTCTTGCTGTGGTCAACACTCAATTATTTTGTAAGCTAAGAGAGACTCTAGAGAATCTTTTACATGAGGCAACAATGCACTTTGGAATGAATCATCTTCTACTAGCAAAATTTTCTAAAGCTTTCCCAGTACATTGGCAGCTTCCTGTTCTACAATAACTTCCTTTTCCTTTCCTTCCTTTCTTTTCTTTTCTTTTTCTTTTTGTGTGTGTGTGTGTGTGTGTATGAAAGAAAAGCTCAAAAAGAATTTTTTTTTTTTTTGAGATAAGGTCTCTCTCTGTCACCCAGGCTGGAGTGCAGTGGCATGATCACGGCTCACTGTAGCCTTGATCTCCTGGGCTCAAGTGATAATCCAACCTCAGCCTCCTGTGTAGCTGAGACCACAGGTGTTTGCCACCACGCCCAGCTAATTTTTGAACTTTCTGTAGAGATGGGGTTTTGCCACGTTGCCGAAGCTGGTCTCGAACTCCTGGGCTCAAGTGATTTGCCCCTCTTGGCCTCACAAAGTGTCAGGATTACAGGCATGAGCCACCATGCCTGGCCTTTTCAAATGCTGTCACGACTATAGGTATAACTAGATGGTGCTGAAGAAATACTTAGGTCTGTTTTTTAATGTAAACCAAATAATTATTTTTGAAAGACAAAGGCTAAAATTCATCCAAACTCATCCCTAAGAACAGCAGCTTCTCACAAGGTTTTGTGTAACTGGAGGAGAAAGAGTATTAGTTTCTCGTGGAGATGCTGAAGGTTCATTCATATATTCACATCTGTATTCGTTCTAATAGTGGCTGATGAGAATTAAACTAAAATACCATTCTGGTCCAAAGAGCTAAGCAGCATTTCTTTAAAAATGGGGCACGATAAAAAACATTAAACCATGCAAAGACAAGAACAAGCCTTAACCAAGTCTGTTCTCCCATAATTGAATAATCAAGAAAGAGTTTTAATATTGGAATATATTGCATTTTATTATTATTTCTATTATTTTGTTCCTTATCCTAATGAGTGTGAAGTATGGAATTCTCTTTGTTTAACCGCATTCCCCATCAATCCACATATATAATTGCATATGATGACTTCAGTTACAATAGGTAATCAATAAAGCTTTACTTTTAAAGTTCACCTTTGATGCTGCTTCAGCCACAAAATCCTCTCCTGTCAGTGTGGCCCAAGTTGGCTTCTTCTGCCTCTGAACTTACTTGGGCTTATTGTGTGAACCACTTACTCAACATTTATCAGAAGCTATTTTGTATTTTTGCTTTTCTGTTTATACATCTTGTCTCCTCAACTAAGCTGAGTATCATGTATATTAATAGTAATGGCCCTCTTAACTCAGCTGGTCTTAACCAGGCAAGTATAAATCACAAAAGTCAGTTAGGTTTGAGAATGATACAAGTTGATACACACCTAAAACATTTAATTTTGACTTAAAATATATAAATATACATTAACTTGCCAGTCTTCTGACATATGGCTGAAGTCCATTCTTTAAATACAATCTTTAAATACATCTTTGTAACTTTAGTCCCCAGCATAATACATAGTATGGAGACTAAGCCCAATAGTATCATCCATAGTGAAAGTCAAACTGATCTGTAACATATGGCACCTTAATTCTCTTATATACCACAAAATCCATGCATGTTTTATCCTATCCCTTCATAGCATGTCACTGAGGGGTATTTTTCCTTTCTGTCTAAGGCTTAAAATTCTAAAGGTATACAGGAAAGAATCCAGCTTCTGGGTTTGGGAAGGAGGAGATAGTTCACCAGACTGGTTGGCAATGATAAGACCTACTAGGGAGAAAATGAACACACTGCAAACAGACTTTCTCCTGGCTCCTTAGAGAATGCAGTCACCTCCTCTTGACTCTTTGAACTCTACCAACTATATGTGAACATTTGTCATTCTGGTAATTCTTAAGTTATGTGCGTGCATGTGCGTGTGCACATGCACATGTGTACATGCACGCACACGCAGGGACATATGAGCATGCAAATGGCATAATTTTTTGACTGAATTATAAATTTCTGTCTGAAATTTAAAATTCCATCGAACACAATGCTGTACACACTATGTCTATTCAACGAATGGGACTGACCGTCTAATAGTTATTGACACACACCTCAGTAGAAAACAGATCCTTTAGTTGCAGCTGGGAGGTAATGAATTAAGTCAAGTTGTATATTTTACACTTACCATGTGATCTGAAGACCTGATATAAACTGATGGCGTATAGGAATATTATCATTTCAAGAGAAGGTTAAGAAAGGCCTGCCTAGTCATTCTGGCTTGATAAGGACGCTAGGCTTCCCAGCAATGAGGTCTGGAAAACAAGCTGTTTCCCATACTTTCAGGCTTGGCTTCTTCGCACACTGGAAGGTTTGAGCTCAAGGATATTCAGAACAAGCCTGGGGCTGCATGTGGTCTTCACCCTGCCTAGAATGCAATTCTGACCCAATTCCTCTGCTTCATTTGACTACCTCCTTCCTGTTTCCTTCATGTCTTAGTTTGTAAATATCTTCCTCCCAGAACCAATGTTGGTCCTTGCTGTGAGCTCCCTTGGGTTGTTGTGCTCAGGCCTTCTATGGTACTTCGCATCTTGCATTGCAATTGCCTGTTTGCATTCTGGTCTCCTCACAGGTCACACTCTTAGGGCAAAGGCCATTTTTCATTCACCACTCTTCCTGGCCCCTAGTAGAGTCTCACCCATGGTAGACCTTCACTATTTGTGGAACAAGTAAGTGTCCACCACTTGTTATTTCATTGAAGATTTTTTTATAATAGCTTAATAAAAATAATGTCAAGCAAGATTTCTTGTGAGAGTCTTATAAGATTTTATAAGAATTCTTTTAAGATTATTATTATTTTCTTTTCTTGAGACTGGCTGTCACCCAGGCTGGAGGGCAATAGTGCCTGACCTCAGCTCACTGCAACCTCTGCCTCCTGGGTTCAAGCAATTCTCTCTGCCTCAGCTTCCCAGTAGCTGGGATTACAGGTGCTCACCACCACGCCCAGCTATTTTTGTATTTTTAGTACGGATAGGGCTTCGCCATGTTGGCCAGGCTGGTATTGAACACCTGACCTCAGGTGATCTTCCTGCCTTGGCCTCCCAAAGTGCTGGGATTACAGGCGTGAGCCATAAGATTTCTTATATTTAATACCAAGCTTTGTTTAACAGGGATCAAGTCAGTTTTTCTGCTCTCATATATATATATAAAAGTACTTACTGAGAAAGAATAATGGGAGACCAAGAGCCCCAAAGACTGTAAGGAAGAAGTCTCTATCTAGTATTAGGCAGAGGAGGCCCAAGACCACCGTACCAACTACAGAATCAGGTGCCTTCAGGAGCCCCAGAATCGCCCAGAGGGCCTGGGTGGAATCTACTCTCAGAGCCAGTGTGAAGGACACCATGTGCCATTTGTTTTGCTTTCTTTGATGGTGATGTTTCAAATATTAAAGTATTGAGATACTGTCTTATGAAGAGATATAATACACATCTAGGGCTCTACAGGCAGATGATATGGTTTGGCAAATATAAGCAAATAGATGACAGAATGCTCTTGAATAAGTTGGCTTCATGCAGGAGGAAAGGGAGCATTGTATTCCAAAATAAAAGGTGAATTAAGATCATGGGATAGTGGGATTTGCATGGTAGTGAGCTCACAGAAGCAGTGAGACCAGAAGAGGAGCAGAGGCAAAAGTGAAGCTTGAGTTGGTCTTCAGAATTAAAAATGTGTTTTTCTAGAGAAATAAATTGTTACTTTTGTCATAAGGCATTTTCTAATTAACATAATACACTGTAATATTAGTTATGCGTGACATTCTTTTCAGTCTCAGGAAGTGGCTTCTATACCTAGTGCTTCTCCTGTGGCTCTGGTGTGTTCTCTTTCCACACAGGAGAGAGCCGCACTGCCTCATTAGTGGTATCTCAGCATCCAGCACTCCCAGCTCCTTCCTCATGTACTATTAGCCAAGCAAGAGGCTCTCTTGGACCTTATCAGACAAGGAAGAATTGAATGTACTAAGTCTAAGTAAAGAAAAACATCTCTCAACTATTCATGGACCCATAGATCTGCTATCTTCTTTCAAGAACATCAAGGTCTGTTGGTTAATTCATATAAAACTGTCAGGAACTTTTTATTATGTTGATAAGGGAAACACTTCCTTTGATGTCTGGCCAGTCCGGTGACGAATACCCTGCACGGACCAGGCACCAGAGATGGCACTGTTACGTAATACAGGATGTGATTCTGGGATGTGAGAAGGCTGCCAGGGACAAACCACAGATGGATTTGAAATTCAACAGTCTGGCGAGACAGGACAGAAAGACTTAAACAAAAAACATCACTACTTGCGTTAATACTTTCAGCTGAATCCCACTAAAATTTATTTAAGTCTACTTTCTTTTTATGTTCCAGAAATATTATCATTGAAAGTATTAGTTAATTTCATAATTTGTGTACATAAGCTTAACCAGAGTCCGTCAATGGAACAAGGCAAGATAAAGTCCTTGAAATAAAGCAAAATAATACATTTCCAACAGATTATTTACACAGGCTTCTAAAACTTTTAAAGGCTAATATATATGCAAATAACGAATGGCTATGAACTTCCAAAGAAGATGATTTTAAGTTACAAGGTGTGTTTAATAGGGCCATCAAATACTCTTTTTTCCCTTTCTCTCTCAAGGAACTGGGTCAAGAACAGAGGAAGAGAATTCACTTTCATCAGTTTCTAAGAGTTCAAAATGCCCACAGAACACGTACTAGGTTTGACAAAATTTTACCATTCAACTTAGAGACAGACATTATAAAACAGGAAATAGTATATTTCCTAAAGATTCCTTTCTATGCTGCATGGAGGCATCTAGAATCTCCCCCCAAAACGTCTCCTTATAAGAAGTTTCTTTTCATGTTTGGAGGTTCCTACGCAGTGGTATCATCAGAGCAGTGGTATCAAGATGTCATCAATCCATAACTAGGAATTTGTGAATGTTCTGGGAGTCCCTGATAGATATCTATTTTGCAGGTATCTCAATGTACTGTGGTATATTCACTCTAGGAACCAAGGTCTCTAAAAAAGTCTTCTGGGAATAGCATAATTGCCTCTGGCACATTTTGAAGTTTCCAATTGCACAGAGGCTGTGGGAATCAGGCAGCAGAGCAACCACAGTCCATCGCATCTCTGGGAGCTATTCCTGGGTCTCTCTCAGAAACATCTGGAACCTACGATACTGGACATGTGGATGCCACCAGCAGAGTTCCCACTGCTGAAGACAGTGCTGGGCTGAACAAGCCATGTGGGTTTTGATATTCCTCCATGCTGAACTGCTCATGGGGCCAGTTGTAACTAGCAGAGAAAGATGCTCAGATTTCTCACTTTCATTATGATCCTGAGACAAAGCTCCTAAGAAAGGATAATCTTCCCAGACATCTTTAATGATTAAAGAGGCCACCCCTTCTGATTATTACTTTTAATTAACATTTATTAATAATTAAGACAATCAAATACTGTGCTTATAAAATGGATGTATCTACCTGAGAAAATCATCCAATTTCACTTTACTAGTTATCATTTCTTTCTTTTTTCCGTTTGTAAACCTCTCCTCTTCAGACTGCTGGTTTTAGAGTCACTAGTTGGAGCCTAAGTGCTGGTTCTAGACATTGAGCTATACTAAAGTAAATAATATGGGTTTCTCTTCATTTTACCTTTCTTATCTTCTGCCTTTTCCTCCAGAGGTGGTGTTTTTTCAGAAACAGAGCCATTACCTTCTTCAGACTTTACTACATTTTCCTCTCGGGTAGATTCCTCTCCGATGGGTATCATGTGCCCGTTTGAATTTTCAAAGTTAACTGTTACATCTCCATCTAAAATGGGAAAGAAACACCTAGATGTCTAACTTGCTGGCTTTCTTAAAAACAAGTTTTCCAGTTACTAGGATTGTAGAATTTGGATTCATGTTTCAGTCCCTGGGAGCCAAATACACCCTGCACTGTTTCACCAGTTTATTCAAAACAAAAGAGCTAGAAAATCCTCAGACTTGGGAAAAAGCTGCTATGAGGGAATATCTATGCACCATTTCAAGACAATAGGAATGATCATCCTAATTATGCAATATCCCAGGGCAGCAGAGTCCCTCTGTTCTGGTGCTTAGGTTTGGCTGAAGTCAATACTTAATGTGTTTCTTCGTCATTCATAAATAGAATGGTGAGAGGAATAATCTGGAAAATGGAATAAACATTTTGCAAGCACCAAAAACACAAGGTGAATGCAAATACACAAATAACATGAAATGTAATTACACATACAAACAATAAGTGGGAGAATATGAAAATTTCCAAGTACTATTGGTTCCAGAATATATTAAGTATATGATGTGCTAACTTCACACAGTAATATAACTTCTACTCTATATGCAGGGAAAAGATGATAAAAGGCTATTTTCATTTTTATTTCTTTATTTATGGAAAGATTAAAGTATACTCAGGTAATTATTATATATAACTAGCCAAAAAGTCCCTAAGTTGTCCTAAAAATAATTTGAATACATTCAAGAAAAAAAAGCACACATAAAAAAGTAGTCACAAAGGAATTTTAAAAAACTGTAATGGATACAATGTTGAATATATATCTAAATCATAAATGACTAATTTTAACTCCTGTATTTCCATAATTCCTGGTGGTTTCTAAAGTGAAAGAGACTTTGCAGAAACGTTTAGTTCAGTGATTCTTGAAAAGATTAACCCTACTTTATATCTGGAAAATTTTAAGAGGCTTTGCTACCATTATAAAAGAAAAATTAACGAATGGAAGGTTTGCGCAAATCTAAAAATCTGCTTAATTAGAGCTCTTCCTATTTTTACTACTCTTATCTTGGCAATCATTATAAAACAGAAAACATTTCCCAAATTGTCATTAAATATGATTGAATTACTTTGGCTTAACAATAAAATCCATTTGCCTTCTGAACAAACAGGTATGACATTTTAATACATCAACCACGTATCATGAAATTATGTCATTTTTAGAATGAAAAAGCAATCGTTGCTTAGTCATATAACTCCCAATAACCTATAACTGAGTCCTGTGTAAAACTAAAATAAACAATAATTAAGGCAATGCCATTACAAGTAAATCTCAACTATTTTAATAAAATTAAAGTAAGAATTTTTTAAATACTATATGTCAAGCAAAGAGAACCCAAATGATTCTTAGTTCCTATTATAAAATCCCAAGAAATTAGCTATAAAAAGGAGAACACAATATATCCAGATAAAATAAAAATGAAGAATCAAAAATTCCAAACAAAATAGAAAACCACTTGCTTATACATAAAAATCTTCAGTTTTTAGGTAACTCAAATATAAATTTATCTTTGTTTTCTTTGACTTTAGTTGGTAATAAAAGTATATTGAAGTCATGTCAATGACAATTTAATTCTATTTTAAGCATTATTATATTAAAATTCTTTAATTAAATAACTTATTTATTAAATTTAGAAAAACCTAGAGAGAAATTTTAATAGTCATGACACAAGAAGAAATTGGATTAGCATATGATAGAGAGAAATAGTCAACAATGTGGAAAATGCTTTTTTTTTTTTTTTTTTTTGAGACAGAGTCTTGCTCTGTCCCCCAGGCTGGAGTGCAGTGGTGCGATCTCCACTCACTGCAAGCTCTGCCTCCTGGGTTTATGCCATTCTCCTGCCTCAGCCTCCCTAGTAGCTGGGACTACAGGCGCCCGCCACCACACCCAGCTAATTTTTTTGTATTTTTAGTAGAGACGGGGTTTCACCATGTTAGCCAGGATGGTCTCGATTTCCTGACCTCGGGATCCGCCTGTCTCGGCCTCCCAAAGTGCTGGGATTACAGGCGTGAGCCACTGCGCCCGGCAAAGGAAAATACTTACTTTGAGGCATGAAATAAAGCTAGTTAGTATGAAAATAATTGTAGAAAAAGGAGACACATTTGTGATAAATATGGAATTCAAGAACAAAACAGAGGGGAAGTAAAGTTATTAATTAGTTGGTGTGTATATTGAAAAGGTTTTCTAGTATTGAGTGTTAAGGAAGTTGTTTTAGAATTAAAATAAGTTAAATCCTTGATATAGCATATGTGTGTAAGTAAAATACAAGCAGAGCAAAGGAAGGCAAGAAGGTGCTGAGCTGAATGGCAGGTGACAATAAGTGGCCCAAGTCAACACGTCTCACGGGAGCTAAGGAAAAAGAAAACTCAAAACGTAGTTATCAGCTTAAAGTAAAATGAGAGATAAAGCACAAACAGGAAAAGGAGCACGAGGGTGTTTGAAGGGGGTCACCTCCTTCTAGTAAACAGGTGTAGTGGGGATATACTATAGTTAAAGGAAGGAAAGATAGAAAGAGAAAATCATGTATGACCAAAAGGCAAGTGATAAAAGTCCACAGTGGGAGAAAAGGAAAGGATGGTACACAGGCAAAACCACTTCCACACCCTCATGTCAAAAGCTAAGGGAAAAGATGGAGGGAAAAAAGCAGAGGTAAGCAGCAAACTTGTACTAGATCATAGACTTCCCTGGAGAGAAGACGAATCACTGAACTTTTAGGTTGAAGGTATGTCTGTATGTAAAAAAGAGAACCTAAAAGGAAAAATAATAACTGGGAGAGTATGGGACATGATGGGATGGGGTCAAACTCAGGGTAGCTAGAGGGATTTTTAAAGTCTATCTGGCTGACTGAATAAAGGGCTTGATGGACAGGCACTGTCAAGATCAGAGGCAAGGTCAAGAAGATCAAGGCAAAGAACGAATCTTCACTGGCAGCAGAAAGAAGGTTGTTACCAAGAACAGCAGCTTCTAGTCTCTCAGACTGAAATTCTCCAGATAATTGCTTTTGGGAAAATTACAGAAAACTATTTTCTCCAGCCCTCAGCTGAAAAGGGGAATGTCTCCATTTACCACTGACATCCTCAGGAACCTTCAACCATTAGATAATTTCTACAGTTCTAGATAGGGACGATGCAAAAGCTGGCAAGTGAAATCTAGTAGTTTATGACTTCTCAAACATTAAGCCTATTATTGTATTATGTTAGGTTAAAAAAAAGTTTTGTTCTTTTATATTTTAAAACTTAGTTTCCACTGCAAAAGTTAAATAACAAGATCAGAGAGTCAGATTTCTGAGAAGTATATGTCGGCCCAAGAAATTATAATCTATGAGGCAAATAGTTTCACAGATTAGGCAGAATAAAAATCATTTCTTTAAACTGACTCTTGCTACCTGGTTTTTAGAAAGAGCAAATTCTTTTTCTACCTACAAATTTTAATTAGGAAAAAAAGACAGGCTTTGAATCTTCACCTTTAAACCCATGAACAGTTTCAATCATAAAATTTTCCATTTTGTACTTTCTTTAAAATATTTCTAAATAAATGATGCCTAATAAGTGCATTGGCCCATCCCATAAAGCTGATGGCCCAGTGTTAAGCTTTCAATGGGTGTATTATTTCTCTATTGCCTTCAGAGACATTGGACAGGGGCTTAATTTTGATATTGCAAGTCTACCTTTAAGTTTCAAAAGTTAGAAATATGCATTTTTAACTCTTAAAAGTCTCAAACAGGAAATAAGTAGCTTCAAAATAATAGAAAAACAGGGAAAACATAAAATTCATTCATAAAGTAGAGTAAGAAAAGTTTGACAGGTCAGAAATTGAAGTAAAATACCTAAAATAGCGAGGGCTTAAGAAAATGCTACTATTCACTCCAGAGTTCCCTATTTTCTTTGAATCGGGAGAAAAACAGGAAAGCATTTTCCAGCTCCACTCTGGAATGATTCAGATGCTGGAAAAAGCATGTCATTTTGATTTACAAATAGTGAATGCCGAAAAATGTTAAGTCCTTTGCAAGGAACATACATCAGGAAAACGGCTGTATTATTATTTCAATTTCAATTTCAATTCTAAATTAATAGCATTTTATTTGTTCCCATAAAAGTACAATAATAACACTTTATTATTACAGTAAATGTGAGGTGAAGGGAGGCATGAGATAAATCAACAATGTTGCAACAAAATGTCCTTTAATTTTAAATTTAATAGTGGAAGCGATGAAAATGATTAGATATTATTTATTTGGAGAAATAACCAATGTTAGTGTCTTCTTTTGAGGGTCAGTACCAGTTTCTATCTGATCTTTGTCTTTTCTGAACAAAGTTCCTCCTTGGGAGGATAGAGAAAAAAAGCGAAGATCAGAGATAGGGGAAAAAATTAGAAATAATCATTGCTAGGGAAAGATTCAGAGAAATGAAAAGAGAACAATACTTGAGAGAAGGCAGAAAGCAGGTTAGTTTAGTTTGCCTGTTCATGCTTTATTGATTGTACATTTCAGTGTTATTATAGAGTGCAAAGGACAAGAGGTATGTGTGCCTTCTCTCTTCTGTTTTATTGGTAGTCTTAAGAAACAAAATAGCATGAACCAAGCTAAAACTTTGCATTTACTCAAACACATGAGTTTCATGTGAATAGAAAGACTGAAGCTCAAGAATAGAGAAGAGAAGGAGCCATAAGCACTTGTATCTCATCTGTATCGGCCTCGGATGTACCTTTGCAGAGTTTTAGGTTTAGAATGACATATGGTGACGGATTCACCAGGAAAGTCACTAGAATTTTGTAATACTTCAGATTCTCTGCAGCTCACAAAGGCATCACCAATGGGAGCAAGGCTCTTGGAATGCAATAATCACTGCTTTACCTTACAAAGACCATGATCATTTTAAATTTCAAAAGAAAACAAAAGAAAGACCAAAGAATGAAGGACCAAAATATTTAAAATGTATGATTAATTTCCTCACCTTGATCAGGCAATTCCTTAAGAACTCCCCTTCTTATCAGCTCCTCTCTACTTTGTCGTGTGGATATCTTCCTTTCTAATACTTTCAAAAAGAACAAGCACAAGTAAGAATCAAGTCATTCCTTAAGATAATTATGAAAAACATTCCAAGTAGAATTGAGCACAATTTATTCTGCTCACATGAGGGCTCAAACTCGTTTTCTTAGTTGCTTAACAAAACACATGATCAGAGTTGAATCAACACAGCTATGACAAGAGCAAATGGCTGCAGCTCATGATCTGAAGTCCAGCTGCCATCCCTGGTCTTTCAAATGGCCACCTTTGGCCTGGCTTCCAGACATATTATTCCATGCCAGCTAGAGAGCATAAAGGCTGCTTCTAACGTTGAAGCTAGAAATGTCGCATTCTAAAACATACGATTCTATGGATATGCAGTGTATGTAGAAGATATGTATGCTTACATTAAAAAAAAAACCATAAACATTCAGTAAATATTCTGGGTAACCCATTTGTATTCCAGGAAAATGAATTATTTTCTAGTGTTTTCTCTCTCACTCCATCTACTACAAAAGCCCAACACATCATATTTCTATAACTCTTTCTCCTGCATTCTCACTAATTCTGGAGAGTTCTGGTATATTACCTGACAATCCCCAGGTCTTAGGAGGATGGAGAAGGCAATTAAGAATAATCAGCTTTCAGCCAGGAACAGTGGCTCATGCCTGTAATCCTAGCACTTTGGGGGGCTGAGGTGGGTGGATCACCTGAGGTCAGGAGTTCGAGACCAGCCTGGCCAACATGGCAAAACCCCATCTCCAAAAAATACAAATATTAGCTGGGCATAGTGGTGGGCACCTGTAACCCCAGCTATTCAGGAGGCTGAGGCAGGAAAACCATTTGAACCCAGGAGGCAGAGGCTGCGGTGAGCCAAGATTCCGCCATTGCACTCTAGCCTGGGCGACAAGAGCGAAACTCCATCTCAGAAAAAAAAATAATAACAATAATAATCAGTTTTCACAGACATGTAAAGTCATGGGGATCTTAATATTGATTCTTTCTTCTTCTGGAAGAAATGTAAATTCCTGGTAGCACTTCGAACTGGGGCTTGGGAGCTTAGCAGTGTTCTCCTTGAGTGTGTATAGTATTAAATCCTGTGCTCTACATGTCCATGCAACTGCAAAGTCCATTCCTCACTTTCAGGGGCCAAGAAGGTGCGTAAAATTAACACGTGGTCATGTCATCTACTAATCCTGAGTGAACATTTCCCAAAGTGTGTTCTGCAGAACTCTATTTCCTCCAAACCCTCTGTTCAAAAATGTACTTCGACACAGCAGCGAAGGGCCAGATAAGGAGTCTAGAGCACTTTGAAGAGCAGGAAAGCTACACTGTTAGAGAACAGGCAGCTACAGTAGCATGAGATTTCTGACGCTCCCCGATTCCTGCTCCTGGCCTTATAATCTGCAAATCCTGGAACTACTCTAGACAACATCATTTCAACTAAACTAAAGCCATTACCCCAAACCAGGCTCTGACACATCCAAAGGGAGCAAGTGATAACACTAAGAAGACATTTGTGATAACACTAAGAACATGTTTGCTCAGAGGTTCCAGGGCCTCAAGCAAGGACACTGATAGGAGACAGGGTGGGAGGATGTGCCCTGGGCAGCCAGCTTTGTAGTAAGTACATGAAAGTCTTCCATAAGTGTTTGCTAATTGCATGCACCACAGAATAGCAACACTTAGTTTCTCGAAGAACCTGGATATTTTTTCTTTTCTGATAACTAGAAATTGTGTATTCCTTTTTAAATCCTGGTTGCTAGAAAGATCAGAGTAAAACTGGATATCTGACACAGACTTCATATGACAATTCATGGATGGAATCTGTTTCCTCCTTCTCTAAAACCTGACTTTATATTTTATGTACAATATATAAGCTCTTTACTGTAAGTTTTGTCAAACTTTTTTTGGATAGAATCAGAACAGAAACAAACAGGAAAATGAGTGAATGAATGAATATATGGTCAAAAGAAGGACAATGAACAGCTTATGGGTTTAAAAGGAGACATACACAGAAGGCTTCCCGCCCTTTCTTTAGATTCCTCACTCACTCCATTCTTCCCGTGCCTTCCAGAAGCAAGTAACAACAGCTCACTTAAAGGTTAGTGATTTTAGTGAAAAAAGTTAACCAGGCAAAGAGTTTTTTTGTTTGTTTGTTTTTTGTTGTTTTTAACTGGGAGTTCTATTATGTAAAAAGAGTGCTGTTATTTAAATACACTTTCAATTTGTTCAGCCTCTGGTCCAAAAGGAGAGAACTCTTATCAATGCAGGAAGCCAAAGAACACCCACAATGACAGGTGGGACACTGCTGGGATTTTGCAGGTGCTTTAGAAGGACGTTGACCACTGTAGCCTCCCAGGGATTGTAAAACCCATTCATGCTTGACTCGGCTCTGAGGAGTGGCAGGATTCTGTAGACCTCCTCCAACAGTTGTCTTGGACTCCATTCCTGGGGACAGGCCCAGAGATTCACGGCTGTTCTGTCCCTAAACTTAAGGATGAAGGTAGCAACTTCAAGAGCAAGTGCCTCTGGCCTAGGGATCAGGCCACATTCTCGCAAATCAAATGGACAGCCAATTCAGAATTCAATCATTGTGGCTGTCTTCCTAATCGGCCCTTTGCTCATAAGAAACAAAACTTTTACTTGTTTGCTGCTTCTTTAAAATTACCCAAAACACCAAATGGCTACCAGGAGTCCTGGATTCTAGTCCTTGAATTCCTACAACTAGTTGAGTGACCCTGGGCAGTCACTTTGAGTTCCTGGGCCTCTAATCCATTATCTGTAAAATAAGGGACAAAATTCAAGGATCGCTAAGGACAATTCATAAAGCTCAAATGCTGTGTGATCCTGTATCATTAATTGAGGTTGTCTGTAATCTCTGCTTTGGGCACCTTTCAAAAACGTTCATTCTTGCACTAAAAAATCATCTGATAGCCTGGAACATACCATGTTTCTTATTCTGCCTTTCCATTATGGATCCCGGAGGTTTCTTTAGTTTTAGTTTTGAGTTTTCTTTTGCTTAAATTCTAATTTAGTCTAAGCTAAAAATTCCCCCTTTCTTCCTTGTAAACTAAAAATTCCCCCTTTTCTTCCTTGTAAACCCTGGAGCTTTGAAGCAGCAGCCTTGGCTTCCTGCCAGGAATCAAAACCAACAGCTTTGTTCTTTTGCTCTAATTCCTATAAACAGGCTCTGATAGGAAAATGCCGTTGGCTATTTGTTTGGTCTTTGGCTGAGAGCATGTTTAACACACAATGCAGATACCTGTGTACAGGGCCAATGAGAACAAACTGCAGGCGACTGAGCACGGAAAGTATGTTGCTGGGGCACAACATTCCAACCACCGCTCTCACAGCAGTACAAGTATCTCATTCTTCACCTTTTAAAATATTTGCCTCTTGTTTATATAGTGCCTGCATGTTTGCAGAGCACATTCACTGGACACTTTTCCATGGGCTCAGAGGGAGTTTGCATTGCAATGAATCTGAGAGGTCATTCTAGTCCAACACACTGCACAAAGTAGGGGCTATCTCAGAATACTCCTGAGATGTGCTCACCTGCTTAAAATCATTCAGAGGGAAGATGCTCACTTTAAGGCATAGCCCACTTCAGTGTCAATCACCCTCATTTTGAGGAAGGTAATCCAGAGAATGAGTCAAATCGCACGCCCTGTAACTTCTGCAGATCAGTCTAACCCAAGCTCTCTGTAGCTGTGGACTAGAGTCAGTTGTTTGTGAGCAGAAAACGGCATCCGTCGGCTCCAGGTCATCACTGAGAGCCTGCTGTTACTGCAGCCTGCTCGAATCTGATCCCAAGTATCCCACCAGCTGCTCTTTGACTTTGAAGCTCACACCAGTCTATGCACAGAAATCTATGCACCGATCTATGCACCACAGCTACAGCATAACCAAGATACTACCAGAGAAGACGCTAGTGGGGCACGGGTCGCTGAATGTAGCTGAATACAGTAGCTAAGGTGTCTCCATGAAAAGTATTACCACCAGTCGAGTAAATAAATGGCCCATGGCCTGTCACTTTTATCCCAGTTGGAAAAGCATAAGAGCTTTTTTATACCAAGATCAAACAAAGCCATGATTTCTGCATCACTCTGCATTGGGCTAATTGACGTTTTGACAGTTCAATTCTGATAACAACAGTGCACACTCTAATTCTCTCTGGGAAGTGAAGGAAGCACTGCCCTGCATTTTCCTGACTTCATGCTTATACTCTGCTAATCTTCCCAAAACTTCCCAAGGCTGCCCATCTCACTTCCAATAATCTCTGAACTCACCGCAGCACCTTAGGCTGTCCCTCCTATCATGTGCCTGGCTCCTAAACACTCCCTTCTGGCTTTCGGCTTCAATTTCTTGGGGCCCCGCTGCTTCTCCCCTGAGGCGTGGCCCCTGCATGGTGGCCTCTGTCCTTCCCAGGAGGCCATCTCCCCAGACACCTGCTAGACTCACTCCATCTTGTCCCACAAGTCTCTGCTCAAAGGTCACCTTAGTAGAAGTCCCTTCCCTGAACTTCTGTTATAGAATGGTTATTCCCCTTCCCAGCTTTATCTCTTCTTTTCGGGCAAAACCCATCATCACCTCTTAACATATGGAAGTATCATCTCGTTGAGAACCAAAATTCTGTTTTGCTTACTGCTGTGTCCCCAGCGTTTACTTACAGGCTGTTGGCTTTGTAAAAATATGTGTATTTGTTGAATAAAATAAAAGAAAATAAGCTAATCATGACAACGGTATTGTTTCTGCCCCTTCCCAGTCCTCGATTTGGGAGAAAGGCTTGTGGCAAAACCCTGAGGGACAAGAATCTTCTGTCTTCTCCCTCCTTAATTCTTGGCTGGGCCAGTCCTAGGGAAAAAATTCTCAACGTTCTGTCCTATGGATGATCTGAAAAAGTCTCTGTATGCACTGAGGAAGGGAGCTCACAGTGTGTAGATGACAAACACCAGCAACTAGCAGGGTGAAGTACACGACTGGGCTCTTCATAAATTAGAAATAATTTATGATGTCCTTCTGGACATGGAGAGGTAGCTGTGGAGCTGCACTCAGGAAAAGAGGTTGGAGCGTATGTCGCTGGCTTTTTTCTGCAGATACTTGGCCGGGATTTCATATTACTCTGGAAATATCTGTGAGAGTAAATCTTGTAGTCAACAAGTCACTTGTGTTTTTCTTTGGTGAGGAAAGAGAGTCCTAATTCTCAATTCTAACACCATTTAATGACTGGGCAAAATAGAAGAGCAAATAGAACACTATTAAATAAGCGTGCCATGTTATCTTCTCAGTTCTGAGTACTGAATGGCCTCACTGTAAAACTGTGACAGAAACACACAAAACCACTTGTCTCGTGTTGAAAGTGTTCTACAAGAGCCTGGCTCGGCTTTGCCCCTCTTCAACAGCAGTTGCAGAAAACAGAATGTCAGAAAACGGTCTGCTTTTAAAAAGATCTTCACTAAGGCAGAGCTAAGTCATTTAAAGAAACAACCATCTCAGTGCCACCCAACAGGACATTTGCAAAAACCTTCCAAAACATCCCAAGAATGTACACCAGAGATACAAAGCCAACATCCCCACCTAAAAACACTCAGGGGTCTGGCGATTTTTTTGTTTATCTGCTCCAACCACTCCCCTACTAAAGAATTCTACAGTCTGTAGAACAAGTTGGACTTGGAACAGCAGCCAAGCTTTATAACCGGTCCCAGCGAAAGATTTTTCCTGTCACTTTCCTTCCATCTCTTTTTTGGAAGCCTAGCATTAAAGTCAAACTTCTTGCCATTTCCTAAACATCTCTTGCAGTTCTTCAGCTCCATTCCTTCACGTATTGTTCCTTCTTCCTAGAATTTAGACTGTTTCCCTATCACTCTCCAGTGAAATCTACCCTAAAATTTTAAGTCCTCTTCACACAGTAGAGATGCATGGAGATCTCACTATCCTGATGGGCTAGAACTTTGTGTTCCAAAAGCACTTTTAACTAACTTCTCTGTGCCTCAACTTCCTCATTTGCAAAATGGAGAGATAGTAACTACTTTTCTGGTTCTTTTGGAGACTAAATAGGTTAAACCAAGTAAAATACTTAGACCAGTACCTAGGATCTAGGAAAGCATTCAATACATATTAGCTATTAA
This sequence comes from Rhinopithecus roxellana, assembly GCF_007565055.1. Lineage (NCBI taxonomy): Eukaryota > Metazoa > Chordata > Mammalia > Primates > Cercopithecidae > Rhinopithecus > Rhinopithecus roxellana. The sequence continues at coordinate 145,791,478 of NC_044552.1, forward strand.
CTATTATTTCTGTTATAGCACTTACTAAGTTGTTCATTACTAAATTCATGTGTATGCGACTGCATATTCACATGATTCTGGTCTAAGCCTTCTGAGGGATGTTGTGCTTATCATTTCATTCCCATAATGCCGAAAGTAATATATCACACAGAGTAGACATTGGGGACCTAAGTGTCTTTTTGAGGGGGAAGGAGGGAAGGCATGTCTAGCATCCTTTTCTACTTTTAGAAATGACCCTCTTGACATTTTTCCTTTGGGAAACCACATTCCCCCTCTCTTAGTCCGTGTCATTTGTATAAGGTTAACCTCATCCCTGGGCACTAGGCTCTTGGGTTCCTGGGCTTATCCAATCAGAGCCCGGTATCTCCCTGGCACTGGTGACTGGGTCAGAGAGGGACACATGCTTGAGTTGCAGAAATAAGATCCAGGCCCAAAAAATGTGCTGGAACAATAGGAAAGCAAGGCTTTCTCTTTCTTCTGGAGCTGTTAAAACCAGATAAATAAGAGCAAGAGTGGCTAGCGGCCACCTTGCCTCCACAAGAGAAGAGTTGAAGTTAACAACAACAACAACAAAAGCCAATAGAGAGGAAATACAGACTCAAAAGAGGAAGTGAGACAGGTTCCTAATGAGATAGCTTGTAAGCACCTGGATCCAACCATGCCTGAAGGTTGTCTGCCCCTGGATTTTTCAGTTACATGAGCCAGTAAGTTCTCTATTTGATTAAGCGTATTATGATTCATCAGCAGTGAAGAGCCCTGACTAATCAAAAAGGTATCAAATAAATTTTTTTTTTTTTTTGAGACGGAGTTTCACTCTTTGCCTAGGCTGGAGTGCAGTGGTGGTGTGATCTCGGCTCACTGCAATCTCCATCTCCCAGGTTTAAGCAATTCTCCTGCTTCAGCCTCCCAAGTAGCTGGGATTACAGGCACCCACCACCACGCCCAGCTAATTTTTTTTTTTGTATTTTTGGTAGAGACGGGGTTTCACCATGTACGCCAGGCTGGTCTCGAACTCCTGACCTCAGGTGATCCACCTGTCTCAGCCTCCCAAAGTACTTGGATTACAGGCATGAGCCACCACGCCCAGCCTCAAATAAATGTTTTTAAATTGAATTTTCTTCCACTACTCACCACAGATTCTCTAGGTTTTTGAGGACAGAAAAATGAAAGGAGAACTAATATAGCCCCACTTTTACCCACTCAGGAGTTTGAAACTTGGTCAGGACTTAAGAAAGAGGAAGATGAAGAGACCTGTGTTCCTTCCTCCTCTTGGGAAATTACTGTCACAACTTCGCCCAGAAATCTGATAGTAATCATCTATTTCTTATGTGCTTGGAGAACATTTTCCTTTTTATTTTCTACCCCCATCCCTAAAAGATAAGCTAAGCAATTGTTATTATTATTATTATTCAGTTTTTTTTTTTTTTTTCAGATGGAGTCTCGCTTTGTCACCTAAGCTGGAGTGCAGTGGGGCCATCTTGGCTCATTGTAACCCCCGCCTCCCAGGTTCAAGTGATTCTCCTGCCTCAGCCTCCTGAGTAGCTGGGATTACAGGCGTGTGCCACCATGCCTGGCTAATTTTTGTATTTTTAGTAGAGATGGTGTTTCGCCATGTTGGCCAGGCTGGTCTCGAACTCCTGACTCATTCTCCTGCCTCAGCCTCCTGAGTAGCTGGGATTACAGGCGTGTACCACCATGCCTGGCTAAGTTTTGTATTTTTAGTAAAGATGGGGTTTTTGCCATGTTGGCTCGGATGGTCTCAAACTCCTGACTCATTCTCCTGCCTCAGCCTCCTGAGTAGCTGGGAATACAGGCATGTGCCACCATGCCTGGCTAATTTTTGTATTTTTAGTAGAGATGGGTTTTTGCCATGTTGGCCAGGCTGGTCTCGAACTCCTGACCTCAAGTGATCCGCCTGCCTCAGCCTCCCAAAGTGCTGGGATTACAGGCTTGAGCCACTGTGCTGGGCTAAGCAGTTATTTTTATTTTCCTCCTCAGATAAGGGTATTGAGACTTAGAGAGGCTAAATACATTTTCCAGTCACACAGTAAGAACCTGGTTGAACCCAGGTGTGTCTAACCAAAAGACTACTGCTTTGTATTCTCCAATCTGAGTTGATAATTCCAAAGATTCCAACTTTCCCATCAGAGGTACGCTGCTTTCTGATTTTTCTTAAGAAAGCAGACAGCAGAACAACTTTTTAAAGTTAATTTTAAATGGGTATTTTTTACATGGTAGCACATTCTCACAGAGTTCAAATTATAAAAGGATACAGTGCAAATTCTCACTCTTGCCCTGCCTCCCAACTATTAGACTTGAACCTCAGCCTTATTCCACAAGCAATTTGCCACTGTGATTAGTGTCTCCTGTATCCTTCCAGACATGCTTGAACAAATATTCATTTTATTTTTTCCTTTTTTGTTTTTTACATAAAACGTAGGATATTTTGTAATGGTTGTTTTGTTTTTGTAAAAGTATCAGAAGTGTGTGAACCACAGCAACTCCATCTTGAATAGAGGCTGGGTAAAATGAGGCTAAGACCTACTGGGCAGCATTCCCAGATGGTTAGGGCATTCCAAATCACAGGATCAAATAGGAGGTCAGCACAAGATACAGGTCATAAAGACCTTGATGATAAAACAGGTTGCAATAAAGAAGCTGGCTAAAATCCACCAAAACCAAGATAGCCACAAGAGTGACCTCTGTTCGTCCTCACTGCTACACTCCCACCAGCACTATGACAGTTTGCAAATGCCATGGCAATGCTAGGAAATTACCCTATATGGTCTAAAAAGGAGAGGCATGAGCAATCCACCCCTTGTTTCGCATGTAATCATGACATAACCATAAAAACGGCAACCAGCAGCCCTCAGGGCTGCTCTGTCTATGGAGTAGCCATTCTCTTATTCCTTTACTTTCTTAATAAACTTGCTTTCACTTTGCTTTATGGACTCCCCCTGAATTCTTTCTTGTGCAAGATCCAAGAACCCTGTCTTGGGGTCTGGATCAGGACCCATTTCCCGAAACAAAAGTATGTAATAGTTTATAAATTTCAGGTAGTTGAGGTCACAGATAAGACTGAGGTGGGAGAGGGAAGTGGTGATTGTGTTTGACCTGTGCAAACAGCAGAAGCCAAAATCACCGTTGTTTCCAGAGGAGGCAAGCTGGGAGTGGCCATGGGAGCTCAGCCCATGGGGACCTATGGTTCTTATTCCTGAGGGATAAAGGTCCAGGATTCAAACAATGAGTAAGTCCTCAATCCCAGAAGGGCCAGGAAGTACAAGCAATCTCAGGAGAGTAATTAGAAACCAGGATTTGAGTGCTACGTGTAACACCGCCTGTCCTTCCTCTTCACTCGGGCTCTCGCAAACTCATGAGAAACACAAATGCCTAAGACAGGTGTTTTTCAATTCATCTAGTTCAAAGAAAAGCTTGCGTGTTTCCATTTCCTGTTTCTTTACAGTAAAAGATGGTAAACCTAAGACACAGTGACATCACAGAAGGGACCAATGTTTGAAATACGAATAATGATAATCATCCCTAGAGAAATTACATTCTAACCCCATACCAAAAAGAACAGGCTAGAGAACTGATTTTAAAGTGAGTCTCGCGGTGGCTCACACCTATAATCCCAGCACTTTGGGAGGCTGAGGCGGGTGGATCATGAGGTCAGGAGGTCGAGACCATCCTGGCAAACATGGTGAAACCCTGTCTCTACTAAAGATACAAAAATTAGATGGGCATGGTGGTGCACGCCTGTAGTCCCAGCTACTCCAGAGGCTGAGGCAGGAGAATTGCTTGAACCCGGGAGGCAGAGGTTGCAGTGAGCTGAGACTGTGCCACTGCATTCCAGCCTGGGGACAGAGCGAGACGCCGTCTCAAAAATAAATAAATAAATAAATAAAGCGAATCTCAGCTCTAAGTAGTAATGAAGCTTTTCAAACTAAGAGATTAGAAACAACAGCCATTGGAAGAGAAATTCCAGAGAGCCTGAACTTCTAACACCCTTCTCCATGATCTGCTGTCAATCTACACATTTCAGGGATTCAACACCTTTGATCAAGATGGGATAACATCTCTTTTCAGCAGTCAACAGCAAGCAAGATTAGATATAAAAGAAATCTTAGTGACACTAAAGTATCCTAAATGAAGACATTCCCATTCATTTAGTTTTTTTTTTCTTTTCTTTTTTTTTTTTTTTTTTTTTTTTGAGACAAGGTCTGCTCTATCACCCAGGCTGGAGTGCAATTGCGGGATCTCGGCTCACTGCTGCAGCCTCTGCCTCCGGGCTTAAGCCTTCCTCTCACCTTAGCCTCTCGAGTAGCTGGGACTACAGGCACGCACTACATGCCCAGCTAATTTTTGTATTTTTTTTTTAAGAGATAGGGTTTTGTCATCTTGCCCAGGCTGGTTGTGAGCTCAAGTGATCCATCTGCCTTGGCCTCCCAAAGTGCTAGGATTACAGGCATGAGTCACTGCACTGGTCCCAACTCATTTAAAGATCTAATTCTATTGCCCTGGGAAAAAGGTGGCTGAAATTCTTCTTATCATGAAAAAAATGTGTAATCTTTTTTTTTTTTGAGATGGAGTCTCTCTCTGTCACCTAGGCCTGAGTGCCGTGGCATGATCTCAGCTCACTGCAACCTCCGCCTCCCGGGTTCAAGTGATTCTCCTGTCTCAGCCTCCTGAGTAGCTGGGATTACAGGCGCCCACCACCATGCCCAGCTAATTTTTGTATTTTTAGTAGAGATGGGGTTTCACCATGTTGGTCAGGCTGGTCTCGAACTCCTGACCTTGTGATCCGCCTGCCTTGGCCTCCCAAAGTGCTGGAATTACAGACACGAGCCACCGCGCCTGGCGGTGTAAAAATGTATAAACTTTAAAAGCCTATTTTTTATTGAGTTGAGCCATGAACAATACATATTAAAACATCACCAACTCAGGTAGGTGGGGATAACCAGTGTAAGTTATAAGAAGATCTGAGTAGGAATTTCCCCAAATTCATGTTTATTACTTTCATTATACATATCCAATCAGACCAGGTTTCTTAAGATGATTAAAAAGTTTATTTTCTGGAGCATTCTTCACATTCTCTCCACTACCTACCATCTTGCCTACACAACAGAGAGCACAGTATTTGTAAAGAACAATATTCCTTTGGCAAAACTGGTCCAGGCCTAAACTAAAGCAGGAGAGATAAACTATACCTGATTCCTGCCCAACCCTGCAGTGATAGGAAAATGGGTAATTTCAACTAAAGTTTTCATTTTCTAAGATAAACACAAAAATTGGGTTTAGGGAAATGTAACTTTTCACTGTAGCTGAAACTGTAACACTTAAGGATTGACAGCAAAGCTAAGTTTGTTCTTAGACATTACCCTCTCTTTCAATAATCCCCCCTTGCCACTCTGTGTTTCAAATATTCTGATTACTAGGGTAATATCAGGTTCTCATCCTTCTTGAAGTTTGAAAGGCTAAAAGTGTAGAAGGAAGAATATATTCCTCTTAATATATACTATATATTTTATACAATAGATTAGAATAGACTGGGATGGGTTTGGCAGCTCACACCTGTAATCCCAAAGTTTTCAGAGGCCAAGACAGGAGGATCACTTGAGCCTGGAGTTTGAGACCACCCTGGGCAAAATAGCGAGACCCCCCCATCACTCTAAAAAAATAATAATAATAAAATTTAATTTAAAAAGAATAGACTTGCTATATACTATATAGACGTATATATAATCTATGTAATTCTTAAGTGGTCTAGAATATGTTATGTGTAGAAGCATTCTTGCATAATATTTACAGAAAGGTATAACATAAATATTATTCCTATACAATATTTATGTAGAAGTTCATGATGTTATATTACATTATCGACTTCTATATAATAGAATACTTTTATATAGGATATATTCCAGTCCTCTTAAGAATATACCTTTGTGTTCAAATCCAGACCCTGCAAGTTATTAGTAGATGATCACAGGCAAACTCCCCAACTTCTCTGAGCCTTTGTTTCCACATGTGAAAATACATGCACTAAAACCTAGCATGAATAGACATTAGGATGATTAAAATATCTTGTAGGCCGGGCGCAGTGGCTCACGCCTGTAATCCCAGCACTTTGGGAGGCTGAGGCGGGTGGTATCGTGAGGTCAGGAGATCGAGACCATCCTGGCTAACATGGTGAAACCCATCTCTAATAAAAATAAAAAAATAAAAATAGCCGGGCATGGTGGCAGGCGCCTATAGTCCCAGCTCCTCAGGAGGCTGAGGTAGGAGAATGGCGTGAATTCGGGAGGCGGAGCTTGCAGTGAGCCGAAATCACACCACTGCACTCCAGCCTGGGCGACATAGTGAGACTCCGCGTCAAAAAAAAAAAAAAAAAAAAAAAAATTTTTAAAGGGTTTGGCATAAATTACAGACCAAAGAAATAGGAGTTTTTTTTTTCTCCTCTACTTTCCATTTTTCCTGTATACATTTGTATATTCCTTGATAATAATCCACCAATATTTTCACTTTGACATGCTTATTGACCTAGAAGGCAGCATAGTAGAGGGGTTAAGAATGAAAACTCAAGGCAGGGTTCTGAGGATTAAATACTGGCTATGCTTTGCAAAAGGCCTGGAACTTAGGGTGAGTTACCTAACTTTGCTGTGCCTTGCTAGTTTACTCATGAGTAAAAGTGAGATCATAATAGTAACCTGCATCATAGGGTAACTGTGAAGATTACAGGCATTTAAAACAGTATCAAAGACTGAGCAACACAGTGAGACTCCATTTCGACAAAAAATTAAACAATTATCTGCATGAGGCAGGAGGATTGCTTGTACCCAGGAGTTAGAGGTTACAGTGAGTTATGATTGTGCCAGTGCACTCCCGCCTGGGTGACAGAGAGAGAATCTATCTACAAAAATGTATTAAATAATTAATTAAAACAGTACCTGACACATAGTAAAAACTCAATGAGTTAGTTATCATTATTATTAATACCCAAATATCTTTTTCTATATTAAGTTTAATTATAAGTAAAAATTCAAATGAGTAATAGAAATATATGTTTTAAACTTTTATTAAAAAAAAAAAAAAAACACTTTACTTCCAATGCTACACATACAGAAATTACCCAAATTACCCAAAGGGAACATTTTCAAGCCTCATGGGGTAGTAACTAATTTGAACTTTTTAGCATTGAATTGAAATGAAACACTCAGCAAAAAGAAAAGACTACCATATGCCAGCAATATGTCACTATCTTATTTAACACAGGTGATTAAACTTTAATTGAAGTCAGTAATGTTTTGCATTTGATTCATCTAAGGTTTTTTTTAAAAACATTACAGAGGGTAAGTGTGGGGGGTAGAAATGGGAAGTTTGTTGAATGGGCACAGTCTCCATTTTGCAAGATGAAAAAGTTCTGGAGGTCTGTTGTACAACGATGTGAATACACTTAACACTACTGAACTGTAAACCTAAAATGGCTAAGATGGTAAATTTACGTTATGGATTTTTTTAAAAAATCAAATTGTAAAATACTATTGGACTATAGATTTCTATAAATGCTGAAATGAAAAATAGATGAGAAAGAATTTTCATCATGATAATGCATAATGAGTTTTCTAATAATTTGCTAATATCTAGTCTTCTTTCCAATCATGTTTATTATTATCTTGTATTTTTGTAGGTAGCCTCTTATACCCTGTCTTATAGGTACTAAGTAAACACTTATACTTTGGAATAAAGGAAACTTTATAAGTACCAGTTTCAAAAGTTAGAGTGTAGGCTTGGGAAATCAGTTGGAGAAACCTTCAGACAAAAAGTGTTATAAGTCTGGATGAGCAAACACCTAACACAAAAGAAGTAAAAATTAAGATTGCATCTTATATTCTAAGTGAGAAACAAACCAGGAAAATATGTAAGCCAAAAAACAGTCACTTTCCAGGACTTAACCCTCAGTGATAAGGACCAGATTCATATCGCAGGATGAAAAAGACAAAACAAAACTGCAAAGGGAAATAATATGCAAAGGAAATAAAATAATGGACTTTCCTGAGATGAATTCTCTGACCCAGGCCAGAAGGGCTTCTGTAGTACCTTTAAAAGTGTTTAAAGTGGCACTACTCCAAAGGAAAATGAAATTAGGAAATTATCCACCCAAGCAAGGGATATAAACAATCGGATCCTCTCTTAAAGCAATACAAACCCACTTTGTCTCAACCCAGTGGAGGCCTTATTTAATTAAGATGTGGGTGGGAACAGTGTTCCTTTTCTCCACATCCCCCTTAGGAATCAAATGTGATGAAGAAAAAAGGGAAAGCAAGTTAACAATTCTGCAATTCATTCTAATGCGTGTGATTTTAAAAATGTGTCGTTTGTAATCAGAAATCAGCAAAATCAGTAGCATCCATGTCTCATTTGAGAATGTTCTCACAGAATGCTCAGTGAAAATGCCTTGCTTATCTGAATTCACTAGAAAAGCCTAACTCCCCCTGGAAAAGACAGGAGGCTTGAGATACTAGTCAGGTCTGTGGTGCAACCCATTTAAATCCAGAGCTCGGCTTGGATTAAACACAGTATCCCACTTTCCAGAATGTACAGGAAGCAAGGGAGACTCCTCAACTCCATTTATAAAAAAAGATTTCATGGTTTTATTGATCTGTAAGAGGTAGGCCCTGATGGTTAGGCCCTTTATTGTGCAGCTGGGCTATTCTACATCCAAGGTGGAAGGAGCCCATATTTATAAAACCACTAACTTCAATTATGACAAATGCACAAAAAGTTAGCACTCATATTCTATTACTCTTTCCCATAAATGGATTTTGCCACTAGAATAGACCTATAATGAATAATAAATGCTCCATGAATAAAAAGATGGGCCATAATGAGTCTTTCCATCCACCTACGTATAAGAAGATTGAACCAACAAAAAAATCCATTCTACTGGGAGAAAAAAAGGAGAGAAAAAATTAGTCTCCTTTATATTTAGAGCACATAGAGGAAAACTGTTTTAACACAATTATATACCTTTAGGAAAACAATAGAAGATATTTTTTAAAAGCATGCACAATAAAATTATTATTATTATTATTATTATTATTTTTCTTTGAGACGGAGTCTCGCTCTGTCACCCAGGCTGGAGTGCAGTGGCTGGATCTCAGCTCACTGCAAGCTCCGCCTCCCAGGTTCACGCCATTCTCCTGCTTCAGCCTCCCGAGTAGCTGGGACTACAGGCGCCCGCCACTTCGCCCGGCTAGTTTTTTTTTGTATTTTTTAGTAGGGACGGGGTTTCACCGGGTTAGCCAGGATGGTCTCGATCTCCTGACCTCGTGATCCGCCCGTCTCGGACTCCCAAAGTGCTGGGATTACAGGCTTGAGCCACCGCGCCTGGCCAATAAAATTATTATATAATATCTCTTGCCCACAGAATTTCTAGCATTCATTTGGTTTGATTAGGTTTTGTTGTGAAATACGCAAGAACACAAATGGTTGAATTAAAATACAATCCCCACCCGACTTCCTTTTTTGACAGTGATGTTCCCACATTGACCTTTGCAATGCTGCCATACAGAAGAGTCACAGTTACTTAAGGTCATTATCCATTCATGAGAGAATAGCTCCCCACCCTACCTACTAAATTGGTAAAATATTCATTTAGTCTATTAGGGCTTTTCAGGGTTTCTTGAGGCTGTTTAAAGCAACTCTCAGTGATATGAACACTAAAGAAGGATTGAAAACAAGCACAATCATTCCCTACCCCTCGCCCTAAATCTGGCACTTTCCAAATCGAAAAGATTCACTTGCAAATGCTCCATATATAGGATGGGATAAGGTCCATCAAGAGCCATTCATTCATTCATTCGTTCATTCAATATACATTTACTGAATGTTTAACATAAGTCAGGCACTATACAAGTTCCTTTGAGATCTCACCAAAGAAGAAAACAAAAATCCCTGTTTTCATGGAATTTATAATCTACTAGGAAGTGGCGTCAGATAATAAACAATAGAAATAATTTATAAATGTTAGATGGTAAAATGTGCTACGGAAAATGAAAAAAGTAAGGTCGAAAAAGAGGAGGAATCAGGCTAGGCATGGTGGCTCATATCTATAATCCCAGCACTTTGGGAGGTCAAGGTAGGACAATCACTTGAAGCCAGTTGGACACCCAGCCTGGGCAACTGAGCAAGACTCCATCTCTATGAAAAACAATTTTTTTTAAATTAAGCTGGGTGTTGTGGTGCATGCCTTTAGTCCTAGCAACTTGGGAGGCTGAGGCAGGAGGATTGCTTTGAGTCCAGGAGTTAGAGGCTGCAGTAGAAATGATCACACCACTGCACTCCAGCCTGGGTGAATGAGCAAGACCATGCCTCAAATAAAAAATAAATCAGAAAAGAAAAGACAAGGAGGAATCAAAAGTGCTGGGTAAACCCACCAGGATAGCAATAATAAAAAAGACAGGTAGTAACAAATGTTGGCTGGAGTGTAGAGAAATTAGAATGCTCATACACTGCTAGTAGGAATATAAAGTGGTGTGTCCACATTGAAACACAGTCTGGCAGTTCCTCAAAATGTGAAACATTGAATTACCACATGACTAAGCAATTCCATTTCTAGGTATATAACCAAGAGAAATGAAACCAAGAGAAGTGAAAACATATACATACACAGAAACTTATATACAAATGCACACAGCAACATTATTCATGATAGCCACAAATAGAAACAAACCCAATGTCCAGCAACTGATGAACAAATAAAATGTGGTATATTCATACAATGGAATGTTTAGTATTTGATAATGAAATGATGTTATGATACACGCTACAACATGGATGACCAAAGAAAGCTTCCTAAGTGAAAGATACCAGTCATAAAAGACCACATATGTATTTTATGATTCCATTTATAAGAGATATCAAGAACAGGCAAACCCACAGAGATAGAAAGTAGAGTTGGGAGATTGGTGAAATGGAGAATGACTGCCAATGAGTATGGGATTTCTTTCTAGAGTGATGGAAATGTTTAAAATTGATTGTGGTGATTGTTTCACAACTTATGAATATTACTAAAACCTATTGAGTTGCACATGTTAAATGGGTGAACTCTTTGGTATATCAATTATATGTCAATAAGGCCATTTAATTTAAAGAATGCTGGGGGAAAGGAGAGATTTGAAATATAATAATCCAGATCTCACCTAGAAAGTAGCAGTTGCACATAGACTTTATTGAAGGAGATAAGGCAGTTGGTTAACCATAAAGAAATCTAGAGGAAAAGTTTCACTTTCTTTTCCATTTCAAAGCACCAGAGGGCCTGCTTAAACTTACCCAAGTTAAAAGAGATAACCTGAATGGTCCTGTAACTACAAAAGAAATTGAGTATGCTATTTAAAATCCTTTCGAAAGAGAAATCTTCAGGTCCATAATGTTTTACTGTTTATTCTACCAAACATTTCAAGAAGAAATAACAATTTTACACAATCTCTTTCAGGAACAGAAGAGGAGGGAACAGTTGCCAACTGATTGTATACAGTTGGTGTTGCCCTGATATCAAACCTAGACAAAGATGGTGCAAGAACACTACAGACCAATACCACGAATCCTCAACAAAATATTATTCAATAAAATCCAGCAACATATAAAAAGAATACTACACCACAACACAGTGGGGCTGGCCAGGCGTGGTGGCTCACGCCTGTAATCCCAGCACTTTGGGAGGCCGAGGCAGGCGGATCACCTGAGGTCCGGAGTTCGAGACCAGACTGACCAACATGGAGAAACCCCATCTCTACTAAAAACACAGAATTAGCAGGGCATGGTGGCACATGCCTGTAATCTCAGCTACTCCAGAGGCTGAGGCAGGAGAATCGCTTGAACCCAGGAGGCAGAGGCTGCTGTGAGCCAAGATTGTGCCATTCCACTCCAGCCTGGGCAACAAGAGTGAAACTCCATCTCAAAAACAAACAAAAAAACACAGTGGGACTTATCCTAAGGATGCAAAAAACTGGTTCAAAATTCAAAAATCTGCCAATGTAATCAACCATAATAGTGGTCTAAAGAAAAAACCCAAATGACCATATCAATTGATCCAGAAAAAAAGTATTTGAGAAATCCAATATCTATTCCTAATAAATACTCTTAGAAAGTCAGGAACAAAAAGGAATTTCCTCAACCTAGTAAAAGGCATGTATAAAAATCTTCAACTGGGCTGGACGCGGTGGCTCACCCTGTAATCTCAGCACTTTTGATGGCTGAGGCAGGTGGATCACAATGTCAGGAGTTCCAGACCAGCCTGGCCAACATAGTGAAACCCTGTCTCTACTAAAAATACAAAAATCAGCCAGGCACAGTGGCACGTGCCTGTAATCCCAGCTACTCAGGAGGTTGAAGCAGGAGAATCGCTTGAACCCAAGAGGCGGGGGTTGCAGTGAGCCGAGATTGTGCCACTGCACCCCAACCTGGGCGACAGAGCAAGACTCCGTCTCAAACAAACAAGCAAAAAAACACCTTACACTAACATCATACTTAATGAATGCTTTCCCCCTAAGAATAGGAACAAGGCATGGATGTCTCCTTCACCACTCCTGTTTACCATTGTAGTAGAAGTCCTAGCTGGTGAAAAAAGGGAAGAAAATAATAAAAAGCATGCAGGATAGAATGGAAGAAATAAAATGATTCCTATTCACAGATGACATAATTGTCCATGTAGAAAATCCTAAGGTATTTTCACTAGAACTACTAGAACTGATAAGTGAGTTTAGTAAGGTAGCATGATACAAGAAACAACTGGAAATTGACATTTTAAAATATATATCATTTACAGTAGCTAAAAAATAAAGAAAACAAATAGGTATAAACTTAATACTGTTTTCTAAAAACTTCAAAATGCTAATAAAAAATGGAAGACCTAATCAAATGGAAAGGCATATCAGTTCATAAATTAGAAAGTTCAACATGGTATAGATATCAATTCTACCCAAACTGCAGCATAGATTTAATGCAGTTTAAATAAAAATCCTAGCCCAAAAAAAGTACTCTAGCAGTAACTTTTCAACAATAAAAATAAGTTGGTTCTAAAATTTAAATGAAAGCCAAACAAACTAGATTAGTTAAAACAATTTTAAATGAAGAAAAAGGTTGGAAAATCACACTACCTACTTTTCAGACTTACAAAGCTATAATAATCAAGATAGTGTGATATTGGTGAAAGAATAGACACAGATTAAGAGAATAAAGTAGTGAGTCTGGAAATAGACCACAAATATGTTGCTGATTAATTTTTGAATAAAGGTGCAAAGGTAGTTCAATGGGGAAATGATAGTTGTTTCAACAAATGCTGTTGAAATTTCTTACACATGACACCAAAAGCATGATCTGAAAAGAGAAAAAAAAATTGTACTTCATCAAAATTAAGAGCCTTTGCTCTTAAAAGACACTGTTAAAGAACGGAAAGACAAGCTACTAGAGCCTGGCGGAAAATATCACCAAGTTACATATCTGACAAGGGCACTGAACCTAGAAGATATAACACTCTCAAAACTCAACATTAAGAAAACAAACTACTCAGTAAAAATGGGTCAAAAGACTTCAAAAGACTCTTACCAAAGAGAGTATGTGGAAGAACAATATATGCTTATTGATTTTTAAAACAGTGCAAAGGCAACTTAATAGAAAAATGATGATCTTTTCAACAAATGATATTGAAGTAACTAGACATTTACATGCAAAAAAACAGCCTTGACCCAAAACCGGCCTCACCCCTTGCATAAAAATGATCCTAAAACTGATCATAGATCTAAATGTAAAACATAAAACTATAAAAACATTTAGAAGAAAACATAGGATAAAAATCTTTGTGACCTGGGGGTAGGCATAACAAGAGACCAAAAGCATAATCTATTTTAAAAGAAGCTGATATGGGGATTTCATCAAAATTAAAAATTTTTCCTCTGCAAAAGGTACTGTTATAAGAATGAAAAGACAATCTACAGAGTGGAAGAAAATATTTGCAAATCACATATCCAACAAATAACTTGTATCTAGAATATATAAAGAACTCTCAAAATTCAATAGTAAGAAAACAAATAACCTAATTAAAAAATAGGCAAAAGACCTGAATAGGTCTTTATCAAAGAAGATATATGGATGGCAGATACGTACATGAAAAGAAGTTCATTCTTGGATAAATATTTTGCAAATATTTTCTACCATTCCACAGACTGTCTCTTCACTCTGTTGATTGTTTCCTTTGCTGAGCAGAAACTTTTTATTAGTAGTTTAATATAGTCAAATTTGTCCTTTTTTGTTTTGTTGCCTGTACTTTTGAGGTCTTAGACATAAAATCTTTGCCTAGACTGATGTTCTAGATTGTTTCCCCTATGTTTTCTTCTAGTAGTTTCATAGTTTTAGGTCTTCTGTTTAAGTCTTTAATCCATTTTGCATTGATTTTTATACACTGTGAGACATAGGTGTCTATTTTCATTCTTTTGTGTTTGGATATTCACTTTTTCCAGGACCATTTATTGAAGAGGATGTTCTTTCCCTAATCTATATTCTTGGCACCTTTGTCAAAAATCAGTTGGCTGTAAATATGTAGATTTATTTCTCGGTTCTCCATTCTATTCCATTGGTCTATGTGTCTGTTTTTATACAAATACCATGCTGTTTTGGTTACCATAGCCTTGTAATATATTTTGAAGTCAGGTACTATGATGCTTCCAGCTTTCTTCTTTTTGCTAAAGATTGCTTTGGCTGTTTGGGCTCTATTTTAGTTCCATACAAATTTTTCTATGTCTGTGAAAAATGTCATGAGACTGGTGGATCACTTGAGCCCAGGAGTTTGAAACCAGCTTGGGTAACATGGTGAAATCCTGTCTCTACAAAAAAAATATATAAAAAACTGCCAGGTGTGGTGATGTGCACCTGTAGTCCCAGCTACTCGGGAGGCTGAGGTGGGAGGATCACCTGAGCCCTGGAGGTAGATGCTGCAGTAAGCATCTATGCAGCACTCCAACCTAAGTGACAGAGTGGCACCTTGTCTCAAAAAAAAAAAAAAAAAAAAAAAGGAAAGAAAGAAAGAAAGAAAAAACGAAAGAAAGAAAAGAGGCACCACTGATTTTTATGTTGATTTTGTATCTTGTAACTTTACTGAATTTGTTTATCAGATCTAAGAGTTTCTAGATATAAGATCATGTCATCTGCAAAGTTTGTCTTTCTCTTTTCCAATCTGGATGCCTTTTATTTCTTTCTCTTGCCTAATTGCTCTGGCTAGGACTTCCAGTTCAATAGGAGTGGTAAAAGTGGGCATCCTTGTCTTGTTCCAGTTCTTAGAGGAAAGGCTTTTAACTTTTCCCCATTCAGCATTATATTAGCTGTTGGTTTGTCATATAAGGGCTTTAATATGTTGAGGTATGTACAGGGAACTCAAATAACTCAACAAGAAAACACCAAATAATCCTATTAAAACGTGGGCAAAAGATAGGAATAGACATTTTTCAAAAGCACATACAAATGGCAACAGGTATACAAAAAAACCGCTAAACATCAGGGAAATGAAAATCAAAACCACAATAACATATTATCTTACTTCAGTCAGCATGGCTATTATCAAAACGACATCATCAGGGAAATGCAAATCAAAACCACAACGACATATTATCTTACTTCAGTTAGCATGGTTATTATCAAAAAGACAAAAAATGACGGATGTTGGTGAGGATTCAGAGAAATGGGAACTCTTACACAGTGTTGGTAGGAATGTACATTAGTACAGTTGGTAGGAATGTACATTAGTACAGTCATTACAGAAAACAGTACGGAGGTTTCTCAAAAAAACTAAAAATAGAGCCACCATATGATCCAGCAATTCTGCTACCAGGTACTCACCCCCCAAAAATGGAACTCAATATATCAAAAGGATACCTGCATGCCCATGTTTATTGTAGCACTGTTAACAACGGCCAAGATATGGAATCAACCTATGTGTCCATCAAAGATGAATGGATAAAGAAAATATGATTATATAAACACAATGGAATGCTGTTTGGCCATAAAAAAAAAAATCCTGTCATTTGCAGCAACATAGATACAACTGGAGGAAATTATGTTAAGTAAAATAATCCAGGCACAGGAAGACAAATACATGTTCTCACTCATAGGTGGGAGTTAAAAAAAGTTGATCTTATGGAAGTAGAGAGTAGAACGATAGTTACGAGAGGCTGCAAAGGGTGTGTGGGTGTCAGTGGGGGAGGGGATAAAGAGAAGCAGATTAATGGGTACAAACATACAGTTACAGAGAAGAAATAAGTTCTAATATTTAATAGCATGGTAGGGTGACTGCAATTGCAACAATGTATTGTATATTACAAAATAGCTAGAAGAGAGGATTTGAAATGTCCCCAATGGTAGAAATGATAAATGTTTGAGGTGATAGATATCCTAAATACCCTGACTTGATCATGACACAGTATATGCATGGAACAAAATATCACATGTATCCTATAAATATATACAAATATTATGTATCAATAAAAAAGTTCAACATCATTAGCCCATCAGGGAAACGCAAATTAAACCCCAGGACAAAATACCACTACATACTTACTAGAATGGTTAACATAAAACTAATTACAGCACACCTATGCTCAGAGCAGCAATCTCCACAATAGCCAAGAGGGGGATGCAGCCCAAATGTCCACTGACCAATGAATGGATTTAAACAATGTAGTATACTACACAGTCTTTGAAAAAAGGAAATCTTGTCACATGCTACAGCATGGATGAACCTTGAGGACATTATACTACGTGAAATAAGCTAATCACATAAAGATAAACACTATCTGAGTCCACTTATATGAGGGACCCAAAGGGGTCAAATTCATAGTTACAGAAAGTAGAATGGTGGGTTACTAGGGGGGCAAAAAAGAAGTTGTCTAATAGGTACAGAGTTTCAGTTCTGCAAAATAAAAAAGTTCTGGAGATCTATTTACAGAACAATGTAAGTATACTGAACACTACTGAGTTGCACATTTAAAAATGGTTAAGATAGTTAATTTTCTGATAAATGTTTTTAACATAACAACAAAAAATAATGACAATACCAAGTGTTGACAAGGATGTGGAGCAACTGAAACTTTTCTCCACTACTTGTAGGAATACATAACTCTGGAAAACTGTTTGGCATTTGCTTATAAAGTTAAACACACATTTAACATACGACCCCTAAATCCCATTCCTACATATTTTCCCTAGAGAAATGAAGGCTTTTGCTCACACAAGAACTTACACAAGAATGTTTATAGCAGTTTTATTTAGAATTACCCCAAACTGGAAACAACCTATGTGTCTTTCATGTATGGATAAACAAACTGTGGTACATCTATTCCATGAAATATTATTCAGCAAAAAATGGAATGATGAATACACACAACAGCCTGGATGAAGCTCTCAAGAGTCACTCTGCAAAGTGGAAGAAACCAGTCTCCAAATATTTCACACTGAATGATTCCATTTATATGACATTCTTGAAACAACAAAACTATGGTGAAGAACAGACCAGTAGTTGCCAGAGGTTAGGGGTTGGGGGAAGGGGTGCAGAATAGGGTGTGACTATAAAAAGATAGCACATCCATCCAAGCACTTTGGGAGGCCAAGGTGGGCAGATCACAGGATCAGGAGTTCAAGACCAGCGTGACCAACATGGTGAAACCCCATCTCTACTAAAAATACAAACATTAGCCAGGTATGGTGGCGTGTGCCTGTAATCCCAGCTACTCAGGAAGCTGAGGCAGGAGAACAGCTTGAACCCGGGAGGCAGAGGTTGCAGTGAGCCCAGATTGCGCCACTGCACTCAAGCCTGGGCAACAGAGCAAGACTGCATCTCAAAAAATAATAATAAAAGTAAAAAGGAGATTTGGGGAGTGACAGAATTCTGACATATCCTGACTGTGGTAGCGATTATGCAAAACTATACATATATTAACATTCTTAGCACTATACACACATATACACAGACACATATAAAACAAAGAGGAAACACCCACATGGTGAATGACCAAGAGATAACCTCTTTGGAGAAGGTCATGATCACATATTCAGTCACAGAAAGTGAACTTGTTCATCGTACCTTTTTACATCCGCCTCCCGCATATGCCACACCACAGCTACTTCTAAGAAGAATCTCAGGAGTTCACACTGGAGCTGTCAGAATGAATACATACATCTTCCAGTGAACTATAGGCTCATTGGTCCATGGCCACAACGAAAGAGAGAGGAAAGGCAGGAAAACATTTTGGAAAAGTCAAAAAGCTATTTGTGCTTTCTGAAAGGTCAAGGGATTGACATAGCTGGCACAAAGCAGGGCTCAACAAAAAAGCCCAATTTTTAAAGGCCCAGTTTGTTGAGGGGCTATTTACAGGAAAAGTTTCCAAGAGTGGCTGCCAAAAACAACCAAAGGTAACCCTGACACCCCATAGTCTGGACAGTGCAGAAACTTGTGGCTGGGACCTCTATTTTTCTTCCTTGGAGAGAAGCACCAAGAGGCGATCTATAAATATAAACCAGCTTTCCCACTAAAAGGGAAGGTGAAAGAAGTTGGGTTGCATCATCCTTTGCTCTAGTCTGGAAAAGATTAATGTTTTCTAGAAAAAAATGAAAGAATTAGGCTGGGCGTGGTGGCTCATGCCTGTAATCCCAGCACTTTGGGAGGCCGAGGCAGGTGGATTACTTGAGGTCAGGAGTTTGAGACAAGACTGCCCAATATGGTGAAATCCAATCTCTACTAAAAATACAAAAACAAAAAAAGAAAAAAAAAAAAGGCAGGGAGCAGTGGCTCACGCCTGTACTCCCAGCACTTTGGGAGGCCAAGGAGGGTGGATCACTAGTTCAGGAGATCGAGACCATCCTGGCTAACATGGTGAAATCCCATCTCTACTAAAAATACAAAAAAATTAGCCAGGCGTGGTGGCAGGTACCTGTAGTCCTAGCTACTCCGGAGGCTGAGGCAGGAGAATGGTGTGAACCCAGGAGGTGGAGCTTGCAGTGAGCCGAGATTATGCCACTGCAGTCCAGCCTGGGCGACAGAGTGAGACTGTCTCAAAACAACAACAAACACACAAACAAACAAACAAAAATTAGACAAGTGTGTCCTCACACACCTGTAATCCCAGCTACTTGGGAGGCTGAGGCAGGACAATCGCTTGAAGCTGGGAGGCAGAGGCTGCAGTGAGCCGAAATCATTCCACTGCACTCCAGTCTGGGCAACAGAGCAAGACTCTGTCTCAAAAAGAAAAAAGAAAAAAATGGAAGAATTATATAGTTAAGAAAGCCACACAAAAAGAAATGTTTTGAGGAAGAAAATAGAACAAAGAGATCAACCACTTGACAAAACCAAAATGTCCTGTCAAGAGGTTAATAGGAGAAAAAAGATAACACACAGGAGAGGGAGAATTGATGTACTGTGTAGATCTGGCATGGAGCAGCAGGTAAGATAGAGAAGGGTAGTGTATCAGAGACTCCGAGCCAGTGTCTCGCTTCTCTCACTGACCCGCTATTCTCGATCTCCATGTACACTCTGATTTTCCCCCACAACAGCCTTCCCTGGTATTTCTTCCCTGGAATACCAGCTTCATGAGCTTGTTTCTCTAGAACAAAATCTGGGCATAGGGTAGAAGCTCAGTGAATATTTGCTGTATGAATGGATGACAAGGAGGATTCATCAGACCCAGCAGGAAAAGTCAAAAGTGGTCACTGAGGAGCTCTTGATGAGGTGCCAGTGCTAGAGATGAGAGCCTTGCACAGACCTGCCTGGCTAATCAGAAAGAATGCTGCCTTCTTATAGTGTGTTTCTTAGGACATGAAAGAGGGCACATCAAAACTCCTCAAACCCTCCTCTACTGGTTTTTAAAAATAAGAATAATTGTCTTCCTCAGAAGCCATCTGGATGGTCTAGCTGGTCAGAAGTCCTGAGTGGAAAATAGGAAGGCATGGAAGGTGACATGTGGTTCTCTTCTCTTCTGGCTAGAGATCATGGCATATGAAAAGACTGGATAAAGAAATGCGAAAAGCCATTTCAACCGATGGTGTTGAAGACAAGATCTGATTTTCTGGACTGTAACATTCAAACAATAGCCTGACAAGACATGTGGTTCATTACATGAAAATAGGAATGAGATACCAGACTATTCACAATAGCCAAGACATGGAATCAAACTAAGTGTCCATCAACAGATGAATGGGTAAAGAAAATGTAGTACATATACACAACGGAATATTATTCCACCATAATGGAATACTATTCAGCCATAAAAACAATAAAATTCTGTCATTTGTAGCAACATGGATGGAACTGAAGGACATTATGTTAAGTAAAATAAGCCAGGTGCAGAAAGACAAATGTTGGATGTTCTCACTCATATGTGGGAGCTAAAACGAAAAAACTAAACTCATGGTCATAGAGTCGAATGTCAGTTACCAGAAGCTGGGAAGGGTAGTGGGGAGGAAGGAATAAAGAGGGGATGGTTAAGGGGTACAAATGTGCAGTTAGATAGAAAGAATAGATCTAGTGTTCAGCAGCACGATGGGGTGACTAGAGCTAACGATATCGTATATCTCAAAACAACTAAAAGAGTGGAACTGGAATATTTCTAACAAAAAGAAATGATAAATGTTTGAGGTGATGTATATTTCAATTACCTTGTTTTAAACATTATACACTGAATGCTCATATAAAAAATACCACATACGCCCCATAAATATGTACAACAATTATGTATTCATTAAAAATAAAAAATGTAGGAAAAAAATGACATGCCAAGAAGATGCTCACCGAATTGGCCTATTGAAGAGAACCTTAAAGTTGAATTCAAGAGAGAGGAAAACACCCACATAATGGTATAAAACCAGGTATCATGGAGGACAGCAGCCAGAACAGAAAAAGAAAAAAACCAATGCCAGAGACCTCTAGTGCTTTCGGAGAAACTAGCATCCAAGAAATGTGGATATGATGTGTACATATATCCACATGAGGGTACAGGGAAAGAACAGAAAATATATTGCTATAAAAAAGTAAAACAGATCACCCCGTTAGGTGGCTCTGGGTGATATTTTCCACAAAGAGAACATTAAATAAGCAGAAAAGTGATAGTTCTCATGGGAACTTCCAGCTCCCTAGACATTTACAAGATACTTAATTCTTACTGATAAATTCCTCTTTAAATAAGATGAAATTCTATTCTAGACTTAATTCTAAATAGTGAAAATGTGGTTGGTGAAGTAGAAATAGTAAGAATTTTTGGAAAAGTCACCATTTTAGCTTAGGATATAAAAATAGCTAAGAACACGTGAAGTACAACCAGATGCACAGGCACCCTGTGGACTCCATGAGCACAAGGAACTGGTCAGGCTTGTTTATGACCATATCCCTAGTACACACTGCATTGGGCCAGAAACTCCATAAAAACTGAGTTACCTAGACAATCTAGTACGCTTCTATGCTGAGAAACTCTGAAACTGACAACAGATAAAGGGATGAATAAACTTAAAGAAAAGATGGAAAGATGATCATGTAACAATGTGATTAGGAGATACACAAACACACACACACACACACACACACACACACATATCAGAGGCTAACTAGTTAGAAAGACTGGAGATAATTTGTTTCAGGCCAAGACAAAAGGAAACTTCCTCAACAATTAGAGCTGGGAATAAGGAATTCAGGAAGAAGCTCAATGACTGTATGTTATCAGGGCTGCTGGAGACAGGATTGATTCCTGTCCTAGAGACTGAACTAGACGGCTAAGGTCCTTTACAACTCAAAAATTCTTAATTTCAATTGAAAATTATGTAAGTGTTTTACTATAGTAACAATAAATAGTGTTTGGCTGTATTTGAACAAATATTAATAGTCCCAGGCTTCAGACATATTATGGGCTAAACTCAATTTTGTAAATTAGTTTGGGAGCATACCCATAATTCCAAATAATCTAAAAATGCAGTACTGGAGACACCGCTAGTATGTAAGTTAAGGATTGCTTACAGACAGAGGCAATAATGCATTATTATTTCAACTTAGAAAGGCAGTCTCAATAGGACTCGATACTGTATCCACCAGAAAACACTAACATATGGGCTGCCATTCTAAACTGGAACTCCATGAGGCTGGCTTTCTGACTTTTGGTTTGCTGGTGGGTCAGAATCTGCCTTGCAAATGTGAGTTGAAGAAAGAAAGCCATAACAAAAAGTGTATATTATATAGTTAAACCCTGCTTCTCTTCTGGTAGAACTGTACAGAATGAAGTTTCATAATTTGTTAGGAGCCACGGAGCTGGCAGTAGATATCAAGACTGACAACCAAGCCAGGTGCTGCGGCTCACGCCTGTAATCCCAACACTTTGGGAGGCCAGGATGGGAGAATCGCTTGTGACCAGGAGTTTGAGACCAGCTTGGGCAACATAGCGAGATCTCATCTCCACAAATAACACAACAATTAGCCAGGCATGGTGGCCCACGCCTGTGGTCCCAATGACTTAGGGGATTGAGGTGAGAGGATTGCTTGAGCCCAGGTGGTCAAGGCTTCAGTGAGCCGTGATCACTCCACTGCACTCCACTCCAGTTTGGGTGACACAGTGAGATGCTGCCTCAACAACAACAACAAAAAGATTAACAACCAACCATGAATGGGATGCATTTTAATGGTTAAATTATCAGATAAAATTTGTAAAGGCCTAGAATCACAATGTGTCCACACCATTACTGAAAGTGCATGCTATGGCGCACACCTATAATCCCAGGGCTCTGGGAGGCTGAGGTGGGCAAATCACCTGAGGTCAGGAGTTTGAGACCAGCCTGGCCAACATGGTGAAATCCCGTCTCTACTAAAATACAAAAATTACCCAGGTGTGGTGGTGCATGCCTGTAATCCCAGCTACTCGGGAGGCTGAGGCAGGAGAATTGCTTGAACCTGGGAGGTGGAGGTTGCAGTGAGCTGAGATGGCTCTACTGCACTCCAGCCTGGGGACAGAGTGAGACTCCATCTCAAAAAAAAAAAAGAAGTGTCAAACACAAAGCAAGAAGCCCTCTGTGGGTCCAGATGTGCTGTGTGGCCTCTGGCAGGTTACATAACTTCTCCCTGATACAGTAAACTGGGAAAAGGGAAAGATTCCTTCCTTTTCCTCCAATATGACATGAGGATGAATGATAAAGCACTTCCAGGCCGGGCACGGTGGCTCACGCCTGTAATCCCAGGACTTTAGGAGGCCAAGGCAGGTGGATCACCTGAGGTCAGGAGTTCGAGACCAGCCTGACCAACATGGTGAAACCCTATCTCTACTAAAAATACAAAAATCAGCTGGGTGTAATGGCACACGCCTGTAGTCCCAGCTACTCAGGAGGCTGAGGCAGGAGAATCGCTTGAACTCAGGACGCAGAGGTTGCAGTGAGCCGAGATCATATGCATTCCAGCTTGGATGACAGAGCGAGACTCTGTTTCCAAAAAAAAAGCACTTCCAACTTTTTAGTGGAATAAGATAGGTAAAATCAAAATGCTGCCATTTATTAATGCAACCAGAGCAATCCTTAACAAATATCACCTTAAGCAAATCCTTTAACTTTGCCCTACTTTCTAGATGTGGAAAATAATCCCAAATAGCAACATTAGGTCTCTATGGTTACAAGAGAATATTATCCTTTAATAGGACCAAACATAATTTTGATCCTTGCCAACCATTTTTCTACATGTGCACTGTGGAAAGCAGGCCAGTCAAGTAGAAATAAAGTAATTCTTCAGACAAAATCCTTCTTACAGCAAAAACTAGTATGTGAGGCAAAACGATGTATTAGAGCCACCTTTCTATGATCAGTCCTTTCTAATGTGGGTAGGAAGACACCTTTTAGAGATGCAACTAGTGAATGGTCGAAGGTACTGGCTATGAGGCTTCATTGCTTAGGTTCAAATATTGCCTTTGCCTACGGCCAGGTGTGTTTTCTTGGGCAAGCCCCAGTCTCTTCATCAGTAGAACTGGGAAAATAGTAGCCGTCAAAGACTGCAGTTCATAAGGTTGTACTGATGATTCAGTGAGTTAATATGAATCCAGTTATTGGAGCAGAACCTGGTACCTAACAGCATTCAATAAAAATTAGCCATTATTATTATTAGGGAGTACAGAGTACCTTCAGGAAATCAAAGATATTACCAAATGATTCTCTACAACTTAGTCTGATTCCTAGAATGCTAACACTGACAACAATACTACCTAAAAATCTAGACAAGCATTCTTTTTCTATTACTACCAACACAGATAAAAGTCTCCTTTTTATTGAAGATAAATTGTCTTGATTTTCTTTATATAGGAGTATAACTTACTTTTAAATAAGGACAAAAACAGGGAAAATATTTTTTCTAATTTTATTGGCTTCTTAATAGTGGTACATGGCTGTAATTGTGAAGTACATGTTTTGGTTAGTATTTTAATTTGTTATAATTTTTTAAATCTTCAATTTCTTTTATAAAGTCCTAAAGCATAGGCAGGGTGTGATGGTTCATGCCTGTAATCCCAGCACTTTGAGAGGCCAAGGAGGATGAATTGTTTGAGCCCAGGAGTTTGAGAACAGCCTGACAACACAGTGAAACCATGTCTCTACAAAACACACAAAAATTAGCCGAGTGTGGTGCTATGTGCCTGTAGTCTCAGCTATTTGGCAGGCTCAGGTGGGAGGATCATCTGAGCCCAGGGAGGTTGAGGATGCAGTGAGCTGTGATTGTGCCACTACACTCCAGCCTGGGGGACAGAATGAGACTTTCCTGCCAAAAAAAAAAAAAAAAAAAAAAGTCCTACATCACCCAGTACTGCATTTTTGGCTATAGTGGGTATTTAATAAAGAAGCAATTCAAGGCGTATTTTTTTTATTACATCCCATGTATAAGTTATTATATAAAGAACCTATGTGAAGTGCAGCAAAAGTGAGTGTAATAGTCTCTGCCCTTAAATACTTTACATAGTAAATTAGGAGCATAAGACAGACACTTAAACAAGAAAACATGTCCTAAAGGAGTACAGGCAAAGGAGGGGTGGCTACCATCAGCTGGTGGTGAATCAAAGTCAAGAATATCTGCGGGAGGAAGAGACATGTTACTGACCCTTGAATGACTGGTAGCATTTCAATAGGTATAGCTGGAGGAAGGAGGTGCTCAGAGGAACAGGAAAGAGCAAGAAGAAAAGCCAGGGGACCAAGAAGGCTTGGGGCATGCTGAGCCAGTGACCCAGCATGACTGAAGT
Source organism: Rhinopithecus roxellana (assembly GCF_007565055.1). Classification (NCBI taxonomy): domain Eukaryota; kingdom Metazoa; phylum Chordata; class Mammalia; order Primates; family Cercopithecidae; genus Rhinopithecus; species Rhinopithecus roxellana. The sequence goes on from NC_044552.1 coordinate 145,816,755, forward strand.
CCAAGGGCTATGGACAACTTGAAAAGAAAAGGTCAGTTTGGGTTAAACTGAGAAGAGCTGAGGAGCCTGGATTTCACTGAAAAAGCAATGTGGACCCAGTCACACTTTTTGAGCAAGAAGTGACAGGAGCAAAGTCCCATCTGAGGAATGTTTCCTGATGGTGATATCCAAGAGGATCTGGGGGAGTAAGAGGGGAGATGGGTGATCTGCCCACCTATGTCCCCAGATCCACACATGTTGGGCTACTGCTGCTGACCAGAGGGAGCCCTCATCTCCCTGCTCACCCAGCTCTTGGGCTATGTCATTTCCAGCAACAGTAACTCCAGCACCACAGGCTTAGGATCTTAGGGACTCCTCCTCTAAATCCATTCCCTGTGTTCCACTTTATATAGCAAGTTTCTGTCCTGAGTCCTTTGGTAAGTTCCTGTCCTAGTTATCAGCTCTATTTCCTTGTTCTTTAAAAAAAGATTGGGCCGTAGGCTGAGCGTGGTGGCTCATGCCTGCACTCTCAGCACTTTGGGAAGCTGAGGTGGGCAGATTGCTTGAGCCCGGGAGTTTGAGACCAGCCCGGGCAACATGGCGAAACCCCATCTCTATTAAAAGTACAGTACAAAAGTACAAAAATTAGCTGGGCATCGTGGCGTGTGCCTGTGGTCCCAGCTGCTTGGAAGGCTGAGGCGGGAGGATTGCTTGAAGCCGCGAGATTGAGGCTGCAGTGAGCTGTGATAGCACTACTGCATGCCAGCCTGGGTGATTAGGGCCCTGTTCAAGTCTTTCTGATTCCCACATCAGACACCATCTGCCCCACCTAAATACTCCTACCTGAGAAAAGAACACCCTGGTTTATTGAGGCCTGCCTGAATCTTCTAATATCGCTCACCTGGATGCTCTGAGATTTACCCTACCTGTTGGAACCTGTGCCATTTTGTGGTGAAATACTCATCACTCTATTTGCCTGGCTTGATACTTATAAGGTTATTATCTTGATCACTCGGGTTCCTGACAGCCTGTGACATCCCAAACCTCCTCTGTCAGCCTCACCAGCTAGGTCAGGTTCCCCTCGTAGGTAGGCTTGCTGCCAGAACCCTGCCTCTCCCTGTCTTCTCTAGTGGCCTACAGATTTCTATAGCTAGCTGCAAATAAGCATAGCAAAAAGGCTATGTTGCACTAATTGAGACATTAGGTGATAGGACTAGACAACAGGAATTGACAGGATAGGCTGATGTTAAAGGCTTTGCATGAGGAGAAAATAAATCAAACGTTTTAGGAACTGATAGAATGTAGAAGATGGTGAGAGCAGGAAGAGTCAAAGAACTCCATGGTTCAAAGTCTGGATGCCAAAGGAAGCCATGTCTACAGTAATAAGGATTGCTGGGGTTGACAGGGAATCTGTTTTGGTTGGAATGCATTTATACATAGTACTTTTCCACTCCCTCTTCCTTCACTCCCTGTGTCTATCATAGCATTTATTAGTACCTCACCTGTCTAGAATGAAAGCTCCATGAGGGCAGGAACCTCACTTGCTTATTGGCTGCAGAATACCAGGCTTCCAGAACAGTGCCTGGCAACTAGCATGTTTTCCATGGAAATACATATAGACTGTATGAATGGATTCTGAGTTAACATGTTGTTCTCAGGTAGTGCTACCCATCAGATGCTTGGGTAGATGTGCATGGGCATTGGCTGGAGCCTGGGCCAGTTTGAGGGATGTAGGTATGGGAAAGAAGGGCACATTCAAAGCAACAGAAGGGCTAAGGCACATAGCAACCTTCCCTCAGAGGGTTAGGGGAGATGAGAAGATGAAGAGAAAAGGCAAAAGAGAGAAAGAGAAGTGAAAGACAAGCAAGATAATGATAGCTTTTGTAAGTTAAGGAAGAGGTATTTTGGAAATTAAGGCAGGACTGATTATTCAGTGACAGCAAATGTTGTAGAGGTTGAAATGAATGAAAATAAGAGAATGACACTAAATTTAATGGTTAGGAGACTTGGAGTAACCTTGGTGAATACAGAACACAGAGACAGATTGCAGTGGGAAAAGGAATGAGAACGTAGGGAGAAAGTAGAGGCAGCAGAGACAGGTTAGATTTTTAGTAAGTTTGGTCTTGATGGTAATACACTATGAGAAGTTAGAGGAACAACTGTGTTTATTTAGACAGGGCGTTTGTCCTCTTACCTTTGGGGAGATATAAGCATATATAAAAATCCAAAGGAAGGATGTTTATATCCTCACCTCTCACCAAATCAAATAAAATCAAATCAAAATGGGAAAAAATGATTATGTAGGGGGAAAAAAAGGTGTAAGTGCCATTTTGAGTTCTAAATATAGGGAAGGGATAGAAGAACCTAGAGCTTAGCTGGGACCTCTCATGCAGGAGAAGAAAAGCAATGAAGAGGGGTATCTGGGGGAAGTAGATGGAAAAGAGGCCTGTTCTCCTGTCCTAGAATCTAAGAGCCAGACACTGAACAGCCTAAATCAGAGTCGAAGATATTGGAAAATTTCTGCTTTAACACAAGGCTAAAGAACTGGAAGCTGGGGCGTAAGCCCAGCCTGCCTTATAGGGCATGATGTCCTTCGGACATAGAATGAACATTCCAAAATACAACTGACTCAAGGACCACCAAGACAGGCTACGAATGGGACACTTCTTACCTCCAGTCACAACAGTAAACATGTTATTACAATGCATTAATAAATTAGTGTTCCATCCTGTCTACTACCAATTAAGAATTCCTACAACAGAAACCCATTCTAGGAAAAACGGTATTTATCACTGTGCAGCAGAACACAATAAGGTTCATATCCACGTGAATACCAACCCAGGAGTTTAAGAGAAGGACAAACATAGAAGACTTACTTTTCTTGGAAGAAATTAACTTTCTTTTTTACCTCAAGATATGGTGGGTCTTGCCTAAGGTGTACTTCATTGATTATCAGATAGCCAACGGCCCTGATCATATCCAAACAGCTCAATTCCACTGCTTGAGATAATTTTTTAAAGAAGAAAATAACTTTCTCTTGGTTATATCCAAATACTAGTTTTGTGCAGAAGTCATTGCAGTTTTTTGCCACTAAAAGTAATGGCAAAAATCACAATTACTTTTGTACCAACTGAATATATCTGTTTTCCTCTAGATATGACATCTTTCTCCAATGTGAAAAAAAAAAACTAACATATGATACACCGTTTTGTAACTTATGTTCGTTTTCGTACCTTACATCTGGAGCCCTGCTCCCATCTTGGGTAGTCTTGGTAACGTGAAGAGCCAGATTCTCCCAATGCTTAAGCACATGTGGGAGGGAGGCACTTGAAGAAGGCCAGTGAGGTTCCTTCCATGACCAAAAAACAGAGGAGAACAAGATGCCCAGCCAGGGACTGGAAGGAGTCAAAGGTGTAAGTGTCTCTGGGGACCAACAACAGAATCTGGAACTGAAGCACCTCCGAGTTCAGCACATTCAACTTCCTGATTGTGCAGGCGAGAAAACTGAGGCTGATCTCCCCTGTTCAAAGTCGCCCAGCCAGGTGTCCTCACACAGCACAGCACCCTGTCCCTCACCTCTCACCACCTCCTAACCCAGAAAGCCACTTAGGTACTGAAGAGCACCCAATAACCAAACCAGCATTATTTTCCCCTAAGCCAACTTTCTCTTCTTTCTCTATCTTTTTATTACAGAAATTTTCCAATATCTATAAGCAGAGAAATGAGAATAATAACCACCATGGACCCACTGCCCAGCTCAAACAACCCATTGCCAGTCTTCCTTTATCTTAAGCTTACCTACCTCACCCTCCTCCAGGATTATTTTGAAGAAAATTCCAGGTAGCTTATCATTATTTCTTGTTAAATATAAAATGCTCAAACAAACTATATAGCTGCAAATGCATCCAAAACAATTTTCCTTGGGGACCTTTGATGCTCCTATTCCATATCCTTGCATCGTGTGTAGTATTTTTAATTTCATTTCACAGCTCTAGAACAAAACCCTAGGTCTTATCTTAGTACAGACCGATAAGATATGCTCTGTGTCCCTGTACATCCACTAACAATATTAGACTGTGGTACAACGAGGAATTCTGATGAAGGCATTGCCCTGGACAGTAAGCATGGGGAACGTTGAACTTACTAAACACTTTTCTATAACAGACACAGTACACTGACACTGGCACTTGTTTAAACTGGGGTGAATTCTGGCCTGAGATTTAAAGCCAACTTCGTCCACGAGTCGATATGAAAGGCACTAAGCAATGTAACTCCTTAAGGTTTAACAAATCTAGCTGGGCGCGGTGGCTCAAGCCTGTAATCCCAGCACTTTGGGAGGCTGAGACGGGCGGATCACGAGGTCAGGAGATCGAGACCATCCTGGCTAACACGGTGAAACCCCGTCTCTACTAAAAATACAAAAAACTAGCCGGGCGAGGTGGAGGGCGCCTGTAGTCCCAGCTACTCCGGAGGCTGAGGCAGGAGAATGGCGTAAACCCGGGAGGCGGAGCTTGCAGTGAACTGAGATCCAGCCACTGCACTCCAGCCTGGGAGACAGAGCCAGACTCCGTCTCAAAAAAAAAAAAAAAAAAAAAAAAAAAAAACAAATCTACAAACTAAATTAACAACCAAACATTTTCACACCAATAGGGTTATGCCTCTACTCTCTTAAGACAGAGACCATTTATTTGTGCTAAGGATATGATAGAAATCTAAAATCAAATATAACAAAATTTTTCTTTCATATAGCCACTTAAATCTTTCCTAAAGAATAAATACATCAAAAAAGACATTTTTAAAAAAGTTTTCATTAACGAACAAGACTGTACTACTAGTTAAATAATGTTACATGTATAGTAGTATAGTCTACTAGTTAAATATTTATATATTAATATAAATAGTACAGTCTAACTAGTTAAATATATATGTAACATCATGTGTATATAAATGGATACCTGCCATCACAATGTTGATGAATAGCATTTCCACTTATCATTTTCTACTATTTCACTCCCTTGCCTCACCCATCCATTTTTTATATAAATTTACAAATATATATTTTTAAATAAGAATATATTAGAAAGCTAAGGTCAGTACAAAAAGAAGGCAAATCAGAACTCTTAAGTCGTTTCATCCATAAAATAAAGAATTCATTTCAAATATGGATTAAATTTTTTCCGGGAAAAAACACACTGTAATACATAATTTTCTACCTTTTGAAACATTTTACGATTTATCCCATCTTCTAACAAGTTATGATACTCATACCTGCTGAGGTTTCTCTAAATTTGTCGCTGGTCTTCTTTTTCCTCCATTTCCAAGGCTTAAAGATTTTACCAATGGTGGATAGTTTCCCCTTTCTCTTGAAGGGAGGTGTTTGGGAACCTGCTGTGGGGCCATCTGAGTTTGCTACAGAAGCTTTGTCCAGTCCATCAACTGTATAAAGAAAGATATAGACAGAGAAAGGTTGTAAAAAAGGTTGTAATAAAACAACATCATCGATTGGTTCCTGGGCTGTTAACGGTAAGCACATCCACTCTAATTGGAATCTCACATACAGTTTACTTGTCCCATTTCACAGCTGGTAGGACTTCCCTCATATCAATCAGTAAACCAGTCAATCAGAAATTACAGCCAACTTAGAAAATCATTCTGGGGAAACAGACTAGAAACAAGAGACTGACACTATAGATGGGGCCAAATGCGTGTCTGTGCAACACAGCTAAATCCGTCTGCAACAACCCCATCAATATTTTGTACAGGAATAGAGTATTCTAAGTATTTCTGAAATAGGATGTTCCTCCAGAGACTAGTTTGACATGCTCAGTAATGAATATTACAGTTATGGTGTAGTTAAAATCATGGTTTCTCTTTCACAAAATAAAATTTGGTGCCAGGAAGCTAAACTCTATTTTTACAATGCTAAAACTATCTTTTGCTTCTATTACAAAAAAGGTTTTGAGGTTCAAAGAAACTGATAACCACACTAACCACAAGAAATATGTGGAAAATTTGGGTACTGTGTGTGATAAAAACATGTTTTTGTATGTCTTCACTATTTTATTTATCAGAAGAAATGCACAAAATCTTAAGTTGCGTTGCTTGCACTGTGTTCTAGGCTGATGGAAGATAGCAATGACTTATGTTACACCAACTATCAAATTTTAATGGCAAAGAACTGGAAGCAGGCCAGAATGGATGAACTATAATATTATTCTATCAATAAAATAGCACTTGAAATTATGGCCAAAAAAAAAAAAAAAAAAAGGAAAAATCAAAATAGTAGTTTCTTCTTGGAGGCAGAAATTACCTGAGAAGAAACTTGAGGGAACGTATAGGGGTGATGGAAATTATCTCAGCAATGGTTGGATGACCCAAAACTCATTAAATGGAATTTACAATTTCTTGTATATCACTTTATGTAAAATTTACCTTTAAAAAACCATAAACAGACAGTGAAGTCTAATTAATGACATGTATGCTGAAGTGTTTACAGGTGAAATGTACTGATGTCCATCAAAAATAATAAATGGATAGATAGATGGAATAGGCAGATGGATAAAAGTGCAATAAAGTAAAATAGAGCAAAATGTTAAGTGTTGAATCCAGCTGGTAGATATGTATATGGGGCATGATACCAATTCTTTTATCTTCTCTGTATTTTTAAAACTTTCTTAATATAATATTGGCAATAGCAAGGCAAATAAAAACAAAAATTGAACAGCAAGGACTTCTGCTTCCAAGAAGATAAAACAGACTTACTTTTTCTTTTTGAGACAGAGTCTTGCTCTGTTGCCCAAGCTGGAGTGCAGTGGCGCGATCTCAGTTCACTGCAACCACCGCCTCCCGGGTTCAAGCAATTCTCCTGCCTCAGCCTCCCGAGCAGCTGAGACTGACTACAGGTGCATGCCACCATGCCCAGCTAATTTTTGTATTTTTAGTAGAAACGGTGTTTCACCATATTGGTCAGGCTGGTCTCGAACTCCTGACCTCAAGTGATCCACCCATCTCAGCCTCCCAAAGTGCTGGGATTACAGGCGTGAGCCACCACACCCAGCCCAAACTTACTTTTTCTTATTCCTTTAGCTAAATACAACTTTAAAAAAAAAAAAAAAAAAAAAAAAAAAAAACATGGATGTTACATATAAATGTAAGAAAATTCTGTAAGGCCAAGAGAAGGTAGACAAGCTTGGGACCTCAGAACCCAAGAAACAACAAAGTGGTGAGATTCCTGGGTTTTCTTTTTGCCTCAAATATCCCAGACTCGTAGCTGAAGAAGTCAGAAACCTCTAAAGGCCAACAAGCATGGAAGCCAGCAACCCAGAAACACCAATGGGCACAGACCACAAGCATCTTCACTCTCTGGCCACATAACCCGGAAAGGGGCAGAATAGCAAAATAAGAAAACTTTTAGACAATAACTGCTCTACTACAGCCGAGCACCATAGAAGAACCTGTGACCATGCATGCTAGCAAAGGCTGAATGGAGTTACTAGATTTCCACCCTCATGAGGCTCTGAAAAGGAGCCCTAATATCCCCACTAGTGTGGTGTCAGAGAAGACCAAGCAGGAAACTAACACCTTTATGCCTGGCGGCTGATAATGAAGCATCTTCCACAGTGTCAGTGGAGACCATGTAGGAAGCCCTGACATCCATCCCTTCCCAGCAATAACTGGGTATCTCTCCCCTCCTCCAAAACACAGGTGGTCAAATCATTGCACACTGGGAACAAGACCACTCCAACTGTGGTATCAAGGGAGACCACATGGGGATCTGGAAATTCTACCTGTGCCCAACACTAACAAGGACACCCTACACACATACATAATGTGTCAACAGAGGACAAGTGGTGAACTGGGATTTTTACCTCCGGTAGGGGTGACAAGGTGGCACCCACTGCTTCCCCTGCTATAGAGGTGTCAGACAACGCCAATTAAAACAGAAGGTTTCAAACAAGATCTAGAGTCACATAACATAATACAAAAATGTCCTAGTTTCCATCGAAAATCACTTGACACACTAAGAACCAGGAAAATCTCAAACTGAGTGAAAAAAGACAATCAATAGACATCAATTCCTAAATCCTTATGAGTTCTCCTTCGAAACAAATAGGAATAACTCCTATTCCTCCCACTAGTGAAGTCTACTGTAATTTCAGGTACTATCTGGGCAGAGATGGGCAGACACTGTGCATTGCTAGGGAAAATTGGAGATTCAAGTCCTATGCTGACTGATTCTTCTGAAAGTGGTTCCTAACCCTACTTTCAGCCATAGTACAACAGATAGAGATACAGGAGACAGACTAATTTTGAAGCTAATTCAGAGTAAAGGAGCAAAATGTTTATTACTTCAATTCTACTCCTGTCCAACTTCCCTCCTTGAACCAAAGTGCAAACCCAGAGGGGAACTGAGAGTATGGTTTTACTTCTTCATGAAGACTTTCCGCTGAACTCTCATGTAAGGGCTTAACGTTGAACAACTTAAACATTGTAAAATACAAAAGGGCTGATTATTATGAGCATAGAAAACAAAAGTTTCCAAGTCAAATTCATCTCTGTGGTTACATGTCTAGTTTTCATTTTCTTACAATATAGTGGGACCTTTCTCTCCCAACCCACATATCCAGTTCCCTGATGCTCCATAAAAATTCTACTTTCCCTCTGAAGCAATTAAGAACAGCCTATTTTTCCCCTATCATAAACCACACTTGCAATTAGAAACCATATGTTGGCACAGTTGGCCAATGTGCCATTGTACTTCTCTTAAATCATGAATGTGAGGACCACTGTCATCCGCCTTTGAGTAGCAGGGGAAGAATATTAACTCTCTTCTTTAGATACCCAGGACACTGGCATTGCTATTGATATTTCTATAATTTTGCTTGTGGATCAGTTTTCCATTAAAATCTATTTGAAACTTTCCATAAATTCTTTCACAATAAGTCTGGTGAATTTTGCATTTATATGCAGATAAAAACAAATTGCCAGGTAAATCCCAGATGAAAGGTACAATTTCCTGATTGTTTTCATTGTTAATTTTGGTCCACTTTTATGTTACTAAGAGTAACTTGTCATTCATCAGAACTTACCTTTTCACACTTGAGTTCTACATTTTAAAACACAGCATATTTTGAAATACAGTCATTAGCTAATCAAATGTAGACACTTTAAATGACACAGCTCAGTATATCTTCCCACTGAAACAAGCCCACACCTAACAGAATTTCCCTGCACCACCAATTGCTAAGAAATCAGAAAATACATACAGGTTTTATTTTTTATTTAAACAGAAATGTATCAATTAGGCAGTCCCAGCACACATGTGACCATATAAGCCAAAAATAAACGAGGCTAGATAATTACCATATTGATAGGGTTTAGATATGACTCCCCACCCAAATCTCATGTCAAATTGTAATCCTCAGTGTTGGAGGTGGAGCCTGGTGGGAGGTAGGGATCATGGTCATGAATTGTTTAGCACCATCCCCTCTTGATACTGTATAGTGGGTGAGATCACATGAATTCCAGTTGTTTAAAAGTGTGTAGCACCTCTCTCTCTCTTCCTCCTGCTCCAGCCATATAAGACATGCCTGCTTCCCCTTCACTAGGTGCCATGATTGTAAGTTTCCTGAGACTTTTCCAGAAGCTAAGCAGAAGTTAGCCTGCAGAACTATGAGCCAATTAAACCTCTTTTCTACATAAATTACCCAGTCTCTAGTATTTCTTTACAGCAGTGCGAGAACAGACTAATATACATATGAAATAAATTGTAGGTTTGAATAGTCTTCCCTTTGAGATTTGATAAATAAATGATAGGGATTCTTAGAAAAATTGAATCTACTTAATAGAGTTCATTGTATGTTTATACTATTTAATGGTTATGATATTTTTGATATCAATTTTTCCCCACACATAATTATTTCAGGCACTGAGAAACTGAGACAGATGTGGCATAGTATTCTGACTCACAAATGTTGTAGCTGAAAGACCACTTAGAAAAGAATCTCCGTAAAAGAACTCCTGGTACTAATTTTGTACAAACTGACAGCCGCCCTGCAGAAAAAAAGTAGGTGGTAAAAAACATGGTCTCAACTTTTCTCCAAATATCCTTAAATATCTGAAGGTCGATGAGAATGCATTTTTGAAGCCCAATCATAGCAAAAATAACTAGGAGAAATCGTGTGTGGTAAATAATGCTTTGATAACACTCTGCTGTGTATGCGTTAAGAAAGTTAAAAAAAAAAAAAAAACTAAGCATATCAAACTTTATTTACTTAAAATATGGTTTCCAGGCTTTGTTATTTTTTGTGCTTTGTTATGTTTTTACAATATTAAGATTATCTGTGTATATTTTTATTTCTATTACAGTTTTCATATTTCTATTATAATTTTGTCACTTTCCCCTTTAAAAGCCACAGAACATATGGTAAAGAAAAATCAGAAGAGTGCTTAGGGAAGATTTAACTTTATTGCCTACATTTACATGAGGTCTCTTTCTCTCTCTCAAGTCTCAATAACTTAAGATATATTGCTATCATTAAACAAGGGCAAATGTACAACATCTGGGCACAGAAGCAACCCACTGTTGGTTAGGGTGAACTGATGGTATAAGCCATCACAGATGAGCTTGGATCACGGTTTCTAAGGCAGCCAAGTGGCTATCCTTGCCTTCTTTTATCTAAAGGAGTTTCTTACTCTCTTGCTAATCAGAGTTTACAGTGGGTTGGGTCAAATCTCTTCCTTTTAAGGGTAAAATAAATGGCAAGTGGAGAAGAAGAGAAAATGAACAGAAGAATCAAAATGTGTGGCATCACACAGGGTGCAGGTTAAAAATTCTGAAACTGCTGAACATGTATATTGAGATCAAACAAGGAAGTACAAGAATGGCAGATGGTGGAAGCCAGGTTTCTCACTACTGGAGAGAGAGGTTACAGATAAGCGACTGGAGAGGGAGGTTACAGATAAGCGAGAGAGTAAAGCTAGAATGATCCATGCAGCCCTGATTAGAGTTGGAGACATCTGCATGAACCCATGCTTGGCCAGGTAGACAGATAGATAAGTAAATGAATTATAGACATGTATATATGCATGGGTTTACTTACACACATGTATTTGCTAGCTCTGTCCTCTCAGAAGGCCTAGAAGTAATAACTCCCCAGTAGCAAAGAGCACGTCCAGCACGTAGATCTTGGTTTCTAATAGCATTCTCCAAGAGACAGACACCAACTCCTTACAGAAAAGGCTGCTTCTAGAGCTGGGGCATGGAAAACACTGAGATGAGCCCTGCAACATCTTGTACTCCCAGAAAGTGCTCAAAAAGCAAACCGATGGGAGGGGGTAGGTTAAAGGGACACAGGAGTCCACTCAAACGTTTCCAAAGGCCAAAGGTGGAATAATCTCAGCAACAAAGAAAAAATATAGTATTAGATTATAACCCAAAGTATAAAATAAACATCCACAAATCTATACTCATATAGATAAATATTGAATGAATAAATGAATGTTGGAGAAGAGAAAAATCCTTACAGAATTCCATATAATTTATATACATAACCCTCTCTCAAGAAAGTGGAGCTTAACTCCTGACTGCTTAAATGTGGGCTATCCATAGTGACTTCCTTCCAAAGAGTACAGTATGGAAAGAGAGGAGAAAGGAGTGGCTTTATGGTGAAGATGCTGACAAACAGGACCTTAGCCAGGGATCGAGGTTCACATCGTCAGTGATAAGTTGTGCTGACAGTATGTACTCTTGATATGATATAAGGAGAATGGTACTTCAAAACCCACAATGCTATAGTAACTACAAGGAAAACATCAGGCAAAACTAAATTGAGAAACATTTCTAAAATACCTGAGCAGTACATCTCAAAACTTTCAAGGTCTGGCCAGGCATGGTGGCTCATGCCTGTAATCCCAGCACTTTGGGAGGCTGAGGTGGGCAGATCACGCGAGGTCAGGAGTTCGAGACCAGCCTGGGCAACATGGTGAAACTCCACCTCTACTAAAAATACAAAAATTAGCCAGGCTTGGTAGCAGGCACTTGTGAGGCTGAGGCAGGAGAAAAGCCTGAACCCAGCAAGTGGAGGCTGCCGTGAGCCGAGATCGTGCCACTTTACTCCAGCCTGGGCTACAAAGCGAGACTCATCTCAAAAACAAAACAAGTCTGGGTGCGGTGGCTCACGCCTGTAATCCCAGCAATTTGGTAGGCTGAGGCAGGCAGATCACAAGGTCAGGAGACTGAGACCATCCTGGCTAACATGGTGAAACCCCAGCTCTACTAAAGATACAAAAAATTATCCAGGCATGGTGGTGCGTGCATGTAGTCCCAGCTACTGGGGAGGCTGAGGCAGGAGAATCGCTTGAACCCAGGATGCAGAGGTTGCAGTGAGCTGAGATTGCGCCACTGCACTCCAACCTGGGCAACAGAGAGAGACACCATCTAAAAGACAAAAACCAAAACAAAACTGTCAAGGTCATTCAAAACAAGGAAGGTCTGAGAAACTGTCAGACCAGAGGAGCCTAAGGAGACACCATTGCTACATGTAACATGGCATCCTGAATGCATCCTGGAACAAAAAAAGACAACATTAGGGGAAAACTACTGAAATCCTAATAAACTGTGGAGTTTAGTTAACAGGAATAATATCGGTGTTTGTTCCTGGGTTGTAACAAATGTATCATGCTGATATAAGATCTCTCTGTATCATTTTCTCAACTTTTCTGCAAATCTAAAACTATTCTAAAATCAAGTTTGTATTTTAAAATGTGGCTTTCGCTATCATGGAGGTAAATGAGGATCAAGATTTTTTCTTAGGAGTGAGGAAGTTGGCTTGAAGGGGCCTCAGTGCCTACTGTCCTTTACCGACAGTCAAGATTTCAGCTGAAAGGAGTTTTAGAAAGTAAAATGCTTCAGACTTGACCATCTTTCTCTCCAAAATTCTCCCTTTACTAATACTTCCATTCCCAGTATTCTATAAGTAAGAGAACATTTAAATTGCTGTTTCAACATTTTTTAGCACATAATGGATCCAGGTAAGGTAAGTAGTATTCAACATCTTGCAAAATGGTAGACAATGGGGCCATCTCCAGCACGCATCAGGAGGTATTCATCCACAGTCACTGTGTAACCACACAGAGAGAAGAGATTCCAAACATCCCTCCACCACACACACACACACACACACACCCATGATGGACTTTATCATGAAGTGAACAAATCAAGGCTGGCTGACCTTTTAAAGTAATGCCAAGAAAAATTTTCTCATTATCAGTACTATGTTCATCAGAGACATATGACACATATTTATGGGAAAAAATTAAAACAAATTTATAGTCATGTCCCTGAACATGTGAAAGGGTTAAATGTAAAAATTTTTAAAGGAACTATCCAAATATCTAAATAATCTAAAAATTTTAGATTTTTGAACTTTCTATATATAAACGTATTCCCTCACTTAAAAATCTGAAAATAATAGAATTTTAGAATTAGAAAAGATCTTGGCTCAGAAGAAAATTGCTTTTCATCAGCTGATGATTCCTTTAAAAATAATCATCATTAAGGTAATAATCATGGCTAAAGTATTTTAAAAAATTATTTAGCCATCATCTTTTTAAATCCCCAAGAGTAAAAGAACAGAATGTAAGCAAGAAATTAAATTTAAAGAAAAAGAATAGAATGTGAAAACATTACCATATTAGAGTGTATTGAAAGGATTTTAGTAGCCCTGGAGGAAGACTGCTCATAACGCTGCTATTCATACTTGCCTCCCAATTTGTCAATTTCCTTTCCCCCATCACTTGAAAGAAGCTACAAACTTATCTAAAGGGAGTTGGGATAAGATCAGTAGTTCCCACTGTCATTAAAATTAATACTATGGAGATTTTCCAAAAAGATTTTTTTGAGGCATACAGTCAGAACGTAAATGACATTGCACTTACAATCCCATTCAGACCAAAACATCAATCATTTCAAAGCCCCAGAAAGCCTCCTTATGCTTCTTCCAAATCAATAGCAACCCTCTCACCTCTATTCCCCCAGATAACCACTATTTTGACTTCCAGCAGCATTGATTTGTATTACCTGTTCCTTTTTTTTGTTTTGTAATTTTTTGTAGAGACAGGTTGCCCAGGCTGGTCTCAAACTCCTGGATTCAAGCGATCCACCTGCCTGGGCCTCCCAAAGTGCTGGGATTACAGGTGTGAGCCGCTGTGCCTGGCCTGTTTTACCTGTTCTTGAACTTTAACTTAGTGGAATCACACAATATAATCTTTTGTATTTCTTTCACTGAATGTCTGTGAAATTCATCTGTGGAACTTTCTTCCCTTACTTCGTTTCTGGGAAAGCTAATCTACTTCTCTACCATCTTTTGATGTTGCCCCAAAGCCATGATAAACTAGAATTTCACCGAAGCAAGATTAAAGGTAGAGATGTAGTTTATTTTCTGTAAAAAAAAAAAAAAAAAAAAAAAAAAAAAAAAAAAAAAGGTGTATATCTATTCTTACAATGCATATTAGAGCACTCAGTTCTGAGCAATGTAATTTATAAAAGCACTGGGCTACAGTGTTATCCACCATGGGACAACAATCATGTTTAGTACTTTCATATAATGCTATATATTAAAGCCCTATATATAAGGAAACTGGGAGCCAGGAAGGCTATCTGGGTTCCCAAATTGTTAACTAGTGACAGAGATAAGAGTCTAGGTCACCTGATTCCTGATCCAGGCTTATTTCCCACTCTACCAGGCTATCTCCATTGGCATATGATAGCTAAATTCATGGTGAACCAGCAACACTCCTAGTAGCTCTAAAATAGCAGTAAGACTATTTGTAAAAAAACAAAAAAGCAGGCTGGCACCGTGGCTCATGCCTGTAATCCCAGCACTTTGGGAGGATGAGGCGGGTGGATCACGAGGTCAAGAGATCGAGACCATCGAGACCATCCTGGCCAACATGGTGAAACCCCATCTCTACTAAAAATACAAAAAATTAGCTAAGTGTGGTGGTGTGCACCTGTAGTCCCAGCTACTCGGGAGGCTGAGGCAGGAGGATCACTTGAACCTGGGAGGAGGAGGTTGCAGTGAGCCAAGATTATGCCACTGCATTCCTGTCTCAAAAAAAAAAAAAAGCAAAGAAGACATTGCACAATCAGGACAAGCAATAAATCTATGTTATTGTTCTGGGTTTTGACCACCCAAATGGGATGGTGAACTGTAAGCCAAGAAGAGAGCTGGAGTCCTAGTTCTAACTCAGCCACTTAATCAGCCCTGTGACCTTTAACAAGGACCCCAATTTTTCATGGCTGAAATTAGGAGACTAGGTTAAATGATCTCTAGGCTCCTTTCCAACTTTAAAAATTCTGACTTCATATTGCTTTGTGCTGAGTTTATCAGTCTGGTAGGTCACATTAAGACCTATTCTAGTACTTGATATTTTATTAAGCTAAAAAAAGGACCAGTTCTCAGTGCCTTATAAATACTGCCTCTTTCATCATTACTACAACCCTGCGAAGTAATTGCTATTAGTATTCCCATTTTATAGATGACGAAGTTGAGGCTGAGAGAGACCAATCAACTAGCAAGATCCCACAGCTGGTAAGCAGGATTTAAACTCAGGTGGTTTACCTCCCAAGTATTCCCTGTACAAAAATGGGGTGGAGGGTAGTGGGTGGGAGTGGATTTCTATTTTAAGAGAAGGAAAGAGATAAATCCTAATGAGTATGTTTGGACGAACGGAGGCAAGATGGTGCACTTCCGGGTTCTTCTTCACCAACTTTTCCCCGCGCTGGAAAATGCAGCCGGCGCCGGGAAGGTGCAGACCAACCGGGCATGCGCCAGGTGATGTCAATTCGAAGAGACCAAGATTTACCTGGTCGCACCTGCGGAAAGCCCCCCGGACACGCCCGTGCCCCGCCTATTGCCCTCCCACTCCTAGAAAAGCCGCTCTGGGCCAGCGTCCGGCACGGACTTCCCAGCCCCACTCCTGTCGGGATGTCGGGACTGTATCAGGAACACCCGCCCTCCCCACCCCAGAGCCCCACCGGGGGACTCTGTCGGCCTTCTTTGCCGGAGGCCGACAGACCTCTCCCTACCCACCTACTTCCGTGAAGCTAGGTGACCAAAATAAATTTGCAGTTTTGCTCCTACCCTTGCCTACTCGCTGGTTCTTTTGTGCCCTCTCTGGTGGTCTTTAGAAAAAAACAAATCAGAGTAGTAACTCAATTCAACTCCTAACAACTTATTGGGCTAATCCAAGGAGTTAGGGCAGGTACTGTTTTGCTGTCTAAAACAATGCCCAGTGTCATCACAGTTAATTTCACGCTGGTGGCATGCAGAGTGTACTCTATATCTTATATTGACTAAAGTAATTTGATTGTACAGAATCCTTATTTATCATAATATTAATTTTGGAAGTTTGATACTATCAATTTTTAAACTTGTTTTTTTAACAGAGGCAGACATTATTTTTAAACTCCCAGAGGGAAAAGCTACTAAAGACTTCCATCTGCCTACAAGCACTGACAGAGAATTCCAGAGTTTAAACTTGTGGCCAACAGGCCTGTTGAACGAGTATGTTTGTGCAGCTGCATGACATCCTGATTCACTGACATGAACAATATCCCCTAGACTTGCTACAGGATATTTAACAGATTAAATAAAGTCACTCTTATTTGGGGTTTACAGAAATGCTGATTGAGTAGGCAAAGGGCCACTTTGCTAATGAAAAATCAATTTTAATGTAAATAAAAGCATTTGACATTTTGAATGCCACCGTTATGGCTACAAGGAAAGGGTTGTCTCTATGAACAGATAGGATGACTGCTTAGGAATAGCCAGATGTTTGCTACAGAGAGGAAAAACGTGACAGGAATCAACCAACAACCTATCTTGTTCTCCGTAGATGTTAGTCATATACAACAAATCCCAGAGTGTGGAGTGGAGCAGGTCATGGTGTGTAGAGTGTGTGCTGTGTTTGTGAAAAGGAAGAAAAAGCTGATATGCCCCCAACAGACAATCTGCCAAGTGAGAAAATTTCACTTCATCCATGTTAGGATAATGATCACCCTGTTCATGTTGGGAATGTGCATGGGGACAGACCTTTAGGGGAGAAGCTGGCAGACCTTATATATAAATTATAAAATAAAATCTGCTGGAATACCACACTTCTCCTCTTGTCCCCCCTCCCCACTGCCTCCAACCAATGGAGTCTTGTTCTGTCACCCAGGTTGGAGTGCAGTGGCGAGATCTCAGCTCACTGCAACCTCCGGTTTCCAGGTTCAAGTGATTCTCCTGCCTCAGCCTCCCAAGTAGCTGGGATTATAGGTGCATGCCACCACTCCTTGCTAATTTTTGTATTTTTAGTAGAGACAGGGTTTCAGCGTGTTGGTCAGGCCAGTCTCAAACTCCTAAGCTCAAGTGATCCGCCCGCCTCAGCCTCCCAAAGTGTTTGTTTTACAGGCGTGAACCACCGCACCTGGCTGAAATATCACAGTTTTTAAGTAAGGGGCTAAATTTTGTTTCAAACAAAATTATGAAAAAATTCCCACAGAGGATGAATGTAACAGAAATGTTATTAAAATAACACATTAAATCTAGACCAATATCTTTAAGTCAAAAGGCTGGTGGATAAATAAAAGCCCAGAGAATATACATATATATATAATGTGACTAATGTACTCTCTATGTCCAAGAGCCTCCTGGCAGTCATACAAAGTCCCCAAGGCTGGTATCTGTGGAGAGACCGTGGCCACATGTAGCATCCTGGACAACTTTCCCAAGGCAGATGTGAAACCTGCAGGCATATACTGTGGAAAACAGTATGGTGGGAGATAGATCCCATGGAGAAGAATTTATGTCAATTAGTCATACGGAGTCCCCAAGGCTCCCAGATTTATGTCCTTATAGCTCAGTTGAGATGACTGCAGCAACCCAGCCATCTGAACTTGGAGAGAAGGAGCGAAAAGGGACTGGAAATGATGGATGATCTAAGGGACATTGAGGAGAAAGAAGAGAGGAGTCTGAGGAACTGCCTGGAGAAGTCGAAGAACTCCATGGCCTGAACCTCTACAAGGGTATGGCGGGATGTCAAGAAGAGAGAAAATTTGGAGGAGAGACCTTTAGCTTGTGTTCAGGCACCATGAACTTCAGGTGTTGGCAGAACATTCAAGGGAAGATGTCCAACGGACAGTCAGAAATGCATTACTGGCACTCAAGCAAGAAGCTGGAGTTGAAGTTATTTGGTGGAGTCTTCCAAACAAAAGCAGCTGTTGAGGACCAGGGGTAAACTCCTAGAGAATGATGACATTTAGGAGCAGGAGTGTTTTGCACAATAAAGAACCTCAAAATTCTTTAGCATTGAGAATGAACAAGTAAAGAAAAAGGTTTTGTTTGCTGTGTGTTTTAAATTCATAAAGTGTGAAGGACACTCGAGCAGGTTCATGGGCTGAGGAAAAGGAGCCCTGGGTGTTGGGGTGTTGAAGACGCAAGAAAGAAGAAGTGCTGCAGAGTTGCACCAGCCAGGATGTCAGACCAGCCACATGGGGACTGCATGGGGACTGAATTCCTTCAGGTCATAGCAAGATTTGGGGTGGAGTGGGAGAGTCTGAACTTCATCCAGTGAATATGAGGAAATGACCAGGAAGTCAGGAGATGACAGCACCAAAGAAACGTGAAGGAAAACTCAGCAGATGGCACCTACTTCAAATGAGGGCATGCACAAGACCAGACACAAAAAGAGCAAGAAATAGCACTGGGGAGTTGATGCAATGTCAACGCTCCCTGTGATAGGAGAGGTAAACGACAACAGAGCCTCCGTTAAAGAGAATTACCAGGGCAACAGTGTTGCCAAGGAGACCCAGGGTTCAGACAATCCAAGGGAGAGGAGAAAGGTGACATCTGCAAAAAATAATGAGGCCGTAGCAAAGTGTGCTCACTGTGGAATGGAGACATTCATTCACAATTTACTGAGCAGCTATTATAGAGGAAGGGCTACAACGGTAAGCAAAAACAGATCAGATCTCTGCCCTTAGGAGGCTTGCAGGCTATGAGAGAGGCTGTCATTAGTCAAACAAACATTTACCCAAATGTAGACCTGCACTGTGTAGTGAGTAGGAAATGTGGGGGACCCCAGGGCTCACACAGTGGCACTGTAGCATTAGTTTCCATGGCAGACATAGCACAAAATGGCCTCCAAATTATGAGTTAAAATTCAGGGTAGAATTGTTTGAGGGCTACAGAGGTTTAGTCTAGTTTCATAGCATTGCCTAAAAGGTAGAAATATCCTATTCGAATTGAACAGGAAACCATTTAAAAGCCACTGAAAAGCAAAGGATTAACATTCCTTGGTTTGTATACCTAATTCTCTTGAGAGAAACAATTCCACTAATTGCTTTTTAAAAAAACAATTTTATAAAAATGATGCCTTTAGTGTTGATTTTATATTGTTTCTAACATAGTTATTGAGGATGCCCCACTTGCGAGATGTTCTATTTTGGTTTCTTTCTTTAAAATGACAGGTGTGTTAAACAAGCATTCCAGAGAATGAGTTGCACCAGCAGGATTTGGATAAAACACATACAGAAAGCCTCTGAATCTAATTAGGGCACCATCAAAAACCAGCTTATTCCAAAATCTTTTTCTAATATAATTTTTATTTAGATTTTCAACACTGGTCTGAAGAAATATTGAATATGTTCTAGAATGATGGGAAAAAGCCCATAACAGAACCTCAGAAGTAGTCAATTGTAATTCACCAATGTTTTCAGAAACTGTAAAAATGATTTTTAATTGTTGTTGTTATTAAATGAGTAGTTTAAAAAAAAGACTACCTGTCTGAGAAGCAAGGAAAGATAATAATTCTCACCACTAGATTAGCAGTCCCATGAGGACAGGGAGCAAGTTGATTTTATTCCTGGTGGTGTCCCTATACTGTACTTAGGCCACAAAAAGGTCCCTAAAAATATTTACAAAAAGAGTAAGTCATGGGAAAATGTGGGGCAATAATTTACAAGGCCTAGGCTATGATTTATTTTAGCAGGTCTTTAGATTTTTCACAGAGGAAACTGTTTCCAACAGTGCCTTCCTGTAGAATTCCAAATATTTTGAAAGATAATATAACAAACACTAATGTTTGAAACTGGGAAAATATCAGAGCCAGCAGGAAGGATGATTAACACTCATAAGAATGGTACAGACATTGCTGAAACAGTTTTCAGGTAAGCAAACACTTAATTGCTCTTTACAAGGTAATTGAAAGACAATTCATCAAAGACAAATAATTGAAAAACAGCTGGAATAATTTATATGTGAAATTGTCTTTTAAGAAGTTTCTATTTTCACCCAGCGATGAGTGGTGAAAATTAATTTCTTCAAGAGCACGCTCTTTGTTAACATTTCCTTCTTTCTCATCTCAGATTTTTCTTCAAACTTAACCTTTTTTCTCCTAATTGGGGAAGTCAGAAAGGCAATTTTGTTCCATGGCAAAGAAAAGAGAAAATAAATTATCTAACAAAATTGGCACTACATCCAAACTGCTTTTGTTTTTTCCATTCTCTTTAGGCATCACACACAAGAACCTGAATCTCTTAGAAAACAGTGGAACAATATAGAAAACTATAATACCATTTTAATCTGAAATTAAATTATTTGATAATATAGCATTATGACAGATGTTTAGTTATGTGGCAATATTTTAGGCTTTCAATTAACTAAATATATCGGAGCTACAAGGTAGAACTACCTTGCATAATAGCCCATTGTTGTCATGGCAAACATCTGACTCTACAATGTAACATGTTCAATGACGAGGAATCATTCTTTAAGACTAGCAGCCAGCAACAAGTTTTTATTCCAATTTAAACAGAACACACCACTTCTCCTATCTCACCTTTCCACTGTGAAGCAAATATCTCCGGTTAGACCAGTACCCTAAGGGAAGCAAAAGCAAATGGAAAGACGGCTGACACTTAGGTATTTCCACACTAAAGCTTCCAGAGAAGAAAATAGTTTGTTTTGTTTAATTCTTTAGCTATTTGTCACGCTGATACAACTTCGCGTATGCATAAAAAATAGGAAACAGCCATTTTAAATATAAACACGTACCTGTGAGTACTGCAAAGGAAAAACATGGGCTTTCGGTGCCAGAAAGATTTGAATGTAATAATCTGTTCCTCCCCATTCTAGTTGGTAACCTTAGGTCTGTAATTCAACCTTTCAGAGTCCCTCATCTGTAGAATGGGGTAATACAATTCACGATTTGGGTTGTGGCTAGTGTTAATAGAGATAATACATGTAACCAAGTGGAAAAAGGCTGATAAGAGGTTTTGTGGGGAGTAAAAATAGAGAGTGGGTTATTTATGATTTGGAGCAATTGGGGCAGCAAAATTTCTTGGAAAAATATTTTCCTGGTCTTCTAGAGGTCTCCAGGAAAGCAAAAATGCCCCCTGAAATAAGTTCCTGTATACTCACCCAAAACAGATACCTGCATTCTCCGTTGGTCTCAAGACAATTGCTGGGAGCTGCTAAAACCAACTAAGACTCGAGGGAAATCCCCACTACTCTATAGCAGAAATGCCCTGGATTAAGGAAAGAAACTAAGCAAGAAGGTTGACATCATATACAAGAATGAGAGAGGAGCTAAGACTTGGCTCTATTTCCTACCAGCTGGGAAATTGCTGAATTTTTTTTTATTTTTATGCTTGCACCTGCAAAAAATAAATTTTAAAAACCAAACCAACAAACATAAAACTATTTTATTGAAAAGCCCAGTTGCTTACTTGATTAATACAACACTTAGTAAATCAAGGTGAAAGTAATTAGGCATTATTTAGTCAGATACAAGTTGTTGTTCCTTTTGGTTTTTAAAAACCCTGCACCATATAAGATGTGTTGCTAAGGCTGCTAAACACAGGAAGTTGCATTTTACTGTTGTTTCCAAATATGCCTAATGTCACAATCTAAAGAGAAAAGAAAGATCCGTTTCATGATTCCATTAACTTCAGATATTTTAAGTAAAGACCACCTATAAATTCAACGTAGATGACAAAGTCCCGGAGGATTCTCGATGATGAGACTCATGTTATCCACTGGACTAGCTAAGAAATCATTATCAAAGGGCCCTTTGTTTATTCTGCCCTTCCCTTTTCAAGATCTAGCAGGAACCTTACACTCATTCTCTTTGCCTCTAGAACTGCAGTACCCAGCAATGAAAATAAACTTGGACTGCCACTGCAAAACCACAAGCAACTATTAATTAAATCCTTATCAGTTATTTCCACTGTCTACAATAAGACGCCATTTTTATGCCTTAGGGTATTGAATGTTGAATCTGAAACAGGGTCTTGGATCCAAGTGAACTGTTCTCAACTTGGAAGACCACCAATATTCTATGACTTTTAACCTCCTCCAATTGAGTACTCAGCATATTCTAATCTGCAAGATGCCTTAAAAGTCTACAATGACAGAGTCACAACTAAAGGGTGTAGAGGTTTGGCTAAGAACTTCTGCACGCCCTGACGCCCATGCCCAATCCATCATAATCTGGATTCGGGTAACGGCCTAAGAGAAGTGAGTCTTATTTGCAGTCTTTGTAGAATGCTTGTATCTCGCCATCTCAAGGCAATTCCTGGTCCAAGAGATGCCTATAAAATTAAATAATTTCTGAGGTTTAGGGAGAGTTTTTAATCATTTTACAAAAGGACCTAGGGTCACTAGATTCTGATGCACCCAATTCTTATTAGAGTGCTTAACCAGCTTGAGGGACCTTTTTCAATAAAATAAGGAATTTGGAACCTACAGGAGGTGGGTGTGCTTTGGAAGCATTATCTTCATGTCTTGTGACAAGATAAGCAGTCCACCAAAACTGACTGCACCAGTTAAGAGTTTCCTGTGAGATTTACAAATTGATAGGAAGACATCATTGGAAGCCTGCTAGGTGGTTTACAATGCATATGGGCTAGAATACAAATGCAGTTAGTCGTAATGAATCATCTTCAAATTACCAACCTGTCTCAATGGGGCTGCTGCATTTTCTGGCAAGAACATTCTTGTTCTGGCTTTACTTTGACAGGTGTTTAAACACCATCTTTCTTTAACATGCTTATTCATTTTCTTTCTTATTTTAGCAGCTCTTTGCAAAGAGACATGTCACCCTGTGGATTTCAAACACATCTAAGACAATGAAAGCATACAGAGCCAGCAAAACCAAACAGAGAAAAGGAAGACAATATACGTAGTGACATTTGAGAACAAAACATTTTTCCAAATACAGTGCTTCACATTCAGGACCCTCAAAGAAGATTATAAAACCAGTCAGGTGGCCACATTAGTTACTGACCACACTGGGATTAGGATCTTGATAAGTAGTTTTGGGTTTTTTTTCCTGAACATTAATCAATTTGGTGCTCCAATCACAAGTTACTGGTATTGATTCCTTACACAACGGCAGAAACATAATGTCACATATTCCATTTCTTTCGTTATTTATTTCCTTTTCTTCTTTCCTCTCCGTTCCCTCCCTTCCTTCCTTTTTTCCTTCTTCCTCCTTCTTCTTCCTCCTTCCTTTCCTACCTCTCTTCCTCTTTTCCTCCCTCCTCGCTCCCTGTCCCCTAGCTTCCTTGCTTCCTTCTTTCCTTCCTTCCTTCCTTCCTTCCTTCCTTCCTTCCTTCCTTCCTTATTTCCTTCCTTCCTTCCCTCCTTCTCTCCCTTCCTTCTTTCCCTTCTTCCTTCTTTTTCTTTAAGACAGGGTCTCACTCTGTCTGTCGCCCAGGCTGGAGTGCAGTGGCATGATCACGGATCACCACAGGCTTGATCTCCTGGGTTCAGGTGATCCTCCCATCTTGGTCTCTTGGGTAGCTGGGACTAGAGGTGCACACCACCACACCCACATAATTTTTTCTATTCTTCGTATAGATGGGTTTCACCACATTGCCCAGGCTAGTCACAAACACATATTCCATTTTCTAAGTTTACCCCATATACTCAACAGCCTATGCTTTACTTCCTAAGAGTACTGCCTAGTCACAATGGTTAATTTACATTGCTGAAAATCACCTTCAACGCCTCCTCTTACTCAAGTCGTATCCACTGAACATGGCACTGTTGAGGTGAGTGGGGAAGAGGCCTTAATCAGTTAAGAAATGAAACTGAAAAATCAGACAAAACACAATGGATGCAGTGTGCTTATGGGACATTGCTAATAAATCCTGGTTTGTATACTGGTTTTAGGGACATGGCTTGAAATCCTTAAATGGCCTATTCAAAAAATATAGAAAAAAGGGGCTGGGCACGGTGGCTCATGTCTGTAATCCCAGCACTTTGGGAGGCCGAGGCAGGTGGATCACCTGAGGTCAGGAGTTCGAGACCAGCCTGGTCAACATGGTGAAACCCTGTCTCTACTAAAAATACAAAAATTAGCCGGGTGGAGTGGTGCATACCTGTAGTCTCCGCTACCTGGGAGGCTGAGGCAGAAGAATTGCTTGAATCTGGGAGGCGGAGGTTGCAGTGAGCCAAGACTGCACCACTGCACTCCAGCCTGGGTGACAGAGCACAACTCCGTCTCAAAAAAAAAAAAAAAACAAAAACAAAACAAACAAAAACAAAAAAAGGACATTGCTATGGGCTGAATTGTGTCCCTCAAAACTCATATGTTAAAATCTTAACTCCCAGTACCTCAACATGGGACCATATTTGAATACAGGACCTTTAATAAAGTAAAATTAAGGTAAAATGAGGTCATGTGGATGGGCTCTACTCCTGTGGGGTTATTATAAGAGGAGAACATTTGAGCACAGACGTGTGTGTGTGCACAGAAGATGGACTGTATGAGGACACAGAGGGAAGGCAACCATCTACAAGTTAAAGAGAGAGGCTCTGAGCAGAAACTAACCCTGCTGACACCTTGATCTTAGACCTCAGCCTCCAGAATAGTGAGGAAATACATTTCTGTTGTTGCAGCCACCCAGTCTGTGGTACGGTGTTATGACAGCCTTAGCAGACTAATACTGTACAGACATTTACCATTATCTGCAAAGTTATTTATTAACATGTCAAAGGTAAAGTGCAAATGTCACACAGCTTTCAACCTCACCTCCACCTCAGCCCACTTGAAAGAAGGAAAAATAAAAGTTCTTTGAAGGATTTTGCTATGATTACTTTATAATGGCTTCCTAAATTAAAACATTCTTGTTTGGAAAATGAGGTATACGTATGTTCTGACATTCTGTGGTTGGATGACTGAAGGGGATTCAGTTTTTTAAAAGTGTACAGTTCTAAATTCTTCTAAAAATCTCATGTTTGATTTTATTCTTTTCATGTTTTCTTTAAAAAATTGGCAGTCAAGTACTTTCCAAGCGACAGAACATTAGTTGTGCACAGATGTATACAATTCCGCTTTAGAGGCCTTTAGGAAAATGAAGCACAGCGCAGTCAGGCCAACAGGAACCCACGGCATGAGCTCAGTTAACTTGTTCTGGTTTATTCCAAGTTTCCATTCTCACCCGGCTCTTTCATAAACAGGTTGGCAGGTCAACACAAGTTAACTTTACAGATGCAGAAGAAATTTTGAAAAACACAAAATACCTTTATAATAGATGACATTGATCAGCGCAATCCTGAATCATCCTGTTAGACTGCCCTTCTCAGTCCTGTGAGCCACCCAGCTGTTGTCAGAAACATTTTTATACAAGAAGGAAGGTCAGAGGGAATGTTCAGCACACCCTGAAACACCTTAGGCAACAAACAGTGGCCTTCCACAGGGAGGCTGAAAAATTCTTTAGAAAAAGCTTTTAAGAGACCCCAATTAACAATGAATGGAATTTACTTCACACTGGGCAATGGGCTGCAAATAGGCACAAAATTGAAAGGAAAGGATGCCTAAAGTACAAACAGAGGCGAAAATAAACAGTCAAACATTATCCAGAAAGGAACGCATGAACAGAAGTCTTAAATAAATGATTGCTTCCTTTTGGAATTTTCAGAATTAGCCGCCTACAGTTCTAAAAAGGAAAAGGGCTCAGCCTCCTTTTCAGAAATGTATTTTACTAAAATCTTTCTTATAATTCTTCCTACTCATTGTTAAACAGCTATTTTCATCTAGAGACCTGTTCTTTGACTTTGGTTTTGGGTTAAGTAATTAGCATGCAGCACCCTCAGATGAAGTTTACAGGGGTCTTCTTGAAAAGGCAACAAGTTGAAATTCTGTGGCCTTTTCCTAAACAGTAATTGGCATTCTGCTGATAACTTCCTTGCCTTCGAATGTAACTATATATTTACTTCAAACCTAGTTATTGTGGGAAATGCATTATTTTGCTGCTTATAATATTAACAAAATGAACATAAAAGCAAACAGGTTTCTGGCAATAATATTCCATAAGAATCTCAACATTCTACTTGACAATAGGAATATTTGCTCATAAACAGTTAATATGAATGACCCAATTCATCCCAGCATTTGTGTACAGAACATCAGAGTCTCTGAACTGGATATTTTGTAACTTTTGCCTCAAGTAAAGAGAAAGACACACATAAATATTCAAATGAGGACTTTTTTAATTTAAATACCGAAGGTCCATGACTTACCATGGTTTGACTTACTATTTTTTTTTTTTTTACTTTATGATGGGCTTATCAAGATGTAATCCCATCACAAGCTGAGGAGCATCTGTACAGTACGACTAACCTATAATTTGTTTTCCAGAAGATGTTTCTCACCTTAGGAATCCTCTGGAATGTTTGTTGAAAACACAGACTCTGAGACCCCTCTCCAAAAGACTTTGATTTTGCTGACCTATAATGTGGGACCCAGCAATCAGTATTTTGCACACTAAGTGAGTCTCACAATTGGGCACTTTTGTGAAATATCAATGGTAGTTTGTAATACCCCCAGGATCCAATCAGAACCAGCATCCCATAAAGATGTTGCATCCCTAAAATAAAAACACAGAAAAATACAGGAATACCACAATTATTCAATGTAGATCTTAAATGTGAGTCTTCTTTAAAAATTCCAGCACGTTATTATCACAGTAAGCACATTTTTAAATTAGTCTATGTACCATAAAACTTTTAAACTTCCATAAAATATTTTTTAGACCATTGCAACAAGCCAGGTCAAAGTTGAGATCTTGTGCGACCATAACCCAAGAAAGTCTTTTGAAATGAGTTAAAAGCTATTTGCTAAAGAGAAAAACCAAGTCTTCTAGATAAAAGGAAAATGTTCATCCTGATGAATTGGGAGGGATGGTGGTGTTTGTGCATATTGTAGCAAGTTTGCTTTGCTACCTTATGTCCCAGCCAAGCTATCAACAAAGCATGAAGCCAGAATAAAGACACGTTCTAATACAAATACTCAAAACCACACACCCCATGAGCTTTTCTCAAGAAGCACTCTGTGTGCTCTGCCAAAATAAGGAAATAGACACAGAAAGAAAAAAAAAAGGCGTGGGATCCAGCAATCTGGAGATTCAATGCAAGAGGAAAGCGGAAGGAATCCCCCTGGCATGATGAAGAGCGATCCCAAGACAACAGCCGGACAGTGGGCTCCGAGAAAATCCAGTCCACATGGGAAGAGGGCAAAGGCTATGTATGAAGCTCTTCAAGATGAACCTGAAAGAATAACTAGAGTGTTTGAACATATTGACAAGTGATTTATTAAATACATAACAAGAGAAAGTATGGAGATGAGTATGTAGGACACTTAGCAATCTAACAAAAACACAGTAGGAAAAACAAAAGGTATGCGGGAGAGAAAAAGAAATCGTGGTTTACCACAAGCCTTAGCTATCATTGGCATTTCTGCTGTTACATAGACGACTGATATAATCAAAAACACAATATAAGAATGTTGGGGCTGGGTGCAGTGGCTCACAAGGGTAATCCCAGCACTTTGGAAGCTTGAGGTGGGTGTATCACCTGAGGTCAGAAGTTCAAGACCAGACTGCAAGACCAGCCTGGCGAAACCCTGTTGCTACTAAAAATACAAAAATTAGCTGGGTGTGGTGGCGGGTGCCTGTAATCCCAGCTACTCAGGAGGCTGAGGCAGGAGAATCACTTGAACCCAGGAACCAGAGGTTGCAGTGAGCTGAAATCAGGCCACTGCACTCCAGCCTGGGCAACAGAGCGAGACTCCGTCTCAAAAAAAAAAAAAAAAAGACTGCTGAGAACATGAGAAAATGGGAGAATAGGAAATAATAGGAAATGTATGATTTTGAAATGGGGAGAGGCAGGGGTTGGGGCAGGGTAAAAAAGAGAATTATGTCTTCGGTTTCCATACTGTGAGCTCAGTAGATAATGTGTCATGCTGAACAATCAATCAATAGGTAGCAAAGAGCATGCTATTTAGAGACTGAAGAATT
This sequence comes from Rhinopithecus roxellana, assembly GCF_007565055.1. Classification (NCBI taxonomy): domain Eukaryota; kingdom Metazoa; phylum Chordata; class Mammalia; order Primates; family Cercopithecidae; genus Rhinopithecus; species Rhinopithecus roxellana. The sequence goes on from NC_044552.1 coordinate 145,845,082, forward strand.
AAAGATTAAAGAATCAGTTTAAACAACTCCACATTTCTTAGATGCCCCTGAACTTTCTACTCAGTTCCTACTACTCTACTAATATATGACCTGGTCAAACAGAGCTATTCATTTATTTGACAAATAGTGTTGTTGTCAGGCATATATCTAGGAATAAGAAGAAGCATTGGTGAACAAGACAGATGTCTTTTAGATCATGGAGCTTTTGTTTTAGCAAAGAGAGACAATGAATAAAACAAACAAGATCATCTGAGTGCTAAGCGCAATGAAGGCACAGAGAGCTGTGGGTGGTGCCCTGGGGGGGAGTTATTCTGGAGAGGGGTAGGCAGGGAAGGTCTCTATGAAGCACAAGGATGCAGCCGAAACAAGGAGTCAGCTGTGTGAAGAGCCAAGGAAAGAGTGTCTCAAATAGGGAGCAGCAACAGCCAAGGTCCATGGGTAGGACTGAGCCAGGCTTGTTTGAGGACTGAAAAAGGCAGTGAGACTGCAGCAGTAGAGAGGGGACCAGGGCAAAGTGATGGAAGATGAGGTCAGAGAGGTGGGTAGGGATCACATGGGCTCATGTAGAGCCTCGAGGGCCATACTATGCAATCTGGATTTCATTCCACGTGCAGTGGGAGGACACGAAGGTTTTGAGTGAGTGAATGACATGATTTATGCTTTAAGAAATTACTTTAGCTATTCTGTGGAAAATGAATTGCAGAAGGGTGGGAATAGAAGCAGAAGAGCAGCTGGAATCTACTGCAGTTGTCCATGTAATGGATGGCCCCAGAGCTTGGGTAGTGGCAGCAGGGACAGACAGAAGAGCATGGACTTGAGATACATTTGTGAAGAAAAAATGACAAGACCTGCTGATGGATCCATGTGGAGGGGGAACAAAAAAACCTAAGAATAACTCCTAGATCTTGGGCTAGAATAAGTGAGTGGTTGGGGTATCATTTGGTGAAATGTAGAAAGTCAAGGGAAGAACTGGCTTGGAGGACAAAAATCAAACCTTCTGTATAGATCTATGTTACCTCTGGGATGCCCAGCAAGTTAAGCAGACCAGTCAAATAGAGAGTTGCACATTTGAGCCTGGAGTGCAGAGAGAGGTCAGAGTTGCAGACACCAACTGGGTAACTCTGGGAGTTGAGAGTTGGGTGAGACCCTATTCCCATTTCTCTACCCACCTCTCACCCCAGATCAGGCATCCACTTCACCTTGCTGGATTATTCCAGCCTACTTCTTGGTCCCACTTTCAGTCTCTCCCCATGAAACCTATACTGCATGCGGCAGGCCGACTCATCTCCTGGGCAAAGCAATAATCATTTCTCTGGTTTGATGGAAAAAAAAAAAAAAGCTTCAGCGGTTCCCATTGCCTGTGGCTTTCAGTATTGCCTTCCACCCCTTTCCTTCTCAGAGCCTGAATTCTTGTCCCCATTCTGTGTTTTGCCTCCTGATCTAGTCCTACAATTCTCTAGGTATCCCTTCCCTTCCACTCTCATTTCTGCACATTTTCACTAAGCATCTTCTAGACTGGACGCTTTGTGGGCAGGGTCTGTGTAGGATTTATCTTTGAAACTTCCCACCTTACTTAGCATAACACCTTACATATAATAACTTTAATTTAGGAACTGCTTGCTGCATGAAGGTGCCACTCTTCTCCTTCTTAATATCCCCTCATAAAACAGGCTGATTTGTAGGACTATACCTGCCAAGCACATACCAGCACAGCTTTCCAGGATATTCTTAAGCAAAATAGCACTTCAGTCCTTCCTTGGCAGCCAAATTTCCTTAGTGTTAAGGGCTGCAGTGTTTTACTTGCCAGAAGGTTGATGTGAATAAAAACATTCAGCCCCTTGAAATGAAAATAAATGGAGGGATGGTTTATAAACATAAATGATAATGGTTAGAGCAACCTTTTAGCAAGTAATGTGACTTGCCCATTCCTTTCTGTATTTCTGTAGTGTTGGTTTTTGTTCCCCTGCTTTTGTGGGGAGGAAACAAGAAGTGTTTATTTTCTTAAGACTATTTCTATCCTTAATACCACCTTTGCACCAGTCGAGTCTTCACTAAATATTAATATTTTCTCCCAAGAATACAGACTAGCAGTTAACCTGCTACAGTAAAGTCCCCAAAGAAAAGAAAAAACGTTGGAATTTTTCCTCTATTCAAATTAAATAGGCTTAATTGTAAGACCAATTCTTACAATTCTTATTTCCTTCCCCACTGCATTAAGAAGGCAAGAGGTGATGTGTGACTTGCTCATTAGCCATTATGTTTTCAGACTGCTAAAAATAAAATAAATTTATTATTATTTTCTATTTCAGACTGCTAAAAATAAAATTAAAATATTTGGGATATTACTCACTGACCAAATCTGATGAGCTATGGACCAAAGAGAAGTAGGTGATGTTGAAATTTTGCTCACATTCTTTCTCTCAAAGTAAGTGACATTCACATTATTATTAAACAGACTAAAAAAACAATTAAACCTAAAAAGAAGGTGGCTATATTGGGACCAATGTTTTTGTTTCCATCACTGACAAAGGAAAAAAAAAGTAGCTGAAAACCAGCCACTGAGCTTAAAGCTCAGAATCCACGCAGCTGGAGAAAAGCTAGTACAGTTGCAGGTCAGCTCACGACTTTAATTATGGTCGAGGGCCAGGTGGACAGTGGATATGGAAACTTTGGGTTTGATCATTTCCAAAGCAGGGAAAAGCCATGACTGTCACACCAACTCTTCAAGAACGAAGTTCCTGGGCGGGCACAGTGGCTCACGCCTGTAATCCCAACACTTTGGGAGGCCAAGGCGGGCAGATCACGAGGTCAGGAGTTTGAGACGAGCCTGGCCAACATGATAAAATCTCGTCCTATTAAAATACAAAAATTAGCTGGACATGGTGACTCATGCCTGTAACTCCAGCTACCCAGGAGGCTGAGGCAGGAGAATCACTTGAAACCAGAAGGTGGAGGTTGCAGTGAGCTGAGATCACGCCACTGAACTCCAGCCCCAGGCGAAAGAGTGAGACTCCGTCTCAAAAACAAAAAAAAGTTCCTCTCCTCTATGTGTATGTGTATGTACAAATAAATTTCTTTTTTACATATTTTTTAAATGGAACCATATGACTTCACAACCTGCCTTTTCACTTGTTGATGCTATTTATCATTAAAATTGCCTTTAAAAATATTTTTACATCATTTTAAAATGGCTTATTCTATCACATGTCTGTATTTCAATAAATTCAACAAGTCTCTTGATGTTTGACTATTAATTCCAATTTTTGGCTTTTGTAAAAATTGTTTTTATGAGCAATTAATTATTTCTTTTACAATGTACTTCTATAAGAGGAAATACTGGGTCTAAGAGTAGTCTAAGTGCATTTTTTTTTTTTTTTGAGACAGAATCTCACTCTGTCATCCAGGCTGTAGTGCAATGGTGCAATCTCGGCTCACTGCAACCTCCTCCTCCCAAGTTCAAGCAATTCTCCTGTCTCGGCCTCTCAAGTAGCTGACATGACAGGTGCCCGTGACCACGCCTCGCTAATTTTTACATTTTTAATAGAGACAAGGTTTCACCATTTTGGCCAGACTAGTCTCAAGCTCCTGACCCCAGGTAACCCACCTGCCTCGGCTTCCCAAAGTACTGGGATTACAGGCGTGAGCCACTGCGCCCGGCCTAAGTGCACATTTTATTACTTTTAAAATATATTGCCAAACTGCTTTCCTGATAAGTTGTAACAATGTAAATTACCACAAAACAAATGTCTTTTGGGAATTACTCATTTTAATCTTTGCTATACTCATAGGTGATCAGTTGCATCCCTTTTTTTTTTTTTTCCATTTAATTGCTTAAATTTTATTTCATATATATACCAAGTGATCACTTATGTTCTTCTTTGGTCAAGTGACATGGGCAAGTTACTTAGCTCTTGTACTTTGGTTTTCCTCATTTATAAAATGGGGATATTAATATCAGTTACCTCGGATGAACGTCATAAGTATTAAAAAGTTAATTCAAGTAAAGCACTTAGAGTAGTTCCTGGTCCATAGTGACTTCACAATTGTAACCATTAGATATTTTAGAAAATGCCTGTTCATGCCGGGAGCGGTGGCTCAAGCCTGTAATCCCAGCACTTTGGGAGGCCGAGACGGGCGGATCACGAGGTCAGGAGATGGAGACCATCCTGGCTAACACGGTGAAACCCCGTCTCTACTAAAAAATACAAAAAACCAGCCGGGCGACGTGGCGGGCGCCTGTAGTCCCAGCTACTCGGGAGGCTGAGGCAGGAGAATGGCGTAAACTCAGGAGGCGGGGCTTGCAGTGAGCTGAGATCCGGCCACTGCACTGCAGCCTGGGCGGCAGAGCGAGACTCCGTCTCAAAAAAAAAAAAAAAGAAAATGCCTGTTCATGTTATTTACTTGTTTTCCTATGTGGTTGTTTATCTTTTTGTTATTGACTTTTAAGAGATCTTACTACATTAATGATATTAACTATTATTTTTTATACATAATTAAATATTTCTTTCAACTTTATTATTTTCCTTTTCAACTTTCTGATGTTAATTTTTTTGGTCATATAAAAGTTTAAAAGTTTTATATTATTAAATCTATTCATCTTAAGCCAGAATAAATTACAGAGATCAAATATTTAAAACACAAGAAAAATAGCAGAGGAAAGCAGAGGAAATAGCCCTAGCTTGTAAGAAAGAAAACGACTAATCAATTTGACTTAAAAATTTAAAGTTTTCTTTAAAAAAATACTGTAAACAAATCTAAGGTATGAGAAAAATTTTTTAAATGTTAAAATATATAATAGACATAAGGCTAATCTCCTGAAAATACAAATCTGTAAGAAACCATAAAAGTAAGGAAAGTCTAAAAATAGTCAATTCAAAGAAAAATAAATATAAATGTCCTGCATCACTCATAACTAAAATAAGATGTCATTTTTTAAATATAGATTTATAAAGAGTCTAAAAAATTATTTATGCACAGCATTATGGTCATGTACAGTTGTGTAGAGTGTTGACTGCAGAAGGACACCTAGATAAGAGAATGAGTGGGAACTAAATTCCTGCTAATGTTCCACTTGTTAAGTCTGTGCTGTGGAGCTGCCTCACCAGAGGAAGTGACTTCTAATTCTCACAAGGCTATGGGCTAAGAGTGACCCTGGTATGCAGTGGTGGTGACAGAGTACAGAAACACAAAGTCTCATATAATAAGCAGATACACTGAGAGAGCCTCTTTGAGAGTAATGTAGCAAAGTCTATCAAAATAAAACACACAAATCTTTTAACCTAGCAACTCTACTGCTAATATGTCATTAGGACATGTAGCTTGCAGCTGTCCATGTATGGATGGTCCCAGAGCTTGGATAGTGGCATTAAGGACAGATGGAAGAGCATGGACTTGAGATATATTTGGGAAGAAAAAAGGGCAAGACCTGCTGATGGATCCATGTGGAGGGCGGAAGGAAAACCTAAGAATAACTCCTAGATCTTGGGCTAGAATAAGTGAGTGGTTGGGGTATCATTTGGTGAAATGTAGAAAGTCAGGGGAAGAACTGGCTTGGAGGACAAAATCAAATCTTCCATTAGATCTATGTTACCTCTGGGATGCCCAGCAAGTTTTCAAACAGAACTGTCAAATAGGGAGTTGCATATTTGAGCCTGGAGTGCAGAGAGAGGTCATAGATACGGAGGTTCATTTCAATATTGTTCACAATAGCATACACATATGCAGATAACCCAGGAACAATATTAAAATACAATAGGATTATTTTAAAGGAAGTTTTGATATATCCACATACTATAATAGTGTTCATTTATAGGATTAAAGAGATCAAGATGGAAATATTTTCAAGCTATATTACACAAAAAATTTGAAGTATTGGGCAGTAAGTATAGTATGTCTTGTTTGACTGCTGACAAAGATATCTATGAATGAAAACTATGTAGAATGAAAAAAATTGTTCATGCTGGGTTATAGATGGAAAGTGGGACTGGAGGATTCTGGGAGGGGGTAAACTCATTTTTATCCCAAACCATCTTGTAATGTTTGCCTTCCTACCATGTGCATATTACACCGTAAAGAAAACAAACTCTATCAGTTTTTGACTTTAGGACTTCTTCCTGTGCCTGGTTTACAAGGAAATGGATAAATATTCTGGACAAGACAAATACAGGGCCCTGAATAAAACTTGGAAGCCCAGAGACACAGATAAATACAGGTTCTATCACAACCTATGTATGATCCTGCACACTTTATTTACTTGTTCTCTTGTCTCTTAAAAATGGGGACAGTGGCATTATCTGCCCTTTCAACCCAAGGGTTGAGGAGAAGCAGCCAAGTGTTGGTCTGTGGTACTGTGAAAATGGGGTGGGGTTGGAAAAAACTAGAAGAAATAGTTACTAGATTCAGACACGTCCCTTCAGACAATACAGTTAGAGTACTGTAATTCTTGGACTAAAAAACGAATATAAATAATACATACCTCTCATTCATATGGTCATTGGCTTAAAGCAGTCAAACTATTTGTTGACTCATTCATATATTCATCAAAAACTTATTGTATCCAATCTACCATGCTCTATACTTGACAATGAAATACCAGAAGTCTCAGTCCTCCTAAGCATGATGCCAGAGGGTACTGAAACCATCCTATTTGGGGGCATATCGTTTTAGCTTGTACTTAGAAATAATGGATCCAATTCTCAGTAAAATACTTGTAAACCTAACCCAGCAACATACAAAATGGATATACACATTGCCCAAGTGAGATTTATCCCAGGAATGCAAAGTTGGTTTAACAACCAAAAATCAATTAATGTAATGTGATAAATGAATAGGATGAAGAACAAAAACCATACGATCACCTCAATAGAGGCAGGAAAAACCTTTGACAAAATTGAACAATCTTTATGATAAAAACACTGACAAACTAGGAATAGAAGGGAACTTTTTGACAAAGGGAACCTATGAAGAAACCATAGCTAATAGCACAGTTAATGGTTAAAAAAAAAAACAAGACTTTTCTTTGTTAGATCAGGAGCAAGACAAAAATGCTCACAACTGCTGCTTCTACTTAACATTAGACTAAAGGTTCTAGCCAGAACTATTAAATAAGAAAAAAAAAAAGGCATTCAACTCTAAAAGGAGGAATTAAAATGTTGTTTCTTTGCACACGTAAATATATCTTGTATATAGTATGATCTTGTATATAGAAAATTATAAGGAATCCACTGAAAAACTAGTAGGACTAAAAAATGAGTTCAGGCCAGGCACGGTGGCTCATGCCTATAATCCCTGCAATTTTGGAAGACCCAGGTGAGTAGATCTCTTGAGCTCTAGAGTTTGAGATCAGCCTGGGCAACACAGCAAAACCCCATCTCTAACAACAATACAAAAATTAGCCAGGCATGGTGGTGGGCACCAGTGGTCCCAGCTACTCAAGAGGCTGATGTTGGAGGATCACTTGAGCCCAGAAGGTTGAGGCTCCAGTGAATGAATCATGATCGCACCACTGCACTACACTGAAAACTACAAGCCAGGCGCGGTGGCTCAAGCCCGTAATCCCAGCACTTTGGGAAGCCGAGACGGGCGGATCACGAGGTCAGGAGATCGAGACCATCTTGGCTAACATGGTGAAACCCCGTCTCTACTAAAAAAAAAATACAAAAAACTAGCCGGGCGAGGTGGCGGGTGCCTGTAGTCCCAGCTACTCGGAAGGCTGAGGCAGGAGAATGGCGTGAACCTGGGAGGCGGAGCTTGCAGTGAACTGAGATCAGGCCACTGCACTCCAGCCCGGGCGACAGAGAGAGACTCCGTCTCCAAAAAAAAAAAAAAAAGAAAACTACAGAACATGGTGAAAAGAGAGAAGATATAAAGAAATGGAAAGACATCTATGTTCATGGATTAGAAGACTTCTTATTGTTAGACAGCAATACTACCCAAATTGATCTACAGGTTCAATACAATTGCTATCAAAATCCTAACTGGCTTTTTTGCAGAAATCGACAGGTTGATTGCAAAACTCATATGAAAATGCAAGGGAACCAGAATAACCAGTAGAAACTTTTAAATGAACAAAGTTGAAAAACTCATAGTTCTAGGTTTCAAAATTTGCTACAAAGCTACAGTAATCTAGACATTGTGGTAATTGGCATTAACACATTGAGAGTCCAGAAGTAAACCCTTACGTATACAGTCAATCAATTTTTGACAACAGTGGAACACCATTCAATGGGGAAAGAACTGTCTTTTCAACAAATGGTGCTGGAACAACTGGATATTCATATGTAAAAGAACGAAGTTGAAACTCTACATCACACCACACATAAAAATTAACTCAAAATGTATTACTGACCTAAATGTAAGAGCCAAAATTATAAAACTCTCGGAAGAAAACATAGGTGTAAATCTTCTTGCCTTGGTTAGGCAGTAGTTCTCAGATGTGATACCAAGAACACAAATTACAAAAGAAAAAGATTGATAAACTGCTCATCATCAAAACTTTAAAAATCTGAGCAGCAAATCACACTATCAAGATGAAAGGACAACCCAGAGAATGGCAGAAAATATTTGCAAATCATATATCTGACAAGGGATTTGGATCTAGTACATAAAGAACTAAAACTCCAACAGAAGTCAAATTATCCGACTAAAATTAGGCAGAGGACCTGAAGACATTTTTTCCAAAGAAGATATACAAATGGCCAGTAAGCATATGAAAGGATGCTCAAAGTCATTAGTAATTAAAGGAAATCAAAACCATGGGATATAACTTCACACCTACTAAGATGGCTATAATCAAAAAGACAGTAACAAATGTTGGTAAGGATATGGAGAAATTGGAACTTTCATACACTGCTGGCAGGAATGTAAAATGGTCTAGCTTCTTTGGAAACTGCTTGGCAACACCATAAAAGGTTAAACATAGAACTACCTACCATATAATCTAGCAATTTCACTACTAAATATATACCTGAGAAATGAAAACATATCTTCACAACAGCTTGTACATTAAGTTCAGAGCAGCATTATTCATAAATAGCCCAGAGCAGAAATAACCCAAATGTCCATCAACTTATAAATGGATAAATAAAATGTGGCATATTCATACAGTAGAATATTATTTGGCAATAAAAAGAAATGAACAACTGATACATGCTACAACATGGATGACCCTTGAAAACATTATGCTAACTGAAAGAAGCCAGTCACAAAATGACACATTATGATTCCATTGATATGAAATGTTCTCACTAAGCAAATCTATAGAGACAGAAGAGTTGATTAGTGTTTAATTAAAGTAGAGCCTGCTGGTTGAATAGGGTGGGAATAGAGACTGAGGGTCACATAACATTGTGAACAAACTGAAAAACAATGAACTGTACACTTTCCATGGGTGAATTTTATAGTATGTGAATTATACATCAATACAGCTTTTTTTTAAAATAATGGATCTAACTGCATAGTTTCAGAAAAAATTATTAATGGTCTTCCTAGATCCCAGAGAATTAGGTGCAACCTAAACTGAAAGGCTCTAGGGAGCCTAAAGTCAAAATGGGGAGAAGCAAGCTAACTTCTAGCCTATAATGAAGATTTTTACAAAAGGCCAAATTGAGCGATAAGTATGAATAATTAAACTCTGTGCTACTGATTCCTTTGACTTAAACAGATTTTCACCCACTAAGCAATTAAGATGAGAATCATCTTTAATACTGTAATCCTAAGCAGCTGCTCCAGACTTAAACAACTATTCGATGGCTAAGATCAAACAAGGATCTTCACACCATCTGTAAAGCCAGAGTTAAACAGCTAACAAGGAGTGAACAAAATACCTGGAATAGTAGAGAGTTTGACAGTCTCAGACTCAGAAAAATACAGACAAGAATATAAAACTCAGCGAACGTTATTTTATTTTTTACTTTTTATTTTTATTTTTTGGTTTTCACTTAGAATCTGATGACAAACCTTCAGGGAAACGGGGTAGCTCTAATAGACTTAGAGACACTGGATACCACGAGAAAATTGTTCTGCTTTTACAATACCACAATTTAAGTCATAACCATTGTCATCCCTTAACTGAAAAATAAAAAACCCTCTATTTATGATGTATGGATTGGTCATTTCAATTCATACACATTTGTAATCCACAAAACTGAGGACCTGCAATTTAAGTATAACACCATTCTGTGAGATATTTCTCTGAATTATCTTCTATGATAAAGCATAACTTTTTGTTTAAAACACTTTTTACTTAAGTAGATTACAGGTTCTCATTATAATCAGTCATTTGATTTGGAATTATAGCAATCCGTGTGTTTTTTGCTGTACTGGGTAAGAGGCAGGGAGTCTCACTTCAGGATTTTATTTGCTTATTAGACATCATTTATATAGTACTCCTTGATTTTTATTAAGGCAAAATTTGCTTTTCTAATATTCACTCGAATAATATTTTGTGATAAAAATCACTAAATTCAGGACAATACTTTCTGTATACCTCTCGCATTGGAGTACTGATTTAATTCTATCTTTGCCGGTGCACAAATTTAAAAATATAACCCTTCCTTGAAATGAAAAGAAGTCTCACACTACTTTAAGGTAAGACAAAGGAAACCGAGTCTTATTCGCACAAAATAGTTTTACTAAATTTAAAATCCTACTCAACCCCTCCCCGCAAAAATCTCTCGAAAAGCTATCAACATGAAGTCTCTTTGATGTTCAGAGCTGCAGCCATGTCATTAATGGTAAAGAAGGTATATTCTGATTCTGATGTCTCTTCTTTGCAGAGAGGTCTTCTGTGATATTAACAGAAACCTCAGCAAAGCTTGTGGTATCTCAGGGAGTGAAGCTGTGCTACCTAAAGAAACCCACTGGGTATAAAGTGGGGTGGGAAGTTGGAATGACAGAATGCTATCTAGCTAGACATCCTGAGGCAGATTAAAAAACCTTCCTCTGTGCCCTGTCATTTCCTTTCAGCAAGATCCTGTTGATGTTTGCACAATTTCAAAAGTGTATCAAATATCTCAACGAACGACATAAATGGTTCCTTTGAGTTTTATTTTTAATCGTTGATGGAAAAATATCAAAATAGTACCTTTTAAATTTATTTCCTTATACAATCTCAAGTAACACCACCAAACAGTTTTTTTTTTTTTTTTTTTTTTTAATCCCTACACTGCTGGGGAAATGCCAGACGCACCTTCCTTCCCTCTTTTTGTTTAAAAAAATGGAAAAAAGAGACTTTTAAAATAGAGCATTAGAACTCAGACACGTTACACACGTTTCCATACAACTAACTTTAGTCCTGGAGAACTAAGTTCATGAGATATGTTTCCCTAAATGTTATAGCTGCTGTGTCTATTATAAACAAAACAAGTCTCATTTGAAACAATTACGCATTTCGGGGGTAGTTATTAAGTATTCAGCGTTTTGCCAGGATAAGGCGATCAGCGCTTCTACTCCAAATAACAAACCATAAATCAGTTGACAAGCTTGAAAGCATTCATTCCTAGTCTGCTCATAAATACTGAAAAACCTGTTGGCATGTTTCTCTTGCTCTCTAAGTTTCGCGTTTTTAAAAACACAGTAATACGCAAATGGCGTTTCCCGTAAGTTTCTGGCTCCGAAATAATTTGGATACAAAGCCACAGCGAAGCACCGCGCACAGAAAAATGGAGCCTGTGCCTTTAAGGTAAAATCGGCTGGATCCCAAAAGGCATTCCTCTTTCACGACAAAGAGTTTGGCGAGCGCTACCTCTGGGGTTTCTCCGAGGGACTTGGCGGGTCCGAGCGGAACCCGACCAGACGACTAGCCCTGCCTGCCCGCGGGCCCCGCCGCCAGCCCCGCGCCCGCGCGGCGGGAGCGCATCGCGTGCGCCCGGGACTCACCGCTGCCGGGCTGCGGGGACAGCGTGGACACCGAGGTCTGGCCCATGACTGGGGTCGCAGGGCCAGGTCCAGCGATCACGCGGCTCCTTTGGTCCTTCGATCATGGGTCCGCTCCCAGCCAGACTTCCAAGCGTTCATGTCCCGGCCTGTGCCGAGCGGCCAGCCGGGTCCCCTCACCTTCTCCCCCGCGCGGGTCTCCCAGCCCGGCCGGCCGCAGCCGGCGCGGCGGATCCTGCCCAGCGGATGCCTGTCATTCCTCTATGCAGATTAGCTGGGGTCAGGGGTCACGGGGGAAGAAGGGGGGTGAGGGCGATAGGGAGGGGAGGAGGGGGAAGCGGGGGGAGGGCGCAGGAGCAGGGGATGGGGGAAGCCCCCGACCGGCCCCGTCGCACCCGCACCCCCTCAGGGTGGTAGGGAGCTCAGGCTTTCAGGCTACTCCTCTTTAACTTAAAAGGTTCAAAGTCAAATGATCCTTAAGGACTACAAGAAAAGGAATTAAAGTATTTAGTCACGGTACTTAATTTAACAAAATTTCTTTCTTAAAAGTTATTTCCTTCCTTACATTCTATTTGCAGTATTGCGGCACTCTCATGTCCCGTGTCCATTTTTTTTTTCTCGTTTTAAAAATTACCTTCCTTTTAACAAATATAATTTTTTTTAAAAAAAGCATTAATGTCCTTAATCAGGCCCGACAACAAATCTAAATGATAGGTCTATGTGTGAGATCAACAAAGTATACTGTTTGCTGTCTCCTACCTGAAACTCTGGAGTGCTCACCTCTCCTTTATTCAAAAGAATTACTGTGAAATAAAGTGATTAAAATACACAAAAGGGGAAAAGAACTATAACAAACTTGAAAGGTGAATTAAACCCTTCTATAATATCCTGTTAAATCTCAATTTTCTTAAAAATATGAATACAAATAAATATCCTTCATATTTACAATTGATGATTAGTATGATAAGTAATCTACATACTATATATACAATGTGTGTGTGTGTGTATATAGATATACAGTATATGGAACATCTATATTTGGTGCATTAGATTGGATGGTGATTACTGGATGTGTTCATTTTATGAAAATTCATTGAGATGTCTAAAATGATGTGTGCACTTTGCTGAAGGTATATATTTCATTAAAAAGTAAAAAATACCAGAAAGTGCAATATATTTAGGTCATTTACCACAGCTTTCTGAACTAACATGAAAATCATTTTTTTCTAAAATTTTTATTATTAAGATTGTGCAGACCTTGTCTGATTTTTTTGAAAGACACTTGTCTGTTTCATCATGGTTAATTAAGTTGCCCTATCTTTTTCACACCCAAACAGCCCACCCACCACTGTGAGGAAGATCTTTTCCCTAGAACAGTGTGATCCCTTATCTTCTTCCCTTTGCCTAATTCACTCTTAAGAAACACCGATTTTTTTTTTTAATGAAATTGAGGATTTAACCAAAATGTGAGTTCTAGTTAGGGCAATAAAATTAATCCTAACTACACTTCCTTATAAATACAAAAATGTGTCTTGGAAACACATCCCACCTGGGGAGCTAAGCGATGAGAGTAAGCAATTATAATGGCTGGCTCCTCCAGCTCTTTGCTTTGAGTTCCTGTAAGAAAAAAAAAAACAAACAAAAGTGGTTAAAGGTAAGTTAAGAGGGAGAATGACTCACTCTTCCTTTTGACAGAGCCTATCTGATAAAGGGAGGTCACTGATCAGAGGAAATACACAGTAAATTTTGCATATTCAAATTATGTAACTATAATAATTTTTAAATACTGATAAAAGTTAAACTTTGAGGTTGCTATCATTTCTTCTTTTCCTCAAGAAACGATAGTATATTTCTATTACTTCTATAAATTCTTATTTCAAAGATCAAGGAAGTGCACTTTAGTTCCAGTTTTTCAGGATTTGCTTAATACAGCTATATTTACCTTATTCAAGACCTTTCATGATTTGCTAGTTAATGTAATCTTCAGCCTCATCTGGGATTCCTATAATACCCCAACCAGGTTATGCAATTTTCTCTGAAACTCTCCCAGTTCCATTACATTATCCTTGAAGCATGTCAACCACAACTGCAGGAAGTGTGCATTAAGGTTTCTTTCTAAGAGTGGGACGGTTCTTGTTCTTGGTTTCTAGAGCTGCTGATGGGGCTTGGCATTTAAGTGGCCTTTTTTATCACAGCTAACAAGTTATACTAATAAATATAGAAAACGTCTACAGAAATCTCTAAATTTCATTTCTAGGTTGTAACACAAAGGTTAGAAATTACCATTTAACAAGAGAATGTTAAGATAATTTTCCCCCAAATTGCCTTACTCTTGCCATATTAGAACTCACACAGTTTTAAGAGTTCTGGGTGTTAATTCCATGGGTTTATAGTTTAACTCTGGAAACATTAAATGTCATCTGAAAGGTATGGACATTTCTCTGTATACTACCTCTCTCTAGGGAATTTATTTATTTATTTATTTTTTATTTTTTATTTTTATTTTTATTTTTTTTTGAGACGGAGTCTCGCTCTGTCGCCCAAGCTGGAGTGCAGTGGCCGGATCTCAGCTCACTGCAAGCTCCGCCTCCCGGGTTCACGCCATTCTCCTGCCTCAGCCTCCGGAGTAGCTGGGACTACAGGCGCCCGCCACCTCGCCCGGCTAGTTTTTTTGTATTTTTAGTAGAGACGGGGTTTCACCGTGTTAGCCAGGATGGTCTCGATCTCCTGACCTCGTGATCCGCCTGCCTCGGCCTCCCAAAGTGCTGGGATTACAGGCTTGAGCCACCGCGCCCGGCCGGGAATTTATTAAAATGCTAAGCAAGATTAGTTTCAATACCTAACTCTGAGGAAGCTATCTATTTGTAATTCTGCAGCATTTATCCCATTGGTCCCACTCTTTGTTCTCTATTTTTAAACCAATCTCTTATCTAGTGATATCCTGGTAAATGCTTAACTGGTTTGGGCTGGGGGTGAGGAGGCAGGAGGTGGCCTCAGACTGCTTTGTTTATTGTGATGTAAATACTCCTGCAATGACCTGTTCTACAGGCCTCCAACCAGCTAGCGAAACTAATATCAAACAGCTTGCAGAATTCCTTGAAATGTAACAATTTGACCCGCCAGCCTGTGTAAACTGCCTTCAGCACACCACTACTTTTCTCTGTTATAATAATGCCGCATTATATCATACCATGGCTGAGTTTGAGGAATAGCTTCTATTTAGCCTTCCTAAAAATATAGACTAATGGCATCTACTGATTTTTTCCACGGAACACTCTAAATATTTTTCAAGCTCTGAAAGAACTACTGTGATTTATTCATTTATTTCCAGAAAGAAATTAAAGTAAGTGAATTAGTGAGACAGAATTTCCCCTTCTGAAAGCCAGTGTGCCTTTATGACAAAAAGTTGTACTTATTAGGTTTTCAAGCATTCTGCCCTATAACACAGACTTCACTGGCTTGTCTGATGTGGGAAGTCTTCGCCTCACCCACCTGGGGTACCCAAAGTGACACTTGCACTCCTCCTGGATGGAAGCCACTCTATCTATTAGGTAAAAGTTAAAGTGGACATAAGCCTAAACATTGGCAATCCGGACCATTTGTGAGAAAATCCTTTGCTAGGTCAAAGTCCAAGTGGCAGACATACAACTTGGTGCCTTTAGAGAAGATGGTTTACAATTACTACAGTCACCACTATCAAATCCTGTAACTTAGGTTACTGCCAGACTTTTCCAGGCAGCCAAATCTAGCATGGAGCAGGAAGAAGAGGGAACCTTCCTCAGAACACAAATGCCATGTCTACTAATCCTGGAGGTCTCTGCCTTGTCCAGATGCTGCCAGCTGTGTGAGGACTCATTTTGAGACACCAGCTGTTAGGGATGGAGTAATTATGGTGGGAGGGAAGGGGTAGGCAGAGTCCCAAGAGATGAGATGGTTGATCAGAACAGCAGTGACCTGGGAGGCAACAGTGGTTGATAGTGGCCATATACAAGCACATGAAGATTACATTAATTGACACCCTTATTTCTGGATTTGACCATAAACATCCTGCGAATTAGTGACATTTCCTTGGCTAATGGGAATTATAGCCATAGAAAAATTCTTTCTTAATGGGAAGGAAATGAATTAAAACTTAGCAGTTCTGCTAATAGGATACTAAAAACTGATATGCAAAAGTTGTTTTAACTATTCAGTTAGTTTATACTAGAAGATCTTCTGGTTTTTAAAAACTTTGTATTTCTTCAAAATTTGGTTACATTTTGTAAGAGTCGGCTTACTTAGAAAAATATAAAAAGCGAATGGGAGCTTTACTAGATATTCTAAATTCAGTGAAAACTGTATATGTAACTAATGTTTACTTTGTAAAATGTTACTCTATAGAAGTTGCAACTAAATGGCTACTCTATCTTAGATTTTAACAATTCTGAGAGATGCTGGTTTTAACAGGATAATGCTAAAAGACAAAGGAAAGCTTTTGTTAAGGAAAGAATTACAACTTTGCATATTCTAGTTATATTAAGCATCCGTAGAAGACCACATTCCACAAGTATTAGAACAGGAAGCAAACCTGAAAGACAGGCTTTTCTATCCTATTGTTCTCATATTTTCATGTGATTTATTTCCTGAGTTTTCCTTCTTCTGCTTGCTCAAGCTAAAAGGATTAACAAAATACCTAGCCTCTGCCTCACCCCGCATGAGTCTCTGCAGAGGCGGGGTGTGGCTCACGTGTGCTTACTTACTGAGTGAGCCCCACAGTTGGAAGATTTATGCTGGAAAATAAAGACCTCAAGGGGTGGTGCTGGAATTTCCTTTTCCAAAGACATTCTCCCTACCCAGGAAGGAAAAGTGTCTTTAATTTTGCTCTACTTCATTTCATAAGCAAAACAAAGTACTCATCCATAGTATTAAAGCTCCAAAAATTGCTATAAAATGAATAATCTTTAGTTTATTCACCAAAATCTAAAGAGAACAGTCCTTAAAGACATCTTTTATATGACTGCCCAATTTACCCAAAATAATTGCTTCCAAATCTTTGTTTTGTTAACCATCACATCCATCCTTGCAAACTAACAAAATTTGCCTGGCAAATAGAAGGTACTCAATATGTAGATGATAAATTAAAAATAACCATTTATGTTATCTCCTTAATGATAACTTCCAAGTATGGACAAAAAAAAATCTGGGAATACATGTAAAATTTTGGTAATAATATAGTATGTTGATTCCATAGCAAGAGAATATCAAGTCTGTCGTGACTATAAATTTTCTTTTGTATGCCACTCTGAAATAATCATCTACTCATTCAACTAGAATTGACTGAGGACCTCCTATGGGCGTGGCACCTCTGGCACATGGGCATAAGGAAAGTGAGGTATGGACTCTCCCATGGCGGAGTTCGTAGTATGGGTACAGGGTGGGGGGTGGGGTGGGTGTTGCAGCCTACAAATATATGATCCTAACAGTGGAGGAACAGAAAAGTCCTTCCTCCAGCTGGGAGTGGTGACTCATGCCTGTAATCCCAGCACTTTGGGAGGACCAGGTGGGCAGATCACCTGAGGTCAGGGGCTCGAGACCAGTCAGGCCAACATGGTGAAACTAAAAATACAAAAATTATCCGGCTGTGGTGGCGCACTCCTGTAATCTCAGCTACTAGGGAGGCTGAGACAGGAGAATCGCTTGAACCCGAGAGGTGGAGGTTGCAGTGAGCCGAGATTGCGCCATTGCGCTCCAGCCTGGGCAACAGAGTGAGACTCCGTCTCCAAAAAAAAAAAAAAAAAAAAAACGACAACAACAACTAGTTTGTTCCTCCAATTGCTAGGGGTGCCCAGTAGGCTGATACAGAAGGCTCTGAACTTTAGCAAATTACTAAATACATATTTTTGCCATACGGAGGTGCTCATTCATTCTGAAGTTGCCCCAAGACTGTGAAGTGCTTCCTGAGTTAAAGAAAGATTAAATTCTAATAGCATGTGGTCAGAATTAACTGTATTTGTTTGTTTGTTGCTTGCAGCTTTTTTGTCTTTCTCTTTTTTTTTTTTTAATTTTGAGACAGGGTCTTGCTCTGTGGCCCAGGCTGGAGTGCAGTGGTATAATCATTGCTCACTGTAGCCTTGAACTCCTGGGCTCAAGTAATCCTCCCACTCCAGCCTCCCGAGTAGCTGGGACTACAGGTGCCTCCCATCATGCCCAGCTAATTATTTGTATTTTTTTTTTTTAGAGATAGGGTCTCCTTATATTGCCCAGGCTTGCTTGTAGTTTTTTGAAGAATAAGTTATGGACCCTGAACTGTATCCATTTCAAGCAAACCATTCAATGAATTTTAATAAACATGTAGTCCAACCAACAGCACAATCAAGTTTCAGAAAACTTTGAGAACCCTCAGGTACTCCATCATGTTCTTTTGCAGTTAATTCCTGTTTCACATCCTTATATCACCCCTGGCATTAGGGAACTGCCAACCTGTTTTCCATGTCCATAGTTTTGATTTATCTAAAATTTCTTACAAATGGAATAATATTATATACAGTTTTTTTTAATCTGGCTTGTTTCATCTAATGTTTTTGATATTCATCCATGTTGCTCTGTTTTATCTGTATTTTGTTCCTTTTTGTTCTAGGTTGCCTTCCATTGTATGGCTATACAAAAGTTTGTTTATCTATTTACCAATTAATGGGCATTTGGGATGTAACTATATTTCACTGTATTCCTGCTCTATGAAAAGACTTTGGGTCTATATTGTGTTACATATGTGCTAGTTCTGTATTAATAATAACTCACTGATTGGTTCACCATTCACTCAGTAAATATTTATTATGCATCTCCTTTGTACCTGTCTCTGTTCTAGGTACTTAGGAGATAGAATTGTACAAAATACAAAAACCCCTGCACTCATAGAGCTTCCATTCTAATGGAATGACAGAAAATAAGCAGTAAACATAATAAACCAGTAAACTTTATAACAACTTAGAAGATGAAACGTGCTATGAAATACAGAAGAGTAAGAGAGGTTGGACTGGCATGTAGCGGTCACAGTAGTCCTCACTCAGAAGATAATGTTTAAGCAAAAACACGAAGGAGGTAATGGAGTTAACCATATGGCTATCTGGGGAAGAGGTGTTCCAAGAAGAAAGACCCAGTTAATATAAAGACAGGAGCATGGCGTGTGTTTGAGGAACCCAGGGTAAATGGGGTGGTTGGAGTATATAGAATAAGAGAGGTAAAGATGAGAAGAAGATTATAACCAGGTAGGACCTTGCAGTTAACTATAAAGACTTTGGGCCAGGGGCGATGGCTCAGACCTGTAATCCCAGCACTTTGAGAGGCCAAGTTGGGTGGATCACGAGGTCAGGAGTTCAAGACAAGCCTGGCCAACATGGTGGAACCCCATCTCTACAAAAATTAGCTAGGCGTGGTGATGCGTTCCTGTAATCCCAGCTACTCGGGAGGCTGAGGCAGGAGAATTGCTTGAACTGGGAACCAGGAGGTGGAGGTTGCCGTGAGCTGAGATTGCGCCACTGCACTCCAGCTTGGAATACAGAGCGAACTCCATTTCAAAAAAAAAGAACCTTGGCCTTCTTCTTCTCCAAAGAATCACAACTCCTCACGAGGAAGGCAACAAAAATGGATAGAGAAATAGTTTGATGAATTGATAGAAGTAGGTTTCAAAAGGTGGGTAATAACAAACTCCTTCAAGCTAAAGGAGCATGTTCTAACCCAATGCAAGGAAGCTAAGAATCTGGAAAAAAGGTTAGAGGAATTGCTAACTAGAATCACCAGTTTAGAGAAGAACATAAGTGACCTGAAAAACACAGCACAAGAACTTCGTGAAGCATACGCAAGTATCAATCGCCAAATTGATCAGGTGGAAGAAAGAATATCAGAGATTGAAGATCCACATAATGAAATAAAGTGTGAAGACAAGCTTAGAGAAAAAAGAATGAAAAGCAATGAACAAAGCCTCCAAGAAATATGGGACTATGTGAAAAGACCAAACCTATGTTTGATTGGTGTACCTGAAAGTGACAAGGAGAATGGAACCAAGTTGGAAAACACTCTTCAGGATATTCAACTTAGAAGATGAAAAGTGCCCCAACCTAACAAGACATGCCCACATTCAAACTCAGGAAATACAGAGAACACCACAAAGATACTCCTCAAGAAGAGCAACCCCAAGACACATAATTGTCAGATTCACTAAGGTTGAAATGAAGGGAAAAAAATGTTAAGGGCAGCCAGAGAGAAAGATCGAGTTACCCACAAAAACAAGCCCATCAGACTAACAGCGGATCTCTCAGCAAAAACCCTACAAGCCAGAGGACAGTGGGGGCCAATATTCAACATGCATAAAGAAAAGAATTTTCAACTCAGAATTTCATATCCAACCAAACTAAGCTTCATAAGTAAAGGAGAAATGAAATCCTTTATAGACAAGCAAATGGTGAGAGATATCACCACCAGGCTGCCTTACAAGAGCACCTGAAGGAATCGCCAAATATGGAAAGGAAAAACTGGTACCAGCCACTGCAAAAACATACCAAATTGTAAAGGCCAGCGACACTATGAAGAAACTGCATCAACTAACAGGCAAAATAACCAGCTAGCATCATAATGACGCGATCATATTCACATATAACAATATTAACCTTAAATGTAAACAAGCTAAATGCCCCAACTAAAAGACACAGATTGGCAAACTGGATAAAGAGTCAAGACTCATCAGTGTGCAAAGACACACACAGGCTCAAAATAAAGGGATGGAGGAATATTTACCAAGCAATTGGGAAGCAAATGAAAAAAAAAAAAAAAAAAAGCAGGGGTTGCAATCCTAGTCTCTGATAAAACAGACTTTAAACCAACAAAGATCAAAAGAGACAAGGCTATTACATAATGGTAAAGGGATCAATGCAACAAGAAGAACTAACTATCCTAAATATATATGCATGAAATATAGGAGCACCCTGATTTATAAAGCAAGTTCTTAGAGACCTACAAAGAGACTTAGACTCCCACACAACAGTAATGGGAGATTTTAGCATGCCACTGTCCCTAATGGACAGATCAATGACACAGAAAATTAACAAGGATATTCAAGACTTGAACTCAGCTCTGAACAAAGCAGACCTAATAGACATCTACAGAATTCTACATCTGAAATAAACAAAATATACATTCTTCTCAGCACATCGCACTTATTCTAAAATTGACCACATAATTGGAAGTAAAACACTCCTCAGCAAATGTAAAACAACAGAAATCACAACAAACTCTCTCTCAGAACACAGTGCAATCAAATTAGAAGTCAGGATTAAGAAACTTACTAAAAACTGCACAACTACATGGAAACTGAACAACCTGCTCCTGAATGACTACTGGGTAAATAACGAAATTAAGGCAGAAACAAATAAGTTATTTGAAACCAGTGAGAAAAAAGACACAGCACACCAGAATCTCTGGGACACAGCTAAAGCAGAGTTTAGAGGGAAATTTATAGCACTAAATGCCCACAGGAGAAAGCAGGAAAGATCTAAAATCAACACCCTAACATCACAATTAAAAGAACTAGAGAAGCAAGAGCAAACACATTCAAAAGCTAGCAGAAAACAAGAAATAACTAAGATCAGGGCAGAACTGAAGGAGACACAGAAACGAAAAACCCTTCAAAAAATAAATGAATGCAGAAGCTGATTTTTTGAAAAGATTAACAAAATAGACCACTACCAGACTAATAAAGAAGAAAAGAGAGAAGAATCAAGTAGACACAATAAAAAATGATAAAGGGGATATCACCACTGATCCCACAGAAATACAAACTACTATCAGAGAATACTATAAACACCTCTATCCAAATAAACTAGAAAATCTGGAAGAAGTGGATAAATTCCTGTACACATACATCCTCCCAAGACTAAACCAGGAAGAAGTTGAATGCCTTAATAGACCAATAACAAGTTCTGAAATTGAGGCAGTAATGAATAGCCTACCAACCAAAAAAAAAAAAAAAAAAAAAAAAAAAAAAAAAAAAAAAGCCCAGGACCAGACAGATTCAGAGCCAAATTATACCAGAGGTACAGAGAGGAGCACTATTCCAGACAGCAGAAAAAGAGGGACGCCTCCCTAACTCATTTTATGAGGCCAGCATCATCCTGATACCAAAACCTGGCAGAGACACAACAAAAAAAGAAAATTTCTGGCCAATATTCCTGATGAATATAGATGTGAAAATCCTCAATAAATTCTGGCAAAGCAAGTCCAGCAGCACATCAAAAAGCTTATCCACCATGATCAAGTCAGCTCCATCCCTGGGATGCAAGGCTGGTTCAACATATATGCAAATCAATAAATGTAATCCATCACATAAACAGAACCAATGACAAAAACCACATGATTATCTCAATAGATGCAGAAAAGACCTTTGACAAAACACCCCTTTAGGCTAAAAACTCTAAATAAACTAGGTATTGATGGGATGTATCTCAAAATAATAAGAGCTATTTATGACAAACCCACAGCCAATAACATACTGAATGGGCAAAAGCTGGAAGCATTCCCTTTGAAAACTGGCACAAGACAAGGATGCCCTCTCTCACCACTCCTATTCAACATAGTATTGGAAGTTCTGGCCAGGGCAATCAGGCAAGAGAAAGAAATAAAGCATATTCAAATAGGAAGACAAGAAGTCAAATTGTCTCTGTCTGCAGATGACATTACTGTATATTTAGAAAACCCCATCGTCTCAGCCCCAAATCTCCTTAAGCTGATAAGCAACTTCAGCAAAGTCTCAGGATACAAAATCAATGTGCAAAAATCACAAGGAATACTATACATCAATAACAGACAAACAGAGAGCAAAACCATGAGTGAACTCCAATTCACAATTGCTACAAAGAGAATAAAATACCTAGGAATACAACTTACAAGGGATGTGAAGGACCTCTTCAAGAAGAACTGCAAATTACTGCTCAAGGAAATAAGAGAGGACACAAACAAATGGAAAAACATTCCATGCTCATGGATAGGAAGAATCAATATCATTAAAATGGCCAGACTGTCCAAAGTAGTGTATAGATTCAATGCTATCCCCATGAAGCTATCATTGACTTTCTTCAAAGAATTTTTAAAAACTACTTTAAATTCCATATGGAACCAAAACAGAACTTGTATAGCCAAGACAATCCTAAGCAAAAAGAGCAAAGCTGGAGGCCTCCCACTACCTGACTTCAAACTATACTACAAGGCTGCAGTAACCAAAACAGCATGGTACTGGTACCAAAACAGATACATACACCAAAGGAACAGAGAAGAGGCCTCAGAAATAACGCCACACATCTACAACTATCTGATCTTTGACAAATCTTACAAAAGCAAGCAATGGAGAAAGGATTCCCTATTTAATAAATGGTGTTGGGAAAACTGGCTAGCCATATGCAGAAAACTGAAACTGGACCCCTTCCTTACACCTTATACAAAAATTAACTCAAGATGGATTAAAGACTTAAACGTAAGACCTAACACCATAAAAAACCTTGAAGAAAACCTAGGCAATACCATTCAGGACATAGGCATGGGCAAAGACTTCATGACTAAAACACCAAAAGCCATGGCAACAAAAGCCAAAATTGACAAATGGGAGCTAATTAAACTAAAGAGCTTCTGCACAGCAAAAGAAACTCTCAGCAGAGTGAACAGACAACCTACAGAATGGGAGAAAATTTTTGCAATCTATCCATCTGACAAAGGGCTAATATCCAGAATCTACAAGGAACTTAAACAACTTTACAAGACAAAATCAAACAACTCCATCAAAAAGTGGGCAAAGGATATGAACAGACACTTCTCAAAAGAAGACATTTATGTGGCCAACAAACATATGAAAGAAAACTCATCATCACTGGGCATTAGAGAAATGCAAATCAAAACCACAGTGAGATACTATCTCACACCAGTTAGCATGGCAATCATTAAAAAGTCAAGAAACAACAGATGCTAGAGAGGATGTGGAGAAATAGGAACACTTTTACACTATTGTTGGGCATGTAAATTAGTTCAACCATTGTGGAAGACACTGTGGCAATTCCTCAAGGATCTAGAACCAGAAATACCATTTGACCCAGCAATTCCATTACTGGGTATATACCATGCTACTAGAAAGATACATGCACATGTATGTTTATTGCAGCACTGTTCACAATAGGAAAGACTTGGAACCAAGCCAAATGCCCATCAGTGATAGACTGGATAAAGAAAATGTGGCACATATACACCATGGAATACTATGCAGCCACGAAAAAGGATTAGTTCATGTCCTTTGCAGAGACATGGATGAAGCTGGAAACCATCATCCTCAGCAAACTCACACAGGAACAGAAAACCAAATACCGCATGTTCTCACTCATAAGTGGTAGTTGAATAATAAGAACACATGGACATAGGGAGGGGAACATCACACACTGGGGCCTGTTGGGGGGTGGGGTGGGGGGCGAGGGGAGGGATCACATTAGGAGAAATACCTAATGTAGATGATGGGTTTATGGGTGCAGCAAACCACCATGGCATGTGTATACCTATATAACAAACTGGCACATTCTGCACATGTATCCCAGAACTTAAAGTATAATAAAATAAAAAATAAAAATAGTAACAAAGATTTTGGCTTTTACTGCGAGTGAGATAAGGTTGCAATGACAGTTTCAAACAAAGTAGTGACATGATCTGGCTTTTGTTTTAAAAATCACTGTGGCTTCTGAGTAGAGAACAGAGGAGACAATATTAGAAGCAAAGAGACCAGGAGAAACTACAGGAATAATCCAGACCAGAAATGATAGTGGCTTAAACCAGGTTGGTATCAGTGGGTCTAATGAAATGCACCTGGATTCTGGGCTCATTTTGAAAATGGAACCAATATTCCTTATGGATTGATTGTGGGGTGTGGGAGACAAAAGATGATGGAAGGAAGACTATCAAAATTTTTTTCTGAGCAATTAAAAAGATTAAATTGCCATTACTTAAAACTAGCACAACAGTGAGTGGAGTAGATTTGGAATAGAAAATTAGAAGTTCAGTTTTGAGATGTCCACTAGACTTCCAAGTAGAGAATAAAAACAATCCCATGTGTCACCAAGGGAAAGAACAAATTAATGTACACCTAAACACATCCTAGTGAAACAGAGCAGCAGAAATGCAGAGAAAATTTAGAAAGCAGTAGGCAGAAAAGGCAAATGCCACTTTAAGGAATCATAATAAATCCAAGTCAATGATAGAACTATTTTTTCTTAGTGTTTTGAAGAAGCAATTGTCAACTTAGAATTCTATATCCAGGTAAACACTCATTCACTAAATCAATCATTCACTAAAAGTAATTAATCACTGAAAACATCTACAGGATATTCCTCAGCAAGAAAGAAAATGAACTCAGGCCAGGCGTGGTGGCTCATGCCTGTAATCGCAGCACTTTGGGAGGCCTAGGCGGGCAGTTCACTTGAGGCCAGGAGTTCAAGACCAGCTTGGCCAACATGGTGAAACCCCATCTCTACTAAAAATACAAGACAATAGCCGGGTGTGTACACAGGTGCCTGTAGCCCCAGCTACTTGGGAGGCTGAGTAAGGGGAATCACTTGAACCAGGGAGGCAGAGGCTGCAATGAGCTGAGATTGTACCACTGCACTCCAGTCTGGGTGACAGAGCAAGACAGTGAAAAAAAAAAAGGAAAGAAAGAAAGAAGGGAGGGAGGAAGGGAAGGGAAGGGCGGAAGGAAGGAAGGAAGGAAGGAAGGAAGGAAGGAAGGAAGGAAGGAAGGAAGGAAGGAAGGAAGGAAGGAAGGAAGGAAGGAAGGAAAGAAAAAAGAAAGAGAGAGAGAGAAAGGAAGGAAGGAAGGAAGGAAGGAAGGAAGGAAGGAAGGAAGGAAGGAAGGAAGGAAGGAAGGAAGGAAGGAGGAAAGAAAATGAATCCAGAGGTAAGGGTGGTATGCAGGAAACAACAGTGAGCACAGAAAGTGAGGACATCATGGTGAATTTAATAAACTATTGGATCTGCAAATGAGGAAGTAGTGAAGTTTTAACATGTATGTTAAAGTCCTGATTTTGATCAGGGGAAAGATACGTGTACTAAATAACTTTAAATTTTGTTAGAAAAAGTAACTGTTTCAAATAATAAGAAAGATATAACTATAAGTTTCCAAATCAGGAAACAAAAGAAAGGGGATTAAAGAAAGCTTCACTAATTCAAATAATGTGAAAATGAAAGAAAAAAATTGAAGAAGAGCATGCCTAAAAATATGACACAAATTAAGATGGTCAATGTTAAGTCCAAATTAGTAATCTCAATAAATATGAAAGGAATAAGCTTTTTTATCTAATGACAAAGACTAAAAAATTGTAAGCAGCAGAAACACAGTACATCTCTTTATCTATCATTTTTAGAAGACACACCCCAAACAGCAAAAGCTGAAAATAAAAGTATGAAAAATATTTACTAAGCAAATTCTTACCAAAAGAATATTTATAATCTCAATATTAATAACAGATAAATTAAAACTGAAGGTAAAATAACAAATAGCATAGAGGGACCTATTATACAGTGTAAAGACAAAAATTATAATCTAACAGGATGTTCAAATTATTATCTCATATACCCCGACATCAGAACCATATATAAAGCAAAAACTAACAGAATTACAAGGATAAATCGGCAGATCCACAATAATACAGAGAGATTTTTAACATACCATCAAAAACTAATAGATCACGGAAACAAAATATTTTTAGGGTCATGAATTTAAATAATCCCATTGACAAGCTTGATGTAATAGACAAACACGTGTAGAGACTTGTACTCAAGAAATGGCAATGGCAATTGTACATTGATTCAGCGCTAGATCATAATAGAAATCTCAATAAATTTTATTTATTTATTTATTTATTATTATTTTTTTTTTTTTGAGACGGAGTCTTGCTCTGTCGCCCGGGCTGGAGTGCAGTGGCCGGATCTCAGCTCACTGCAAGCTCCGCCTCCCGGGTTCACGCCATTCTCCTGCCTCAGCCTCCTGAGTAGCTGGGACTACAGGCGCCCGCCACCTCGCCCGGCTAGTTTTTTTGTATTTTTAGTAGAGACGGGGTTTCACCGTGTTAGCCAGGATGGTCTCGATCTCCTGACCTCGTGATCCGCCCGTCTCGGCCTCCCAAAGTGCTGGGATTACAGGCTTGAGCCACCGAGCCTGGCCGACAAATACTCAATAAATTTTAAATAATTCATATTAAGTCATCCCCAATCTCTGACCATAATGTAATTAAATTAACAATCAACAAGAAAACCTAGCTAAAAACAGAAATAAAACCCCCCCACACACATTTTTAGAAACGGAATAAAACATACTCCTAAGTAACACAATAAAATCCAATTGTAACATAAAATGTTTAGAACTAAACAACAATGAAAGCACTATAAAACATGTAGAATTAAGCTAATGTGGTAATTAGAGCTATATTTAAAGCTTTAATTGCATTTATTTAAAAAAACAAAGCAAGATTTATTTAGGGAAAAATAATCACACAAATGAATTAGGTCAATATTAAACTATTAAAACTAAAAAGGGAAAGAAAAGAAAAAATGAACAGAGTAAAAAGCAAAATGATAAAAACAAGGGCACCAATGAAACAGGATCTTAAAATCAAGAGAAGTGATTCAATGCTTTGGGATATTCAGTACTTCATTCATCCATGGGAAAGGCAAGGGTTCACTCAGTATGTTGAGAGAGTGCTCTGAATCTTTGAATGAAAAATGTAATTGGAAGAACTTAAAACAGAGTTACCATTTGACCCAGAAATACCATTACTGGGTATATACTCAAAGGGAAATAGATCACTATAGCAAAAAGACACATGCACTTGTATGTTCATCACTGCGCTATTCACAATAGCAGAGACATGGAATTAACCTAGGTGCTCATCAGTGGTGGGCTGGCTAGAGAAAGTGTGGTGCAAATACACCAGGGTATACTATACAGCCACAAAAAAGAATGAAATAATGTCTTTTGCAGCAACATGGATGCAGCCGGAGATCATATCCTAAGCAAATTAACACAGGAACAGAAAACCAAATATCACATATTCTCACTTACAAGTGGGAGCTAAACATTGAGCACACATGGACATAAACATGAGAACAATAGACACTGTGGACTATAGGGGGAAAGGAGAAGAATGTGGGTTGAAAAACTACCTATTGGGTACTCTGCTCACTATCTGGGTGCAATACACCCATGTAACAGTCCTCCATACATAGCCCCTGTATCTAAAATAAAAGCCAAAATTAAAGAAAAAAAGAAAAAACTAATTGAAATATAGGTGAAGACAATTCACAATTCAAGATGAAAAACAAAACTGCCTGGTAGTCATAAGAACTGAAACATCCCTAGTAGGAAGGTGAATTTAAATCTTTCTATTTTGCTTTCAGGGAAAAATACAGATGCATTTTTAGTGTTATTTAAAACACTTTCGTTATTCAATAGGTCAGCATTTTATAACTAAAAACAGATGAAGAACTCCTACTCACTACTTATTTTTACTTTCTGAAAAGTAAATAGATATCTGTAATATATTTTATTTGTAGTACAATGATATCTTTAAAACTCCAAATGACATCTTAAGGGAATCACAAACAAAATAAGTAATTTCTTATATTTAACAGGCTTAACTTAAACTCTTCTTTACTTTTATGTTCCTTGTATTTTAAAATAGGGGAAAAAAGCTATAAAGTTATTTCCTAAAACATACTTAGTTTTATTAGAACTTAAATCTAAGAAATGCCTCCAAGTAAAACAGCTCTCTAGGGGAAGTTGTGCATATTGAAGAGGCTTTTTAATATAAAATGGATTTCAGTAACTGCAAATTACTTCTCAATTAGGGAACGTTGACACATTCTCCAAACAGGTGATAAAGATGGGAGCTGAGAAAGGGGGAGGAGCAATGAAGCTTGCAGGTGCTCTGACTTAAACTTTCATCAAAACAAGATTTATTCAGGGAGAAATCATGTAATCACACAATTAAGAAGTAGATATACACAATGTGCTTGGCATATTGCCATTTTTAAATCCACACAGCAATCTCCAATGCAGTGAGGCTCTTTTGCTGAGGGGTTTTCATTCCGCTAACTTTTCCAGGTAGAGAACTTACAATTTTGAGAATGCACAAGGGAAAATTTTAGGTCAGGTGCAGTGGCTCATGCTTGTAATCCCACCACTTTTGGAGCCTGAGGCAAGTGAATCACATGAGGCCAGGGGTTTGGCACCAGCCTGGTCAACCTGGTGAAACCTTGTCTCTACCAAAAATACAAAAATTAGCCAGGTATGGTGGTGCATGCCTGTAGTCCCAGCTACTCAGGAGACTGAGTAGGTTGTCTTTGAATCTGGTAGTAGGAGGCTGCAGTGAGCCAAGATTGTGCCACTGCACTCCAGCTTGGGTGACAGAGAGAGACTATCTCAAAGAAAAAAAAAAAAGAAAATTTTACAAGTTAGAAAAGGGCCCAATATATGATGATAAGCAATCTACCTAAAAGCTTTTTATTTGCAAAATTATTGTTATACTTTGATATATTTATTTGTTTACTTTATAGGATAAAGTGCTCTAGATTTTGTTTTGCTCTAAATATTCTAAAACCCACATGAAGCCCCAAAGATTCCACTGTATTTTAGATTATTTGATTTCTTCTTTATAGATGTAACACATGCAGTGATTTGTTTCTGTAAACCAACACTGAATACTATTTTATTTAACTATATTCATTAATAAAACAGTCAACATTAATATGCATTTCTCACCTGGGTCTGTGACTTTAGGTGATAATTTTTACTTTGTTCCCACCTTAAATATTACCTTACTTCATCTAGAGTTTTTCATTGTATGCAAATCCACTATGAATATTTTACTTGTATTCCATTATTTATGTCAATATAGAAATAGCTAGTACCTGAAAACTGATATGCCATTTGACTAGTGAGACTTTACTTCACAGTTTGCCAACACTGCAGTTACTTAAAATTTATGGGTTATTTTTCTTCCCATCTTCTATTTAGATTTATCTAAAGCCTCAATTCTCAAGCCTCTGTTTGTCTCTGTATTCTATTACCATCTAAGGGACACATCTTTCCTTGAGGTTTTATTTTCGATCTACTTGGGTTGATTAACTCTCACTATCTAGCCTGTACTTCTCCTATAATTTGTTTTCTAAGGAGCGTGCCACTTGGATATTGAGTTCCCTGGGCCCTTAATTTATGTATTTCCATAGCAAATTCCTCAGTGGAATTTATTGTGCAGTGTTTCCTCATTTGTCTTTCTGACTGGACTGAATGTCATTTGGAGGCCATGTCTCATTTACTATTGAAACATCAGCACAGTCAGTGCACGGGTAAGTGTTCAGTAGGTATTTGTTTTATACATGAATGAATGAATGAATGAACCCGATCCACATCAATACACTGTATATGTCTGATATGGTTTGGCTGTGTCCCCACCCAAATCTCATCTCCAATTCCCACGTGTTGTGGGAGGGACCTTTTGGGAGGCAATTGAATCATGGGGGAGGGTCTTTCCTGTACTGTTCTTCTGATAGTGAATAAGTCTTATGAGATCTGATGGTTTTAAAAACGGGAGTTTCCCTGCACAAGATCTCTCTTGGCCTGCTGCCATCCATGTAAGATGTGACTTGCTCCTCCTCGCCTTCTGCTATGATTGTGAGGCCTCCCTAGCCATGTAGAACTCTAAGTCCAATAAACATTTTTTTTTTTTCTGTAAATTGCTCAGTCTTGGGTATGTCTTTATCAGCAGCATGAAAATGGACTAATACAAAGTCTGTGGGTACCAGGAAAAATAGGAAAAGGAGATTGAGGATTTATTGAAAGTATGGAGAGCAGCTTTACTGCTAGGCCTACCAGTAGTAAGCAGTACTGTCAATAGAACACCATTTATAAATGAGCACTTAAGTTTTTTAGTGCAGTAACTGAGAAAACACCAGATCTGAATATTACCATAATGACATTTAATATGTACCTATTAAATACATATATTTAAGTTTTTAGTGTTCCCAGTTAAAGTTCTGTTCAACTTTTCTTTTAATGTTACTGGCCTTTATCTTTTGTTTAAAAATTGATTTGGTCAAAATACACCAGTGCTAAACCTAATCAGGGACATTCATTACCTGACAATTCACTGTGTATGGATGAACAAACTGGAAGGGAGTTCTAGTTTTCTCTGCTTTTGGAGGAAGGAAATATTTGACTAACTGAGGTACTACAATAAATGCTTCTTACCATTGGGAGCATGGTGGACAGATGCAAAACGTAGACCCAGGTAATACACCTTTGTGTGATCCCCTCTCCTTGAGATGGGACATCTGTCTTGCTAGGGGACACTGGCTCTTCACCTGGTTTTAAAGAAGCAAGCTGCCATGTTGTGAGCTGCCACATGGAAAGGACAAGGAACAGAGGGCAACCTCTCACTCACAGCCAGCAAGAAACTGAGCCCTCCATCTGGCATTCTGCAAGGAATGGCATGCTGCCCAGTGACCACATGCATGTCAAGGTGTATCCTTCCTCAGTTAAGCCTTGGATGAGATGACATCCTTACTTACACCCTGACTGCAGCTTCATGAGACCCTGACACCCTCAGCAGAGAGTTTTTGTACAGCTGTACAGTGAATTTGTGCCTTAAGCTAAGTGTTATTACAAAAGAGTAAAAAAGTTTAAAGTTTATAAAGTAAAAAAGTTACAATGAGCTAAGGTTAATTTATTATTAGGAAAAGAAATTTTAAATATAAATTTAGTGTAGGCTAAGTGTACAGTGTTTATAAAGTCTATAGTGGTGTAGGATAATGTCCGAGGCTTTCACATTGACCCACCACTCACTCACCAACTTACGTAGAGCAACCTCCAGTCCTGCAAGCTCCATTCATGGTAAGTGTCCTATACAAGTGTGCCATTTTTTTATCTTTTTTTTTTTTTTTTTTTTGACAGAGTCTTGCTTTGTCGCTCAGGCTGGAGTGCAGTGGCATGATCTTGGCTCACTTCAGCCTCCACCTCCTGGGTTCAAGCGATTCTCCTACCTCAGCCTCTGAGTCACTGAGATTATAGGTGTGTGCCACCATGCCCGGCTAAGTTCTGTATTTTTAGTAGAGACGAGGTTTGGTCTCTACTAAATGTTGGTCAGGCTGGTCTCGAACTCTTGACCTCAAGTGATCCTGCTGCCTTGGTAGCAAAGTGCTGAGATTGCAGGCAGAGCCACTGTGCCCAGCCCCATTTTTTGTTTGTTTGTTTATAACCATTGTGTTGTAATTGTCTGTAGTATTCGGTGCAGTAACATGCCGCACAGATTTGTAACTTGGGAGAAATAAGCTATACCATACAGCCTAGGTTGTATAGTAGGCTATTTCATCTAGGTTTGTGTAAGTACACTCTATGATGTTTACACAATGACAAAATCACTTAACAACACACCTTGCTCAGATTGTATCTCTGTCTTTAAGCAATGAATGGCTGTACTTTATTGAAAAAAATCTGTTAGGAAAAAGAGCCTGAGTGCTGTAATTCATTTTCAAATACGGCACAGTAGAACCTTATTAAGGAGGTCAACTTCAGGTTCAGTTTTAAGTTCATATTTAAGTTTCATCTGAATTTCCTTTGTTATTTTGAAGGTATATTTCTATATTTGTATCCAAATCTATTTTAATATCACATTAGTTGTTGAAGCTCAGGTTAGTCTGGCAGTTTCTGTAATGTTAAACATACACCTACCCTATGACTCAGAAATTCTACTTGTCATTTATTCAGCAGAAATAAAAACATATATCCATAAAAAGACCAATTTAGGAATGTTCATAGCAGCTTTGTTCATAATAACCCCAAACTGGAACAGGCCAAATGTCCCTCAACGGAAGAGTGGGTAAATAAATTGTGGTATGTCCATTAATGGAATACTACTCAGCAATTAAACACTGTGATGTGCTGCCTGGAACCCACCCTCAGAAATAAAGGGATTACTTCCCCTGGCTGCTAGGAGTGCTGCTGGAAGACAGCCCTCAGCTGTCAGCTTTTTATAAGGAGACCTTCCCTGCCTGAAAGCAGCAGCCTTGCCCAAGGTACAACCTTCCTGTAGAAGGAGCCCACATCTGATGCCTGATCAAAACAGGGCAAGCAACAAGGTCCCCACACCACACCTTAAGATAGCTGACAGGCAGTCTCACACCAGGACACCCACTGGGATGCACTAAGGCTGGGGCTGGAGCTGCCTCACAGCTCTATTCCCCAGTCTGCTCAATCTGACTTCTTTCCCTGCCCTTCAAAAGCTGTGGCTTCTAAGAGAACTCCTTTATCAATGCCCTCTGTGTTCATCTCTGTCTCTTCCCAGGGAATACAACCTGGGAGAAACTACTCATAAAACCAAGAAAATGGATGACCTCAAAATCATTTTCCTGAGTGAAAGAAACCAGACACAAAAGAGTACATATTATATGACTGATGAAGTTCCAGGATTGGAAAAACACGTATCAGGGAAGAAATGAGATCAGTGTTTGCCTTGGTGGGTACTGACTGGGAAGGGCATGAAGAATCTTTTTTCAGGGGTTAGAAATATTCTACATCTTGATAGGGGTGTGGAGTGCATGTCTGTATGAAATTGACAAAACTCTGAATTGTTCACTGTATGTACATTGTACCACAATTTTTTGTCTTCTTTACTTAAATTCTGGGATACATGAGAAGAATGTGCAAGTTTGATACATAGGTATACATGCGCCATGGTGATTTGCTGCACCTATCAACCCGTCATCTAGGTTTTAAGCCCCACATGCATTAGGTATTTGTCTTAATGCTCTCCCTCCCCTTGCCCCTGACTTCCCCCGACAGGCCCCAGTGTGTGATGTTCCCCTCCCTGCATCCATGTGTTCTTATTGTTCAACTCCCACTTATGAGTGAGAAGATGCAGTGTGTACCACAATTTTTGAAAAGTAAAACATAAAAAGTAGCCACATCAAACTTAGTTGAAATTGAACTTATGGTCGGCCATTTAACATTCAGAATATTTAAATTTTCATGTGCCCAATCAAGCCTTGTTCATTTGAAATCTGGCAAATAGCTTTTTGAAACTAAGTTTGGGAATTAACATGTCTGTTGTGCTCATCTTTCTGAGGTTTGCAAAACTAACAGACATGCTTTTTCTGTTTGACTTATTAATTAAAGTGCTTTGCTAATCAGTGATAACTCCAGAGGCCAGGGAAAAGTCTTGAAATTGCTTCTTCTAGGATCACATCTATTCATTAATCAACACACTGGGCATAATATTCACTCAACTACAATATTCACTCATCTACCTGTATCTTCATGTAGCATTGACGTCTCAGAGAATTCTAGATCTAATCTGATAGACCAAACTTGCCCAACCTGCAGCCTGTGGGATGCACACAGCCCAGGATGGCTTTGAATGCAGCCCAAAACAAATACATAAACTTTCTTAAAACATTATGAGATGTTTTTGCAATTTAAAAAAATATCTCACCCGCTATCATTAGTGTTAGTGTATTTTATGTGTGGCCCAAGACAATTTTTCTTCTTCCAATGTGGCCCAGGTAAGCCAAAAGATTGGATGCCCCTGTAACTGTTACAGCCAGGAAAGACTTGCGATCTCTCAGTTTGCAGACAAGAAAACTTAGGCTCACAGGAGGTAACTGAGTTGCCAACGTCAGAGGAAGTCCCTGGTCTGGACAGGAATGGACTGACCCCATATGCCAGGGCATGTCCCACCAGACAATCCTGCTAGAAGTCTCTGTGCCTGTTATTTCCTCTGCAGTTTGACTTGGAGAAGAAAGCCAATGAGTGTATTTTATCCCATGATTTCCCCCTTCCCTCCACTGATGTTTCTTTTAAATATCTCTCCCTGTAATCAGCTTAGGATAAGAAGCTTAGTTCATGCAATAAAGGACTCTTTTTTGATCTTGATAGAGATGTAATTTTTGCCATCAACTAGGAGAAAACAGTGTATCTGCTGCCCCTCTGTTTTCTTCTATTTCTCATATGGCAATTTGTAGGAAGCAACTTTAGTGAAAACTATATTTGATTCTCAGTAAAAGGTTTGGCTCAGAAACTGAGGACATTTTACTAAAAATTCCAAAGAACTTCCATGTGTATGGAGAGATAACAGCAAATATGTAGCAATAGGTGCAAAGTAAATAATTAAGTCTGAAACGTGAACAGAAAGTAAATCATAAATGCAAACACTACATTGCAGTCCTCTTTTTCTCCTTAGCCTTTTCTTACAAAACCTGTGGCTTCCATACAGAGTTGTAAATCTTTACTTTGGATGTTTTCTGTCTAAGAAACATCTGAGAAAGCAAGTGAAGTCAAAGAAAGAATTAAAAATACAGAAAAAAATCTATAATTAATGACATATTCCATATTCTCTAATCATCTATATTTTGTGATTTTTAAATATCTTCTTTATTGAAAAATAATCCACATAGCATACAATTCACCAATTTAAAGTACACAGTGGAATGCCTTTTAGTATATTCATAGAGTTGTGTGACCATCACTACAATCAATTTTACAGTATTGTCATCAACCCAGTAAGAAACCCTATGCCCATTAGCATCACTCCCTGTTCCCCACAACTCCCCCAAATATAGACAATCAGTAACGTACTTTCTTTCTCTAGAAATTTGCCCATTCTGGACATTTCATATAAATAGAATCATATAACATTCATCCTGGTTTCTTTCACTTAGCATGATGTTTTCAAGAGTCATCCACGTTGTGACGTGTATCAATACTTCATTTCTTTTTCATTTATTTGTAGAGACAAAGTCTTGCTCTGCAACCTAGATGGGAGTGTGGTGGCATGATCATTGCTCACTGCAGCCTTGAACTCCTGGGCTTAAGCAGTCCTCTCACCTCAGCCTCCCAAGTCACCAGAACTACAGGCGTGCACTACCATGCTTGGCTAATTTTTTACTTTTTGTAGAGATGGAGCCTTGCTATGCTGCTCAGGCTGGCCTTGAACTCCTGGCCTCAAGTGATCCTACCACCTCGGTCTCCCAAAGTGCCAAGATTACAGGTGTGAGCCACAATACCCAGCCTTTATTATTTTTAATTGACAAATAATATTCCATTGAGTGGATATAGTATATTTTATTTATGTATTCATCAGTTTGATGAACATTTGGGTTTTGTTTCCACTTTTAGGTTGCTAAGAATAAGACTGCTATGCACTTCACAGACAAGTTTTTGGTGAATATATGTTTTCATTTCTTTTGGGAATACGCCTAGGAGTAGAATTGCTGTTCATATGGTAACTCTATGATTGATTGAGGAACTGCCAGAGTGTTTTCTAAAGTGACAATATCATTTTAAATTTCCACCATCAATTTCTCCAAATCCTTGCCAACACTTGTTATTACCTGTCTTTCTGATCATAGCATTCGCATAGGTATGAAGTGGTCTCTCGTGGTTTTGATTTGTATTTCCCTGATGGTTAATGATGCTGAGCATCTTTTCATGTGTTTATTAGATATTTGAATATCTTCTCTGGAGAAATGTCTTTTCAAATCCTTTGTCCCTTTGAATATTATTACATTGTAATTGTTCTCTATATAGATATTTCCCTTTTCAGATATAAAATTACAAAACTTTCCTCCCATTCTTTGGGTAGTCTTTTCACTTTATAGATGGTGACCTTTGAACCACAACATTTTTAGTTTGATGATATCCAAATTATTATTGTTTCTTGTGTTTTTTATGCTTTTAGTGTCATATTTTAAAGAAATAATTGCCTAATTCAAGGTCATGAAGATTTACACCTATGTTTTCTTCTAAGCCTGTTATAGTTTTAGCTCTTACATCTAGGTCTTTGATCAATCTTGAGTTAATTTTTTAATATGATGTAAGGTAGAGTTCTCACTTCATTCTTTTTCACATAGATATCTAGTTGCCCTAGCACTGTTTGCTGATAAGACGTTTCTTTCCCCACTGAATTGTCTTGGCATCCTTGTTGACAACCAATTTTCCATAAATGTGAGGGTTTATTTCTGGACTCTCAATTCTATTCCATTTATTCCATATATAAACTACTCTCCAAAAATAAACTTTGCATGTGGGAAGCTGCATGAATTCTTTCAGGCCATTAGTAAACTGTGTCTTCAAAGCACCATATCAAAAAGTTTGGAGATTTTTTTCCTTTGCCCATCTCCACAGTCTGTATAAGGTAAGGGGTTTAGCAATAGCAATGGGGAAGTATTAAAGGCAATAAGCTGGAGATTGAGTCAGAGCAGCCTTCATTTTACAAGAGTGGAAAAATCAAGTCATGAACTTTGTGACAGCTTGACTAAAATCCAGAGGGAAGCTCCAAAGAGTTCGAGTCTCGATGCATAAATTGCTTCCTGACGTGTCTTGCGACTGGCCTTGTTTCCAAAGGGCCAAAGTTCAACCATAAGGGCTACTTCTGAGACACGTGGGGACAGAGGCATCCAGAACAAATACTCCGGCAGTGAGGAAACCATCACACCGTGTGCTGTCAAGTACAATTTTCTTGCTTAAGGAAACTTGCCAGTCGTAGCTTCCAAGGGTGAAGGAGAGCGCTGCTGGGAACACCTGGTGCTTTTTCTATTGCTTGCTGGGGAGCTTCCAGTCTCAATCCTGCTGGAAATAACGTGAATGTTCCTGAGAAGGTGCTGGGTGCAGTGCTTGCACGGGGACCATGAATCGTCCTCCTTAGAGTGGCTGCTACAAAGTGACTGAATTTCATAAAGCTGTGACCCTATTATAGATCACACACATGCATGACCAGAGCAGGCGGTCCACGTGTGACAGCCAAGGCTTATCTCCAGGTGGGCATTCCGCCTTATCTCAGCCCCTGGGTGTGAATGTCACTGTTTCTGGTGAAATCTCAGCTCTTCTTACCTAGTCAAGGATGGTGCAGGCCACTTACCAACAACAGCAGGCATTTGCAGAACAGTCGGATTCCGAAACCCTGAACTTTCTAACAAGAACTGAAAACGGACCTAGCGTAGTGGGAAAAAAATACACGTAAGTGTACTCACAAATATCCACAAGTCATTCACACGTCCCACAGGGAAAAACACAGCATGCGTCACTTCAAAGATGATATTTATTTAAGAAATGCCAGCTCAAACACCCATCAGCGAAAATAATCCAGCAGATACAGGGGAAAAAACCAAAACCAACCAACCAAACAAACAAAAAACAGCAGCGCAGGTACCTTTGTCTAGCTGATGCAGCCAGGCAGAGTTTCTTTTCTTTGGAAAAACTTCAAAATATTTTATTGGGGATTGTACATTTAATCACTGAACAAAAACCAAAACAATGCTCATCTGTGCTTAATAAATGTATTTCAAGAAATGTATTTCAAGAAATGAAAGCAAGTAGTGGCTTTCAATCCTTTTTGACGAAATATCCTGTGGTTGTATCTAGTAAACTGCTCCCCCTGTCACCACCATCATTTTCAGTATAAAGCAGAATCACCAATGTTTACCGGCATTTTTTTTTTTTTTTGCTTAAACAACAGAAATTTATTTTCTCAGGCTGGAGGCTAGAAATCCAATATGAAGGCATCAGCTGATTTGGTTTCTTCTGAGGCCTTTCTTCTGGGTTTGTAGGTGGCTGCCTTTTCTCCATGTCCTCACATGGCCTTTTCTGTGTGAGTGTGTATGTCTGGTGTCTCTGTGTATCCACATTTTCATATATATATATATATATATATATATATATATATATACACAATATTTATTTTTATTTTTATTTTTTATTTTAAATTTGGGGGTACATGTGCAGGATGTGCAGGTTTGTTACATAGGTAAGTGTGTGCCATGGTGGTTTGCTGCACAGATCAACCCCATCTATTAAGCCCAGCATCTATTAGCTACTCTTCCTGACGCTCTCCCTCCCCGCACCCTCCCACCCGCTAACAGGCCCCAGTGTGTGTTGTTTCGCTGCCATGTGTCCATGTTCTCATCTTTCAGCTCCCACTTATAAGTGAGAACATGCAGTGTTTGATTTTTGTTCCTATGTTAGTTTGCTGAGGATAATGGCTTCTAGCTCCATCCATATCTCTGCAAAGGACATTATCTCATTCCTTTTTATGGCTGCATAGTATTCCATGGTGTATATGTACCACATTTTCTTTATCCAGTCTATAATTGATGGGCATTTAAGTTGATTCCATGTCTTTGCTTTTGTGGATAATGTTACAATGAACATATGCATGCATGTATCTTTATAACAAAATAGTTTATATTTCTTTGGGTATATACCCAGTAATGAGATTGTTAGGTCAAATGGTATTTCTGCTTCTAGGTCTTTGAGGAATCACCATACTGTCTTCCACAAAGGTTGAACTAATTCACACTCCCACCAACAGTGTAAGAGTGTTCCTTTTTCTCCACAACCTTGCCAGCATCTGTTGCTTTTTGACTTTTTTAATAATAGCTATCCTGACCGGCATGAGATAGCATCTCAATGTGGTTTTGGTTTGCATTTCTCTAATGATCAGCGATATTGAGTTTTTTTTTCATATGTTTGTTGGCTGCATGTATGTCTTTTTTTTTGAAAAGTGTCTGTTCATGTCCTTTGCCCATTTTTTAATGGGGTTGTTTATTTTTTTCATGTAAATTTGTTTAAGTTCCTTGTATTAATAGATGCTGGATATTAGACCTTTGTCAGATGGATAGATTGCAAACATTTTCTCCCATTCTGTAGGTTGTCTGTTCATTCTGATGACAGTTTCTTTTGTTGTTCAGAAGCTCTTTAGTTTGATTAGATTCCATTTGTCAATTTTTGCATATGTTGCAATTGATTTTGGTGTTTTTGTCATGAAATCTTTGCCCATGCCTATGTCCTAAATGGTATTGCCTAGACTTTCTTCTAGGATTTTTACAGTTTTGGGTTTTACATTTAAGTCTTTAATCTATCTTGAGTTATTTTTTCTATAAGGGGTAAGGAAGGGCTCCAGTTTCAATTTTCTGCATATGGCTAGCCTGTTCTCCCAGAACCATTTATTAAATAGGGAATCCTTTCCCCACTGTGTGTTTTTGTCAGTTTTGTTGAAGATCAGATGATTCTGGGTGTGTGGTCTTAGTTCTGGCTTCTCTATTCTGTTCCATTGGTTTATGTGTCTGTCCTTGTACCAGTACCACGCTGTTTTGGCTACTGTAGTTTTGTTTGAAGTTGGGTAGAGTGATGCCTCCAGCTTTGATCTTTTTGCTTAGGATTGCCTTGGCTATTTGGGCTCTTTTTTGGTTCCATATGAATTTTAGCATAAATTTTTCTAATTCTGTGAAGAATGTCAATGGTAGTTTAATGGGAATAGCATTGAATCTATAAATTCTTTTGGGCAGTATGGTCACTTTCATGATACTGATTCTTCCTATTCATGAGCATGGAATGTTCTTCCATTTTTTTTGTGTCACCTCTGATTTATCTGAGCAGTGGTTTGTAGTTCTCCTTGAAGAGGTCCTTCACTTCCCTTGTTAGCTGTATTCCTAGGTATTTTATTTTTTTGTGACAATTGTAAATGGTAGTTCATTCATGATTTGGCTCTCGGCTTGCCTGTTGTTGATGTAAAGGAATGCTAATAATTTTTGTACATTGATTTTGTATCCTGAGACTTTGCTGAAGTTGCTTATCAGCTTAAGAAGTTTTTGGGCTGAGTTGATGGGGTTTTCTAGATATAGGATCATGTCATCTGCAAACAAAGATAGTATGACTTCCTCTTCCTATTTGAATACACTTTATTTCTTTCTCTTGCCTGATTGCCCTGGCCAGAACTTCCAATACTGTGTTGAATAAGAGTGGTGAGAGAGGGCATCCTTGTCTTGTGCTGGTTTTCAGGGGAATGCTTTCAGCTTTTGCCCATTCAGTATGATATTGGCTGTGGGTTTGTCATATACGGTGCTTATTATTTTGAGTTATGTTCCTTCAATACCTAGTTTATTGAGAGTTTCTAACATGAAGGGATGTTGAATTTTATTGAAGGCCTTTTCTGCATCTATTGAGATAATCATTTTTTTTTTTTTTTGTCTTTAGTTCTGTTTATGTGATGAATCACATTTATTGATTTGTATATGTTGAACCAACCTTGCATCCCGGGGGTGAAGCCTACTGAATCGTGGTGGATAAGCTTTTTGATGGGCTGCTGGATTTGGTTTGCCAGTATTTTGTTGAGGATTTTTGCATTGGTGTTTCATCAAGGATATTGGCATGAAGTTTTCTTTTTTTTGTTGTATCTCTGCTGGGTTTTGGTATCAGGATGATGCTGGCCTCATAGAATTAGTGTTTACCAGCATTTTAAAGCCAAGGCAAAAATCCTTGTTCTTGTACCTCTTAAATTTTCTCTGATTTGCGCTGTTTCACACACTCCTTATCCACTCCATCCCTATCCCTTGTCACTGTGTATCTGTGTGTCACAGATACACACAAAAATGTGTCATCCCTTTCAGAGGAAAAGTCATGGACTTTGCTTGATGGTTGGTCAAGCACAGGCCACACAGAAGCCAGTGGGAAGGCAGAATCTAATTGACTTCATTCAATAGAAGCATCTGAGTGTATGCAGACACACACAGTCATGCACATAGACACACAGACACACACACAGAGACACACACAGACATACATAGACACAGTCATACACACAGACACACACACAGATACACAAACAGACACACACAAACATACACATAGACATACAGACACCCACACACAAACATACATGGACACAGACATACACATAGACACACACAGACACACACACATGGATACACACAGACACACACAGACATACACATAGACATACAGACACACGCACACATGGACACAGACATACACATACCCAGACAGACACACATACACAGAAACATACATAGACACATATGCATAGACACACACACGGACACATACACAAAGACACACACTTGTATACACACAGACATACACATAGACATGCATAGACACACACACAGAGACACATGCGCACACACACATAGAGACACACACACACACACACACATCCTGGGGAGGGAAAGCAGTTGTAGGAATGCAGAGAGAGTAGTCTGCCTGCCTGAATTACACTTTCCCCTGTGCTAGCATGACGCATTTAGAGTATCAGTGCTTCAGAGCACTTTAAACCCCCTCGGGCTCTTCATTCCTTCCTACCTCAAAGGGCAGCCACAGTAATGAGGGGATTTCCTTCCACTCCGCCTTAGCAAGCTTCTCTGTCTTACCTGACTCAACCCACCCATCGCAGGCTTCCCTTTCTATCACCTGTGCTTTGTTTGGTCTGTTCCTCCTCGTCCTCCCCGTGCAGGGATTCCCAGTGCAGAGACAGTCAGATCCATTTTCTACCCCTTTGTCCTTTGAATTTATTTTGAGGAATCTATCTA
The DNA here is from genome assembly GCF_007565055.1 of Rhinopithecus roxellana. Classification (NCBI taxonomy): domain Eukaryota; kingdom Metazoa; phylum Chordata; class Mammalia; order Primates; family Cercopithecidae; genus Rhinopithecus; species Rhinopithecus roxellana. The sequence continues at coordinate 145,887,379 of NC_044552.1, forward strand.
GAACTACGATGAACTCTTAGTAATTAATAAGGCAAATTGATGATTAATTGAGCTCCCAGGGAAATGCAGATGGGCTACAAAATTTTTATCTCAAAACTTCCACCATGGTTCCTAGGCTCTGCCTTTCTCAGACAATTTGCAGTAGATACGTGGAAGAAGTTGCAGAAAATACTGTGGCCCTTAACAGGACGCTGTCTGTATTCTTCCACTGTGCTGTTTCTGCCACCAACGAGATGATAAATCCCCTGAATTCTCAAAACAGACCCTAAATGTCATCACCCACCAGTTCCCAACTGTTGTGGCTCTGTCCCAGCCATACATCTCTCTTGGGTCATGGCAGCATCCTACCTGCTTCCCTTATTTCCACTGCGGCCACACAGCCAGGGGCAACTTCCCCAAGCCCAACCCTTCACTGGTTTCTTGTCACAGAAGTGAAAAGAAAGCCCTAAATCCTTACCAGGGTCTACAACACCTCCCTGAGTTGGCTGTGGCTAGCTCTGTGCCCATTTCCTCTTATGTTCTCCCTTACCTGCCCTTTCCAGCCTCAGACACAAGCCTATTGCCAGCACAGGAGCTAAACACTTGCTGTTCTTTCTGTACAGGTGCTCTTCTCCCCAGATATCTGCAAGGTTTCCTCCTCCCTCACTTCAACCAAGGTTTCCTTTCAGCTAACAAATCCTCACGGAGGCCTTCCCTGACTCCCACGTAAAGTCGAAACCCCATGACTCTCTGTCTCATTATTTTCTCTTCTTTCCCCACCCCCATCTCACGTAACTAAATTAAGCAATAAGAAATGTATTTGTCGGCCAGGCTCGGTGGCTCAAGCCTGTAATCCCAGCACTTTGGGAGGCCGAGACGGGTGGATCACGAGGTCAGGAGATCGAGACCATCCTGGCTAACACGGTGAAACCCCGTCTCTACGAAAAATACAAAAAACTAGCCGGGCGAGGTGGCGGGTGCCTGTAGTCCCAGCTACTCCGGAGGCTGAGGCAGGAGAATGGTGTAAACCTGGGAGGCGGAGCTTGCAGTGAGCTGAGATCCAGCCACTGCACTCCAGCCTGGGAGACAGAGCCAGACTCCGTCTCAAAAAAAAAAAAAAAAAAAAAAAAAAGAAATGTATTTGTCTCAATGGAATGCAAGCCCATGAGGGCAGTGACCTACCCTGTCCTCTTCACCATGGATAGTATCCCTAGACTACACTGGGAGCTGGCACACTGTAGGTGTGAAGGAATAAACACGTGTGAAATGGTTTCCATTTATTCCAGAATTTTGAGAGGAGAAAAGGTCATTGGTTAACAGGAGGGTTTTAGAGTCAGGTTGTTTTGATTTTGAATCTTGCTGTTACTCATTAGCCACGTGACTTTAGCAAGTTTTTTAGCTTTTGGAGTCTTGGTTTTCTCATCTGCAAAATAGGACTACTATTATATAAATCACAGAAAAGGATGCAAAACACATATTATAATAGACAATACTTAGTACCTTTGCAGTAAGTTGTAATATTTCCAATTATCAATGTAGGTCAACAGCAACCAGGCACCATAGACTGTTCTATATCTTAACGGAGATCTAGCATAATTCTGGTTTGTGCTTTTTACCCCTTAGAAAAAAATGTAACTGCTGGCAGCAAGGTGAAGACTTAATCTTTAGAGCCTTGCTAAAAATACATTTTAAAATTCTTTAGAAGCAAGGCTTACCTCACTGGGCACTTAAGAAATGTTGATTATAGAGGATCATCGTGATCAGAAGACTGTTATGTTAGAACAACAAACATAACTAAGGATGAGAAAACGTTCTCTGCTGTTCAGAAACTAACCTCTAGCATAATAAGCAGGCTGAGCATAATTTCATGACAAGAGAGAACAAGGCTTTTCTTACATACTTTTTCAGGCTCTTCAGAGAGTAATGCTTGGGGGAAATTCCATGAGAAACATGTTGAGCAGTCTCAAATCCTCCTATATATTTCGTTAAATTTAAAGCTGAGGTCAGAGTACACCTGCCCTTCTTGACTTTTGAAGAAAGGTGAAATTCTAATTATCTTCTCTATTTGCTCTGTGTTTCCAGGAAAGGGAACTCTAGTTCAATGATAAATCATGCAAACTGGAGCACCTTCTTTTCAGTTGTATTTGAAGGATCAGGTTATGTCTAAGTAGTCATCATATTATGTTAAAATACATGCATGTGTTTGCCTGTGTCTGCCAAATAAAGTCAATTAGATTTTACAGGTCTGTCACTCATTATACTATGGATATTTGAGAGCTACTGAATTTAGTTATTTTAAAGTCAATAAACTGTAAGGAGTTATGTTATGATATTAAGGTTAGATAAATGCTTGTTCTATTTAGGAGTTTTAAAGTGGGATAGAGTTTTTCAATTTAAAAATAACCCCAATTATCGACATAGACATTCTAACAACGAAAATAAAACCCTAGATTTGGGGCTCTTTGAGGGCCCCATTCGAGTGTAATTTATACCTCTCTTGTACCCAGCCTATGACCTCAAACATAATAGATGCCCATTGAATGCCTGTTTAAGGACTGGAGAATAAATATTTTGATGTAAAATTTTTTAAAAAATGTATTCTATTGTTTCTGACATGTTTATCTCTGCATAATTATTCTTCTCCAGTTTTTTTTAAATCTATGCTTCATCTTTTCTGACAAACTATTGTTATATATTTTGAGGTAATCAACTCTTTCAATCATTTCTTTATAATGTTGATATCAGTGTCATATTATGGAATGACTTCCACACTCTAATGGTATGAATACACACTTTTAAAAATATTGTCTTCCAGTACTTTTAAGTTCTTTCAGATGTAAATCTTTAATTCAGCTGTAATTTATTCTTGTGTATTGTATGAGGTAGGGACATACAATCTTTTTCAATGTTTTAAGGAATAATGTCAGCATGACTTATTAAACAATTTATTTATTCTCTATTGATTTAAAGAATAACACAAAGAACATTATATTCTCAAGAATGGAAAAGACAGAGAATTATAAATACCAGCGCATTCTTAATATAGTCCCTTAAGTTTTTCCCTTCCTATGAGAAATTCACCTATCAATAATACAACCTTGCCAAACACTTTACCACCCGCCACACAACTTTCTTTTAGCTTGGGAATGCTGGACCTACAGAATATGAAACAGCATTTTCCAACACTGAGTCTGGCTTGAAATAAACAACCTATATCTCCCATTATAAAAACAAAATAACATATGATGTTTCATTTCCATTCATGAGTTACTTCACTTAGAATAATAGTCTCCAAACTTCAACCAGGTCACTGCGAATGCCATTAATTCACTCCTTTTCGTAGCTGAGTAGTATAACAATTTCTTTGTCAACTCATTGATTGATGGGCATTTGGGCTTGTTCCATATTTTTGAAATTGCAAATTTCAAAATATAAACATCCATGTGCAAGTATCTTTTTTGTATAATGACTTCTTTTCCTCTGGGTAGATACCCAGTAGTGGGATTGCTGGATCAAATGGTAGTTCTACTTTTAGTTATTTAAGAAATCTCTACACTGTTTTCCATAGTTGTATATTCTCATTCATAAGTGGAAACTAACCTATGAAGATGCAAAGGCATAAGAATGACACAATTGACTTTGGGGACTCAGGGCGAGTGGGAAGGGGGTGAGGGATAAAAGACTACAAATAGGGTGCAGTGTATACTGCTCAGGTGATGCGTGCACCAAAATTTCACAGATCACCACTAAAGAACTTACTTGTGTAACCAAACACCACCTGTTCCCCAATAACCTATAGAAATAAAATTTTTAAAAAAACCAAAAGCAGAAAAAAACAAGCAAACAAACAAAAAATAAACATTACTTAAAAGGCAAAAAAAAAAAAAAAAAAAAAAAAAAAACCCTAAGATGCCATGATTGATTTTAAGATACACCATTATTTTACATACCACTAAGAAAAAAACATTGTTGTCAATTATAATTGTAAGACACCATTGATTATAATACATATCCTGACTTTAAAGCTGTTAAAATGTGAAAATTATTGCATATTAGAGCCAATGAATTACGGTTTAAAAAAATTAAAATATACATGAGTCCAAATAAATGCCATTAAGAGTAATTTGAGTCTAACTATGGTATAATAAAACCGTTTGATAACCGTATTTTTTTTTTTTTTTGAGACGGAGTCTCGCTCTGTCTCCCAGGCTGGAGTGCAGTGACGCGATCTTGGCTCACTGCAAGCTCTGCCTCCCGGGTCCACACCATTCTCCTGCCTCAGCTTTCCCAGTAGCTGGGACTACAGACGACCACCACCACGCCCGGCTAATTTTTTGTATTTTTAGTAGAGACGGGGTTTCACCGTGTTAGCCAGGATGGTCTCGATCTCCTGACCTCATGATCCACCCACCTCAGCCTGTACTATTATGTAAAATTTCAGTGTATTTGAAGCATTCTTCAGCAAATAAGTTGAATTTAACTTTCAGTACAATGGAAAAAGTGTGATTATATAATAGCTTGCCTTTCACCTAGTTTCTGGTGGTTTGCTGGCAATAGCTTAAAATGACTATACATTAGTTCCTTAAAATTGCATTTTAGAGTTCTGTTGAGTTACTTTTCTAATGAGAAAAATATTTAAATATTTAAAATCCCTAGGGGTAGGCAGATGCTTCTTCGTTGATCTGAAATCATCCCGCTTCTAATCTCTTTTGATATCCAGTAAGCAACATCACATGAGGTGTGAAGACGGGCTTATACAAAGGAGAAAAAAGTTAGATTCCTTCTTTCCAGTGTTTTATTTAATATCAATGCCTCATGGAAACAGGACACTAAATTGCTGCTTGTAAACTAAATGTGAATTTCACATAAAACATTTAACAATCTAATGAGCTAGATTAAAGATACCTAGAGGTTTGATCTTAAATGGTAAGCAAAAGCAGAAATTAAACATAATTATCTAGATCTGAATATTTATGAGCTGCATACTTAGTTATTATTTTGTTTTACTTCTGTTCATTTCTGATAATAGCCCTCCTTTGGGGAACTAAATTTCAAAGCTCACTGAAGGTATATTTTCCTTCCTCAATGCCTATGACTTATATATAGATGAAACAATGCATTATAAATAATTGATGGTTAAAACATTGTTATAACCAGTGACTTGAGTTCACAAAGGAATGTTACTAAAATTTACTGAATTCCAAACTGAATTAAATGTAAATATTAATTACTTTTGGACTATAAATGAACCAATTTTCGGAAGTAACTTGTGCATAGTATGACCCCATCTGTGGATTTTTAAGAAAATATTTCTAAATTGAACCACTAAAAATTCTCCAACTAGAAGTGATGTTAAATTCGGTTTGAGATGATGTCTATATCAAAACACTTCAGAAGCTAATCAAGGAGTCAGGGGATAGATTATTTATGAAATTTTTTTTTAAAAAAGACCCATTTAAACAACAATTTGTATAAATATCCTCACCCAATGATGTCTCTGTAAAATAATGAGGTACTCAATTCATTGTTATATATGCACTATAAAATCTTTTTAGTATAGTTAATTCCAAAATAATTTACAATGAAATTTCCTGAAATATAATTTGGAGTCTTTTGCTTTGTATTTTCGTGAGCTATCTTGATACTCATGAACAACTTCCAAGCAAATTAATAGGGAATAGCCAAACTATTAGTCTGCTAGGGTTGCTGTAACAAAGTACCATAAACTGGGTGGCTTAAAGAACATATGTTTATTGTCTCACAGTGCCATAGACTAGAAGTCCCAAGACAAGAGCACTGGCAGGATGGGCTGTGAGGGAGAATCTGTTCCATGCCCCTCTCCCAGCTTCTGATGGTTTGCAGGCAACCTTTGACATTCCTAGGTTTGTGGAAGCATCACCCAATCTCTGTCTTCATCTTCACATAGTGTTCTCCCTGTGTGAGTGTCTCTGTGTCCAAATTTCCTCTTTTTATAAGAACACCAGTCGTACTGGATTAGAGCCTACCCTAATGACCTCATCTAAACGAAACCAATTACATCTGCAACAACCCTATTCCAAATAAGGTCATGTTCTGAGATACTAGGGGTTGGGACTTTAACATGCAAGGTTGTAGGGACACGGCTCAACTTGTAACACAATCACACAAGCCATGCCCAAATCACTACATCTGATTGCAGTTCTACTAAGAGTTCTGAAGATAAGAAGGTGCAAATCTTTGACACAATGAAGTGTTAGTTTTATTTGTGAATTTTGCTTACTTATGTTAACATCGTTGTTCATTGCTCTGGTCAACAGATCACATTTTTTTAGGTTCGCGAAGTGCTTCCAAAGCAAGCTTGCTTGCGATGCAGACAATAAATAATTTCTCCCTAATAACAATGTGGTACAGAAGCTGGATCTTCAAAAACTGTAGGACATTCCAAGACCAAGAGAAAATTACAAATAATAATAATAATATGACATTGATTAAATTCCTATTTATTGTACAGCAGTATCAGTATAAGGCCAGTGTATCCTGACCTCATCTAGGGTTTGGGACTATAGTATGTGGAATGGAAAGGACATTCTGAATCAAAGATCTGGTATGATTAAAGAGGTGCTACAGTGTACTTAACTGCAGAGGAGCTATATATAATTTACCTCTATGTAGCTGTTGGCCATGGATGAGTAGGACAAACACGATTACCTAGTTAAATGCATAAATATCTAGGCATTCTTTAGTGTCACAAGAGAAAAAAATGTATATAGAACTCCATTTCCTCTCAGCTGCTTGTATGTGCTTCTTGTGGCTGTCATGACAAATTACCACAAGCTTGGCGACTTAAAACAACAGAAATTTGGCTGGGTGCGGTGGCTCATACCTGTAATCCCAGCACTTTGGGAGGCCGAGGCGGGCAGATCACCTGATGTCAGGAGTTCAAGACCAGCCTGACTAATGTGGAGAAACCCCGTCTCTACTCAAAATACAAAATTAGCTGGGCGTGGTGGCATATGCCTACAATCTGAGGCAGGAGAATCGCTTGAACCTGGGAGGCAGAGGTTGCTGTGAGCCGAGATCATGCCATTGCACTCCAGCCTAGGCAACGAGAACGAAACTCTGTCTCAAAAAAACAAAACAAACAAAAAACAAATCAACAATAGAAATGTATTCTCTCACAGTTTTGAAGGTAAGAAGCCAGGAATTGGCAGGGCAGTGCTCCTTCTGAAGGCACTGGAGGAGAATCCTTCCTGGCCTCCTCCAGCTTCTGGAGGCTCCAGGCATTCCTTGACTTGTGGCTATACCATTCCAATCTCTGCCTCCATCTTCACGTGCTGCTATGGTTTGAATGTTTGTCCTCTAAAAAATTCACGTTGAAACTTCATTGCCATTAGCACAGTATTAACAGGTGGGGCCTTTAAATCGTGATTAAGCCATGAGGTCTCCACTCCAAAGGGTGGGATTAATGTTGCAATAAAATGGCAAGTTTGAACCCCCTCTTGCTCTCTCTTTGCCCTTCTGCCATGTGATGCCTGCCTCCGTGAGTCATGAAAAATGCCTTCCAGATGCTAGCACCTTGATTGTGGACCACCAACCTGCAGAGCTATGAGAAATAAATTCCCATTCATTATAAATTACCCTGTCTCAGGTATTCTGTTATAGCAGCACAAAACAGACTAAGACACATGCCTTCTCTTCTGTGTGTCTCTATTTTCTCCTCTTCTGTCTCTCATAAGGAAATTTACTGGATTTAGGGCCCACTTGGGTCATACAGGAGGATCTCATCTCAAGATCCTTAACTTAATTACACCTGTAAAGATCTTTTTTTCAAATATAGTCACATTCACAGGTTCTGGAGTGTTAGGACATAGGCATATCTTTTGAGGAGCCACTATGAAGTCCACTACACAATTGCCTGAGAATGTCCCTTGTATTTGAAAAATACCTTTAGCATTTTTCAAATTAAGTAGTAGTTTATTATTGTATTAATAGCACTAAATTAGTTGACTGAAAACAGAAATGGAAAATGTTTGTTTTGAGGCTCAGTCAAGAGGAATACAAAACCCATTGACCTTCTATAGGCATTGACTGGTTCTGTGAGGTCTGCTTCACCTTCCAGCCTCGTCTCCTGGCTTACTTCTCTTCCATCTCAACACTTTCATAACTGCATCTAGCTAGATAGCAAGTTGCTCTCCTTATGTCTCTCTTTAAGTCTTTTGTTTGAGAATGTTATTCTATTCGATTTGACCAAGTGTCCTGGTTAACTTTGCTCATCTGTCCATCCTTTGTGTCTTCTTCTGGAATACCTTCTGGAGGAACTGACTGAGGCTGTTTTACAGTGACCTTTTAAAAAGCAGTAAGTAGAAGCACTACACTCTAAAATGGTCATTAAAAGTATAATAAATCCATAAACCGGTAACATAGACATTTGTTGTCATTATCAAGTATTATGTACTGTATATAATTATATGTGCTATACTTATATACAACTGGCAGTGCAGTAGGTTTGTTTACACCAGCATCAGCACAAACATGTGAGTAAAACATTTGCACTATGACAGCACAACTGTGACATCACTAGGCTATAGGAATTCTTCAACTCTATTACAATTACATAGGATTACCATCAATATGTTGCCCACTGTTGGCCGAAACATCATTATGTAGCATATAACTCTATTAATAACAAGTTGTCATCCAGTCTATGAACCAGAACACATTATTTTTAGAGTAGTTACGTTGACTTCTAATTTAATTGCATTACAGTGAGAAAATGTAATGCAAATAAAATCACTCTTCAGTGGTTTTTAAAACTTCTTTTGTGACTGTGTAAATAGTCAGTATTTGTATATGTTCCATATTTGCCTAAGAGGAATGAATATCTACTTGTGTGCAGAGTTCTTGATCAATTACATCAGGCTTGTCAACTGTCTTACTCAAACCATCTCTATCCTTACTCATGTTGGTTTATGTTAATCCATCATCAAAGGGAGAGTTAGTGATCCCTCCTGCTATAATCAGGCTTTCTCACCCCCAAACCTAAAGACTTTTCCCCAGCACAATTAATTCTTTTTGAATGGGCCAAATGTCATCTAGATGCCAAAAGTAAAAATAGGTGATCTACATAAGCATAAAACAAAAGTGTGAATTAAAAATAAGAATTATTTTGCTTGTGTCACTTATGAAGTGGCTCTGAATATGCTTTCACTTAGTAATTTTTGAAATGTTTTGAGCAATGATAGCCTTGATGGCATAAACACTAACTTCCACCTTGATTTAAAGATTAAATCACTATATGAAGTTCTGTTATGTTTGTTTTACAACATTACACTGCTATAGGTATATCTCATCATTAATTTGTTTTGGAAAGACAGACAGTACTTTAGGTACTTTGCAGCAATTGTCATTCTATGAAGCATATCATTGGTGGCTCATGAAAGCAGAAAGATATAATGATTCAAAAATAATTCAGAAGAATATTGGACACTGTTAAAAAAGCTATGCATAATTGTGTAGATTCATCTGATTTTATCAGCTCTTGGTTGAGGCTTTTGATGATACACTGAATAATTTTATTGCTTGACAACTGGGCAAAAAGAAAATGATCATTAAGGAGATAATGTCTTTCATAGTTTTGGGGAAGCTACGAACACTCTAAATTACAATTTTTAGACAGAATAAATTTCGTAAACTACTGATTATTATGGACAAATATGCAATTGGGCAGGAAAATTGACAGAGTAGAACAAAGGAATTTATCTACATTGCTAGAAAGAGCAATGTACAAGACACATGTACTTCCCTATATGCAAGAAGCATTGTCTGTGGATTGACTATTCCTAAAATATTTGAAGGAAAAGTATAACGAATCTGCCTGCTAACATTCAACGTCTAACACTGCCCTTTTTTAAAAGTATGTATTTAGCACTTTTTCTTAAGCAAATATATGTTTGGGGTGTTTAATGCTTAATATAAAATGAAAAATTAACTCAAAACTGGGATAGCTGTGTGTATGTGTATATGTGTGTAATACTTTTTTTTTTTTTTTTTTCTGAGACAAAGTCTTGCTCTGTGGCCCAGGCTGGAGTGCTCATGATCATAGTCACTGTAGCCTTGAACTCCTGGGCTCAAGCAATCCTCCCACCTCAGCCTCCTGAGTAGCTGGGACTATAGGCATGCACCACCATACCCAGCTAATCTTTTTATTATTTTTGTATAGATGGGGTCTTGCTATATTGCCCAGGCTGGTCTCAAACTCCTGGTCTCAAGTGATCTTCCCACCTTGGCTTCCCAAAGTGCTGGGGTTGTAGGAATGAGTCACTGCATCTGGCATTCCTCTGCTTCTTTTTAAGCCATAGTGATCACTGAATTTGTAACTGCCAATCAAGCTCTCAGCAATACTATAACTTATGTCTCTATTTGCTACAAGGAAGACCTTAGTATTTGTGGTTTCTGTCTATATTTACTGAAATAATTCATCAACTCCACACTAAAAATATTATTGTAACCTTGTTCTGGAATCATTAGATTTTTTTTTTTTTACCAGAAATGCTATTGCTTTTGTTTGAAATTGACATGAAAGTTTTGTGGTGGACTGACACTTAGGCGATCCCCCCATGATCACTGCCTCCTGGTGTTCAAGCCTTTGGGTAATCCTCTCCCTTTAAGTATTGGTGGGACCTGTGTCTTGTTTCTAACAACTAGAACGTAGCAAAGGTGATGGGATGTCACTCCCATGACTGTTATCACGTTTGCCAAAGGCAATGGGATGTTTCTCCTGTGACTGTATTATGTTATAAAAGACTCCCATTGCTACAGCAGATTTGCATTAGAGCCTTGCTCTCCTTGATGGCTTTGAAGAAGCAAGCTGCCATGAGTGCTACAGCTGCAAAGAACTGACTCTGCTAATATGGACCAGTCCCTTTTCTCCAGTCAAGTCTCCAGATAAGAACCGTGTCCTGCCCAACACCTAGACTGCAGCCTTGCAGAAGACCCAACTAAGTTGTGCCTGAACTCCTGATCCATACAAGCTGTGAGACAGTTAATATGTGTTGTGTTAAGCTGCTAAATTCGTGATAATTTGTTATGCAGCATAGAAAATGAACATGCTTCAATTTGGCAATGTCTTACCAGAACATATTGAGGACTAGGAGTAGATAAGCTACCAGTCCAAGAAAAACTAAATATCATTGTTATGTTTCCTATGCTCTTTCCTTCGTCCTTTTTTCCTTCCTTCCTTTTCTTTTTTCTTTTTGTAAACAACAAAAGAATGATTAACTTAGAAAAAAAATTACTTGGAAGGATATTGAGTGGCTCATGGAATTGAGGTTAGAGCAAGAACAAGGGAATGAGGCACAGCAAGGATCCCTCAGAAGAGCCACCTACTTAGCACACCACCATTTGCACTGCTCCAGTTAGTCATGCTGCCGAACTATGCAACCCCTGGACACTCCATCCCTACCGCTGAAGGCCACCATGACAAATCTCTTCAGACTTGTACCTTTATGGCAACCCTCAGTGTTGAGAATCTGGATTGAGAGCACTATTGGTGACACCTAGGACCATGTGGCCATGTGCCCAAGTGCTGATGGCCAGGGGATGGCAGAGGGAAGATCTATTCCACTTTCAGCTTCCTCTAAATGAGAAAGGTACTAAGATATGAGACAACCAAAAGGACTCGACATTTTTGCTTTAATGAATTACTCTGAAGCCATTCATCTTGTTTGGTGAGTTGGATATGTATTTCTGCCCAACAGAAATAAGAAGCAAATTTCATAATGAAAATAATAATATACAAATGACCTGAAAATTCATTGTTTATGGCAAAATCTACCCTGTTAAATATATGCTACCCAAGATGAGCTAATACATGGGCAATGTTTAAAGGCATGAAAATAATTAAGAAAGCATGGAATTTCTGTGAAAGTAGTAATTTATCTTCTATTTTAAATTTGTGAATCAAATAGTTTAATAACATTTTTCTTGAAATCCAACTGCCTGATAGACTGCAGACAACCTTAAGTCATTTATTGGCTACTCTTTAAAAAACACTGATATAAAGCATTCAGAAATAGGTCTCAACATGTATGGAAAATAATATGTCACAAAGGTGATACTTCAAATGAATCAGAAAATTAATGAATGATGTGTAGAAGTGCATTGGCAAAGAAAATAAATTGGGATCCCAACCTCACTCCTTATGTAAAAATACATTTCATATGTAACAAAATATATATAACATTTCATGCATATAACAAAAAGAAACCATAAAGGCAGCAGAGGAAAGCATGATTTAATTGCTTTTTTTTTTTTTTTCTGAGACAGAGTCTGACTCTGTTACCCAGGCTGGAGTTCAGTGGCACAATCTTAGCTCACAGCAACCTCTGCCTCTCAGGTTCAGAGGATTCTCCTGCCTCAGCCTCCTGAGTAGCTGGGACTACAGGTGTGCATCACCACTCCTGGCTAATTTTTTTTTTTTTTTTTTTTTTGTATTTTGTATTTTTAGTAGAGACAAGGTTTGGCCATGTTGGCCACGCTAGTCTCGAACTCCTGGCCTCAAGTGATCTGCCCACCTTGGCCTCTCAAAGTGCTGGGATTACAGGCATGACCTACCACACCTTGGGCTAGTTTTGAAAAAATAAATTAGGAAGGGGAGAGCTTTTCTAAATGGGATACAAAATCCAGAAGCCTTAAATAAAAAGCTTATAAAGATGAAAAGCTTTTTTATTTACATACAAATAAAAAGCCTGCATTTGTGTTATTCATGACAAAGGCATAACATCCCTAATATAAAGAGCCATTATAAATCAACAAGACGACCTTAAAGTAAAATGGGGAAAAGCTAAGAATGAAGTTTGGTCACAGAAAAGAAGTACATATGACTGGCACTAAACAAAACAAATTAAAGCAATAATTAGAAATGATTTTTCACCTATTGGGTTGCCAAAGATTTATAGGCTTGCTAATATTAATTGTTGCTGAGGTTGGTGGGAAACCGAGGCACTCTCATACACTGTCTGTGGGAGTATAAATAGTTAGAAACATTTAAAAGGACAACTTGGCAGTATCTATCAAGATTTTAAAGCTATGTACTTTTGATCCAACAATTCCACTTTGAAGAGTTTGTCCTACATTTATTTAAGTAACTGAAGATTTCTGAAATGTGTGCTGTATGTGGCATTTTTGTAACAGAAAACACACACACACACACACACACACACCCCTAAACGCTCCATCAATATGAACTAGTTAAATGCATTTGAGTACATACAAATAATGGAATAGTATTTAAAATATCTATGTATATCAATATGGATAGATATCCAATGGATACTGTTAAGTGAAAAATTGTTGTTATGTAACAATATGTATAATCTAATTTGGGTTTTAAAAAGAAAAGTTATACTAATGGAGATAAAGTAACACATGCCATCTGCAGAGAACAAGAATGTGGAGAGGATAAATGTCACACTTTTGAATATATTTGTGCAGCATCTTAATGATAATAGTGACCCCAAGAAAGGTTCATTTTTCTTAGAGTAGATACATGTTCTGTGCGTAGAAATTACTTCAATTCCTCAGGCTATCTAAATCAGTCTTTCTTTCTAAAAAAAAAAAAATGAGAAAAAGATTTAAAATATTGCTGCTGAGTTTTAAATTTGTGATGATGCACTAATTAGTGGCTATGAGATCCCATGAAGGCAAGGCCAGGTTTTATATTTGCTGTGGTATTTGTTTCATTTGCTAGCCATATACAGTGAGCAAATATTTGTGGTGTGCAAATTACCCAAGATCTGCCTGAAGCTATCTGCACATGCCCAGCTACACAGTCATCAGCCTGACACCTTATAACACAGATACTATTGTCTTTTATCATCTTGGCGTGAATCCAAGGCTCATTCTCCAATGGAATAGACCAGAGATAAATCATCTAACTGACTCAGCCTCACTATCAGACTCCTCTGTTGGAAACACTTATCATATAATGAACACAAACTGATCAGCATAAGGCATAGCTGGCACCAAGACCTCTGCTTAAAATCTTCTTCAATAACCTCTGAGGATATAAATACCATCTTCAAATATATACAATGTCAAATATCAAAATTTTTAAAATTGAGTTTCATTTTTAGCAAAGCTGCTCTCTTATTAAATGAAAAGGACTAAGTGTTCCTATTCTGGCAAGATCAGGCAGCAGGAAAACATATTGTTTAATTATAGCCTTTGAAGGGAACGGTACATTCTTAAGATGTAACTTTCCAGAAGAGAACTTAGAACATATATTAGGACCTTCTCCCAAACAGGTTGCAATTCTATAATTATATTTTTATTGGATTATCTGCAAAAGGAAAAAGAAATTTTATTCTGAAAGTTATCACATTGCAAAAGGCCAACATGGGACTCAGAGCTTAACATTTTCTATATGAGATTATTTTACTTTCCTGTTGGAAGACCTGCCATAGTACAGTAAAAATGATGTCAGTAGGCATACCTGCACCGACTAGTATTTTGTAAAAGTAGAATGAAATATAATTATCATAGTCATTTTATGATACTGCCTTGTTAAGTAAACTATTGGCTTCTAAACGAGGACCTTTTTTACTTTCATCTTAAATCTACAGTTCATCTTACAAAGTTCATCTTCAAAAGGTAACTGGACATCAACATGCAAAAAAATGAACCTAGACAGAGACCTTTATAAAATATCAAAATAGATCATGGATCTAAATATAAAGTACAAAACTACAAAATTCCCAGAAGATAATGTAGGAGAAAAATCTAGGTGACCTTCAATATGGCAATGACTTTTTCAATACAACACCAAAGGCATGATCCATGAAATAAATAATTAATATGCTGGACTTCATTAAAATGAACAACTTCTACTCTTTGAAAGATAATGTCAAGATAATGAGAAGACAAGCCACAGACTGGGAAAAAATACTTGCAGAAGACATATCTGATAAAGGATGGTTACCCAAAATATACAGAGAATTCTTCAAGCTCAACAATAAGGAAATAAAGAATCCAACTTAAAAATGGACAAAAGGCCTGAACAGAATGTCTCTCTAAAGAGGTCCTCACTAAAGAGGAAGACCTCACCAAAGAAGATATACAGATGGAAAAGGCAAGTGAGCATATGAAAAGATGTTCAGCATCATATGCCAACAGGGAATTGCAAAATCAAGCAACAAGATGTCACTACTCATCTTTGAGAACGGTCAAAATCCAGAACATTGATGACACCAAATGCTGGTAGAGACGTGGAGCAACAGGAACTCTCATTCATTGCTGATGGGAATGCAAAATGGTACAGCCACTTTGGAAGACAGTTCAGCAGTTTCTTATAAAACTAAATATACTCTCACCATATGATTCAGCAGTTGCACTCTTTGGTATTTAACCAAATTGGTTGAAACATTATGTCAGCAAAAAGCCCTGCACACAGATGTTTATAGCAGCTTTACTCATAATTGACAAAACTTGAAAGTAACCAAGATGTCCCTCAGTGGGGGAATGGATAAATAAAATGTGGCATGTCCAGACAGTGGAATATTATTCTGTGCTAAGAAGAAATGAGCTATCGAGCCATAAAAAGACATGGAGGAAACTTCAGTGCATACTACTAAGTGAAAGAAGCCAACCTGAAAAGGTTATATATCATATGATTCCAACGATATGACATTCTGAAAAAGTCAAAACTATGGAGACAGTAAAAAGACCAGTGGTTGCCAGGATTTAGGGGGTAAAGGGATGAAAAGGTGGGGCACAGAGGATTTTTTAGATCAGTGCAACTACTGTATATAACTACTACTGTATATAGCACTGTATCAGTGAATGTATGTCATTGTACATTGTCAAAATCCACAAAATGACCACCACCAAGAGTGAACCCTAATGTTGGGCTTTAGATGATAATGATGCTTCAGTGTAGGTTCATTGATTTTAACAAATATACCATTTTAGTGGTGGATGTCCATAGTGTGGCCGGGGAATGCCCCCTGACCCTATGAGAATTTGTTGTACTTTGTTCTCTATGTTGCTGTAAACCTCAAACTCCTCTAAAAAATAAAGTTCATTAACTTTAAAAAAATCAAACATATTTATTTACCTTTATTTGCAAATTCTAGTCTATGTTAATAAATTGGTGGCAGAGGGTATCTAAATAGTTTCTTTAAAATAACATACATACTTAGGTAAAATATAGATTCTCAAAATAGAATATTAAAAATATTCTTATTCTTCCCCAAATAGGAGTAGTCTAAAGAACAATATCATGTGGACGTCAAAGCAGCAGCCTTCCCTAGGTGAGTTGGAGCCAGTGCTCAAGATAAGGAAAAAAATAAAAGGCAGCTTGAGTCTCTCCTTGGAGCTGACGTACTCCGGCTTCTCTACTTCTGGAACAATGCAAATTGACCATCCGCCTAGAGTCAGGGCCAGGAAGGGGCAGGGGGCCAGCTTGGGAGGTGAACCATCTTTGTTCCTTTCCCTGTTTCAAAGCCTGATTCATAACAGTGCATTTCTGGCTTAGCCCCATCACGACTTATGTTCATGTATTAGTTTCAATTTTACAGCATAATGGCATTGTACTATAACAGATATAGTCATAGCCCTAGAAATGGAACAAATTTGATCAAAGAGGCCGGGCGCGGTGGCTCAAGCCTGTAATCTCAGCACTTTGGGAGGCCGAGACGGGCGGATCACGAGGTCAGGAGTTCGAGACCATCCTGGCTAACACGGTGAAACCCCGTCTCTACTAAAAAAATACAAAAAACTAGCCAGGCAAGGTGGCGGGCGCCTGTAGTCCCAGCTACTCGGGAGGCTGAGGCAGGAGAATGGCGTAAACCCGGGAGGCGGAGCTTGCAGTGAGCTGAGATCCGGCCACTGCACTCCAGCCTGGGCGACAGAGCGAGACTCCGTCTCAAAAAAAAAAAAAAAAAAAAAATTTGATCAAAGAAGGGACTGCAGAATAAAGGCAGAATCTTAGGGTTTCCATCATTTTGTCCTTTTCTACTCTGCCTGTCTCTTAATGATGTTTTCTAGAGTGTGTGCACTTTACGAGAAGCTCACCATTTCTAAGATCAGTCTCACTCCTAGACTGTGCACAGGGTTCCCAGGACCAGACTACAGACTGAACTGTCAATGAGACCCCATTTGTGGGGTTTGAAAATGAAGCTGGACATTATTGGTTAAGAATTCAGCTGAATTCCTGGCCTTGTCTTTTCTCTATTAGTGTGAGAAAGTCTTCCATTCAATTTAATACAAATTAATTGGATGTGCCATAGGCACGGCAGTGCACAAGCTCTGCGGATGGAGCCAGGAAGCAGGCTGAAAAAAAAGTTTGCCTGGCCAGACTCGGTGGCTCAGGACTCTAATCCCAATGCTTTAGGAGGCCGAGGCAGGAGGATTGGCTGAGGCCATGAGTTTAAGACCAGACTGGGCAGCACAGTGAGACCCCATCTCTAAAACAGAATTTTAAAAATTAGCCAGGAGTGGTGGTGTGCACCTATGGTCCTTGCTACTAGGGAGGCTGAGGCAGGAGGATCACTTGAGCCCAGGAGGTTGAGGCTGCAGCAAGTTATGATTATACCACTGCACTCCAGCATGGGCAACAACGTGAGCCCTGTCTCTAAAAAACAAATGAATACATAAAAATTAAAAAGAATGCTTTCTAGTAGAAGGTTAAATCCTCTTGAAATGATGTAACATATGGACTGTTAGATACTACATAAAACACCTCTTATAAAATGCTGCTGTGGGCATTCAGTTTTTGTGTTAAGCATTTAATTCCTTGCTTTGTACCTTCCAACAAGGAAAGCTGGTATTGAAGGAGGGAGAGAAAAAAGGATTTGTGGCATAACTTGTTGCTACAGTTTGTGTTGCTTCGAGCAGCCATTAAATACATGACTTGCATGAAGCATTTGCTATTAGGAGGACTTAGGAATGACTTTTTGTGAGAAAGACTTGGAATTCAAGAGTTCTCTCCAATGTGAACCATCTCAGTTCTTTCCCTGCTCCAAAGGCTGATCCATAATAGTGTATTTCTGGCTTAGTTCCATCACTAGTTATTTTCACTTATTAGTTTCAATTTTCCAGTATAAATGGCATTGTACCATAACATGTGAATTATGTATGACATAGACCTGTTTTGTTCAGTTCCAATTAAAGAAAGGAATTTACTTTGCCTTGCCAAGCATGTTGGATGAGTGAATTCATTACCATGATTTTTATTCATTTTATAAATAATGTGTCAGGAATGGGGCTTTGAAAGGTTAACTCATTTAATCCTGCAACGACCCTATGAAGAATTAATGATAGTTATTTAGTGAGTCAATAATAGTTATCACAACACTTTTAATTTGTTTTTGAGCTATAATTAAGGCATAGAGGCTTCAGGTTAGTAATACGATTTGGATAAAACTGGTAGGTATTTATAGATTCTACAATTGTATTTAATTTAAACATGTCATCAAGTCAAACATTTGGTATATTAACATTATTTCTTAAATTTCCTCTAAAAGTAGCCAGAATGAATATGCCTTACTATAGCTTTCTAGACATACTTTGTTTCCTCAATGTTTGCATTCATACAAAACAAGAGAATATTTTAAATGATAGTAAATAAAACCTTTTAATTTTTTGATCTTCATTCAAATAATATTTATAAACATTTATCTTAATGTTATGAATTATAATTATGAAATACAATGACATAATATTAAGAATGACTCAAATCCCATTATTAAAGTTATTTTGGTCATGTGTCCAAGATTTTCGTCTTCCTCTTATCACAGAGATTACCTTAACAGAACTATGAACCACAAGAAGGTGAAAACAGAAACACTATTGATTGCTTTTCAGAGGTCAGCTTGGATCACACCGTCTGCTCACTCACGAAGGCTATGATGCCACATATTGCAGATGGCACATTTTACAGGTTGTTCCCAGCAATGAATAACACATGACACAGAACACTCCAAAACGAAGTTGAGCAGCAGCCTGAACATTCCTTTCATTTGAATTTCATTATCTCAGGGGCTTGACATTCTCATCATGGAAGAGCACAGTGCTCTGTTTTGGGGTCCCTTTCATTACACATCTCCTTGGAATTTTTTCCTCCTCTTGGCAGCACATTCAACATGTAAACAACTCCACAGTACTTATGTACCGTGACACAACATTTCAAGCTAAAGGCCACCTACACAGTGGAGCATACTCATGCCCCATAAAGTGGCTAGTAAAATCTTCAACCTACTCACCCCCATAGATCTCACTAATTTGTATCGCTTCCATCACAATACTCGAGGACATTTTGTAGAGGTACATTAGGATACCAAACTGTATTTCTCTATCAGCATGAGGTACTGGTTAGTTTGTAATAAAGCCCAAATTACCTAATTTAATATTTAGCTAATTCCTTGCCCAATGTGGAGCTTGATAATAATTCAAATGCTGAGACTTCACTTGGTTTTAAAAATACCACTGAAAGGAAAAATTTAGACTGTGTGCCAAAAATATGTTCTGCTCTTTCTCAGATGGTAAAATTCTGTCCCTCTCAGCAGACCTGGGTAGACGTCTATCTTTTTCCCCCTCCAGAAGATGTTTAGGGAGAGGGCGTATGACCAATATGATTTCCATATAATAGATCTGTATTTGTACTTGGAGTTACAGAATCTTATTATTTCTATGGACATCTTTAAGAAAACTGTAAAATGATACCCTCCCTCATTTCATGATATAACCCACCACCATCATCTTCTATATTTATTGAACATGTGACTTGAACTCTATTAGGTACTGGAGATCAAGAGTTGAATAAGGCCATCTCCGCCCTCAAGGATTTGCAGTCTATATATATATATCCAGCATTTAAACATTCATCTTCTTTCCCATTGGCCAGAAAGTAAAGGGAAAGCTCTTGGAAAAATGAATAATGAAAATATTAGCCTAGTGAGGATTGTGACCAGGACTGCTAAAGAAATCAAACTTTGCTTAAGTGAGAAAGACCATGGGTAGGGTGAGAAATGATCTCCCTCTTTGCCCACCTTCAGCCCCTCCCTGCCCCGAGATATCTACCTCCTAATCCCTAGAGCCTATAAATGGTACCTTATATGGCAAAGGGGACTTTGCAGATGTGATTAAATTAAGGATTCTGAGATGAAGTGATTACCCTGGATTATCTGGATGGGCCTAATGTAATCACAAGCGTCCTTATAAGAGGGAGGCAAAGGGTCAGAGTCAGAGGGAGAAGGTGCAAAGACAAGAGCAGAGGTCTGAGATGAGAAGATGCTACTTTGCTGGCTTAGAACCTAGGAGAAGGGACCATAGGCCAGGGAATGCCAGCAGCCTCTAAAAAGTGGTAAAGGCAAGGAAACAGATTCGCACCCAGAGCCTCCAGAAGGAATGCAGCCCTGCTGACACTAGACTGCTCGACTTCTGACTTCCAGAACTGTCAGATAATAAATCTGTGCTGCCTTCAGTCACAAAGTTTGTGGCAATTTTTTACAGCAACAATAGGAAACTAACGCAGATAAATGCATGCACGCAAACATTCATAACAGCGCTATTCATAATAGCTAAATGGTGGGGAAAACCCAATGTACATTGGCAAATGAATGGAGAAACAAAATGTGGTATATCCATAGAATGGAATATTATTCAGCCAGACAAAGGAATGAAGTATTGATAATCTGCTACAACCTGGATGAACCGTGAAGACATTATGTTCAATTTATAAAGCCAGACACAAAAGGTAACATATTTTATGATTCTGTTTAAAGAAATATTCCAAATAGGTAAATCAATAGAGATAGAAAGCAGATTGGTGTTTGCAAGAGTCTGGGGGAGGCGACAATAGTCACAACTGCACAACGGTTATATGGTTTTCTTGAGATAGATGAAAAGGCTTTGGAACAAGATAGAAGTGTTGGTTGTACTTTGGGAGGCTGAGGCGGGCAGATCACAAGGTCAGGAAATCGAGACCAACCTGGCTAACATGGTGAAACCCTGTCTCTACTAATAATACAAAAAATTAGCTGGGCGTGGTGGTACGCACCTGTACTCCCAGCTGCTCGGGAGGCTGAGGCAGGAGAATCGCTTGAACCTGGGAGGTGGAGGTCGCAGTGAGTCGAGATCGTGCCACTGCACTCCATCCTGGGCAACAGAGTGAGCCTCATTCTCCAAAAAAAAAAAAAAAAAAAAGAAGTGGTGGTTGTACAACATTGTGAATCTACTGAATGCCAATGAATTGGACACTTCAAAATGGTTAATTTTATGTCATGGGAATCTCACCTTAATACAAAAATTAAAAGATGGGGAAAGACTCTTGAATTCTGCAAGGCTCCCTAACATAGTGGCTGAGTATATTACCCATAATTAGGAACTCAATAAATATTTATGAAATTAAATGGTATAAAATATTTGTGTCCTACAAATTTTTTAAATTAGTCATGACCATTCTAGTCTAAGTCTGTTGAATAAGGCAAGTTATCAAACTGAGTAAAGCTATCTTAGTTTTGAAACTAATAATGCATAGCTACAAAGTTAGAGACTCACATTTCCCTCTGCCTAGCAAACTTGAACCTGTTCTTCAACATCCCAGCCCAAACATCACCACCCTTGGAGCCTCCCCTACATCACCAAGTGCCACTTCCCTCCTGGACCTTCTAACTTGTTTGGTTCATAGATATCTAAGCACTTCCAGTTCTATGTCTCATCTGTCTCCTCACAGCAGTGTTGATGTCTCAAGGGTAAGAAATGGCTGTAATCTATTGACATACACTGAGCAAGAAGTGTCAAGTTGGCAAAGGAAAGTACTGACAATCAACCTAATGTTTTAGTTTGTCTTGTAAAGTAGCTCCAAAGACAATTCTAAAAGAGGAATTCCAAACTTGTTTTGAGTAATATCAATATATTAAAATGAATATATACTTGCTCAACGTGATAGCTGAAAGAAACTCTCCTTGGCTGTTAAAATTTTAATGTCTTTGCTAAAACCCATCCCTGTCTTTCTTTAATTGACCTGCTTCGTATCATGCCTCTGGCATGCACAGCACAGGCAGGCAGGCAGAAGCTCTTAAGAACAAAGTTTTCCAGAAATAAACACGTGTTAATTTGGTCTCTATAAGGATAAACAACAGGTCTTCGTCATTAAGGAAGACATGATTTATTATTTGTGCAATCAAGCTGCCACCTTAATACTGCCAGGTTTTTCTTAAGACATGGGAACATCCTCTGATAACAATGCAGTTTTGTGCTAAATTTTAAAGCAATTTGGGCCACTAAAGGTTTGGCAGGGGTGAGGGACAGTCAGTATAATTATGTACCTTCATTCTGTTGTCACACAAAACAAGGTAAAATTCTTAGCATTTTTCTTTGAACTGGGCCACTTCTTGAAACTTGAAACAGCACAAAACTTAAAAGCATTCAAGCAAGTTGAAATAAAAAAAATAGCATTCATCTGAAACTGCACCAAACTGATAAAAGAAGGTTTTACAAAGCTATGCTTGCAAATCTCCCAAAATTTGTAACCCAGTCTCATTTAGATGGCCAATCACTGGAAAGAAACTCACCTTACCTAAAAGAGCTCTGCAATTATCCCTGCCCCACCACTCTGCTTTACTTTTCTTCATGGTTCTTATCGCTTCCTGGCATTCAATCATACATTCACTTGTTGATCTGGTCACTGTCCGTTGGCCTCAATAGAATGTAAGCTCCATGATAGCAGGGACTCCATGTGTCTCATCACTGCCCCATTCACTGCACCCGGAAGAGCGCCTGACCCAGTAGGCACTCAATTCACATTTGCTAAAAATGTCTTTCGGCCGGGCACGGTGGCTCATGCCTGTAATCCCAGCACTTTGGGAGGCCGAGTTGGGTGGATCATTTGAGGTCAGGAGTTCGAGACCAGCCTGGTCAACATGGTGAAAACCCGTATCTACTGAAAATACAAAAATTAGCTGAGCGTGGTGGTGCATGCCTGTAATCCCAGCTACTGGGGAGGCCGAGGCAGGATAATTGCTTGAACCAGGGAGATGGAGGTTGCAGTGAGCCAAGATTGCACGATTACACTCCAGCATGGAGTGTAGAGACAGAATGAGACTTCATCTCAAAAAAAAAAAAGTATAGCCAAGGAATATGGTGTTATGAATGTTTGCTGAGGGCATCATGTGACTATTGTTTAAAATACAGTCATGTATACGTACAATAGAATTAGATAGTTTCTGTGCCAGAATTCTTATTTATTGTGAGATATATCAAATTTTTACTTGGTGACTCAGAATTTAAACTATATCACTACCTGTACAGTTTATTCAAAAAATAAATATTATTTAAGTTATAAACTTATTAGTTATTTATAACTTAAATAATCTTCATAAACAAATATTATTTATAACTTAAGCCACATACTATGAAAATAAACTACTTCTCACAACATCAAAAAGGATAATAAATACTATTAATAACTTACCGAATTAGTCAGTGCTGCATATTGATTTCCATTTCCCCTTGTGCAGCGTGTCTCCAATAGATATAATATCACTAGTGACTGTGTGAACTTTGCAATTGCTAAAAATGACTGGGTGAAGCTTATTATTTCTTATTTTCTTTATCATAATTTTAGAATATAACTTAATTGAAAGACTCTTTTTATTTTTTGAGATGGAGTCTCCCTCTGTCACCCAGGCTGAAGTGCAGTGGCACAATCTTGGCCCACTGCAAGCTCCACCTCCTGGGTTCACGCCATTCTCCTGCCTCGGCCTCCCGAGTAGCTGGGACTTTTCAGTTTACCTTCCCTAACACTGATGTCAAATATGCCAATGAAGAGTTTGAATAAAATGTTTTCATAAAATGTGAGAATGGGAAAAAGCAATTTTTAAAAATAGCATATTTTTAGACATGATTTAGTATATGTATTTTAAACTAAATTAATATATTAAATATTATAAGAAAAAAGCCAAATTACCTTCCCTAGAAAAAGAAATTGTTTTCAAACTCCCTAAAATGTATTAGTACATCTAAATTGCCCCTTACTATTAATATATGGAGGGAGAAAAAAATGTCATAATACCCAAATGAAGGCCCAGGTAGGCAGATCACTTGAAGTCAGGAGTTCAAGACCAGCCTGGCCAACATGGTGAAACCCCGTCTCTACTAAAAATACAAAAATTAGCCGAGCATGGTGGCACACACCTGTAGTCCCAGATACCCGAGAGGCTGAGGCAGGAGAATCACTTGAGCCCGGAAGGAGAAGGTTGCAGTGAGCCGAGATCATGCCACTGTTGCCTGGGCAACAGAGTGAGACTCTTGACTCGAAATAACAATGATAATAATACCTAAATGAGAGAGAAATTATTCTGAACTGTTGTTGAAAATCAGTTCATGGGAGTACAGCATACAAAGTTCGTTTTATTTTTATAAAAACATTTTGTGTGTGCATAGACCAATGCTCAATCCCTGAAGAATGAAAGGGGAATTTTTATATTTTACTCTAGACTTTTCTATTTTTGGTTTTGTTTGTACAGTCATTGTGTCCTGCTTTAAAAGTCAATAAATTATGTTTAAATCAGTTAACTGGAGAGCAGCCCATATTATATTGTCTGACCACATATGATGCACAATATTCTGGGTACACTCAGAGCACCCCCATAATAAGTTGCTAATGACATGGGTCTCTACCCCAGAGTAACTTGGGGTGAATGATATGAAACCCCTGCCTCCCCACCCACTCCCCACCCTGCCCCAATGTAAGCTATTATTGAACTTTTTTGTCTGTTAATTAGAACTAGCTATGAAATCTTGTGAATTCTTTTTTTTTTTTTTTTTTTTTCTGAGACAGAGTGTTGCTCTTTTGCCTAGGCTGGAGTGCAGTGGCGCAATCTTGGCCCACTACAACCTCTGCCCCTGCGTTGAAGCAATTCTCCTGCCTCAGCCTCCCGAGTAGCTGGGATTACAGGCACCTGCCACCACACCTGACTAATTTTTGTATTTTTAGTAGAGACGGGGTTTCCCCATATTGGCCAGGCTGGTCTCAAACTCCTGACCTCAGGTGATCCACCCACTTCGGTCTCCTAAAGTGCTAGGATTACAGGCATGAGCCACCGTGCCTGACCAAAATCTTGTTAATTCTTATGAGCAAGACGCAGTCATAGTTACTAATTCATATTCACATGCGATATCACCACAACATGGACATTTCAACTAGATTTTCTTCCATCTTCCTAAGTTGAGGACAGACTTGAGGCCAAAATCAGCAATTTAGGATTATATCACCACTCTTTTTTAATGTTGTGGGAAGCAGTTTATTTTCATGGTATGCAGCTTTTTTCGCATGGCTAAATTCCACCCTGTGTCTGTTTGAGTGGGAACATGTGTTCAAACTGCCCTTGAGGCGCTCCAGGCCTAAAGCTGGGACCGCAGCCGTGCCCTAGATCAGGTGAGGTGGTTACTAGACAGGCTGAGTGTGTAAAGGTTGGGCCAGGATGGTAAAGCTGCATTTGTCATTGTGCCTACAAGCTGAGACAGTGCCAGAAATCAGAGATAGAGACCACGGCAAACAGCTGATAAAAAATATATATTTTTAAATTCTAAATTTGGTTTAATGTCAGTCAAACAGAAAAAAAAATCAAGGTTCACAAGGACTTTTCTGGGTTGATAAGGATTTTTACCAACCTCATTAAGCTGCATTTTGCATCATTTGCATTTGGTTGCATTTCTCTAAACTGTCCTTTTCTCCTGAAATATTTTAAAAATCTATGTAATGAGATGGTCTATGTACATCATTGTGCTCCATAGAACATTTTGTAGCTTGGTAACAATGGCAGAAGCAGTGAGTCAGCCAGCATGCATTAAGTACTTACTGTGTGCCACACCTGTGTTAGGACTAAGGAAGCCAATGGTAAGGTAACATTGCCCTTGAGCAGTTTCCTGGCCAGTGGGGAGACCAGATGTAAACAAGGAGAACAGCACATCGCCAAGCAAAGCAGCAGGAACACACAGTACTTGGGATGAGAGGAAGAGTCTGGGGAGCCAGGACCCAGGACTACATGACCAGAGGTGGTGACACTGCTGGTGACGCAGGCAACTTGTGTGAGGTTTTGGGCTTGAATTTTATCCTGAGGGTGTGGGCAGGATCTCTGGAGATTTCTAAATTGGATGATGAGGAAACATTAAAAGATGTAACCTAGCTGTCCACCTCCACTATGTCAAGAACCAGGAAATCAACCGAACTGCAACTCAGCCCAAATAAATGCAAAAAATTCACAAACTCCAGCCCATACAAGTGAATCATATACTACTCAGGGCCTCAGTGGGGTCTGCGTACTATTATTTTGAACAAAAGGAAAACACTCTTGATTATTTGGTTTCCCAGACCACAAAAAAAAAAAAAAAAAAAAAAAAAAGAAAATAAAGAAAACAACAGATTAGGAGGAGGGGAGACAGGAGCTGCCAGAAGCAAAATGTGAGAGGTGAGCAAGGCAGGAACAATAGGGAGCCAGAACAGGGGGACCTGGGGCCAAGTGACCACCTTGGGAGGTAACTGAGAAGAAGAAATGAGCTAATGTTTGCAAAGATTTAAAGTCCACGTAGGTGCGAAATGAATCTATGCTACATAACACTTACTACTCAAGCTAAGTACAATCAACCCTTAACCACAGATGAGGAAAGTGAGGCTCATGGATATGCCCAAGGCCCCATACTAGCAGGTAGAACAGGCTCAGCCAGGAACTGCGTTCTTCTTTTCCAACTCTAATTCCATTTCTTTGCACAATCCCACACTATTCAAGGGTTGGGGTATGTTCAGTTTGAGAAAGCCAGTAAATGTGATTAAATATAAGAAAGAGTTGCAATTTAATGATTCTCATGCAAAATAGAAATTAAAATAAAGTGTTAGTGGTTGACAGGTGAGCTTCCTTGTAGCTGCTGGTTTTCCAAGTCCTGTGCTACTCTAGAGAGAGAGAGGCAGGAACTGTGGGAATGATTTGCCCTTCTGCACTGAGGAGGCCTGAGAGGGCTCTGGATCCACAGGAACTCATTTGCGTCCTCCTGAGTTTTCTTTGTTGTCAATTTACACCAAATTGAAGAAGCCAGAATGAAACCTGTGGGGGCCTCCTGATATTTTCTGTAGACCTGTTTCATAAGCCAGGTGTCTACCTTGGTCTCTCCCTATAAGGTGTCCACATTCCCTACCCAATCCTCCAGTCCCTTCTCTGGAACTGGATCTTCAAGCTCAGTCCCTGTGTGAAAATGCTAAGGCTTCTTTAATGAACCTGCTCTTGTTTTTTTCCTGGAGGTTTTCACTGTCCCCCATCTGCTACCCACCTGCCATATAAGTATATGCCTTCCATATGCATGCTCCACTAATTAATGAGCCTCTATTGGAATTTCCAGCTGATTTCCAGTCCCTGATCACCTAGTTGCATATCCTAGTACAGAGAGCTTCAACATAACTGATGGCGACGGTTGTGTTTTGTGACCAAAACTGTGAAAAAAGCCTGTCCTCCAGTGAGTCAGCCTTTGAAGCCAGGACAAATACAACCACATTTCCCTAAAAACAATATTGCATGCATCCCAAAGGGTAAACTGTGCTTGGCTTTCCCTTTGCAGAAAAGTCAATGAAATCACATTTGGCATGGCCTATGCCTTGTGGGTTGGCTGATGGCCAAGCATATACTCAAGCAGACATGGATTTGATATGTCAGGGCAACATTTTTCACGTGCAGTTAAGCTGTGCATGAGGCTGCTCTCTGAAAAAATAAATAAACTTCTCTGCCTTAGTTTCATATCTATAAAAGCAGAACTGATGATTTGAAGTGTTTACATAATTCACCGGAGAACTGTGAGAAACGAGCTATATTTGTAAGCATTTTTTAAGATGAGAGGAATTTGTTAAAGTATGTACAGCATTTTTTTTATTTTATTTATTTTTATTATACTTTAAGTTCTAGGGTACATGTGCATAACGTGCAGGTTTGTTACATATGTATATTTGTGCCATGTTGGTGTGCTGCACCCATCAACTCGTCAGCACCCATCAATTCATCATTTATATCATGTATAACTCCCCGATGCAATCCCTCCCCCCTCCCCCCTCCCCATGATATGCCCCAGTGTGTGATGTTCCCCTTCCCGAGTCCAAGTGATCTCATTGTTCAGTTCCCACCTATGAGTGAGAACATGCGGTGTTTGGTTTTCTGTTCTTGTGATAGTTTGCTAAGAATGATGGTTTCCAGCTGCATCCATGTCCCTACAAAGGACGCAAACTCATCCTTTTTTATGGCTGCATAGTATTCCATGGTGTATATGTGCCACATTTTCTTAATCCAGTCTGTCACAGATGGACATTTGGGTTGATTCCAAGTCTTTGCTATTGTGTACAGCATTTTTTAAAAAATTTCATTTCTTACTAGTCCTGCGTTTAAAACATAATTTTGTGGGACGTGAGTTTGTTTGACAATAACCCAGGTGCTCAAGGGTACACTGGGAGTTTTCGTAGTTTCGAGGTTCCATGAAAACTTTCCCTGAGACGGCTAAAGACAAAGTCCACATCTGTTAGTATAAGAGACACCTTTGTTTATGGAGCATTAGGGCTGTGACAAAAAGACTGACATAAGCCAGGAAATTTAGGAGTTAAAGCTGGAGATTTATTCTAAATGTATGCTACAGAGCTCCTGGTTTTCCACGAAGTCTGGATTTTAAAAACAAAGTTGGCTTTAATTTTCAACTATCTGGCTTTTTTCAACTATTGTCACAGTCATACAGTTATTCAAACAAATGTCTTTGAACTTCCTTAACTTAAAAAAGTGGCCCTAAGGTTAATGAATGTTGTGAAATTCTTATTGTTTGAGCAAACGAACTGCCCCCTCCACCGATTAACATGTTGTGTAAGTACCACAAGCAAGCATGATTGGTGCTGTGAAGACTATAGAGTCTCACACAGGGAACCTAAGATATTTTCACTCTTTATACCATACTGACCATTCTCAAAAATTGGGACTGTCTATCTTTCCTTTTATCCCCTTATTCAAAATGCCCCAAGTCAAGTTGCTTTAAAAATGGAGGGTTGCCAAATTTCCGTTACTAAGAAAGTAAGACCCACGATATGAAGTGCAGAGGCATGCAGCAGGTGGTAAATTAAAGACAAGTTGGGTGTACAGTTTTAAGCAAGTCTCAGCCAACGATACAAAAGCTACCGAGTGCCTTTCCACAGTAAGTGGAGGAAGAGAAAACAGAATGCACCACCATTCCCATGCAACAGTCTCAAAGAAAGATGCTTCTTTGTGTACAGGTCAATGCTGTGTACCCTTCAATAGGGTATTTCAGAGCATTTTTGTGCATGGCACAAGATCTTTAGCATTCTAATAATAATGTGCTTTCACACTGGCAATAAGCAAGTATCTTAATAGCACATGAAACAGTAGAAACCCATTTTGTCTGAGTGGCTTCATTATATGTTTCTTAGACCAATAATGGGTCTCACCAGGGCAGTACAGAGGAATTATCTGTGAAACATTTCTTAAAAGTACCCCTTTCTTCCCTAGGGAGATTCTGAATTAGTGGGTCTGGAGTGGGGCTGGTATGGCTCTTGATCGATGATAGGTAGACAGATGAATAGATGATAGGTAGGTAAGTAGGTAGGTAGATGGATGGATGGACAGACGGACACACAAACAGGTAGGAAGATTTTAATTGCACAAGTGATTCTAATGGGCTCTTCAGTTGAAGAACTGCTGCTTATATTAAATTGCATATGACCACAGCATTTAATTCCAATAAGAATTAATTCAGAGTTTCTATATAAGTAGTAGCACACAATAAAAGACACAGCTCAGGCTTGAGTTCAGCTAGTGTATTCATTTGCCTGCTTATGGAACACACATCCTCTGCCAGGTACGGTACTCAGTATAAGGCTCAAGAAGGAGACGTGGCCCTGTTCTTGAGGAGCATGTGAAGCAGCATAACGGGATATCTGCTATGTGTTCCAATAGGGGTAGAAGAGTGTTCTTGGGGAGGATAGGAGTGGAGAGGAGTGAGAACACTCATTCTATCCAGAGCAGTTGAGGATGGTTTGGAGCAAGTGGGGACACTTGAGCTGGGGCTAAGACAAAGAGGAGGCTTTTCAATATGGCAATAGGTGACATGCAAGTGAGAGGTTCTGGGGAGAAGTGGTGGGGGCTGGAGCAGGAGGGGCAGTTACGAACACATTCAACCCCCATCCCACCCCAGCCTCCCCTGCCAGTCCCTGGTAGTGCCTCCCAATACTAGAAGCTTCACTTGCATAAACATTTGGAGTTTAAAACCCTCTGTCACTGACAGCTTCTCAAGTGATGCTCATGACCATGTGAGGTAGTTAAGTCAAACATTATAAAAAATGGTTTTACTAAATTGCGCTGTTTCTATTAGAAGGCATGTATTAGCCTTGTTGTAAAAAACATCATTTATTAACCAAAACACCAGAAAAGCAAGTTATCAAAGCATCCCTGGGCTTTAATATTTAAGGTCACTGTCAGTTTAAAATGATCTGAAACTCATTCTGGAGTGTGTGTGTGTGTGTGCGTGTGTGTGTTTGGAGCAGGAAGTACAAGGTGGAACAGGACCTATTTCTCTATCACTAAAAAGCAGGGCGCCTGTGGTAAGTCACATGGATACAGCAAATATAGCATTGATGTCTAATCGTGGCTCTGACCCAGCCTCTTGGTACAGATACACTTAGTGATGATTAAATCATAGCAGTGCTATTTGGGTTCTAACAACGTACCTCTTCTATTATACAGAATTTGACAAGGGATGTTTAACATCTCTTATTAGTTAAATTTCACATGTAGTCTCTTCAGAAATAGTTTTTGCCACTGTGGTGAATCTTCACTTTTAGTATTTAATTTGCCTGTAAGATGTTGGAAGAGAAACCGACCTTCCTGATTAGGAAGTAGGTGACTAAGTCTCTCCTTAACCACCTTCTTTGATCCAGTCTACAGACTCCAGAAAGATGGATTATATAAAGTCTGGTTTCAGTTTCCTTTGTTCCTATCCTGATACATTGCCTGGAAGCAGTACTTCACCTCTGCTCTTTTCTTTCAGCCATTTCCTTGGAGGTCTCATTAATCTCACAGCCTCACATCTCACCTGGAAGCAGATAATTCCCAAGCACAAAATCTCAGCTAGACTGGCCTGCTAGACTGGAGTGAGGAAGGAGGGAGAGAAAGGGGGAAAAAAAGAGAGAAAGAGAGAGGACTCTCACAGTGGTTGTCACCCTCATGGCTCATTAGAATATAGTGGGGAGTTTTTAAACAAATACCAATGTCCTGACCCCACTCCAAAGTCCCTGATTGAATTTGTCTAGGGTGGGGCACAGAGATGGTTATTTAAAAGATTTCCAGGTGATTCTAATGAGTGACTAGAGTTTAGAATGACTACTCTAACTCTTTGGAAGACATAAAAGATGTCTATGATGTGGCATCTGCCCTCAAGACTTTTAAACCTGGTTGGGAAGGAAAGACTCAAAAGGAGGGTAATCTCAGATGAACTTCCAGTAAGTACAAAACTGGGTGTTGAATCCCATCAATGCCCTGAGAAAATTCAGGGCTTGGAGACCAGTTGGGAAGATGTTATAAGACTGGATATGTGCTGGGCCTTGACATAGGGCTGGGATTGCAGTAAGTTTCCTCTCCCCTTCCCCACTGCCACCACCTCCATCAAGAGCCTTCTAAGTGGATTTCATTCTTAGGAGCTTCCACTCTTGCTTCTCTCCAGTCCATTCTTCCCAATGTTGTAAAACCCTTCAAAGGCTCCTGAAAGCTGGTAGGACAGAGGCCAAGGCTCAAGGCCCTCCCAAATTGGTCTAAGGCCCCGACTTCTCATCAGGCCCCAGCCACACTGGCCTTGTTGCTCAGGCTTCCCAGTCAACGTCCTGTCTGGGGGCATCTGAGTCTGGAGTAGCCTCCACCCCAACCTCATTCTCTATCCAAATAGCACTTGATTAACTTGGCAGCACTAATTACAACCCCAAGCATTTTGTCTGTTCATCACTAATTTTGCTTTCTCTACTAGAAGGAAGGAGCATGCTGACAGAAGCTCTATCTCATTCTCTCGTATCCACACTAATTAGGACATTGCGTGGCACAGAGTGGGTGACCAGGAAACATCACCAGGATATATGGATGAATTAATGACTGAATAGTAAGGAGGAGAAGGTGTTCTAGGTGGGAAGAAGAGCAAGAATGAAGGTACAAATGCTTTTGTGGATACAGAACAGACAGTGGAACAGACTGGTGGATGTAGAGGATACATGGAAGATATAGGTCAACAGGTCAAATATAATCGTTACTAATAACAATAAATATAAGGATTTGAACTTGACACCTGTAAAGGTATAAATGCTGTGCAGGGACTGAATGATTCAGGTCTAAGAAGGGAAATCATGATTCTAAAGTCCAGTCCTGAGGCACAATTTCAATCACTATTCTTAATTAGAACATTAAATATTTGGAAAAAAATTGGTTTATGTGAAAAAAATTCAAAATGTAACTTTAGGGAGATAGCTGGATGTTCGGAATTATCTATAAAAATAATAAAAGAGCTACCTATCAAAACTATTAGGCAGATACTTTATACCAAATGGTAGGAAAACCTGAAACTTTGAAACCATAGCTCTGAAACCTGAAACTGAAACTTTGAAACTATGGCTTCTCTTGACATAAATATCAAAGTTTAAATGAGATTATTGTTTCACTGTGTGTTTGTCAAATCTTGTAGTGGTTCACAGAGTAATATAGAGTTTGGAAAGAGTCACGTGGAATGTAATGTCTTAGCATTACTAGTGAAAGAAAAAGGACTATTCAGGCACAGGTGTGGTCAGATGAGACCAAGGCACAGTTACTCTGTGGTCTTTCCTCTAATTATGATCTCTCTGGAAGAAGAAGAGAGAAAAAGTAAAATTCTTTCATATTCCAGAAAGGTGTGTCTGCATTTCATTTAAATATCATTAAAAATATATGGGGAAGCCTCTTTCCATAATTTCTGTTAATGACTGTAATATTATCACATCCTTCAAATGAAAATTTTGAATAATTTTTTTTACAATGGTAACAGATTTCACAGGTGGGCTCTATCAAAAAGCATTCTATTTTATAAATTGTCATAAATTTTTGAATGTTCATGAAAGGAACACTTCACAACTATATTTTGTCTTACCCATGTACTAACTTCTATCCAATCGGGTATTCAGATGTATAATAAGATCATATGACACTGATGTTTCCAAATTAATTTGCTTTTTAAAAAATTGCTCCAACTTAATTAAACGTCATTTAATGTTTGTTGATTTAATTCAACAAACATTTACTATACACTTACTATAGCCCAAGCACTGTGCTCAATGCTATGGAAAACACAAAGACCAAGAATCCCCACTCTCAAAGCAATAAGACAACATGAAAAGTGATGAATTGAATTTTGCTATTGTTACAAAAGGCTGGATTCAAGTTTATAAACCACTGGCTTATTTATTGGGCAAGATCTTAGCCTCAGGTACTTATGTGTAACTTGGGGGAGATACTTACTTACAGAGTGACTGCAAGTATTAATGATGTGACATGTGTAAAATACCTAACTTGATGCCTACGACATAAAAGACACTCAAATAAGTAAGATTCCTTCCTTTTAAGACATTTGACATTTAGCTAAATATGATTTGCCTTTGTTATATATGTTCTTCGTACCTGATTTACAAAAATAGAACTTTGAAGTTGACTTTTTACATATAATATCTCACATCATCTATTTTTAATATTTCATGTGACTTGTTATATTTGGATACATAAAATCTGTGCATGACCCCCAATCTCATAGCTGTCATTGAATTCCACTCCTTTCCAATGCAGGTTTAAGGCCTAGCTCCCTTTCCTTCTTCACTTCATGGGATGGTGATGTTTATAAGCAGTGAAATGTC
This sequence comes from Rhinopithecus roxellana, assembly GCF_007565055.1. NCBI lineage: Eukaryota > Metazoa > Chordata > Mammalia > Primates > Cercopithecidae > Rhinopithecus > Rhinopithecus roxellana. Next base: position 145,921,283 of record NC_044552.1, read on the forward strand.
AGAGGCAAGGAAAGAGAAGAGAAATCCTGGACACAGATGACACAGATATTTAATTTCTAAACAACCAAGCACTGATACTTATGGAAGTAAGATCATGAAATGTACATATTCATATACATGTGCAGTGGAATTTCATGTACATGAAAGGTACATACTTATGGAAGTATCAATGCTTGATTGTTTAGAAATTAAATATCTATGTTAAAAGTTACTTTACCAAAAGTAACTTTTTGATAACTTTGCTAGTTGCCAAAAATGACTTCCTATATTTGGAAACAGGAAGTTGAGAAGAACTCAGGAGAGGAAGAACGAGGTAAAAACGGAAAGAGAAACTGAGAATGAAGGGATCTTAACAGTGCATTCCAAATTGGAGTTATCTACCTTGTAACTAGGTATCCCCTGGAGAACCTGAGGTTAATATGATTGGGAAATGCTGCATTCTATATTCCATCTTAGAAATTCACAACAAATATTAGTACCCACAGGAAATTATATGCCAATTCTATCAGCATCTTTCTTTTTTTTGAGACAGAGTCTCACTCTGTTACCCAGGCTGGAGTGCAATGGTATGGTCTCGACTCACGGCAACCACTGCCTCCCGGGTTCAAGCGGTTCTCCCGCCTCAGGCATCAAAGTAGCTGGGACTACAGGCATGTGCCACCACACCCAGCTAATTTTTGTATTTTTAGTAGAGACGAGGGTTTCACTATGTTGGCCAGGCTGGTCTCGAACTCCTGACCTTGTGATCCACCTGCCTTTGCCTCCCCAAGTGCTGGGATTACAGATGTGAGCCACCACGCCCAGCCTCAGCATGTTTCTTAACATGCTAAGAAACCTGTTGAATGCTGTTAAACTCAACAATTCTTAAAATTGCCTGAATGCTAAATTCTTTGCATGTGGAGGTTGGGTGGGGAGTTTATTTAATAACCTATGGAATTAATATGGAATGGCATATAATTTAGAAAATGTTGATTACTGATTCTTCTTTCTATCACCAAAATGCATTTTGGCTTGTGCTTTCTTTCTTTTCTAACAGTTGTTCTCAACAGAAGCCATTTGACAAGCATTTCTATTTCATCTTGGTGATACAGAAAAATCACAATTCATTCTGCCTTTGGAAAGATGAGTGGTTGCAAAGAAAGAAACACTCAGAACCAATTCCAGTGATCCTGAAACAATGGTAAAAACTTAATTTCAGAAACAAAGACTTTGTCCTGCTTGTGCACACTCTTGGGCCATGACTGTCAGTTTACTCTCAGGAGGTCACAGTCACTCACTATTAGAGTAAAACTAGGAAGATAATTTAGTCCCACTTTCACAATACTTTTATGTTTATATATGAACTTATTTTTCCTTTTGGCATTTTTATTTTAAAACTGTTATTTTGATAATAATACTAGCATTTTGAAAACAGATGTTCCAAAAAAGAGATTATTTATCAATTTTTAACTTTTGCTTAGAAAAATATCTTTACATGAATCCTGGATGTGTCTAAGAATATTTATTTTGTGAAATATAAAATGCCAAAATAGCACAATGGGCTTCACAATAAATGCAAAGGAAAGTACTGTAATTTGCTTGGTAGTTAATAAAATGTTAAATAATAATCTTTACAACATAAGGGGCATTTCAGAGGATAAGAATGAATTTCTTTTTTAATTAAAAAGAAAATCTGTTCTAATTTTTTATTAAGTTTTTTTAGAAGAGATAGCAACATTACATTCTCCTACATCAAGACTGACAGTCCCCTAGTTAAAGAATCCACACATAGGTACATATATTAACAATACACATGCAAATGTATGTGTACATATTATGTATGTATGTGTGTGTATATAACATTAATACATTTCTAAAAAGTATCATCGTTGGCAGAATTATAGATAGCAAGACCAAGATATCATGAAAGTAGAGGATTAAAGGAAAAAAAATTTTTATTGCATAAAATAGAGTTTGCAAACATAGTCAAATATTCTAGAAAGCATCCTCTTTCAAAACATATGCATTGTTATTGGATGTCTGTCCCATTCAGTAACCCTTCTCCTGAATCACTATCTTCAGCTGTTCAGGAACTTTGGCATGACAACTTCGGCTGCTAAAGTTTTGAACCAGCTTGAAATAAAATGTCTTTGTGCTTACATTTTCTTATGCAACAGCCTGGCCTTTACCCTAATTATTTCAATGCTTAGGAGTATGTGTCTCTTTGCCTGGTCTTATTTCCATCTATTAAAAAAAGATGAAGCATTTGAAAGTTTCCTTTCTCTGTAACATTCCATAGGATCTCCCACAGACTGGAGGGAGAAGGGGCAGGAATCCTTTTTAATCCTTTAAGTCATCAGTGAACCAACTACTATGGCTAGTGGGCAACACACAAGGTATTTCAAACCCAACAATGTCAAAATGGAACTCATTGTCTCTCTCTTAAAACTCACTTTATGTTCAGTAGTGCAGGACTATTGTCTTAAATTCTCTAACTGGAAACCTCCAGGGTTTTGACTTTGCAGTACTCCTTACCTAAAACTCCACTCATCGTGCTCTGTTGATGCATATCCAATGTATCCCCCAACCCCATGCCCATTGCACCACCCACATTAATTTCCAATTCTACTTCTGAGACAGCCACTTGACTAGTCTCTTTGCTCAGAATTGCTCACTTTCCCACACTGTCATCCGCACCTCTTTCAGAGCCATGCTGCTGGAGCATATATTTATTTGTTCATAAAGCAATCTGCTTCAATCTTTTGATGGCTCTCTAAAACGCCAACATGCATTGTATGTTGCCATATGCCAGCCATTGTACCAAAAGCTTTACAGGAGTTATCTTATTTTCTCTTCACAGCAATCCTATGAGATGGGTACAATTATTGTCACCACTTACCGATGAGAAAATTAAAAGCATAGAGTTTCTATTACTTGTTCACAGTCACTGGGATGACAGGTGGCAGAGCCAACATTCACCTAAAATTACCTGATGCTCTCGACTACTCCACTCCAAACCTTTCCTCAGTCTGACTCCAAAGAGCTCTCGAGTCTGTTTTGCAGGGAGCTGGCAGACTGTGACCTTCTCAAACTCAATGATTGTACATCAATGGTCAAAAGCCTTTGAACCACTGAGCTAGAATGCACAGTGAAGGCTCGGGGGCTCTCAGCAGCTGCCACCTCCCCTCCAGATGAGTATGGCTCTTTCAACCCACACATGGTAACTGAAGTATCTTGATATCAAGTAGGGAAAACCCAAAACAATAAATTCTGCAGAACTTTTTTTTTTGTTTTTTGTTTTTTTTTTTTTTTTTTTTTTTTTTTTTTTTTTTTTACAGTACTCTGTACTGTAGAACTGGAATTACATTTCAAAAATTGTGTTTCAGATAAAAAAATCACACACCAATCAACTTTGCCTCCGAATGTCTTATCACAATTCATTCACAAGAACCACTTAATGGAGGTGAGGATAGTGGCACTGGCAGAACGCTGATGGTACTTGTAGTCACGGGTTTGTCATTCTAAAGCACCATCTATTCGACTTGTTATATAACTTCTAAGAATAAATAGCCGTTTGAAAAAAAGAAGAAAATGTTAGATATTGCTAAAATTGCCCTGACATATTCCACACACACAGTTTGATAAATATTTTATTGTTATTCCAGGAAAAGCTTTTAAAGGAATACGTAAGCCAGCAATTATGTGGAAGGGATGTCTCCTTCTCCGAGATAGTAGGAATGTCAGCTCTTTGCTGCTAAGGAGAGAAAGGACGGATTCACAATGGCATGATAGCTGAAATGTACACACACGCACCAAAAGGGCCGGAGTCCCAAGCAGCGCATCTTTCTTTACTTATTAACAGCAGAAACCATGCACAAATATCCTGATGCAGTGTTCTATCTGACTTGAATAAATGAGGGACATTCAACCCGTGTGGGGCCATTGCTGTGCTTCTGCCTGTCAATTATCCAAACTCCCACGCAGAAAGCCTTGCTGGAAGAAGGCCTGGCTCCTTGAAACTAATGATCCAGTTGTTAGTACTAGTGCCCAGCTCTAAACTACTAGCTCTGAAATCCATGGACTCAACCCATTTTTGATTAGAAAAATTTAGGCAAATACTCAACATCATTATCTTCTTTAAATTAATTTGGATAAACTGTAGTGCTCCAAGTTATTTCAGATTTTTTTTTGTCACCTACCAGTACTATCTTAAATGCTTTCCTTAACAGTCAATATAATGTATTGAAATGTGTGTATGTAATGGATGTTTACATTTTCCTCTTGTAAGAGAGGCTGCTTACCTCATCAAAAAATTACCATGAAAAGTGATCACTGACAGCCAATTATAAGCCATTATAAGAAGCATGCTATTTCTGAAATACTCAAATTATGTGATTTAAAACCTGTTATTCTATTCAAAGGTATCTATGACTATATTTGAGATTACATCTAAAATTTGAAATGATATAGAAATTGCTAGTTTATAAGCCACTCTGCACAGTGTTTAAATAATCTTAAACTCATCAAGAGCAGAGGTATTTTATTAATTGCATTTAATAACATAACTAAAAATTGTGAAAACATCCCCCAAAGCTCTAGTTACCCAAAAAAGAAAAATAACCCTTAGCATTTTTAAGCCTACATAAAGTCTGCCACAGGAGTTTCTTTCCTTTTTTAAAATGGCCTTTAAATAAATATATGAGTCAGTTTAAAAAGGCATTTACTTGGATTAAAGTGATTATTCTGCCAGAATGTCAGTATAATAAATTGTGGGTGGCAGAAGTTTTAAATGAGGTTAAATTAGAGATTCTAAGTTTATTTATTTATTTTTTACTCACTCTATTGCTGTAATTAGAGAAGCTTTTGGTTGATCTTCAAATTGTGCCTTGTCATGGAATACCATGCCTACCTGCTTTTATGATAAGTCCTATGGTGTATTTTCTAAATGATCAGAATGGGGGTATAATCCATATGCATGCATCCAGCTTTCCTCCTGCTGCTACTACACACACATCCTTATACTTGTTTCATTTCTTCCACCACCTTTCATCCCTGATACTATACTCTTCCACTTTATTTCAATATCTTCAGTGGCAAAGACCAAATTATGTTAGTCACAGAGTTTTGTTCCTGGTAAGCTATTTCATAAAAGAACCTAATACACACTGACTTTAAAGTCTCTGCTAGTCTATGCTACCTGCACTGAGGACTGAACTAGCTCAATTTCATAAACAAATATGTTTCACCACCAATGGGTGGTCTCGTAGAATGTGTTTTAAATGATGTAACCTCTTAGAAGAGCTGACCATGTCTCAAGGCATGGGAAGCATCACCTTCAAGCTGATACCAGCTGAGAAACTGAACTAATGAGCTTCAGGAGACAGATAATCCATAACACAGCTGGGAGAATTCTGCTTGAGTGCCGATAACACTGAAATGGGGCATGATCTCACAGTATATCTCCTCTAAAAGTTCAATACAGCAAAGTAAACAGAAAAAAGTTCCACCTGATAATTTTATGCTAATTATTTAATTGACATTAAAATACTTCAACCATCATGTTTATCTAGTTATCAAGTAAAGATATTAAAAATAAATACATTTTTAAAGGTTCACGATTGACCACTAATGTCTCTACTCTGAAATTAAAATATCAGAGGCTATCAAAACATTTTCGACATTGCATCCTAACGATGAAGATGAAAGCATCAGACCAAAGAGCTCTTATGCTGTTACACTGTGCATATTGTAATATTTATACAGAATTTTTGCTCAGCTCATTAACTTAATTCCATCTACCTCGTGCCATCCCTTAGTAATAGTTTTTTCACTAATTGTATGCATTTTCCACCCACTGCTCTGAGCACAAAAGAATCAAACACCACACTTGCTGCAGCCTAAATAAAATAGCAGTAGTCTTCACAAAAGGTGAATTTGGAATGACAATCTGCATTCCCAGTTCCTAAACTTCAAAGTAAACACTAATTGTCTTGTGGACAATGCATCGGGGTACACATATTACACGCGTCCCAGTCTTGAACATTTAAGTGCGAAACGAGAGCAACAAATAGGCAAACCTTCCGCAGCAAAGGATGCGGGCTGCAAAGCAAGCCAGCAGCTATGAAGAATTCATGCTTGTTTTACCTACCGACGTTGTCCATGTCTCAAGAGTGGTGAGGCGAGTTCTGTAGCCTGGCAGCCGGAAAGCCCTGGCTCTTCTGACTAACGAAGCACCCTGTCCTTCTGCTGATTATCAGCCCTTGCTGGCACACTGAGCATACTTCATGCACTGTCTGCAGGAGACACCGCCAGGAAATTTATATCTCCAAGGATGACAAACAGCCATTAGCTCCATTACAGGCTGATTAAGAGGGACTGAGCCTATCAAGTGGGTACTTGAATCCCCTGGGGGTTCCACCTCTGCTCTGAGCTAAGGAGGGGAAAAAAAATCACTGCAATGTTGAATGTGTTGTACATTTCAGGAAAAAAAAGTGCACATGCTATGCAAAACACAGAGCTTTCCAAAAGATGCCAGGGCAAACAGGAGCAGGAAGAGGCACTGGTCATGAAAAGGTAAAAAGGAACATTTTAAAATACAATACATTATCCTTTCCTTGGGGTTAGTCTAAATATGGTTCAGCCTTTATCATTGACATCACTGAATGACTGGGCAACTTTTCAATTTAAAATTTTAAAGTGTTTTGGTTGTTGTTGGGGGAGGAGGCAGGGAGTAGCAGATAAAACATTGAAAAATAAAGACTATCTTTAATATCTCTGCTCAAAATATATATTAGGAAGTTGAGTATTGCCATTCCATTTTAGTTATGTTCATCATGACTAATTCTTCTATTTCTGATCAGAATTTCTGCTCACCTATCCTAATAGATCAATTCAAAGTATTTTCACCAAAGGTCACTAAAAATACAAGAAAGAATTGTCAAAAGAGGTTAGGGGATTCTACAGTCTGTTATAATCTGTGGCTAAAGAAATGTGAAGATCAGGAAAGACTGACTAACACAGAAAGACCCTACTTCACTTCTTTTCTTTAATTTGGCTGTGTAAAGACGACTCTCAAAGACATCAAAAACTGCTTATGCTCTCAGGACACAAGGGTGAGCACAGTGCTGGAGAAATCAGGTGCCAGGCCTTGTGGCTGTCATGACATTAGATGCTGGGGACAGCACAACTGTTTTCTGCATTTTCTCAAATATAGTACAAAGATTTATAATGACCTCATAGGACCTACGATAAAATGAATCTGCAGTACAGTTAGGCTCTCCAGGTCTTTCATACCAACAGATTTCTAAAAAACAGTTCATAGTGTTATATCCCCAGAGTTGCTAAATTTGAAAGGCAATTTGTTTATTAAGCATTTCTTTATGCCATTGGAATTCCTAGTGACACACCAGTCGCAAATTATTTATAGTCTAGTTTCCCATTGTAACAGCTTCTAGGTTTAAGTATTTTTGTTTTTAATGTAACTTCAAGATTTCCTATAGATATGAGGTTCTTTTATTGTTTAAACAAAACATTTTGTTTATGTCAGTGATAGCTCAGAAATGTTTTCCTCAAAGAAAAACTGAATTTCTCAGTGACTTTTAGCCTGAGATTTTTAACTCTGTCATTTCAATTCTGTCATACAATTTTAAAGATATATCACTCTACAAATTAAAAAAAAAAGATTCTTTGTGGATTTTTTAAAAAATTTGCTTGGATCCCATAAGACTGAAATCACTGTGGTTTCTACACCTCATCAACTTGCCCTGATTAAGACCTGCCAACTATCCAGAGTAAGTGTTATAAGCTCAAAATCTAGGACAAACTAACTATTTTTAAGAAAAAAAAAAAAAAAAGAAGAGCTAACAGGGAAATAAAGATAACAGAGAGAGAGATACATCATCAAGACTGAGATTTGGGTAAGGAGTAGCTAAGAAGTCTCATCTATTGGCAGTGCCTATTGCCTAATAGGAATATATTTATATTAGCTTTGTCCACAGTTCAAAATGTGACTCTGAGTTATTTTTATTACCACCGTTAGTCCTTAAATGACAAATGGATCATGTTCCAAAAGTTCATTTTATTGGTCATTCGAAACACACTTTTTTTTCCCTAAATACTGACTGGCTTCCAAGGACAGCCCATTTAGCACTCCCTAACTCACAGTGCCATTTGTATAAAATCTAATCTTTACCCACAATTCTAAAATCCAGAACGTTTTGAAAATATTGTTGTTTTTTGTAAGTTTGGCTCCAAAATGCATTTAGCATCATAACTTGAAGTGATGTGATGCTATTAAAAATCTTTACTTATCCCACTTAGAGCAAATAATCATGTTTGCTACAGAAATGTTTAATATTGCAGGTTCTAAGAATCTTCCCAGACCCTGCTAGGAGTGATTCATAATAAGTAGCATATGTTTTCTATTACCTTTCTAAAATAAAATTCTGAATTCTAAAACACAACTGACTCCAAGGGCTTCAGTTGAAGGACTGTGGTCCTTCAGTCCATTTTTGCAATTTAAAATGGTAGATGGCAAGCATTTGTGATGATGGATGCGTTCATTAGCCAGATTAAATCATCTCACATTGTACACATATATCATAATATCACATCATACCCCATAAATATACACAGTTACAATTTGTCAATTTACAATAAAATAAAATGGCAGAAAATAATTCTTAATATTATTTTGTCACAGGATTCCCTTATGTATTTAGGAACTTACCATCTCTCTCCCTTGCCTGCAAATACTCAAACATCTCCACTCAGAGATAAACAAGAAATGGGCAACATAGAAAAATGTCCAGAAATCAGAAAACTAATGTTGACTGTCCATTATAAATTAAGCCCTGTCCAAAAACTGCATTCATTGCCAAGGACATAGCTGCTTTCCATTTCTCTGTATTGGTAACTGGCCCCACCACTACCCTTCCTCTGTCCCTCCCCAGCATCAGAGGAAGGGCAATGCAACCGTGAAAAACACAGTAAGTGGACCATTTTCCTCAAGCTCCAGTGAGAATCCACTCCCTTCCTTGATTTAATTCACACCCACAATTAATATGCTGTAGCTGGGGAATGCCTGGTTATAAAATGTTCACCAGGCCCTTTCCAATGGCCCCAGAGATGCTGTGGGCATGGTACAGGCATCAATAAGGCTAATGTTCTCCATTATGTTTCTAAATATGGGGTTAGTTCCCATTTTTATTAATCTTCTCATGAGTATATACTCAGCTTGCCTAGAATTCGACAAACTTGTTTGAGGTTGGGGTAATTTGGAGCACCTGCATCCAAGTACCCTCAGTGCGATGCCACCTTCAAAAGAAGGACACAACCCCTGTCTGGGTTTTTTAAGAAAATGTTTGCCTGGGGTTGGTTGCATGTTGTTTGGGATGCCGGGCCTGTCTGGCTGAGGTAGCAACAGCAAGGCTGCTGTGTGTCTTCAAACACATCACCAAGCACATCCTTCTACAAAAAAACCCTACTAGCAACTGTCTCTCTCAGTTTTAACAAAGAAGAGGATGTCTTAGCTTCCTTTCTGCTCACTTTTCTTTTTTTTTTTCTTTTTTTTTTTTTTTTTTTTTGAGACGGAGTCTTGCTCTGTTGCCTAGGCTGGAGTGCAATGGCACAATCTTGGTTCACTGCAACCTCCACCTCCTGGGTTCAAGCAATTCTCATGCCTCAGTCTCGTGAGTAGCTGGGATTACAGGTGCCCACCACCACGCCTGGCTAATTTTTGTATTTTCAGTACAGACAGGGTTTTACCATGTTGATCAGGCTGGGCTTGAAACTCCTGACTGCAGGTGATCCACCTGCCTCTGTCTCCCAAAGTGCTGGGATTACAGGCATGAGCCAGGACACTGGGTCACATTACTTCTTAACTTTCCTAGGAGAAGCTCTCACTTGTTGGAAGCACAGAGAAGAACTGATGACAATAGGTGGCAATAATACTCTGCCTTTCCTAACTGAAATTCAAGCCCAGGGTGACTAAGGCCAGTTCAGATGGATTCTGTGGAGAACAAGAGCAGAAACACCACTCCAAGTGGCAGAGCGACTCCAAAATCACAGGCTAAAAAGAACATAGTTTTACTTTCAGAGGACGGACTGGGATCCTTTCTTACAAAATCAGGCTCTGTTTCTCAAGATGGAGGAGTAAAAGAGTGAACTGCCCACGTAATTAGATTGCTTGGTCCAGTAGGTCTCTTGGATACTCAAATGGGCCTATCTGACTATCTCAACTTTTTGAGTTTCTGATTCATCCAAAGAAATAAAGAAGTGCCAGAATATTAACTACCAATGAGAAAGCTTGCTCCCTGTTCATTTTGGAACAGATTCTTCTGAGAGTCTCTTCTCTTTTTTTTTGAATCAGAGTCTCCCTCTGTCACCAGGCTGAAGTGCAGTGGTGTGATCTCGGCTCACTGCAACCTCCGCCTCCCGGGTTCAAGTGATTCTTGAGCCTCAGTCCCCAAGGTCGCTGGGGTTACAGGCATCTGTCATCATATCCAGCTAATTTTTTTGTATTTTTAGTAGAGACAGTGTTTCACCATGTTGGTCAGGCTGTCTTGAACTCCTGACCTCAAGTGATCCACCCACCTCGGTCTCCCAAAGTGCTGGGATTACAGGCATGAGCCACCCCGCCCAGCTGAAAATCTCTTCTAAAAACATTTGAGCCACTGCTTTTACAAATACAGCCATCAAATAGTTCTGACAAGCAAAATGCTTGGATATATAACTCTCCAAGGTACGAAACCAAATCCCTGAACTATTAACCAAAAACAGTTCATAGGAGAAAGTTTTGCAACAGATAGTATTTCCAGGAAGATCTGGGCAAGAAACATTATACATTTATCCAATGTTCTACTATGTGGATTTTAGGCCAACGCTTACTTGACACGACTATGTATTATGCCAACCATTCTCCTTTTAAGGTTTTTCTTCTGATGTAAGGTGTGGGGAGGGGTCTCCTGAATTTCTTGTTAACATTTGCTTCTCTTCCCTTATTCATGGTCTTTGGAGTGTGCCTGCTGTTCACACTTACCCTTTTTTTTTTTTTTTTTTTTTTTTTTTGAGGCAGAACAGCATACACTGCTCCTTGGCTATAAATTTTTTTCCCTGTTATATTCAAAGTTGAGCCCAATCCCTCTCCCCGACTGCAAAATCCCATGGCAGTTGTCCCTATACCTATTGCAATGGTCCCAAATAAAACCTGCCTTACTATGCTTTAACAAGTGTCATTGAGTAATTTTTTTAACAGTAAATTGTTGGCGGTAAAGACATTTTAAATAGCTTCAATTAGTTTAGTTACTTCCACATTTTTTTTTTTTTTTTTTTGAAACAGAATCTTGCTCTTGTCACCCAGGCTGGAGTGCAGTGGTGCAATCTTGGCTCATTGCAGCCTCTGTCTCACTGATTCTAGCAATTCTTCTGTCTCAGCCTCCTGAGTAGCTGGGATTATAGGCATGTGCCACCACACCTGGCTAGTTTTTGTATTTTTAGTAGAGACAGGGTTTTGCCATGTTGGCCAGGCTGGTCTGAAACTCCTAACCATGGGTGATCTGCCCACCTCAGCCTCCCAAAGTGCTGGGATTACAGGCGTGAGCCACTGCACCCAGCCCACACTTAGCCTCTTTAACAACATCTGAATGCAGAGGCTGTGAAACTTTTCTGCACACCCAGATTGCCTGGTGTCTGGACCTTACATGAGGCGACATCCATCAGACACAGTCTTCTGATAGTTTGGACATTTGGCCAACGTGGTTTGGTGAATCCATACTTGGACAACACTCCACTGCTCCAAACACATAGTAATGATAGATAAAATATTAAATAAATAAATCACAGCTAAGCCAAAAAGCTAGTTGATCATTTCCATGAATGAGAAAGGAAACAAAAGCTAAAGGCGGTGGGTGAGGCTTCTGCAGTGTCCTGCTCTACCCAAGGGACAAAAGCAGAAGTCAAGGCCAGATGTGCAGCTCCTATGTAGTAATGGCTCTAAAAGAACTCCACATGAGAAAGGAGCAGTCAGAGTCAGGCTCTGCTGGAATGGAGAGCCCTGGTTCAAGAAATGAGGTTGGAAAAACAAATGTTTGATGTCTTAGTTCCAGGAGCCATGGCTTTATAAAGCCTTGAGGGGCAGGGAGAAGATAAGTCTTCATAATCAATAATTAACTAAGCTTCATATGGGGCCCTAAATAGTGGATGGGCAATATGCCCTCAAAATTGAGCAGAAACTTCCTCAAGATGTCATTAGAAAACCTGACAAGATGGGAGAGTTAGAGAGACAAGGTGGAGGTGACTTCAAAACCATAAAACTATTAGGGAAGGGGAGAGCAAGAGTGAAAACAAAACCAAAGGAACTAGTGTTAGGTAGCACAATGAGGTGACTATAGTTAACAATCATATTTTATATTTCAAAATAACTAAAAGGGTGGAATTGGAATGTTCCCAACATAAAAAATGATAAATGCTTGAGGCAATGAATATCTCTATTACTTTGATTTGATCATTACAAGTTGTATGATTGAATCAAAATATCAGATGTAATCCATATGTGTAATTATTATGTATCAATAATAATTAAAAATAAAAAAATTAAAACAACAAACAAGCAAACAAACAAAAAAGACCTTCCACTGAAAACGATGGCACGAGTTGAATTCCAAAATATTTTAAGACTGCTAATACATAAAAAGCCCGGGAATATATCTCTCTTACAGTAACAATGCAGAAGAATGAGAGAAAACAAAGGCCCATCTGGGACCCAGGAGACCACATGGATGGCACTTACTCAGCAATGAATCTCAGAGTGAATGCCCTGGTGGCTGGACAACTGAAAAGCCTATCTCCATGAAAAGCATAAAAAGAACTCTGCCAAAGTCATAGAGAGAGGGTTCCCCAATATACAAAATACGTTTAGCTTTTCTAATAAAACCAGTTAACCCAAGAGTGCCTAGGAAGCACATTCTGACATCTAAATGAGATTTCTTAGGTGTCAGTCTAGTGTGCCTTAGCCCCAGCATTGTACTCCTACAAAACTCTGCAAGTAGCCCTCTGAGAAGGAGGCTCAGCATTGGCCTGGCCCTGCAAAAATATGTTGGGGAAGCTCTGGCCGTTGCAGTGAAAATCAATTCATCAGACTCTTTGACCAGCAACCTGTACAGATCTAAAGGCCATCCCAAGACGGCCTTTTTTTCCCAGAAGATTCTGATTTTCTCAACAAAGATTCTGGGCTTTCTTCCTTCTCTTCCAGAATTGGAACCCAGAACTGACACCTGTATCTGAGTCTCAGGCCAGAGACCACAGTAGCAGCTTTCATTTTTTGAACATTGACTATTTACCAGGCATGGTGCCTAATACTTTCTTTATGCATTTATTTCATTTAAACCTAACAGCAAGAATGAGTTTGGTACTATTATTATTCCCATTTTATAGATGAAGAAACTAAGGCTTGGAGAGCTTAAGAAATATGCCTCAAGATGCACAAATGATAGATCTGGATTCAAACTCAGGTCTTTTGTATTGTAGCATGTTCATGTGTCATCTCTTCATTGTATAATATTTACCAGGAATGGCTAGGCTCAAGGTATAGGCCCAACTTCTTTTTATAGAATCTAATTTTATTGAACTCCTAATTTCAATGCAAAAGCATAATTTCTTTTAAAGCTTCAGGCTTCTGTCTCAATTTGACTAATGAAATGTTTAAAGCTATTCTTTTGCCTTGGCAAAACTAAACAAAACAATCACTTCGCCCTCAATAGCACTCAATAGTCTTGGTATGAAAATAAACATGGTAGAATTTCTGCCTGTAAAAGGCATTGAGATACGGGCCTCTTTCTAAATTCCAGGAGATGGCTGCATTTAAAAAATTATTTCTGAAGGAAGACTAAATTATAAATCTGTAAATCAAAGCAGAGTGACATATGCTTACCACTGTTTAGCTCAATCTATTTATCACTTCAAGGATTTTTAAAAATAGTTTTCAAGAATTTTACATATACTTTATTATGGCCAATGCTCAAAAAATTACTGAGTTGGCAGCAATGCCACCAGGTCACTGGAATGCAGAGGAAGGCATCCGTTTGGCATGGTGCTGACTATTGGCAACAAAGGACTTCTTACCATATAGATCAGCCAAAGGGTAGCCTGTTGCTTAAAGGCAGTTACAGCTGCTTATGGATGAATCTATTGTTACAAAACCAGCAAACAAAGGAAAAAACTGGTTCAGAGAAGCTGCTCCAGGAATATGCAACTTGCACAAGTTCTCTACAAAAGCCACCAGTTAGTTGGAAGTATGATGGGTACCCATCCTAACAAGATGGCAAGTTCCCCTCCAATGACGTGGTTGGCAGGCTCGTGCCGGCTGGACTGGGGGCAGCCTGCTATCCATACTCAAAAAGGTGATTCTCTCTAGTAGACTTTAAGAAAGGGTCAGACTACTGTTTTCTCAGATGAGCAATCATGAGCTACCAACTGGTAGTCTAATCAAATCCAGCCCACTGACATGATCATTTGGCTAGGCCAAACCTTGAAAGCTGTAGACAAGGCATCTGTTCTGAGTTTGCCAAAGTTTCCACCACTCCCAATTGTCTCACATTGAGCTACACACACTTACATGGCTTGCCTGGCTCCTGAAAGCATTTGTGCCCAAGTCTGCAGAATGGACTGCTGACCTCTCAAATCCCTTGCAGACTCATGATTCTATAAAGAAAGGGTGGTATATCTTAATACAGCATAGAAAGGGGGAAAGGTATAGGCTGGATCTTAATGAGCTGTTCTTATAGGCTGGCAAGGGAAGCACCCTTTGCAACTCAAAAAATTTCCTTCATAGGCTGTTTGGGATTCACCAAACAAGTATTCTAGGTTCTGCTTGACTTAAATTTAAATTAATAAGCATTTCTTTAGTAATAAGACATTTGTTAAGTTGGTTTACTTCTTGTCAAATATATATTGATTGCTTCCATGAAAGATGTAGAAATCTTGTCAAGGTCTTCCTCATAGCTCCTAGAACACTACTGAGTGCTCAACAATTGTTTTTAGAATGAATACATGACCAGATAAGTGATGGATGAATCAATAAACAGTGTAGTCCAGGCAGAGCCAAAATTCCTAAAAATGCCTAAAAAGAATGTGTTACTTTTTTCTCTCATGAATCAATTTCTGCCTGATCTCCTTAAATAGCCTAATGAAAGTTTAGTTTTCTCCTACCAAAGTATACTTGCCATCTAGTAGTTTTATTCTTTTTTAAGGTATTAACACATAGGCTTCAGATTAATTGGGAGAATGATTCTTTTTCACCACTCTGCTTTTATCTCCTTATCCAGGCATTCATTGAAAAAAGAATTGGAAGTGACCCCAATCTTTCAGATCAGCTTAGGACACCTAGAGAAAAGTGCTGAGTACCTAGAGGGTCATCAATAAATGCCTGACTGATTTAACTGGGGACTCAGCTCTCTGACTCCTCCCACTACCATCATTGTCCTAAAAGAGTCAGGGGTGAGATGTTATTTAAGTTTAATTACAAAGGACTAATCTGCTATGTTTACTATTCACGCCACTAAATCTGGAACAGATAACAGAAAGCATCAATGCCAGCCATTTAAATGGCTCTAGATGGATTTGTCAGGACCACAGCAAACATTTAGCTAGTCTTTGAGACATGAGGTCTAGTGATTCCTCCAAGGAGGTTATAGAAAATTCCTGGGAGCCATAAAAAAGGGAGATAAAACATCTGTATCTGATATGAAGGACAAAGCCAGGAAAGGCACTGGATAACAGTCAAGGTTAACCAGGTTCTAACATAACTACAGGGACATGGGCCAGGAAGGGGAAGCCATGTGGTTGTTCTTAGAGAAGTGCTTTGCCATCAGATGACTTGTGATCTCTCCCTGGCTCGGACTTTTGCTTTTACTTTCCTTTCCTATTGTCTTTTCATCAGTGTTAGTTTCCTGTTGCTACTGTAACAAATTACCACCAATTTAGTGGATTAAAACAGCCCAAATTTACTCTGATGGTTCTGGGTCAGAAATCTAAAATTAGTCTCATCTTATAGGTCTCAAATCAAGGTGTTCTGAAGGGCTGCATTCCTCCTGGAGGCTCTGGCTTGGTCTCTTCCACCTCCTAGGCTCAGTTGCATTCCTTGGTTACAGCCTCATTGCTCCGAAATTTGCCTTCATCATCATATTGCCTTCACCTCTTTGACCTTCTTGTCCCTCTGAGAAGGACTCCTGTGATTACACTGAGCCCAGCCAAATAATCTAGGATCATTTCTCCCAGGATCATTAAGTCAACATCCTTAATGTCTTCACATCTGCAAAGTCCTTTTTGCAATGTAAAGTAACATATTCACAGGTTTAAGGGGTTAAGATGTGGTTCTTTTCCTTTTTTGGGGGGGGGCATCTTCTTCGACCTAATATATCATCACTGTCTTAGCAAACTACATGTCATCAAGTCATCTTAATTAAAGTTCCCTCTCCCCAGGAACAGGCTCAGAAACAGGCAAAGCCCCCACTGCTGCTTCCATAGGTGCATCTGAGGTCTTGCGTGCTGAGTAACAGGTAGAAAATATGGCAGGTAGTAGGAGGAGCAACAGGAAGGGCACCAGTGGTGGGCTTTGAGCAGGTAATGGAAGAGACTTTTGCAGGGTAAAATAGTAGAGAAATTATAAAAAAAAAAAAATGTCAATATAATGAACCTGGGGTATTTCCAATAATCTAGCTCTGTATGGCATTTCAAAGTCTGGGTCCAGCATGTTCAGTGGCTTAAATGAAAAAATGTTTAGGTCAATGCTGAATAAAGACTTTGAAAACATTTATGCTAGAACACAAATGGAACCATGTGTTGTTTGAAGGGGGATGGGGGAATCAAATCTCCTTAATCCCTTTATCACTGGCTCCCATCAGGAAAAACAGATAGCAGAAGAGGAATCCAACACCCCGGAAAAATTACAACTGAACTCTGCAAAGATGACATATGTAATACACCTTATTCCAAACATGTTTGCTCACATTTGGCATGTGGGTTGTGGAGAGCAGGGATTTCACTTTATTTTTACGATGGTCTGTGGGTAGAGGATGATATTTTGAATAAAAGAAATCACATTTAATCATTTAACGAACATGCATGAGGTCTTTACTACTTACCTGGAAGCCAGTATTATGTTTCTATATAAATGCTCAAGGCGAAAAAGCAAAACCACTGAGATACCCTAGACCACATCAATATTCCTTCAAGGGAGGGGCAGCAAGCAGCTCACGAATGGTATATCTTTCATTTCTTGGAGACTAGGTTGAGCAACTATCTTCCTGGAATTCATTCCTGTCCCTCCCTACAATGGGTTTTCCCGAGAGAATGTGTTCTTCCACAGTATGGAGCGTGAGAACACAGAGGGGAAAATACATGCCAAGGGTAGAAAGACCCAGAGTGTAGAGCAGAAGAATGTGACCTTGATATGCATACTGGGAGCAGAAACACAGGAGGGAAGGAGGCAGGAGGGCTCTGCTGGCAGCAATAGGGCTGTTACAAGACACAGGCAGAAGGCAGAGGGGGCTGCCAGCCAGCAAATAAGTTCACAGGACTTTCAGCAAGGGCTGCAGAGTCCTAGCAACAGCCTCAGAGTTGGATGCCATGATTCTTTTTATTTTTATCGTTTTTTTTTTTTTTTTGAGATGAGGTCTCACTCTGTCACTCAAGCTGGAATGCTGTGGCATGATCACAGTTCACTGCAACCTCAAACGCCTGGGCTTAAGGGATCCTCCTGCCTTAGCCTCCCAAGTAGCTGGGACTACCGTCACATAACCACCATGGCCAGCTAACTTTTTTATTTTTAGTAAAGATGGGGTCTCACTATGTTGCCCAGGCTGATCTCAAACTACTAGGCTCACGTGATCCTCCCACCTTGGCATCCCATAATGCTGGGATTACAGGCATAGGCCCCAGTGCCCAGCCTGATGCTGTGATTCTTACACAGAGTTTTGGTGTTTTCAGAAACATTCACTTGCCGTAAACCTACTATATTACCCACTCAAAAATATTGGCTGTTAAGCATTTATTACTTAATACCCTGCTAACAATCTGGGGATACAAATATAAGTAAGAGTATCTCTCTCCAAATGCAGTTCAGGTAAATGTGAGCCTCAATAACAAGATCACCACCAAGGAATAAACCTTCTGAGAAAGGATGACCCGCTTTAGCTGCTCCCAACTTGGAAAACAGAACATGTGCTAGAAAGACACCAAATGAAGACCTAGAGGAATAAAGGGACTCACAGATCTGGCTTGCTGGGGACAACAAAAGTATTTTCCATGGCCAGTTTTGCAGGCCTGAAATTAGATTCAATTAACACGTGAATAGTGCTATAAAATATCTGTAATTCATTTGAGATAGTTAAGTTACTTAATAAGCATAATGATTAGTAAATTATCTAAATTTATAGAATCTCCACGAACTGAATCATTCTCATGTATTCTCTTATTCTTTAAAGTACTGTTTTAAGAGCCTCCAGTAGATAGTGCTTACACAAGAAACAGTTTGAACCATAGAAAAACTAAAAAGGAACAAACTTTTCCCTAAGTGACTCTACCTGTAACCTACCCACTCAGTAGACAGGAAGGGTGAAGGAAAAGGTTACAGGATTAATGTTAAAATAGCACCATCAGCATGTAATGATTCACCAGTGTGTTTATTTTTGGAAAGCTAAATTAAGTAGAACCTTCTGGTAACATTCTTTATTTTTATTCTAACAGCATTTTTTTCTGTCTTTAAAAACAACAACAAAACCACCTCTAGTCCTCTTCACGAAAGCTTTCACTGGGTACTAGAACTAATGTAGGACTCTGTTCCCTTGAAATTTGGATACAATTTTAAATTTGTCATTTAAAATGTGGCTATTGAAATAACATACATGGCATGGAACTTCAAGTGAGCATAGATTTATCAAGACACACCTTATAGCTTGCTCTTGAAAGTCTGAATTAAAAATATCTTAGCTCATCAGTCATTTGAGTCTGGAAACATTTAAATAATTAAGCTCCAGATACATTCAGCACCACAGAATTCTCATGACCCAGACCTTACCTGCCATGCTTCAACAGAGTTGAAAAACTTCCCTGGAGCCAAGTAAATGTGGCCCAAAGCTCTGCATTTTGGTCGAATGCTGGAAATAAAGTTACCTTTACTATTAAAAAGCTAGAAAATCAGAAACCTGTCATGTACACTTCTCCCTTTACCTAATTAGCCTTTAGTGTGTCATTTGACATACTTACCTTAGTTCATATATATTTTAGTGCCTATCCTCTAATTGGACTTATTAATAAGCAAAATCTTTCCTTGTCCATCTATATTTTGCATCAAATGCGTCACACCTTATGAAGGTGTCTAAATTTGTTCTTACTATAAGAATCTAAAATTGTCTTGCTTCTAAAACCTGGTTTGAAGATGTAACAGAAAAAGACTGATTTTAGGAAGTTGTATGTTATTCATAAAATCATTATGTAACAGTCTTCATTTCAGAGCTTCCCTCAGCTGATGTGTTTATACAAAGGAGCTCTGCTAAAACAAGCTGATTAGAACAAGAGGGCCCCTATGATGTCAAACATCACCATAGACCTGACTCACCCCACCTGACAGCAACGGCAGCCAGCAATTCTGACCTGGTTAATGAGAGCAAAACAGGGCTAAGCACTTGGTAGCGGCTCCAACCCAGTCTCTGTAGCTCAGGCTGTTGGTTGCAGATCCATGGACGGCAAACTCTGGACGAAGCCCATGTACGTCTGGCTAGGTGTAGGCCAAGGCCAGCACCGAGGCAGAAGCCTGGGCTTGCTCCCTGGACCATAATCAGATCAGGGGAATTCCCTACCTCACTTCCCCTCCAGTAGCAGCAATACCGTTTTCATTCAGTAGAGGAGGAGTGGTGCTCAATCTCCACCAACCACTGTAGATTGTTTCCATATTCCACCAGAATACTTTCATTGGTTCTCAACACAAGTAATTTAGCCTTTAATGGTTTTTCAGGTGAACAGCTGTCAAACACACTATTTTACTGAACAAATTCATTCCACTGGCACTCACTGAGCACCGGCATAAGCCAGGCATTGGGCAGAGCGGTAGGGACTCAACAGTGAACAAGACCCTGCTCTGAGACATCATAGTGTGGCAGGGGGATAATACAAATGCAGTGTCAATGGTTTACCTTCATAGTACAGGTCGACTGTCCCTTATTCAAAATGTTTGGGACCAGACATAATGAGATCTCTTGGGGATGGGACCCAAGTCTAAACAGGAAATTCATTTATGTTTCATATACACCTTATACCTGTAGCCTGATGATAATTTTATTCAACATTTGTAATAGTTTTGTGCATGAAACAAAGTTTGTATATATTGAACTGTCTGAAAACAATGGTATCACTATTTCATATTGGTTCTCAAAAAGTTTCAGATTTTGGAGCATTTCACATTTCAGATTTTCAGATGAGGGATGCTCAATCTGTAACATGGATAAAAACAGACAAGTGGAATATTCTTTTAAAAAACTAGGGCTACTTTAGAGCCTTACATCCACAGTAGGGACAGCAGAGAAAAAGTATGCATTAGAATATTGTCAAATACAAGAGCATGGAGAAATGGTTGCTATTATCATAGAACTTGTATGTCACGTTTGTGTTTTTGAAGTGAGATAACATAGAGGAAGTTGTCCAGTACAGGGCCTAACACATCCACTAGCTCCCTATAACCTCCTCGTGGGCATTCAATGTTTAAATGAATCAATAATTTAATCAGATAATGTGGGAATCATCTTATAAACATTTCAGTGATCTACATTTATAGATCTTCTAGCTCTGAAGATAAACAAAATTCTGAAGAACTTCTATAGGACTTATACAGATAAAATTAGGTTTTACTTAAATTGCTTAACCAAGATTTCTATCATTTGGCTTTTGAATGAATGTTCATTCAAGATATGAAAAGAATATGTACATTTAACCCCAAAATAACTTGCTGTGCTGTTAATGCTGAACTAAGAGTCTCTCCTGTAACTATTTGAAGCAGAAATGAAGATATGCCAATAATCTCCAAGAAACATCCTTCCAGTTTCAACTGAGATACCTTTTGTCTGGAAAGTCTTCTCTGGCCTACTGAGACCAGTTAGACATCCCCTGTGTTTCCTCCTTGAGATCCTGACCTTCCATCACCCTAACACTTACCCACTTACCATAAGGCATAGCAACTGTACGGCCACTGCTCTGCAGCCCCCACAGGACTTCCAATGAGGACAGGGCCATAATTTGCTTTGAATTCCCAGCATCTAATACACAACCACACAACCTGATGCCTAGCAGATGTTCAATAAATACCTGTTCAATGAGTTTAGATGTGAAATGGAATTTTTTCTCTCAAATAGATAATCTCATGGGGGTTCTTTTTTTTTTTTTTTTCCTTGAGGCAGGGTCTTGCTCTGTCACCCAGGCCGGCGTACAGGTGCAGTGGCATGATCTCAGCTTACTGTAGTATCAACTTTCCAGGCTCAAGCGATCCTCCCACCTCGCTCTCATGAGTAGCTGGGACTATAGATGTGTGTCACCATGCCTGGCTTTATTTATTTATTTATTTATTTATTTATTTATTTATTTAGAGACAGAGTCTTGCTCTGTCACCCAGGCTGGAGTACAGTGGCTCAATCTCGGCTCACTGCAAACTCCGCCTCCTGAGTTCATGCCATTCTCCTGCCTCCCGTAGCTGGGACTACGGGTGCCCACCACCACGCCTGGCTAATTTTTTGCATTTTTAGTAGAGATGGGATTTCATTGTGTTAGCCAGGATGGTCTCGATATCCTGACCTCGTGATCTGCCCACCTTGGCCTCCCAAAGTGCTGGGATTACAGGCGTGAGCCACTGCGCCCGGCCTTTTTATTTTTTGTAGAAACAGGGATTTGCCATTTTGCAGCCTGGGTCTCAAACTTCTAGGCTCAAGTCATCTGCTCGCCTTGGCCTCCCAAAGTGCTGGGATTACAGGCATAAACCACTGTGCCCAGCTCAAGGTCGGGATTCTTAACAATAGCTAATTTGTGTAATGTAGACAATGAAATTGGAATGAATTGGGGATGGAACCCAAGTCTAAGTGGGAAATTCATTTATGCTTCATATATGCATAGCCTAAACATAAGCTCTAAAAATGGCTTTATAGATGAGATGGACAGACAGAGGGAAGGACATTACTAGGTTAATGGAAAGAGCATTAAAAAAAATGACCAGAAAGAGGATGAGTGACCAAATCAAGGGAATGGCCCCTATGGAGTATTAGTCGATGTGAATAGCGCCCCCTGGAGCGCAAGTCCTAGTGTGACTGGGACATCTTGGAATTGGGATTTTACCAAGGCTTTGGATGGAAAAATCTGTTAATTGGGGTTACCTACCTCTTCTTATGTTTACCTTTTCCCGGCATTGGGTGAAGCTCTAGAAAACTTACTAAACAATAGCAAACATGTAGGGGATCTGAATGGAGAGGATGGTTCATCTTATCATTGGTGTTATCCAAGCCTGCCCATTACATTTGTAGGGACTGGGGCAAGTGCACAAATGGAAGCCCCCATCCCATATGCCTAAATATTTAAAAGCTGTAAATCAAGCTAACAAACTATTAGTTACCATATGTTCTATCCTCCAACCTTAACCAATACACTTTCATAATGATCTGAAACATGGTGGCACTGAGAGAGTTGCCTCCTGGCCTGAAGCGCCCACTCCTCTGAGCACCCCCAGGTCTGTCCCATTGTGTCAGAGTCTGCATGCACCTCTCATATCCACAAATGCACTTCTGTCAACACACCCCACGAACAGTCATGCCCAGGCTAACTCTCATGTCTAGGAAGACCAGAAGTACAATCTGCCTTCAATCTCCTAAAAAGTAGATCTAGGGAAGTGGCCCAGGAAAACCTGGAAGTGGACAAATTCCCTGTTTGGGCCAGGAATTCTAGGGCCTAAAGTAACCAAAATATGGCATAGGTAAGGATATCTGGGCTCCAGGTGGCTCCACATTCCCTGCCCTGGCAGAGATGGATAATTGGAGGAGGCCAAGGTGGTGCCCAGAGCAGGGAGGCCCCTTATGTCCATGTCAGTGCAGCATTGGGATCGTCATCTATTGCCACTGGAATTCTCTGAGATGTCCTCAGTCCCCTTTGGTCTTCACAGCCCTAGGCAACAGGTTCACGGAGGTCACTGTTGTGTCATGCCTCCTTCCTGAATTCACAGCTGTCACAGGTCTGCAGCCTTTCTGGGCTGTGTTCATGCTGCTCTTGGAAACATTCTGCTGCTCTCACGTAACCCCAGGCTGGGAAAAGACCACTTTAGTGCCTTCCTGGTTTCACATGCTCTTTCTCTGCTCCTGTGCCAAGCTGTGAAATAGGGAACTTGGTGACACTCTCCTTGCCCACCTACCTGGAACACCTAGAGAAAAACAGGAAGTTTCTCTTTCTTTCTCAACATGCTTGATGCAGGGTCATTCCAGAGTGTCCTAAATGTACCCTGGAATGGCCCACCTCCACGCTTATCTCTAAAGAATTATTCCCAATCTTTTATCTCATGCCTGGCCTACACTTTTGAAATTCAAAAGTCAGGAGCTGACTTCACTGTTCTCTGCCTTCAGCTCTGTCACACTTTCCTAAGCAAATGAACATGGAATGTCTCAGCTGATGGGGCAAAAGGAAGCATCATAAGGCACAAAGAATTACAGGAAAAAAACCCTCTAAATATTTCAAAATATTGTCTCAAATACTTATATAAAATCATCATAAGGAATGCTGTCCTTTTTATACAAGTACAATTCCACTTAGCCCACTGTCAGTAGGATATACACATTGAGTTTTCATGGTAGTGGGTATGGATTTGTTCTGCTTCATTTGTGGTCTCAGTCAGTCCATCTTGTGACATGCAGCATGTGCTGGCAAGATTGTTATTGGGGTGGGGAATGGGCTGAGGCCACACAACAGGGCAAAATGAATCCATCCACAGGAAGGCATCATAATAAGACCCTTCAATGGAAGGGTATAGAGGCCTGAACTTCCTTACCACAGAAATTCAGCTGTTAAGACATAAGGCCTTTTCTTTCTTAGATCTTCAGATACAACATCTAAGACAGCGTGTTCCTGTACATAGAGAGATAGAAAGAAAGAAAGCCATTGAACTCCTGGAGTGATATTTAAACCTAAAAATTTCACTGAATGGTGTTCGTTTGGGGTTTTCTTCCTTTCTCTTTTTCAGTAGCACCCACTTGTGATCGCAAATGCCTAATTACTGTTCAATCTAGGATGCTGTAATTAGGTTTCTAACACTGATCTTACATTAAGTCATGTAAACAGCATGGAGGAGGTGAAATGCTATGTTCCTCCTGATGAGTGTCTTAAAATAACAGATTTAAGCAACCACAGGCTGACAGACATTTTCTGTAAAAGCACATTTGAAGTCACAGACTGACATTCTCCTCTGAACAATTCCAGAAGCTCATTAGGCCTTGCATGAAACTCTGCGATGTTTTTATGAATGTGGGTCCTCCAGTTTCGTGGCGGTGAATTCCTAAAATTTATCTGCAGCACATGAAAAGTTTTACTGACTAGAAGACCAAATATGGGGCAAATACCAAACAAAAATCCTATAAAAATACGTAGATTTTAATGAATGTAAGACCACCTAAAATTCCAATCTTACATAAATCAAATTTATTTTTGAGTAAAATTTTCTTTTATCACTAAGAACCAGTAAACTAACAAATTTTAAACTCACTACCATGAGTTTTAATTGCTGAGCACAGAGTTTTCGTGACTGTAATATTTTGTAATAAATTCAACCCGGGCATGATCATTATATTTTTAGATACATTGCTGGATTAGGTTACATTTTGTTTAGGAATTTGCCATCTACCTTGATAATTGAGATTAGTCTGCCATTTTCCCTTCTCCTATTATCCTTGCCTGGTTCTAGAATGAGCTGGGATGTGTGTCGTCATTTTCTGTAATATGAAATAGCTTGCATAAGATCAGTGCCATGGACTGAATTGTGTCCCCTCCCCTAAATTTATATGTCGAAGCCCTGACTTCCAGGACTTTGAAATATGACTATATTTGGAGACAGGGCCTTTAAAAGAGATGACGGCATTAAAATGAGGCTGTTAGAGTGGGCCCCACTCCAATCTGACTGGTGTTCATATAGGAAGAGAAAATTTGTTTTTTTTATTTTTATTTTATTTTATTTTTTATTTATTTTTTAAGTTTTTTTGTTAAATTTTATTATTATTATACTTTAAGTTCTAGGGTACATGTGCATAACTTGCAGGTTTGTTACATATGTATACTTGTGCCATTTTGGTGTGCTGCACCCATCAAATCGTCAGTACCCATCAACTCGTCATTTACATCAGGTATAACTCCCAATGCAATCCCTCCCCCCTCCACCCTCCCCATGATGG
Organism: Rhinopithecus roxellana; assembly: GCF_007565055.1. NCBI lineage: Eukaryota > Metazoa > Chordata > Mammalia > Primates > Cercopithecidae > Rhinopithecus > Rhinopithecus roxellana. The sequence continues at coordinate 145,946,716 of NC_044552.1, forward strand.
GCCCTGGTGTGTGATGTTCCCCTTCCCGAGTCCAGGTGATCTCGTTGTTCAGTTAGAAGAGGAAATTTGGACACAGAGACACCAGAAGTGAATACACAGAGAAAGACCACCTGAGGCAGCTGTATTAGTCTGTTCTCGCATTGCTAGAAAGAACTACCTGAGACAGGGTAATTTATAAAGAAAAAAGGTTTCCTTGGCTCATGGTTCCACAGGGTATACAAGAAGCATGACTAGGGAGGCCTCAGGAAACTTGCAATCATGGCAAAAGACAAAGAGGAAGCAGGTACGTCTTACAAAGCTGGAGCAGGAGGAAGAGAGGAAAGGGGGAGGTGCTACACACTTTTAAACAACCAGATCTTGTGAGAAGTCACTCACTATCATGAGAACAGCAAGGGGGAAATCCACCCCCATGATCCAATCACCTCCCACCAGCCCCCTCCTCCAACACTGGGGATTACAACTGGACATGAGATTCGGGTGGGACACAAATCCAAACCGTGTCAGCAGTCATCTGCAAGCCAAGGAGAGGTACCTAGGAAGAGACCATACCTGCTAACACCTTGATCTTGGACTTCCAGCCTCCAGAGCTGTGAGAAAATAAATTTCTGTTATTTAAGCCACCCAATCTGTGGCATTTTGTTATGGCAGCTCTAGCAAACTCATAGGGTAAGAGTGATTTATTCCTTGAAGGTTGAATTGAACTCATAAAATCTTCAGAGTCTTATGAAGCATTTTGATCATTGATTCAAATTAGCTAATAGTTACAGGTCCTTTTAATTTTTTATTTTGTCATAAGCCAGTTTCAGGAAGCTATATTTTTTAGGAACATGTACATTTCATCTGTTTTCAAATTTATAGATATCAAATTGTTTATAATATCTTCTTGCTGCCTTTTAATCTCTACAACTTCTACAGGTATGTTCCTTTTTATTTCTAATTTTTTTTGTGCTTTCTTGTCTCTCATAGATATTCCCAGGTGTATCATTTTCATCAGTCTTTTCATAGAACTGACTTTTAGTTTCGTTGATCCTCATATATTTGTTTTCTCTTTCATGAACTGTTACATTTATCTTTATTACATTCTTCCTGCTTTCTTTGGGTAGATTCTGAGAAAACCTTACTCTGAGGACAGATATTTGGGACAATATCAACTCTTTTTCAAGAGTTTTTCAGAGTTTGGTTTTCAAACTCTGCTCTGCAAGACCCTAGTGACACTCTGGTGGTGTCTCAGAGGTTATTGTGGAGAGTCACTCACACACTTCGAGAATGTTCAGATCTTTTAATCAAAGCAGCTCTACTTTGATCAGTTTTGCATGTTGGGCTTCTGTAAAATTTGGGGGAAAAAATGGTTGCATTTTCTAAAAAGAAAATGTTTTCAAAAATTTGAAGATGATTGAATGACCAGGCCAATGAGGTTTGTTTCTCCGATATCATAACGTTTAGTACTAATAGACACTCATATTTCTATTGACAACATAGTGGAGTTACTAAGTACCACCTTATAGCTAGGGAAAATCTTTCCATATTTGTCAATGCCAGAACCCTCTTAAATTGGGATTCTGTAATTCTGTCTACTTGTATAAGATCAATGATCTTAAGTATAAAAAGACTTTAGAAGATCTTTCACTGCCAGTAATATTTAGAATTTGTGCTGAGCATTAGACAAGTATTTTTAAATTTTATTTTATTTTATTTCTGAGACAGAGTTTCGCTCTTGTTGTCAGGTTGGAGTGCAATGGCGCAATCTCGACTCACTGCAAACTCCCCCTCCTGGGTTCAAGCGATTCTTTTGCTTCAGCCTCCCAAGTAGCTGGGATTACAGGCATGTGCCACCACGCCCGGCTGATTTTGTATTTTTAGTAGAGACGGGGTTTCTCCAACGTGGTCAGGCTGGCCTCTAACTCCCGACCACAGGTGATCCACCCATCTTGGCCTCCCAAAGTACTGGGATTACAGGTATGAGCCACCGCGCCCGGCCAATATTTTACTTTTAATGACCCTTCAGGTAGAGTTCCCATGGGATGGATGAAAGAATAGTGAGTCTCAATTTCAAAATAGAAAACTCTTATCTTTAAATATTTCACTCATTTTTTGAATATGACCACAAAAAATGTGTCTCACCTTTTTTCTCAACAAACTATGGACCTAATCATTCCATTTGCCCCAAGAATACTCACTGGCAGTGCTTGCGGCTGCAGTGTTTGCTCCAAGATAACTCTGCCACTAAATATCTTGCTTGTATTATTATTATTGCACTGCTCTAGTATATTGACTTTGGAAATAAAAGACATTATTCTATTTATAACAGTCTGTTTTTAGTAGTGGTATTTCCATTTACAAAATGTAGTAATTCTCGATTGCTGAAAATGTCAAATCCTAGAAAACGTAGCATTCTCATGTCTATGCCTGATGTTAACATCATTCTCGAACAGTTGTTGGCGGAATATTCATTTGATGAATCTAATTTTTCCAAAATAGATTGTTCTGATGATTCAGATGATTCTGATGTTAGTTCTGTCTAGAAATAACTCCAAGAACAGTTTTTATATTCTATGTTCACATTGAAAATCAGGAGATTTGCTTCAGCCTCAAAGAGCGTGTTTATGTAAAATTAAATGAACACTGGCAGTGAGTTGCACCTTTTTTTTTCCCAAACAGGAAAAGGGTTAATCTAATCCTACATGAGGAGTTAACAGGCTTTCGACACAGTTATTCCATTATAGTTCACTGCCACAAACCATTTCATGTTACTGAGAGGTAAGTTACAAATAACATCATATTGTCTTTATTAATATAAAACTTTGGACAACATAATGAGGTAGGGGGTGGGACTCGACTCCAAAGTCTGGGGCTTGAACACTGGACCAGATTGAGGACTAACTAAAATACGGCAGGGCAGAGGCAGTTTTCAATTAGGCATTCCCACCAGTGTACCATGTCAGTTTACCATTACCATGGCAACACCTGGGAGTTACCACCCCTTTTCATGGCAGTGACCCAATGACCCTGGAGTTATTACCTCTTCCCTAGGAATTTCTGCATAAACTGCCCTTTAATCTGCATGCAATTAAAACTGGGTAGAAATACGACTGCAAAACTGTTTTAGGCTGCTACTTTGCCTACTGGGTAGCCTGCTCTGCAACAGCAGTCACAGAGCTGAAACACTGCCTCTTCAATAACGCTGTTCTCTTCTGCTTGGGGTTACCTTTAAATTCTTTCCTGGGCAAAGTCAAGAACCCTTGTGGGCTAAGCTCCACTTTGGGACTTGCCTGCCTTGTATCAATAATTTATCTGATATCAACCTTTGATTCCACGGACAAAAATAATTTGTGGATTTATCTATGTGATTTCACATAGATAACCTGTAAATGTTACTTGAATGTTGGTACCATCTTTCATTGCCAAAAATTAAAGTGTGATGGTTTCTTAGAAAAATAAAATAAGCACTCAAATGCTGTATAGCAGGACTATTAGTTATAACCCTCTCTCTCCTTCTCTCTCTCTCTCTTTTTCTACACTTGCAGCCAAGTAATTTGGTTTAACATTTAGAATAATTATCATGTCTTTCCACGATGGCAAATAGATGATCGTCTGTCTTCATGCAGTTGATGTGGACCAGGAGTGGTAATTAGCTGAATTTGCTAGCTAATTACCACTAGAAAAAAAATAACAATAACAAAAATCTCAATTGCTGAGATAAAAACTTCTCTTCCATTTAATATGATGCATAAGGCCAGGGTCTCATCCAAGCACATGATAATGTGTTTCCAAAGTTTATGGTTTGTTTCAAAGATGAAAAATAATGTGTCCCTGCCATGAAGCGCTAGCGGCCCCAGCTTAAAATCCCCTGCTGCTGGGCTCGTCCACTTCCCGTTTAAACATTCAGTGCTACATTAATTCCCCGGCCAAATCTAATTTGAAACAGAAATTACCTAAGAAGTCTTATTCTTCCACATCATTTTGAGGGGTTGGGGGACAAAATTGCTCACAGAGTTCATTCGCACACAAGTATTTTTTGAGGACCTATCAAGTGCCACGCCTGGTGATAACCAGGGAGGATCCCTGTCTTCATGGAACTTGCTTTCTGGTCCCAATTAGTCTTTTTCAGAACACAGTGTTCCCAAGATGATACCATCAGACTCCTGTATGTTCCCTGAGCTACGGGGCCACAGTGTGGCCTCCTGCTTGGTATGAGGCACTGGCAGCTCTGTTTCTGAATCCAACTCCTTACTCCTGAAGCCCTAGGTTAACTGGAAACCTGGTTTCCTAGTTCCGATGTGTTGTCCTTGTGCTGCCTGGAATCTCAGTTTCTACTTTAACTGAGATTTGGCCCTGGCCAAGTCAGTCTTTCCCTGGAGACTGGATTTCTGCTTCCAGCCTCTTCCTAGTAGCTGGAATCTTGCTCCAATGGACAGACCTGCTTCCTGACAGTGACTTCTTAGCTGAGTTTCCAGCACCTTCTCTTCCTCCAATTCCCTTCCTCCATGATCTTGCTGCATCACAGTGCAGATGCAGTCCCCACCCCACTGAGCCTCCACTCTCTGTCCCTGCAGTCTGCTAGACTCTTCCACTGCTCATCCTTGGTGTACAGGTCTACTGCCAGGCCTTGGTCCTGCCCGTCAACAACTCCGTAATTGCTGCTTACATAGTCATGTGTCCCTCAACAACTTGAGTTGTGACAGCAAAGCCTATGGGGGTAGCTTTTTTTTTTTTTTTTTTTTTTTTATCTTGGTAGGTCTAGCCAGGGTCTTGGTGTTTAGAGGAGAATGCCAGCATCAGGGAAACTCTTCTCTCCCTCCCCTGGTTCCTAGCCTTATGTTCTTCTCCTCCCTGGTGCCCGAGTCCTAGTCTTTATTACCTGTCCATTACTTGGGTCCCAAAGAAGGAAACTTCTGGCCCCAATTCAGTCACTCCTTCTAACCCTATACTTGTCCCTCCTCTTGACAGCAGTGGCTAAAATGATTACCCAGAGCCTGACACTCATTGGGCCAAGTTTTGTGTGTGAAGAGGTGACTGCACTGATAGACAATACACATTTGCTCATTTCTTACAAACAAGTAGTAGAACTTGACCAACATTTGTTGAATAGTTACATCAAATCCTGTACATCAGGCTTGAGTTTGGACCTTCTGAGGTCTTCTAGGCTGAATGACAGTGTACCTTAGGTTTTCCAGGTAATGCCATCTGATGCCATGACTATAGGGAATATGATGCCTTATTTGAATTAGGTGCTGTTTGTTCCACTCTTTATCTTTTTTTTTTTCCTCCAGAACTGAGGCTACTTGATCCTCCCTTGAAAGTTCAGTCCCCCTGAGTAGCTGGGCCCAATCCTGTCTGTACAGTAGAGGGACTCAGGATGCCTCATCCAGCACTCAGAGATGCAAAATGAAGTCTCTAGACCATTGATCTCTGTTCATATCCAAGTCTCCAGTTTTCTGGTCCCAGTCCATGACGGGCCTCCAAAAGCACAACCACAGCCCCAAGAAGTAGTTCCAGTCAAGAGTTAACATCTTTAGCATGATGCAGGGTAAAAAGAATGTATTTCATGGGAGGTGCTGATGGGTCACAGCTGTTTGGCACAGCAAAGTAGTGGGACATCCTGGCATAGGAGGTATTCACAGCTAATAGGCAGACAGGGATATAGGAAACTTCAGGAAGATAGCCTGCCAGTGGGTAAAAGAGCCTCAACCACCATTTGTAAATCCATTGTTTTATCAAACTTTTATTATGAACATCCTGAGTGCCAGACACAGTGCTAGGAAGAAAAAGTGTAGAGATAAATAAGACACCATCCCAGCCATCTAGGCCTCTCAGAATCCTGGAAGTCCTCCTTTGAATGAATTCTGTTTACGCTGGGTCCCTTTCTGGGTATGATGCCTGGCACCTATTGTAGTAGTCCAGGTATTTTCCAAACAATGAATGAACCAATCAACAAATGATAGTCTGGCATCTAGCATGTAGTGAGCAAATATATTTCCACACCAATGTCCAAAGTCTTTGGGTGTATAATTGGCAAAATCAAGCTACCAGTTCTGGGAAAATTACAGTATTAGGCAGATAATATATACAGTCTCTACTTTAGCCCTCACTCTTGCCATACTGACACACTGCCTTCCAAGCAAAACAAAGGTGTTGTACAGTTCTGTTGCTGCACTGTTCAACAGTATTCGTATTCTATACACTCCTTTTCAAATTCTTGTCAGACTCTCTGCTTTTGTGATTAAGTACAAAAATAGCATTGTGTCACTCAGCAACTTTAGGATAAACTTTGAGAAAGGATAAACAATTTTTTACTAATCATAAAAGTGAGAAAGGGTTCATATTGTCATTGTAGACGGTTCTGGGCAACAACCTGAGGATTGCTGCTAGCATGCATCTCTGTAACCCATTCTCACATGGTATAAGTGCTTTCATTCACTAAATCACGGTTTAGTAAAAGGGACTCAATCTTCTGGATTCACAGAAATGGACGGATTTTGGAGGAATGCTCTTTATCACTACTGTGCTCATGGTGAATTCACAGATACCAAATCCTGGCTATTATGGCAAGAATGGTCGCCCCATCATTGCTTTCAAAGACAAGAATAGAAATTTAACTAACTTCTAAATTCTCTGAGAAGTCTTCATATCCAAAATAGAAAGACTCAGTATGATGTTTCTAATTAAAGTATGTGAATGGTGACTGCATGTTTTAAGTGCTTTGGAGTTTGAAATTAAATTCTATTTGTGAAAGCTATTATTTATATATTTTTATACTTAAAATCTCTGTAGCCTTTTTTCTTTCAATACAACTGAATCCCTCAACAAAATCTTGGCAAAGCCATCAATTTTCTTATGCCCTTTTTTCCACTGCCAAATAGATCACATACCTTTTTAAACAGAATGCTACAGGAATGATATAGTTTTGTTTAGCTAAATAATTTGGAGAGCTAAATACTGCCACATTTAGAAAGCATTTTCTTATCTTGCTCTTATTCTTTAATATTATATTGTAAACAAATTCCCATGTCATTAAAACTGTTTACAAATATGAATAATATCCTATAATTTCTATCATTTTCTTATTCATTTCCCTATTCTTAGATATGAAGGTTGTTCCCAAGTTTTTTTTTTTTAATGTTATAAATGACACTATGATGAATATCATTATAAATCCATACCTGATCATTCTTCAGGAAAAAAGTTGCAGAAATAAAACTGCTAAATAAAAATGAATGAGAGTTTTTGAGATTTATAACTACTCAAACTGTTTCCAGGTACCTGTCATTGGGTCAAATCACCTGCTTCCTGTCTTCCTGGTATCCTGCTTGTCTCTGATAATTTAGAACCTAATTTTTCTCTTATCTGATTTTTCTTCTGACTCCCTCTCCTTGTGGCTTGTTTCTTAGGGTATTTTGTAATTTTGAATTCTGGACTCATGTTTAGTTGAACAATGTATGGGAACTGCAGGAAACCTGGGCTGAGATTCTATTTCCAAAACGATTTGCTCTGAATTGTCCTGGGTGCCCCACGGTGCTCCAACTAGAACCACTTTCAATTATTAGTTTGGCTTGGCATTTACAGACCTAAACAGGTGGTATAAATTCTAGTGCCAAACCTATATGAGGGTGTAGACTACGGTTATGAATTTTTATGCGAGTGATAGATTTTTGTTTCTAGCTTTTCCTCTTATTGACGGTACAGCCTTTTGTCCAGGGTTTATGTGACTCACTTAGGCATTAAGACCCAAGGCCTTCATGCCAATGCCCAGGATTCTGCCTTTTGCCATCCCCATGTATAACTGCAAAAATCAGACTGGGTTCATCTAAGTCATAGGCAAGGGCAGGATAACTTTCTTTCTTTTTGGGGGGCTGGGGAGGGGGACAGGGTTCTCATTCTGTCACCCGGGCTGGAGTGCAGTGGCGTGATCACGGCTCACTGCAGCCTTGACTTTCCCAGGCTCAGGTGATCCTCCTGCCTCACCCTCCTGACTAGCTGGTATTATAGGCACACACCACCATGTCCAGCTAATGTTTGTATTTTTTGGTAGAGACAGGGTTTCATCATGTTGCCCAGGCTGGTCTCAAACTCCTAGACTCAAGTGATCCATATTTGTTATATAGCAATAGATAATTAATACACATATCCATTCATCCTTCCTGCCATTTCTCTTGTTTCAATGGAAAAAGAGCTTCTCCTCCAGGCCACCATCTGAAGAAAAGGTCCCTTCTCACCTTCCCAGGTCTTATTGAATAACCCCAAACAAGTGCCTTCTCTAAGATCATGCCTGACTGATGGGTTCCTTGTGCTCTTCCATCACACCTGTCCATTCACCTCCTTCCTTGTCTTGACCTCCCAAAATGCTGGGATTACAGGCATGAGCCACAATGCCTGGCCAGGAGGATAACTTGATACAGTCATCTTCATACCTCCCAGTCAATTACAGACATCTACAGAGTCTATGCCATAGTCAGAGGAGCAGAAACCAGGTAACCCTCATTCCCTGTCCACACAGAGACTTGAAAACAAGGGTAAAGTTCTAGCAGATGGAGCCAAGCTCTGAGGTTGGCCTTGCCTTCAGTGTCTGCTTATCACCCTGGTGTCCAACTCCCTCTGATTTTGGCCCTGAGGAATTTCCCACAGTTTTCCAAAATGTTGGCTAGACATTTAAAGAATATATCTGTTTTTGAGTTCCTGATTTGTAGGTGTTCTGTAATGGAAGACTTTTTAGGATACCTGGTCTGCTGTGTTGCCAGAAATGGTCCCTTCTGTAATCTCAACACCTCGTGTCACTCTGTCTCCCATCTTGGAAGTTTTAGCACCCAGCTCCCAGTTTACCTCCATCCAGGTTCCCTCAGCATTCTGGGTCACTTAATTTGTGTAGGTGGCCCATCCAAAACCTAAGCCTCTCAATTATTTCACCTTCTTGTCTTCAGAGACATTTATCTTCATGTTCCTTCAGCCACCCACACTATGGATGGTCTGGACCAAGTGACTCCCTTCTTTTATTTTATTTTATTTTATTTTTTTGAGATGGAGTCTTGCTCTGTCCCCAGGCTGGAGTGCAGTGGTATGATAGCTCACTGCAACCTCTGCCTCCCGGGTTCAAGCAATTCTCCTGCCTCAGCCTCCCAAGTAGCTGGAATTACTGCTGAGTACCATCGTGCCCAGCTAATTTTTTGTATTTTCAGTAGAGACAGGGTTTCAGCATGTTAGCCAGGATGGTCTCGATCTCCTGACCTTGTGATCTGCCTGTCTCGGCCTCCCAAAGTGCTGGGATTACAGGCGTGAGCCACTGCGCCCCACCCCAAGTGACTTCCTTCTAAAGGGATGGGATATCACTTTTGAGATGAGGCTACAGAAAGATCATGACTCCCATCTTGCTATCCCTCTCTTGATTTGCTTTCTGGCTCATGCTGAGAGAAGACAGTGGCCATGTTGTGAGCTGCCCTATGGAGAGGCCCACGTGGCAAGAAACTGAGGATGGGCTTCAAAACAACAGCCCATGGGAAACTGAGGTTCCCCAGTCCCATAGCTCACAGAAAACGGAACCCTGCCAACAACTATGTGAGTCAGCTTGGATGCAGCTCCTCCCGGCAGAGCCAGAAGATGACTGCAGCCCTGGCGCATACCTTGATTGCAATCTGGGAGAGATACTGAGCCAGAGGGCCCAGCTAAATGTGCCTGGATTCCTGACCCACAGAAACAATAAATGTATTTCCTAAGCAGCTGCACTGCAGGGTAGTTTTTCATACAGCGATAGATACTGAATACACATACCCACTCATTCTTCCCATCATTCCTCTTATTGCAGTGGAAAAGGGGCTTCTCCTCCAGGCCACCATCTGCAGAAGAGGCCCCTTCCCCTCACCTTCCCAGGTCTTACTGAGTGACCCCCAAAGAAGTGCCTTCTCTGAGATAGTGCCTTATCGGGGGAGTTCCTTGGGCTCTTTCATCACAGCTGGCCACTCGCTTCTTTCCTTGTCTCCCTTATATATGAAAATCTACTTAAAAACTACACACATAGTAGGGCAATTTGCTAAAATTGGCATTTTTTGCTGGTTTGGGGGATGCTTTGTTGTTGTTCTTGTTGTTTTGTTTTCTACTGAAGACTCATCCTCCCCGCAAAACAAAATGTTTTCCTTCCTTCAACCAGGACCTTCCTTGGCCCATAAGTCTCCTTTATGCAAATTTTTTGACAATAAAAATAGTATTTTATTCCCCCACACTTTCCCTCCTCCAACAACCCCCAGTACAGCTTTCCCCTCTTGTTCCCATAGCAATGTTACAATAAGAAAAAAGTAAGTTTTGGAGCGGGTCACGATGGATCATGCCTGTAATCACAGCACTTTGGGAGGCCAAGTTGCGGAGGTCACTTGAGCCCAGGAGTTCAAGACCATCCTGGGCAACATGACAAAACCCCATCTCTACAAAAAACGCAAAAATTAGCCAGGGGTGGTGGCGTGCACCTGTAGTCCCAGCTACTCAAGAGGCTGAGGCAGGAGGATGGCTTGAACCTTGGAGGCGGAGGTTGCAGTGAGCCATGATCACGCCACTGCACTCCAGCCTGGGTGACAGAGCAAGACCCTGTTTCAAAAATAAAATAAAATAAAATAAAAAGGTTTGGGGGCAGGCTTATGAGGGTAGAGGGGATATGGGTAAAAACACAAATCACAACAGGCATTTTTGAAAATACATTATTCCACTTGGTCATCATCTTCTCCCTCATCTTTGAGTTGTTTTCACTTCTGACTCCTTTCTTCTTCACCAAGGTCTTCTTCATCTTCTTCATCATCTACCTCTTCATCATTATAACTGTCTTCATCCTCCTCTTCTCCTTCTCCTCCTCCTCCTCATCATCTCCTCATTGTCCAGGCCCTCCATGTAGCCCTCAGCATCCAAGTCAAGAGCAAATTTTTTTAAAAGGTCCTTTTGCTGTTGGCAGGAGTGATTTTGTACCCAGCTTGGCAAGCAGGGTACAGGCTGCATTTCGGTCCCATTCTTCCCCACAGTCAATGCTCTCGAGCAGTGAACAACCTACACATCCTTCCACAGCTACCATGCTCAACCCTTCTCACGGGGAGAGCCTAATGCCAGGTACCTGTTCTCTTGACTTCTGGGCTCCCCTGCCTCCCTGAGGAAAGTTAAGGGCCAAGAAGAGTTGAATCAAACTAGATCATCCTGGAAGGGAAAACATGGAGGATGAGGCATTGCACTGACGAAGGGGAACTGCTAAATCTGGCTGTGACTTCCCCATCCTGGACCATGAGGATGGAGGTCTGGGGACCCCTCTCCAGCTGCCATGGAGCCCTACACTTGATTGCAATGGTTCCTTTTTGAAGGAACAACAGTAAATGAGGCTGCTTCCCTCTTTGCATTTGGACTACAGCTGATTTAATCCATGAGAGGGAAAGGGAGGGGCTTAGTAAGCAAGCTGGTTGTGGAATTCTCACAGGTGTTGGCAAATGAATGAGGGAAGGAGTGTCTTAGACCAAATTTAGACTAATCTAGAAAAATAAATAATGAGAACTTACCCACACAGTACATGCTACTATAATGTTATATTGATAGTCATATTTCTGTCACCATACCTCTCACTATCCCTTGTTTCTGTCTGCACTTCTTGAACCTTCGGCGAAGCTCTTATTTCATATGTAAGTTACTTAAACAGGTGCTGCTTCATGGCTCTCCTTGTATCTCTCCTTTCTCACTTGTTTTTTCCCATAGATGATATGGTTACTAGGTTAATCTCTTTAAATGGTTTTCAGGATCTCACACTGGTACCCAAACATTTTCAACTGTTATCTACTGTTTAGAGACTGTAGTTCAAATGTCTGAGTTTTGTGATTCAAAGCCTTGCACAATAGGGTTCCGCTATATCAATTTGGTTTCATCTCCTCTTCTCCTAGCTTGTAATTCCAGCCAAACTGAAAACTCACACAGGACTTTCTCATCTCAATGCCTCTGCTCATCACACTTTTCCTGGTTGGAGTTTTTTCCACACCTTTTTTTGCTAAGTCAAAATCTTATATAATCTTTAATACTATTCAATGTTTCCATTCTCACAAAGCCTCTCCTGACCCTTTTAACCCCTAGGGTCCTTCTCTCATCTTCTATATAGCTATTTGGGATCATAATTTTATTTCCCTATGTTAGGTGATATTTTATTTTAAAATACTGATGACCTTGACTGCGAGCACCCAAGGGCAGGGACCAAGGTGGCTACTTTTATGTGTCTTTTTTGTTGCCTGGCACAGGGTTTTGGACACAGAGCATGCTAAAATAAAATTTAAAAAGACTGAATCTTCCCTCTACCAGAAGATCCACCACAGCAAAATTCTTGGTGCTCTTAAAAAAATTGAAAAATGTTTTTTACATTTCATTCAACTTCTCAAAAGAAGTTCACCTAATTATAAAGGTAAAAGGTAAATCACAACCCCCAAAATATATTTCATACAAATTAAAGCACATACATATGTAATCTGACATAGTAGTTTGTTGCTTTTTGTGTGTGTTAGCATAGAGTTTTAAGTAATATATACCTACAACACAAGCAGTGTCAGAAAATTTAATCTTCTTCAAATTTTTTTTTTTTTTTTTTTTTTTTTTTTTTTTTTTTTTTTTTTTTTGAGACAGAGTCTCACTCTGTCACCCAGGCTGGAGTGCAGTGGTATGATCTCGGCTCACTGCAACCTTGGCCTCCTGGGTTCAAGTGATTCTCGTGCCTCAACCTACCAAGTAGCTGGGACTATAGGTGTGCACCAGCACGCCCAGCTAATTTTTGTTTTTTTAGTAGAGATGGGACTTTGCCATGTTGGCCAGGCTGTTCTCAAACTCCTGACCTCAAGTGATCCACTCACCTCTGCCTCCCAAAGTGCCAGGATTATAGGCATGAGCCACTGCACCCAGGCTCTCTTCAAATAATTTTTAGGTTAACTTTAAAAACCACAAATATTCCCTCTTTCAACTTCTGTTCTAAAACTGAAAAGCTAAATGTTAGAAATAAACTTCCCTTGAAGACATTTAGGTAGTCATGAACACTATGTTTAAAATAAATAAATGTAAAATCTGTTAAACTTTTTCTTTTCTTGTATTTTTAAGCACAGCTTCTTTTTGAATTAATGCAATTCAGCAAACTTGCTTTTTCAGGAACAGAAAATCACCCCATGACTTGTAAAATACGTAATCTAGAAAATGCGTGAGAAGAGAGACTTTCCAAAACTATGTCATGAGAGCGGAGTGTTATAGAGCAGCATCTCTTCCAGTTTGTCCCCTGGGTGTTATATAACTCAAAGGTAATTAAAGGATTCAGGCTTGGATCACAAATTCTAGCACACAAAGAGTAATCTAATGTGAAGACACAAAGTTCGCAGATGCTCCAAGTTTCCAGCCAAGATAAAGAAAAACCCTTTGGTTATGCAGATTATAACATCTACGTTAGTTCTGTTGGACATCAATTTAGAAAAGATTCAGTTTAGTCAAGGACATTGGCTTTGTCTGATATATCTCATTCCAGAAATGTGATTATGCTCTATTGGCTGAAAACAGCAACTCTAAAAAAGTTTCTAAAAAACTTCAAAAATATTTGTTCGAAGAACTGGAACATAGACTTTTTTTTTTTCTAAATTGAAAACACATGTCCACTTAGAAAGACTTAATGTACTTAAGAATCAGTTGTATTCTAAACAATTTACCCCAAGAGGGACTGGATTTTTACTTAACAAAATGGTTCAATAAAAGTTTTAATAGATTGGAAGATAAGCATTAAAAACATTAAATAGTTAAAAAAAACGTAATTTATCTCATACTGCTTCTCAAGGACTTTAGAACTTTACGAGAGAGAACTATTTAAACAATATGTTTATAGGTACATCTGTCTTTTCAATGGAAGCTATTAAGCACAAACATTAAGTCTCCGGTGTCGCACCAATAGTACATTGGCTGATCAGTATGACCACTGCACCATCTAGTGTCCATGCTGTAAAACAGCAGCTAGGGAGCGCTTTTTCTCCAAGTCCGTGTTTCGGAATGCCATCCTCTAAACTGGCGTTTTGATAGTTAATCATCAAGAATATAAAGGACAGATCATTCATATAAAGACTAAGTCACATTATAACATTTCCTGGTGTGCTAGAAAATTAAGACATCGTGCTTATAAAAAAGTACACAAATTATGTAAAATGATGTTTAAAACCTCTTTACGATAAGTTATTTTTAAAAGACTTTTGTAAAAGAGAAAGCTAAGATATCTCTTAGAACTATGAACCATGGGTAGAAATCATGATGTTCAAAGTCTATGTATAAACAAAATGGAGAAATTAATTAGCAGATGTAAAGTAAAACATTAAAAATATGAAAATATATGAAAGAAAATAATTTACTGGCTGAAAATGCTTTCAGAGTGTTGATGATTATTTAATTTGCCTATTTTTATTATCCCTTAATTATGCTCCAAATGGATTATTTGTTATAATTAACTAGCCAAGTAAATATTGAGAAATCTAATCTGCCAGCCAACATCTAGGCATTCTGCATAAAGGAAAATCTGGCCAAATTTCACAAGTCTACTAATGTGTTAATTTTTACTTTGGGTAAAGGAGTGTAGGAGGTCGTTGTTGTTGTTTTACACCATGCCTTTAGCTTCTAAAATATGGGGGGAAAGGAGGAGAAGGCCAGCTGTTAGATTTAGAACAAAAATGAAATATTCGTAGGAGACAGTGCTTAGTCCTTTGGGCTCTTGGAAAATATTCACATCAAATTTCCAACACGACTAACTCAGAGCCACTGCTTTTATTTAATGCCATCAAAAGAACATAAAACTACTTAGAAAAGTTAAACACATCCCAGGGAATCATTTTACCAGTATTTGCAAAACGATTCAACCTAAAGAAAATACAGGTGATCATAAGAAGAAATTTCAAGCAAACTTAATGCCTCTCCTGAGTAGAAAAAAAAGTAATTATAACTTTACAAATCTAGTTGCCTGTTATGAGAGGTATCAATGTTGACAGACATCAAACCACTTTTATGTTTAAAGAAAGCTCTTTGAACAGGAACTTTTAAGGTAGCATGGAGGACAGACCACCAATGCCCATGCCTTTGTATAATCCCTTAGCCTTGAGCGTAGATGAAACTTGTGACTTGTTTTTATCGATAGAATGTGTCAAAGGGAACAGGACACCACTCTGTGATTATGTTACATTATGTCTGCCTTAGTGAACTAGAGACAGGGATTCTCCTACCTGCCTTAAGGAACTGAGCAGCCACACTGAGGAAGCCCACAGTGAGAGCCTCTAGCAGCTTCCAGTGAACAGCCAGCAAACCAGGGGCACTCAGCCACATAGCTGCACGAATTGAATTCTGCCTGTGGGTGTAATGAGCTTAGAAACAGATTCATCCCCAGTCAGGCTCCAGATGAGAACACAGCCCAGCTGACACCTTGAGTGTGACCTGGCAAGACCCTAAGCAGAGAACCCAGCTGAGCTGCTTGCAGACTCCTGACCCATGGACCCTGCAACTTGTTTCAGTCACTAGGATTGTGGTAATTTGCTATGCAATGATAGAAAACGAATACAGGTAGTATATTAAATAAAATTCATGATTCCATAAACAGTTATGAAGAACCAGACCCACTTCTGGGCAGGTGAAAATTAGGCCCTCAGAGTACAACTAAATGGAAGGACTAAGCTCCATAGAAATATAAGAAAGGCAGGTAAGTGATTTAGTGCACAGTTTCAAGGACACCATAATTTAGTTGAAGAAAAACAGCCACATAATTAAGATAAGTGCCAACACAGGCACAAATAACATGATAGAATGCACAGAAAAAGATCTGTTATCGGCCGGGCGCGGTGGCTCAAGCCTGTAATCCCAGCACTTTGGGAGGCCGAGACGGGCGGATCACAAGGTCAGGAGATCAAGACCATCCTGGCTAACATAGTGAAACCCTGTCTCTACTAAAAACTACAAAAAACTAGCCAGGTGAGGTGGCAGGCGCCTGTAGTCCCAGCTACTCGGGAGGCTGAGGCAGGAGAATGGTGTGAGCCCGGGAAGCGGAGCTTGCAGTGAGCTGAGATCCGGCCACTGCACTCCAGCCTGGGCGACAGAGCGAGACTCCGTCACCAAAAAAAAAAAAAAAAAAAAAAAAAAAAAAAAAAGATCTGTTATCAACAAACTTTTCCAAGCTACAGAAACCGAAATCAAAAATACTTAGGAAAAAAAAAAGGAAGGAAAATTCATGGGTTCACAAAACTGGTTTGGTCTCAGGCTTAATTGCATTCATTCTCAAAGCTCAGAAATTCTCTAGGATCTTCCCTCTTAACCTTCACAGTTGGGCTGGCTCCCATTGATGACAATCATAACAATGTAGCATCCAGGGACCTCCATGGACGAGAGGAGAAACTTACATAAGCCCTAGTGAAAGTCTCCATGCATTGGATCACGGACACACCCTTAAGCCAAGCACACAGCCATTGCTGATTGGCCAGAGCCAAGTAGAGCCGAGGAACAAAGAATGGGTCAATCTCTCCAAATCATGTGGCTGATAATGTGGGGTAAAGGTGGTTTCCCCACAGGAATATAACACTAAGGCATTTTCAACAGATGTTTACCACAGGACCCTACTAGTTCTGAGTGGGAAGATCATGAATATAATATACAATGAAATGCAATATGTAAGAAAATCATACATATACCTAGAGAAGGGTCTATGAGAACAAAATTATTCCAAATTAGAAAGTAAAAACCATTTCATTTTTTATTTTGGATTCATATCTGATGACAACCAAACTTCCACAGATAAAAGACTTTATGCTTTTAGAATTTGATGATAATAGATCTGTAGCAGTAAGATTTGTGAATTTCAAAAGAAAATAAACCACTGTTGGCTGGGTGCAGTGGATCATGGCTGTAATCCCAGCACTTTGGGAGGCTGAGGCAGGTGGATCGCTTGAGGTCGGGAGTTTGAGACCAGCCTGGCCAACATGGCAAAATCCTGTCTCTACTAAAAATACAGAAATTAGCTGGGCGTGGTGGCACGTGTCTGTAATCCCAGCTACTCAGGAGGCTGAGGCGTGAGAATCGCTTGAGCCTGGGAGGTGGAGGTTGCAATCAGCCTAGATCGTGCCACTGCACTCCAACCTGGGGCAATGGAGCGATTCTGTCTCAAAAACAACAACCACAATGACAAAAAACAAACAAACAAACAAAAACAAATACACAACAAAAAACCACTGTTAGTGTTTGAGTATGAATCAATCTCTATAATAAACACATAGTCACACACACTCACACATGTGCTATTTAGAAAAAAAATATGTATTTGGGATACATTTGATGGAGTCATTAGACTCTAGGTTTGGTCAAGAAACTTTCAGGTCCACCTCAGTGTTGAGGCTATATATATTGATCAGATTGACTGGAAAATTGGCATGAGATCCAGAGAAGCAGAGATGCTATTATCAAGAAATCAGCAAAGAGGGAAAGTGTCAGGACAAAATAAAATGAGGGGAGAATCCAAGCCAGTGAGGGGCTAAACTGCAGAAGATATTTATATGGGGCAAAAAGAATTTCTTAGCAAAAAACAAAGTCTACAAACAACAAAAAGTCTAAAAGATATTGGACCTGTAGTTACCTACTATAAAGAAATATAGAAGCAAGAAAGAGTAAAACAGATTTTTTGGTAAAAATCCTTATTGTGTGGCTTCCCATTTTTTACCATATGTATCAAAACAGGCTATGCTCCTCATAATCTGACATGTTGGGACCAGTGTTTCATAAGAAATCAGATGTAGATAGTAGAAGAATATCTAATATCTCCTATATAGAGATCTCCCATATGGTAAATATTAATTTTCCAAGACCATGAACAGAATGTTATAAACCTAACGTTAAAATAATACTGAAACCAGGGCTCATAGGAGAAAAGACTGATTCTAAAGCAGGGACACAGAAAGCACAAGATGAGTCTGGAACGTCTTGTAGTCCCAGAAAATGAGGAAATGATTTTTTTTTTTTTTTTTTTTTAATGATGGGAGCATGGCAAATGGACACAGGAGTAAACTTGTACCAAACTCTCGATAGCCAATTATACAACAATTTGGGCAACAAAATGAGTAATGATTGACTGGCTTGGGCAACATAGCGAGACCGCATCTCTCTCTATCTCTCTCTATACATATATATTTAACTAACCAGGCGTGGCAGTGCACACCTGTAGTCCCAGCTGTTCAGGAGGCTGAGGTGGGAGGATTGTTTGAGCTCAGTCAAGACTTTGAGGCTGTAGTGAGCTATGACTGCCACCACTGCACCAGCGTGGATGACAGAGCTGGAGGGTCTCTTAAAAAAAATAAAGTAATGATAGTAATGGATTGTGGGATAAAGTAAATATCCATGAGTCCACACTATACAAAGAAATAACTGAATGAATAAATAGCTCAGAAGAGGTAGCTCTTCATTGTAGTAGAATTCCAATTAATAAATGCAGAAGGAGTGATAACTAGAAAGTCATCATCTGGTAAACACTCCAATGATAATTGCTACTAACAATGATAATTGTTAGTGGGATAATTGGCTAAATTTGAATGAGAGCTGCAGATTAGTTAGAAGTACTGTACTGTACTGCTCTTTACCTACATTCGCTTCCTGATTTCCATCATAGTACTACAGTTTTGTAAGATATTATCATTTGGGGAGGCCAGGTGAAGAGTACACGAGAACTCCATGCACTAGTTTCACAGCAGCTAAAATTTAAATGATCTTAAATTAGAAAGTTTTTAAAATTTCATGAAAAATAGGAACATAATTTGCCTTTTCGAGTCTCAGGGGCATTTGATAAACATCAAACACCACTTTCAGAGCCATCTCTTAGGTTAGGGAATCAGGGCAATGATCCTCAGCCTGAATTTTGGAAGAAAGGGAGGAGTGAGGGAGGGAATTGCAATAAAGCAGCCTCTCCACTGTCAAAAGTGCACTCAATAAGATAGAGGCCCCCTGCCAGAATGAGTCGATGGACCTGCTGCTTCTCCACTTGCACATGCAACTCACGCTGGCCATGGCTGCTGTGCAAAGGACTGGTCTTTATAAAAACGTGTGGGGATTAGGGAAGGAGAGCAAGGGGGGAGAGGGAGAGCCCCAGCAGAGTGGGGAGAGGGCTGCCACACCTGGGGTGAGTCGCCGTTCACCTCATCAGGACCAGCTCTGGGAGCTGAACTGAAAAGGCACAAAACTGCCAATTGATAGAAAGCTGTTGATAGAACATTTTCATGGCTGTATTTGAAATGCAGTCGATATCACGCCCCAAAAACAGTAATATTTACCTTCATGTCACTGGCAAGTTTGTTACTCCTCATCTCACATTTTAATCTCCAGCACAGTGAGAGAAGCGGAAGTACAAACCCTGCATAAGATGACCGTGAATACAAAGACATTTGTGATTAGGGCCAGCGGGTGGCTGAATGGAAAAACAAATGGGGCTCCACCTGTGACTGAGACCAACAGCAACCTTGTTTCTGAATATCAGCAAAGCAAATCATTATTTTTAAAAATGTCATGCACGCAACATTTTAAATTCTTAAATGTTATGATGCCATGAATGCTGATCTTTGGTTAAATCTGATTTGAGCCTAACACACTTATGGGAAACAGCATCTCTTAAAAGCAGAGAATATGGAGAAAAACAATGAAATTCACCTCAAAGGATTGGACTGGGACTTTTATTATTTAGGTTCCCAGATTTAAACATTTTTTAGTAATGTTTACTCATTGAAAAACATCTACTGAATCGAATGCTGTGAACTGGTTGTCAAAAACAAAAATCTCCTGGTCTGGTGGAGATTTCTTTAAGACATTCCACCATATAATTTAGCATACACAGCACTTCCCAAATCTTCAGTCATTTGAACAGCATTTCTCAGACTTTTGCCACACCTGCACATAGTTATACTTTTATCTACTGGATATTTCTCCTTAAGTCACTTCATTTTCTCCAATGTTATTGTAAAAAAAGCACTTATGCAACCACTAAGAATGGGAAAGACACATCACTTGCCATAAGTGGAAGCGAATTATACATGTAAATAAATATTTAAAAAATAGATATGTCTATCTATATTCCACATAAAAATATCTCACATACCACTAGTGGTATGTAGGCCACAGTTTGGAAAATATGGCAATATAATCTAAATAATATAAACACATCAAAATTTTCAGGATGTGCTCTTCTCATACAAGAAAGGTTTAAAATCAGAGAACAAACTGAGGCCATTTTAGGGATGGAATGTGTAGTCAGAATAAACACAATTGTACCACTGTCACAAATAAGCCCCAGATCTCATTGGCTTGACATCACAAAAATGGATTTCTCAATTACATAAAGTCCATTGCGGGCCGCATAATTCTCCAAGGAGATTGTTGCCATGGTGACTCAGAGTTGAGGCCAATGGCGGCTCCACCATCCTGTGGCTATGATATCCTGAACTTGTGGCCTCCGCAGTTTGACGAGGTGACAAAAGAACGCCTGGAGAATTATGCATGAGCTTCTCAGTGTCTCAGCCCACAAGTGACACACCTCTTTCCCTCACAGCCCACACTGGCTGGAACCAATCACATAGCCCTGCCTAACTGCAAGGGAGGCCAGAAAGTGCAACACTTTCTCATGGTCATGGGTGAGCACTAAACATCTCTCCAAATATGGGTTGGGAAGATTAAGAGGCTCGTCCAGAAGAAAACAGTCTCCAGGGAGAAATATATGTGGGAATAGGAATTGAGAAAGCAACCAAGAGAGCAGAACTGAGTGGATGAAAGGAATTGTCAGACCACATCTGCAGCTTTGATTAATCGAATCCAAAATGTGCCCATTGATCTATTATTCCGTAGAAATACTGGCATCACCAGCTCAATAATAAGAGAAATGTAAATAATACAATACTTGCATGAATAATTCTTCTCTGCTCATACCTTCACTCAGGTCAACATAGATCTCTCATATTCCTACAGTGTGTAAGAGACATGCTAAACTTGAAGTACATTCATTCTAAAAAATCAAAATACAAAAGCATGGGAAGACTAAGAAAATTTCATAAGCCTTCAATAAATTATCAGAAATATCTGGGATTATCAGCTCCATTTATGAAGAAACCAGAGCTACAATTCTTCCATTACTGATTGCTTTCTGGATTGAATATTTGAACTCTGTTTTAGTGATTCTTCTTGCTTACATGTGGGAGGAAGAGCCTCTACCCTGAGCCAGCAGCTGGAGCACAGCCTGAACACACAGGTTCTCCCTCCTTAAGGGTTGGGCTCTAGATTCAAGGTTTAAGTACCCTAGCTTTGATCAGCAGGGAGAACTAGCTACTTAGTTTCTACAGCTTTGCTTACTGCCTCTAAAGATAGACATTAACATCTTATTTTTGAATATTCATTTAGAGTTTAAGAGGGCCTTATAACCTTAATTCATCTCATCTCTGTAACAATCCTGTGAAGTAAGAATTATGGTACCCATTTAATGGAGGAGAATACTCGGGGAACTTAGGGGACAGTGCTTTGGTGGTATTTCTAGTTGGTGGCAAAACCAGGCCTGGGATGCAGTTCCCTTAACTCTGAAACTCTGAGTGTCACTACTCAGTGGTTTTGTCTTTCCAAGGAAGAAGGCCTGGATACTATGGATCTTTTAAAAATCAAGGTAAAGGAAAATATGTAACAACAGAAAATAAGTGTTTATAATATCATGGTGAATTTAGAAAGGGTAAAATTGTGTATGTGATTACAATTTTATGAAAAGATGCATAGCAATTATACCAAAATTCTCTCCAGGGCATGACAGAGTAGTGGGAATCGCTGGAACCTTTCTAGTAGTAAAGTTTGGCGCTTAATGCTTCGATTGTTTCTGTTTTTAAAACCCCTTCTCTTCTCTCCCCAATCTCAGAGCATACCTTAAATCCCGATACATCTAAGGAATACACAGACAGGTCAAAAGTTTCACAGAGCAAACCACAAAGAGGGAAGTTCATTCCTCAACTCAGTACCCCAGAGTAGGGAAGGTTCTAGCTGATGCAAACTGGCATTTCAAAATCGAAGACAGGGGGTGGTGATTCACACCTGTAATCCCAGCTCTTTGAGAGGCCGAGGTGGGTGGATCACCTGAGGTCAGGAGTGCAAGACTAGCCTAACCAATATGGTGAAACCTTGTCTTTATTAAAAATACAAAAATTTACCAGGCGTGGTGGCCCTGTGCCTCTAGTCCCAGCTGCTCAGGAAGCTGAGACAGGAGAATCACTTGAACCTGGGAGGAGGAGGTTGCAGTGAGCTGAGATCATGCCACTGCATTCCAGCCTGGACGACAGAGCAAGACTCTGTCTCAAAAAAAAAAAAAAAAAAAAAAAAATCAATAAATAATAAAAAATCAAAGACCAAAGCCTGTATGGAGAAAGCTAGAGGAGAAAGTGTCTCTGTTCTCTAAATGAGAGAACAAGGGAGGGAGGGAACCATGAATTTTGCTGCATATCTAGATTTTTGGGGGTTTTCAAAAGCCAAACACACTTAAACCACATCTGCAGCTTTCACAATGACTCCAGAATACTTGGGGTGCTAAAGTCACTTTGGTGCTTCGAGGTAGTGGATTAAAGAAGTGAAAGTGTTACAGCGACAAGAGGTCACTGCCCTGGGAAAGACACAGAAAGGAGCACAACATGCAGATGATGGGGAGCACAGAACTGAGTGTGTGGCTGCTAATGGCTTTAGACGAATCATCTACAGAGACACTTCAAAAGGAAATTCTGAACCAAATGGAAGGGGTCAAACTTATTTGGATCCTGATCCCAACACTCATTGATGAGACAATGGGGGAAATTTGAATGCCGACTGACTAGCCAACGTTATTAATGTTAATCTTTTTTTTTAGTACAATAGTGGCATTGCGTTTTTTTTTTTTTTTTTTTTGAGAAGTCCTTATTCTTTAGTATTACATGCTGAAATGTTTACAGGAAAAATGATATGATGTCTGGAATTTATTTTAAAATATTCTAGTTGGGGAAGGCAAGCAGATAGGCATGAGGAAGAAACAATTTTGACTATGAGTTAGTAACAGGCACAGGGACTGTGCGCATAAGGGATCATTAGACTATTCTATCTACTTTTGGTTTATATTTAAATTTTACTAAAAAAATGGCTGGACACAGTGGGCTCACATCTGTAATCCCAACCCTTTGGAAAGTCAAGGTAGGAGGATTGCTTGAGGTCGGGAGTTCAACATCAGCCTGGGCAACATAGTAAGACCCCTGTGTCTACCAAAAAAAAAAAAAAATAGCTGGGCATAGTGGCATGTGCCTATAGTCCCAGCTACTTGTGAGGCTAAGGTGGGAGGATGGCTTGAGCCCAGGAGTTGGAGGCTGCAGTGAGCTATGATTGCACCACTGAACTCCAGCCTGGGCAATAGAGTGAGACCCTGTCTCTAAAAAAAATTACAAAATAAGTAAATAAATATAGTAATAAAATAAATTGGCCAGATGCAGTGGTTCATGCTTGAAATCCCAGCTGTTTGGGAGCTGAGGCAGGAGGATTGCTTGAGGCCTGAAGTTCAAGGCCAGCTTGGGCAACATAGTGAGATGACATCTCTACAAAAAATAGGAAAACTAGCAGGGCATGATGTTATGCACCAGAAGGCCTAGCTACTCAGAAAGCTAAGGCAGGACGGTTGCTTGAGCCCAGAAGTTGGAGGCTGGTGATCAGCCCTTCATTATGTCTCACTGGAACCTAAGGATAACCCCTCACAAGCCTCTTGACTTCCACCCTGCCCATGCCCCTACCCTCTATTTCCAACACAGCAGCAAAGTGAATGCTTTTTAAAAATTATCTGTAGGTCAGTTCACTCCTCTGCTCCGGACCCTGCACAGACTCCCCTTCCCGCCCAAAGTGAAAGCCCGCAAGACCCTGCCCTCACTCCACCCTGCAGCAACCACAGGCCCAGATCCAGCTTGCAGGTTCCATTCTGGGGCCTTCCTACCTCCTTTACCCGGAACCCTCTTCCTCCATCATCCACTGGCTTTGTGCTCCAGGACTCTGTTCACTTATCACCATCTCCGCAGAGCTGTCCCTGCCCACCTAATGTTCCTGCCCCATGCCCACCATTTTTTGGTGCTCTTGAATTTCCTCTGCTGCTGTACTTTTTCTTTTTTCTGCTTATTTTTTCCACTTTCTAACATATTTCTAATATATTTATGTATGATGTGTATCCCTTATTTTCTGTATCTGAGCAGAGAGAATTTAATCTTGGCTAGGCTCACCAATATCTTCCACATACCTAGAACAATGCCTGGCATGTAGTAGGTGCTCATTAAAATGAGAAGAATGAGAGAATGGATACATGAAAGCTGATTTTCATTCCATACCAGCCACTTACAACCACAAAATTCATCAAACATATCTATTGACTTGAACTGCCATTCTTGCTAGAAGATTCTGCTGATGGTGACCAATGTTTTACACCACCATTTTATTGGTTTTACTACATTGTAAAACCACTGTTTTACACTTTTTCCTTTGTAGAAAAGGGGAGCATCTCTACCTGTGATCACTATTCGTATATCTGGAGAAAAATACCAATCAATACATTTCCCATTATACTTCCCACATAGAAGGTTTTCATTTTGCTGAGGTTGCAGTTGTTACTTTTAGGGCCTGTTACTGTTTGTGACTCTGCCATTTAGATTCTGCCAAAGGCTCTGTTTCTGATCAGCAGGCCTTCCGAGAACTGCCGTCCGATCAGCCAGCAGCATTTACCAGGCACCTTTTTGGGGTGCTGAGCCCTTACATGATGCAAAGCACAGCGGAGGCCTCGTCAGCAGCTCAGCCATGACATGCTTCACGTCCCACACAATTCACCTCTTGCTCTTTAACTGTTTCATGGAGGGAAACTTTAAATCCAGGCTTCCCCCTCTAATGAGTTCTCATAAATGTGCCTGGGTGTTAAAAATACAAAATCCTAGCAAATGTTTTATATGATATAACAGCAGGCTCCAATCCAGCAAATAAAATGAATAAAATGATGAATCATGTTATAACTGTTTACTTAATTTTTACTCTTGGGTATTATTAATTATTTGTCTCAGCCATGCAAAGTGCTGTGATTATAGGCATGAGCCACTGGACCTGGCCAACTTATTTTATTATTGACTTATTTTTTATTATTTTTTAGAGACAGGGTCTCACTCTGTTGCCAAGGTTAGAGTGCAGTGGTATATATATACACAGACACACACATACACATATACACATACACATACATGCACACACACACACGTAACTAACACAGATTAAAAACTAAAAGAAATAAACAGTTTAACAATTTTCTAAAGCATTTCAATAACCCAAGTTTGAGTTCTCTCAGCTCATGTGAAGTAAAACTCCATAGACAGAAGTATAATTTACTTTTAATTATTTATTTATTTGAGACAGGATCTCACTCTGTCACCCAGACTACAGTGCAGTGATGCGATCTCGGCTCACTGCAGCCTCAACCTCGAGGGTTCCAGCAATCCTCCCACCTCAACCTCCCAAGTAGCTGGTACAAGGTGTGCCACCACACCCAGCTAATGTTTTTTTTTTTTGCAGAGACAGGGTTTCACCATGTTGCCCAGGCTGGTCTTGAACTCTTGAACTCAAGTGATCCACCTGCCTTGTCCTCCCAAAGTGCTAGGATTACAGGCATGAGCCACCGTACGCAGCCAGAATAGGTATATTTTAATGTTAAGAAAAAGCACTTGCCGCTGATGATTTTGCAGAAAAATAAGAGAATATGATGCTTATGTTGATGGAATCTTACTGATTCCCTAAATATGTGTCAAGAGAAAGAACATAGGGTTTCTTCTCATTTTTTAAAAAATTTTTATTATTATTTTTTGAGATGGAGTTTCACTCTGTCACCCAGGCTGGAGTGCAGTGGTGCGATCTTGGCTCACTGCAATCTTCACCTCCCAGGCTCAAGTAACTCTCCTGCCTCAGCCTCCCGAGTAGCTGGAACTACAGGAATGTGCCACCACGCCCGGCTTAATTTTTTGTATTTTTAGTAGAGACGCAGTTTCACTGTGTTCGCCAGGATGGTCTCGATCTCCTGACCTCGTGATCCACCCACCTCGGCCTCCCAAAGCGCTGGGATTACAAGTGTGAGCCCCTGGGTTTCTTCTCTTGATAAAGAGCCTGTAGTGCCATCTCCCATGTAACTGGTCCACATACTTTTGTACTACTCTCTGCATTTGGGTCATTGGAACACTTTACTGCTAAATTTTTCATTTGTTTCTTCTCTTCTTGTTGCTTTTTTTTTTTTTTTAAAGAATTGTGGTAAAAAATACATAAAATAAAATGTACTACACCAAACATTTTTATGTGTATAATTTAGTGGCATTAAGTACGTTCACCACTAATTCCAGAACTTTTCATCATTCCAAACAGAAACTCCAAACCCGTTAAACAATAACTCCTTTTATTCCTTTTCCTTCAGCCCCTGGAAGCCTATACTCTATTTTCTGTCTCTAGGAATTTGCCTATTCTAGGTAAATCCTCTATGTGGAATCATACAATATTTGTTCATCTGTGTCTGGCTTATTTCACTGAGCAGAACGTTTTCAAGTCTCATCCTTGTTGCAGCATATGTTCCTCTTTATGGCTGGATAACACTCAGGTACATAAATACCATATTTTGTTAATTCAACTACTCATTACCTTTTAGGAGTAACTGTGGATGATCTATTTCCAGTGCCTTAGATATGTCCTTTAATGTGCTTTTTTTCTTTCACAATGAGACTCTGTGACATAAATTGTATATACATAAATTTTAAGACAGGATTATTACCCTTGAAACTCAGAGTCACACTGGAGAGGCAGTCAAGTGATATAGTTTGGATATTTGTTCTCACCCAAATCTCTTGTTAAATTGTAATCCCCAGTGCTGGAGGTGGGGCCTGGTGGGAGGTGTTTGCGTCATGGGAGCGGATTCCTCATGGCTTGGTTTCTTTTATTACTGTCTTTGCAATCGTGAGTGAGTTCTTGTGAGATCTGGTCACTTAAAAGTAAGTGGCACCTCCAACCCAATCTCTGGCTCTCTCGCTTCTGCTCTGGCCATGTGACGGGCCTGCTTCCCCTTTGCCTTCCAGCCTCATTGTAAGCTTCCTGAGGCCCAGAAGGCCAAGCAGATGCCAGCACTTTGCTTCCTGTACAGCCTGCAGAACTGTGAGCCAATTAAACCTCTTTTCTTTCTAAATTACCCAGTCTCAGGTATTTATTTATAGCAGTACAAGAATGGCCTAAAACATCAAGTAAACAGATTATTCCAACACAACAGAGAGCACTGTGACAAGGTTACGAGGTCACAAAGGGGAGAACAAGGAACACTGGGTGGTGGCAGAGAGTTTTCAGTGAAGCAACAATATCTTACCAGGGTTTTGAAGAATGAGCAGAAGCTCTGTGTTAGATGAAGAAGAAACAGGAGTCCCTCCAAGAACAGGAACCACTCATGTCAAGATATGGGGCAAAAAGAGAGGACGTATTTGGAGACTAGAGAGTAACTGAAGGCTATCATTCAATCGGTGATAGTCTTCATGCAGGTTAATATCAAAGGCAACCTGAATTTCCTCAGACTTCATGAACTGGCGGTGAAGGGTGAGATCACACAAGCAGTAATAACCCAGCTCTCCCTGGCTCACTGCCTTACTTACTGGACTTCTGGTCCCCAGCAAAACTGTCCCCATGAACTTGGGAGTCTCCATTCCTGTCCTTCCACTCCCCTCAAATGTCCTTGCATTCAAGGTCACATGGTAACTTGACTCTTCTCACCACTACTTCTGTGGGAATGCGGGGACCAGGCCAGAGCCGTGGGTGCTGCCCTCCCCAGAGACTTCACTATGCCCAAGGAGGACTGACTGGAGGAGGGGACCAGGCATCTACCCTGCACTCTGGGCCCACAGCAACCCTGTATACCAGCCCGTATTAACCTTACCTCTCCTTCCTCCAAAGGGCTGAGACTTCAACCATGGGACCTGGGTGGTGATCACCACAAAACTTCCTGAAAGTTCTTCTCCAACAACTTCTCACATTCAGTTATTCATTCAACAAACATTGAGCAACAACCTAATATTCTGGGCTCTGGAGACCGAGTTCAAAAGAAGACAGCAGACCCCTGCCCCCGCTTCCTGACAGGTCACTGCATCTTGAGTGCTAAGACTGTCATCACAGAGTGAGGAGGGGAACTGAGCTCAGAGGGGTAGAACCTCCTGAAAGGGCAGAACAGCTCATGCATCCTGCCAAGGTCAGAAGGTCAGTGCCTACTGCATCTTCCTCTCTTCCCATCCCCAATTGTGTTTGAGGTGTGTGGGGCGTGGCCCAGGCTGGCAGTCAGTAAAGCCTAACTGGTCCTAAGACTAATCAGCCCAGCCCAGCAGCCAGCTTCAGGAGTCTGGCCAGTTCATTAAAGTTCCCCAGAGTCCTTGCTTGTTCTAAGCCTAGAACTCCTGTCAACTCTTGACATTACCCTCCCCCAACTCTTCATATCTAACACACACACACACACACATACACACCCCTCCGCTTTGCATTTTATACCCCAACCCCCTAGGGTTCCTCAAATTTCCCAAAATAAAGTACCTATATGCCCTTTCTTCTGTGCACCCAAGCTGCTACCCTTGGCTGGAACAAGCTCCTCTCCCTCCCCAGCGAGCACCTACTTGATCCTTCATGACAGGTTAGGTATCCAATACCTCCTCTGGGTGGCCTCTCTTGGCAATACCAGTCTAGGTCACATCTCCCTCCTACTATAGCCCATATTACATTATGTTGAAATGTAACCTAAATGAACTAGTCAAAGGTCTGTTCACACCGAAATAAGCACCTAGACACAGGAACTAATGATATCTGACTCATTGCTGTCCACATAGTATACAGTCTCATTCAGAGTTGATTAAATGAATGAGTGGGTGAATGGTAGAATCAAAGTGGAAGAGCTCAAGACAGTTGCCACAAACTAGGCTGGATTTCTTGTCATTTTTAACTTGCTACCAGTTAGTCACATGGCTTATGGATGAATTAGACTAATTTAAAGATACAGAATCAAATACTTGGTTCAGTTTCTAATCAATGAATCGGCTGATTAGATCAATCCATTGCAACTGCAGGGCTCTTTCTGTAAACACAGAAATTCTACAATATACTTTTCTTCAAAATCTCTGTCTGTGCGTACTGAGTTATTTAATTAAGGACAAATTTTAATTTTTAAAACCTAGTGAATTATATTTTCATAAATACTACCATACAATCATTACTAAAAATGTTGAAAAAAGACCAAGTATCTGTTTTCCTGAAACAACTCCCAAATGTGCAAGAAATTTACAACTTATGTTTTTGTGACAATCCTCATAATCCCTAGTCTCAATTTTTGTTTTAGTATTGAAAAATAACAGCTGGGCACGGTGGCTCACACCTGTAATCCCAGCTCTTTGGGAGGCCGAGGCAGGTGGATCACCTGAAGTCGGGAGTTCAAGACCAACCTGACCAATGTGGAGAAACCCTGTCTCTACTAAAAACACAAAAATTAGCCGGGTGTGATGGTGCATGCCTGTAATCCCAGCTATTCAGGAGGCTGATGCAGGAGAATTGCTTTAACCCAGGAGGCAGAGGTTGCAGTGAGCCAAGATCGCACCATTGCACTCCAGCCTGGGCAACAAGAGCAAAACTCTGTCTCAAAAAAAAGAAAAGAAAAGAAAAGAAAAAAAAGAAAAAGAAAAAAATCACTGGTGTTTTTATTGGTATTTCTAGTATTGGAAAACAACTGGTATACTTAACAATATTTATTACATGGCAGAGTAAGAGAGGGAAGAGGAGAAGGGGTTATCTTACATGCTCATGAGTGAATCATATTCAGTTCCTTCCTTCATTGTCTCTTTCCACTTCAGATCCAGAAAGAATTAGGAGTGGAGGTAGAAGGGAGAGATGTCAGGATAGGGTTACCATTGATATATGTAGCATCACAAACTAATAGATAACTCATAAATCCTCTGCTTCTTCCTCTCCTTCCTTTCTCCTTATATTTCCTCAGTAGGATCAGTGACAATTTTGAAACAGCCTGGTCTCACATCACATTCAGGAGATTCTGCCTCTGAATTCTTAACAGTCTGAGAGATGCAGTTGGGGCTGACCTGCTTGATCACATGCAAATTAAAAGCAGTTGCCAGTAATGAGAACATTCCAGCCAAAATCCAAAGCTACCCCAGAGGAGGGGAGCATGAAGACACTTGCTCTATTGGAACAGTCATCTATATATTACAGTAGGGGAAAGCCTTGATCCCATTCCCAGAAATCCTCACGACCATTGAAGATGAGGTGGTTTCTTTTTTTTTTTTTTTTTTTTTTTTGAGACGGAGTCTCGCTCTGTCGCCCAGGCTGGAGTGCAGTGGCCGGATCTCAGCTCACTGCAAGCTCCGGATGAGGTGGTTTCTTATTGGGTACAGCCCAACCACATGGGTGGCAGAGGACATGTTTACATGGTAAAGGGAAGGAGGTAGGTGAAAGGGAGATTTGAAGATTTTGAAGCAAAAAAGTAGACATCTTTTTTCTCCTATCATATTTTTATATGTAGATAGAGGGAGATTCTTTCTTAAAACATGACCACAATATTATTTCACACCTAAGAAGGAACATTAATTCTGTAATATCATCAAATATATCCAGGATAACTTTTTTTCTTACACTTTGAATAAGAATTCAAAGTCCATATATTTTGATTGTGCAGTGTTTCTTATAAATCTCTTTCCATCTATAGGTGCCGGATCCAGGGCAAAAATGAAGACATATGGGACCTTAGGTGACAAGGAAGAAGCTTACAGGCAGCATGTGGGATGGACCCAAGGAGAACGTCAGAGAGAAAGAGTTCAGTCTGGTGTCTCCTGAAGCAGGTGAGGTACACATGGACATGAAGGATCCCATCCATCCTTCAAGGGTATCGCTGAGGCAGGAATGAGAAAACAAAACAAAGCAAAATGGGAAAAAAGCACAATTCTTATGGAAGATGGTTCCAGCTTATTCCATAGAACCCTGGCCTAACTTTACTTTCAAGAACATGACCTGACTTTGCTTCCCACTGACAAGGTGTCACCTTTTACAGTTCTATTGGGGTTCAGGCAAAAGAAACAGCACACCTGTGTTTCAAAGGTGGCAGCATGCTGACGAAGGAGCATGGAACTGGGGCCTCCAGGACTCATGACAAGACCTTACGGAGAAAGAAGTCACCCAAGGGCAAATGACTGGAGTATGGAAGAGTATGGAAGAGCTGGATCAAATCCACATGGTCCGGTCAGTTCTCCAAACATCAAGACCCTGTGCGGTGAGGGTGAGCCATCTCAGCAGAAAGGTATACCTTCCTGCCCATGCCACCTCCGACACTTCCAGACCTTCTCTTCCCTCCTTCCCCAATCCCACCCAAAGCTCCAGTTCCAGTAAATGTGGAGTACAACGAATGCAATTAGCTGGGGTGATGGCAGCAGCCCTGAACTTGGACTCAGAAGACCTGGCTTTAAATTTCACCTCTGCACTTACTGGTTGTATGACCCAAGGTGATTTACCTCCCCCTCCACTTTCCCCATCTGTGAAATGGGGTAAATAAGAGTCCTACCTGATTCAAAAGGTTATGAGGATGAAATATGGTTGAGAGATGAGAATCCTTTTAAACTTCTCTGCAATACTAATGATGATACTGATTAAAGTAACTTATTTGCAAAATAATGTGAATGACATTACCTGGCCTTTAACCCTTCAGGAAGTGTTTATTCTTTAAAGGGAAAAGTTTGTCAAACCAAATGAATCCTCTTGGTGAACTACATGGATAACATATTTTGGAGAGAGATGGTAAGCCAGCTCCTGTGACCCTCTCTGAGTCTGGGGCTAGGGAGGGAGGCCCTTTCATTCTGGCCTCATTTTTGTTTCAAAGGGAAATGTGATCTCTCTGAGGGAGGAGGACAGACAGGCAGTATAACTTCTCACGTCTTTGTGCATCATTTTTATTAGTTCCTGGCCCACATTTTTAGAAAAGAATATTTACTCTTAAATGACACACTTTAAAAGCATGCTTTTCTAAATGGCAGCAATTGGACCCCGTGGTGTGGCCAGTGTATTCAGTTTGAAAACTCTATGGTGACACATCACTGTGGTCCTGTGGTGATGGGTCCTGTGGCGATGTATGTCTTCCTTCTCCTCTAGTTAGCGCCCTGTGAGCTGGGAGATTCAAATCTGATAGCAGCTTGAAAGCTTCAAACCTAGAGTCCTCCAAGCTGGGAAGCTGAATTGCTGCTCTAGGGCTGCGTTTAGATTGATTTTCTGAATGCTGTCACTGCAGAGTAGCTAGTCAACTTTTCTCAAAATATTTTTCTCATCTTTTTCACTTTCCTCTCTCCAGTTTGACATACGGAGTTATAAATGTACTTTCTGGTTTTGTTTTATGCCTCGATTTTTATTTTTGATGATTCTATCAAGCTGACTGCCTTCAATGTTTTCTCCATTTCGGAAAATGCACTACTTCCTGTATTCCTCACCTCCTTCCACCAGAGATTCACTCTTCTGGCCCACGCCTTGTGCCTGGCACACAGGAGCATTGGAGAGGCCCTACACCTAAAGTCCATACCTTAATGTCTTGAAATAAATAAATGAATTTAAGGAAGAAACTCTGAACTGGGGCTGAATTTTACAGTAGCTGGCATCACGAAATTCTAATCAAAGCTAGGGAATTTAGTAACGATCCCTGCCTAAAGTTCTAAAAGCATGTTCTTTTGTTAATTTGTTAACCATCATGAGTTTTCACTGTCCCTTCTGCTACTGCCTTCAATGTAACACTACAAAATAGATTAATTACTAAGAGTAAAAGGTTTGGTCTCTTTTCTTTCTTTTTGTTCTTTTCTGTTTCTTTTTAAAAAAACTAATTGTGAAATAGCAAATTTAAAAGGATCATTTTTTTTAAACAACAGTCTTTAAAAAAAAAAAAAAGCTAAATGTCATAGTGCCCTAAATTCTTTTGTGTTGGTGATTATATTGTATGTCAAGAAACCATCCTGAGGTGATAATTAGATTTTATCTGCAAATGGAGGGTGGGAGGATGAGAGTAGGTGGTAGCGTCAACATTTCACCAAAACAATAAGACAATTCACACGATGAGGTAGGAAAAACATTACTCAAACAGGGGGTTGGGGCTACTGTGTGATTAAGGGAATTTTGACACTATAATCATCTAGGGTGGGTGTATATTTTATTTGCCTCTCTATGGCTAGACATTTAGGAAGGCAAACTGGAGCAAGAAAAAAATAGACTGATAACCAAAATGTAAAATATCTCTGTGTTGATCATCATGGAAGTGAATAAAACAGGCCACAAAGACCCCTTTTTTCCCACAGAACTTTTCAACAGATGGTTATACTAGTTGTTTCAGAATTAATACCAAGGATTGAGGGTTGGAGGCATGTTATTTAGAAGCAGTGCTGGTGTGAAAGTGATAAGGTTTTTGGCTCCAAGTAACACCTCCCAATTTGTACAGCAACCACAAATGTGCTTCAGGCAAGGTGGCGTCCTACATTTTAACTTACCCCCAAGAAAATATCCTGAATTTCACAGGTGTTCTCAGTAATATGACCTGACTGAAAATAGCTTCTCTTCTGTATTTTTCCCCAGGTTAAAATTAAGCTCGGCAGGCTCGATGTAAATGTGCAGACAAAGCAAAGCAGGAAGCCTCCCACACTAAAAAGGGAAGATAAGAATCACAGAAGCGGGATGGTTTTTATTGAAGGGCATTTCAAAGCAAATACAGACATCTACAGCATATTTGTAAATCCTCCATATGTGTATGGAAACACACACCTTCACACATCAAAACTGGATTTGTTCCTGAGTAACAAAACGTCCTAAGAACAAAATGAAAGCAAACCGAATAGCAAAAAAATACTTCCATCGTATACCACAAAGGATTATTTATTAACCTCAACACACCAAGAGTTAAGAAAATAATGCAACAGGAACAAAGGGCAATGGATATGTACTGGGAAGACCACAGAGAAAGAAAATGCAAATGGCTAATAATATAAAATATTTCCTAGGTTCCATAGTAACCAGGGAAAGACAAAATTACACTTTTGACCTCTTAGACTGGCAGTGACAAAGGTTATCTGAGTGACCAAAGTTTAG
The DNA here is from genome assembly GCF_007565055.1 of Rhinopithecus roxellana. Lineage (NCBI taxonomy): Eukaryota > Metazoa > Chordata > Mammalia > Primates > Cercopithecidae > Rhinopithecus > Rhinopithecus roxellana. Next base: position 145,980,898 of record NC_044552.1, read on the forward strand.
TCAGGCTCCTGGATCTTCTAGGCCCATCTGGGCACTTCCTCGTAAAATACAGTTTTAGCAAACGCCCTGCTAAATTGGTTTACCAAGAACTCCTACCCTCAATGGAGTTCCTTATCTCTTCACCTTTCCTCAGGTGAGGCCTGATCATCCTGGCCTATCTTCAGCAAGAGTACCCTAACCCTGACGTTTCCTCTTAGTAAATTTCCATCCACTGTCACTCACTTATAATTTATAACCAGGAGCAAGATACACTGCTCCTTGGCTTTAAATTATTTTCCCTGTTATATTCAGAGTTGAGCTCAATCCCTCTCCCCGACTACAAAATCTGATAGCAGTGGTCCCTATACCTATTGCGATGGTCCCAAATAAAACCTGCCTTACTGTGCTTTAACAAGTGTCATTGAATAATTTTTTAACTGCAAATTGTTGGAGGTAAAGACATTTTTAAATGTCTCCAATTAGTTTAGCTACTTCCATGTAATGTTAGAATCTCCATCAATTTGCTAGTTACTGTCCCTTCCTGAGAAGAAGCAGACACCAGAGCCCCACATACTTTGGATTCACTCCTAAGTTGATATTGATATGAATGAAATAGTTATCTCCCAAACTTTGCTTTCTACATTTGTATCAAAAAAACATGATGCCCCTGTGCCCAGCGCCCCCACCACTGGATCCCCAGCCTCACTCAGAGAAAGGGTCAATGTCATTACGATGATCTAAAGGTACCAACCCAGGATTCTTTTCTGTTCCTTGGGGCCTTGTTCTTCTCTCTGCCTGGAAGGATCACCCCTTAACTTCTCTCAGGCCTTTCTTCAAATGTCACCTTCTCAGTGGGGCCTGCCTTGGTTGCCATACTTAAGGTTGCAGTCTGCACACCTTCACCCCAGCACACCCTCTTCCCTTCCTCTGCTTTGTAATCACCATCTAATATTGTTTATTTAGTTTGTGTATTGTCTCTCTCTCCCAGCAAAGACTCTCTTCTTGAACAAACTCTAGTCAGCTCCCCTGAGCCCTCTTCTCAACTAGGCCTCCATCTCCGCCTATACAGGCTTAAATAAAACATGGATACAGTTTCTAACAGCTCAAGGCCGCATCTCTAGAATGACCTTAACTCCCCTTAAAGTGCCTTCCTGAGAAAACTCAAAACGTCAGAATAATTTACTGTTTGTTCATCTATCATCTGAAGATGGGGCTCCTGTCTCCAGCCTCTGTGGGAGGGTGGGGGAGCCTGACTTCCACAAGCACCAGTTAACAAACCCAGATGGGTTTACATGCACCAACTCCCCTCTTCCTGCTTAGTATGATATTTTTACTTCCGTGAATTTACTGAACCTCTGCTCACCTCCCTCTATACTCCTTCATTCTCTCTTTAAAATGCACAGTCACTTCTGTACAAATTGAAGTTGTTCAGTTTACACTGAACAGTTCTCTATGGCAATAGTCTATCACTGATTAAAATCTCTCCTTGCCACTTTAGTGTCCAGCTTTGTTTATCTTTGACATCCTCACTATAATGCAGTCTCCATGAACTGGATTTTTGTTTTCTCACTGGCACATAATAGAGACTCAGTAAATACTTGCTGAACCTTGTTGATGGGTCAGCAGTGGTGCATGGGTTTTAGCCCCTCAGCCACACTCCTGGGCTGGGATAAGCATGTTTAAGCATCTGGATGAAACATCACTGCTCATTTCACTCCTTAAATACCTGGCAAGTGACAGGCGGTTGGATAATAGAGATCATGCCGGTTTTCCTAAAGGCTTCTTCAATTTGTTTTTTGGTTTGTTTGGTTGGTTGGTTAGTTTCTTGCTTTTTTTTTTTTTTTTTTTTTTTTTTTTTTTGAGATGGAGTCTCGCTCAGTTGCCGAGGCTGGAGTGCAGTGGCACGATCTTGGCTCACCACAACCTCTGCAATTCTCTGGCCTCAGCCTCTTGAACACCTGGGACTACAGGTACCCACCACCGTGCCCAGCTCATTTTTGTATTTTTAGTAGAGATGGCATTTCACCATGTTGGCCAGGTTGGTCTCAAACTCCTGACCTCAAGTGATCCACCTGCCTCGGCCTCTCAAAGTGCTGGGATTATAGGTATGAGCTACCATATCTGGCCTTCAATTTGTTTTTAATTCTGGTAGAGCACCATCTACTACATGCTTAATATTATCCATAAACAGACATGTCTGAGCACAGAAGATCATGTTAACGAAAGATTATCTAAAGCTACTGGGTGAAGAGTACTTGCTTCACACGAACTTTTCTTATTGGTTGTTGTTATTTCCCCCACTTCCCTTTCCTTTATTTCCATTTGCAATTTTGCTCCTTAAACTTCAACTCCAGCTCCCTCAGTGATTCTCTGGGTTTTCATTCTTAGAACTTCGTCCAAAATGCTTTTGGCTGTGAATTCCAGTGACTTCCTTCAGATGCAATCTGAAGATGTCCTTTCAGTTTTTATTCTTTAGGTTCTCTTAGGTGATCTGGGGGCCATTAACCTCCCTCACCACACTCTTTCTTCCCTAGTCTTCTAATTTTTTTTTCCAGCTGTGGCCTCTCACCATTTTCAGTTGACTACAAATACTCGCAAGTATAATCAGTCGCTTTCCAACAAATGCTTTATAAGCAACTACTATGGATGAGGCACCATTGAGATTACGAAAGTCTACTACTCAAAGTGAACTTGAAGAGAGGGAGACAGTCTATACTCACATGAAAAGTTGAAGTTTTCTGCATAGTGCTTGCCGAACAAATTGTTAAGCAAGCACTATGCAGTAAACTAACTTTTCATGTGAACAAAGCTATGTAGGAAAATTCCGGTGATACCCAAGGCAATAATAAATGGTCATATTATTAACCCAACCAGCAAGTCAAAGTTCTCCATTTAGAGTTTAGCCTCCCCCCTTATTACATTTCTCTCTTCTACAGGGTGTTTTCAATGGGTATTGTAATATCAACCACAGATAACAAAATTAACATATCTTCTTATTGCAGCCTCAACCCTATTTTCCAACATCTTCATAATTATCATTGGTGTATCTCAGCATCTTTAGTCTCCCTAGAAGGAGGTCCCTATGTTTAACCCATGGAGGCAATAGTTCCCAAGGCCTCCCTTCCTTCCTGTTCCTATCATTATAGCCCTGGACTCGGTGTCGAGAAACCCAGCTCATCTGGTTCAGCCTTACCTTTTTCTAGTCTACAAAAGGCATAACAGACACTAAGAAATGAAGAATTAAAAATGCTTCACAATTGTAAAACTTTTGAAAAGTCCACAGTAATCCACACTTATCTAAGGTTTTACTTTCCACAGTGAAGTAGGGTATTTTGAGAGGGAGAGAACACCTTCACTTACTTTTTACATTATAATTATTAGTTATTGTCGTCCTTACTGTACCTAATTTTAAAATTAAACTCTATCATAGGTATGTATGAATAGGAAAACAAAAAAAACAGTGCATAGATAGGGTTCAGCAGGTGCTACCTGCAGGTTTCGGGCATCCACTAGGGGTCTTGGAATGAATCCCCCACAGATAATGGGGGACTGCTGTATATCCATCTTCTACGCTTGTCTTTTCATGTTTTGGGTAATGTCACCTTAAAGAATGGATTTGAGTTTTCAGTGAATAAAATGTTTTAGTCTTTGGGGTTATTTTGTTGTTGTCTTTTTGTTTGTTTGTTGGAGACAGGGTTTCACTTTGTCGCCCAGGCTGGAGTGCAGTGGTGTGATCACGGTTCATGTAGTCTCAACCTCTCAGGCTCAAGTGATCCTCCTGCCTCAGCTCCCCAAGAGTAGCTGGGACTACAGACACATGCCACCACACTCAGCTAATTTTTGTATTTTTTTTAGAGATGGGATTTCACTATGTTGCTCAGGCTAGTCTCGAACTCCTGGGGTCAAACGATCTGCCAGCCTCGGCCTCCTAAAGTTGCTAAGATTATAGGCGTGAGCCACTGCACCTGCCCATAATCTCTGTTTTTTGTTGTTGTTGTTTGTTTGTTTGTTTGTTTTTGCTGCTGTTGTTTTGTTGTTGTTGTTATTTTTTAAATCTATTCCTGCCTCTTAATTGTACAGTCCTCTAGACACTGGACACTAGAGGTTTTTCAGAGAAAGTCCCAGAAGCCAATTCATATAGACATTCTTGAAGCAAAATATTTTGTGTAGGTGAAAGTTCTAAAGCCATGCTCTCTCTAAATCCTTCAAAGCATGGATTAGTTTAGATACTTTATCAAAAAACTTCATGAAAAAGCATGACACCCTCCGCCCATTATTTACTATATAGGTAATATATAGTAAGGTTTGCCAAACATGAAAGCAAGAGTAGAATTTTAAGTAGCATGGAAGTTTCCATGGATGGGATGTTGAGGTACATTAGTGCTATAAGGAATCAGTCCTTAAAATAGTTGACAAGCCTGTTAAAAGCTCTCCATACAGACTTGGTTCCCTTAAAGTGTGGTCTGAGGACCAGCAGCATCAGCAAAACTTAGAAGCCTGTTAGAAAGTGCACAAGTTCAATTCCCACTCTAAATCTACTGCATTTCAACAAGATCCCCAGGTGATTCATATGTTAGAATGTGTATGAGAAAGTCTACATTAGATATGAGAAATGCTACAGTACATCATACGACTCTGTCATCTAACTCCTGTGTGAACTCAGAGCGGGAGCTCTGGTCAGCAGGCCATTACATTTGATTTGACTAGTCCACTGATGCATTGAGACATCACTCCAACTCCTACCTAGAAAAAAATGGTAGCCTTGGTGCTTTCTGGTGTGGCTGACCGGGACTCTCGGTTTTCATCCTTTATGGTGTGCCTTTGTTGCCTATTGTCTATTAACAGTGCAGCAAGGTGATCATGGCTGAAAACCACAGCCTAGAATTAAGAGCTTGCTTGTTGAGGATGGAGACTGGCTGAATTATACCGAGACACCCCACCCCCACTCCTAGGCACCACTTTAACACAGGTGAGGGCCTGCAAACATGAACATCAAGGGAAGCCTTAGAAGAAGAAGGCTCAATGAGCAATTGCAGAAGAAGGGAGGAGTGGCAGCCAGGCAGCTCAGGAAGGGGAGGTAGAACAGGGACATTTGCTTACAGATTTTAATGTACAAGACAGGTTTTTCGGCACCAGAAATTTCAAAACACCTTTCTCCTTCCACAGCTGCTTAGCAGCTGCTGAGTACCCTCTCCCCCTCCCCAGCATGTTCCTGGGCTTAGGCAAACACTCTCATCTTGCCATTGCCTGTGGCCGGATTTCTGAGAATGTGTCAGCTGCCTAAGGAGCAGTCACCCTCATAAAAAAAGAAAAAAATAAAACAACAGCAATAAATCCAGATCTGGATAATCACATGTGAACTCATGCAAACTCTAAACCCTTGTTGAGAAATGTTTGATCAGATTAGGCCAAAGGAATGCTATCCTGCACCCCCAGCAGGCCTCTGAATCCAGGGTCACCCTTGGGGATGTAATCCCCAGAAAGCAAGGGTTTGTACTGGTCTCACTACCATATTGTTCCATTTGGGAAGAGACCTAGGCTGATCTGCCATGTGAGGTTCACTATTAATCTTCCTGAAGGAATGAGGAGATCTGGTTAAATGACCACTGAGGGCTTCCTTGAATGGAAACCAAAGGGGCCCAGACAGCTCTGTGGAAATGTGCACCCTACAGACTGGCATGGTTGCTGGGGTGGAGACCAGGCACCATGTCAATCTGGGTCAGGGGGAGAGAATGCCTGTCTTCATGGCCAAGTCTTCTTGCCTGTACTCTTTATACTACTCAAGCCACAGGTGCCCCCACCTCACCCCAGCCAATGATTTCCATCACCCTTCCTATTCTTACCTTGTTGTTCCCTAGGAATGTGCTCCATTCTTGCTTGTTTCCCCACAACTCCAAAACACCTATGGTGCAATGAAACATCCACTTTTTTATTTTTAAAAAACGCTTTCTCATTTCACATAGTTTTCTTACTCTACTCTTTCCCTTCTTTCTTACCTAAAAGACATTAGGCTTTTCTCTATGACACATATGCTTCCCAGAAGCCCTGGAATTCTTTACCTCCCCAGGCCCTGGGTACAAGGAGGTAATGAATGTTTTTGTTGTGTTTTCCCAGTCCCCCACCTCTTATCAAGGAACTGTGCTCTCCACACCTGCAAGAATACATCCCAGTGGTCTCTGTCCCACAAAATGGATGTAGCTGGTGTCAGGAATGGCTACCTGGCCCAGGCTGGTGTGTGGAATTGGGATCCAAGGGCACCCCTCTCTGCTAGGTTTCACAGAAGACATGTAAACTGGGGAACTCTGAGGAGAATATGTGTTCACAGCATCAGAGAAATCTGGGAGGGAGGGAAAGACAGAAGGACGGATGGTTGGATGGATGGAAAGACAGATTAGTTAGGTAGTGTTACGGACTGAATGCCTGTGTCCTTTCAAAATCCAAACCTTAGAACCTTATCCCCTAACATGATGGTATTATGAGGTGGAGTCTTTGGGAGGTAATAAGGATTAGATGAGGTATTGAGGGTGGAATCTTCATGAATGAGATGAGTGCCGTTATAGGAGCTCCCAGAGAGTTTTCTTCCTCCCTCTGCCATGTGAGGACACAGCAAGAAGATGGCCATCTATGAACCAGGAAGCAGGCCCTAGCCAAGCACTGAATCTGCCGGTGTCTTGATCTTGAACTTCCAGCCTCCAGAACTGTGAGAAATAAATTTCTCTTATTTATAAGCCAAGCAGTCTATGACAGTTTGTTAGAGTAGGCCAAAATAAGCTAGACAGATGATATACACGATGATGATGATGATGATGATGATGATGATGATGATGAAGATAGCTAGATTAATAGATGATGGATGATGAATGGATAGATGGATAGATAGATAGATAGATAGATAGATACATAGATAGATAGATAGATAGATAGATAGATAGATAGATAGATAGAGCAGGCAAGAGAGAGTTAGATCAATCCCTGGGAACAAAAAGATAGTGCCCTCCTTGACCACAACCAATGTTTCAATGTATCAGTTCCTGGCCAGAAGGTATCACGAAGCCACACTCTCCTTCCTGGTTAATGGCTGCTCTTGTTAACAGCCGAACAAACCTCTTTTCCTTCACTCGACGAAGGGAGTCTCTATTGTTAACTATGGAAATTTATTCATTTTGTTCAAACCCTTGCTATTACTTAGCAATCCTCTCATTCATATCTGATTGAGTCCCTTCTACAAATGTCACAGTGGCTGTTTCAAAGCTTCTTTACTTTCTGGATCTCACAGTCACTGTGTTAACAGTTCCAACTGACCTGCTTGGTTAGTACATATTACCTTGTGTGGTTATATATTTTGGAGGTATGCAGTGTTACTATAAAGTAACGTGAATGGCCGGGCGCGGTGGCTCAAGCCTCAAAAAAAAAAAAAAAAAAAAAAAAGTAACGTGAATGACTTAGCTGTCCAAATGGTTGTTATTCCCACCAAAATAATCATGCTGGCAGATAATAAACGTATTCCTACAATTTGGCCACTGTTACTGCCATTTATGGAATGCTTTTTCAAATCTTCCTCAGTGACAGTACATCTATGTCACTCAAAGGTAGACATGATTTTTAGAAAGAGTTACAATTGAGCTGTAGTCAGGGCAAGAGGATAAAAACGGGTCACATATTTTAGTCACAAAACTTTTGTTGAACACTGTTTTGCCTAATAAGATTATAATGGGAATAAGTATATATACACTCTTCCAATATGACAACTCTAAAAGATAACACTAATTTGAAGACATAAATTCTATTACATTTACTAACCATAAGCCATATACTTTTTTTTTTTTTTTTTAAGATGGGATCACACTTTGTTACCCAGGCTGGAGTGCAGTGCTGCAATCACAGCTCACTGCAGCATCGAACTCCCAGACTCAAGCAATCTTTCCACTTCAACCTCCTGAGTAGCAAGAACCACAGGTGCACACCAGTTCACCTGGGTAATTTTTTTATTTTTTATTTTTTTTGTAGAGATGGGGTCTCACTATGTTGCCCAGGCTGGTCTCAAGCTCCTGGACTCAAGCAATCCTTCTGCCTCCACCTCCCAAAGTGTTGGGATTACATGCGTGAGCCATTGCACCCAGGCTAAATCACATTCTTTGTCACTATCACATCTTTCTATCTTGTGGTCCAAACCTCTGGAGCAGAAATCAAAGATTTATAATGCCCAGTAGTTTGGAGAAAAGGGGTTTAATATGTTTGTTCTTGATATTTAGGCTACTTGAAGATTATTTAATAGAAATTATACCTCCAAAGAAGATATGCCAAACATTCAGGTAGGTTAAAATATACATAAAACAAAAAAGATCATAAATCAACATTGATGACCTGACTAATGACCACCAATTATTATGTCACATGCTTACAGTATGTAAGTTATTGACCCAAAATCAAAGCATTGTACCTCTGACATTCTTGCCCTAGCCACAGTCCAAAGTTCTAGAGAGAGATAACATGCTTTTTTATTTTAAGTCACAAGTTTCTTCCTGTTATGAGGGGTAAGCCATAGCTACTCTTTCTCAAGACTTCACAGAGGTATCAAGAAACTGCAAAGTAAGGCATATAAATGTCAAATTTTAGCCAATAGGTCACAAAATAAGTTAGAGCTCAGAAGTCTTTCTAAGGCAAGCTGCTGCAACCTACTTCTCTGTGCAAATTTCAGCAAGTGTGATCAAAGATAATGAGTCACTCAGCATGGTATTTTAAAAACACTAAAGCTGCTTCAATGTTTTTTCCTGAGTTTCACTGTAACTGAAACTACACTTGTACCTTGAGACAAGATATGGCTCTTGGGCATGAATTAAACACATGACTCCAAAACTGAGTTGTTTTAGATTAAAAGAATCTACCTAAGTGAGGATCACCGAAGTGTGCTAGCCTGAAAACACAGGCAGAACTCCATCACAAGTAAGTCAAATTTATTCTTTATGCTAGAAATGTGGTGTTGAATGCACCTTAAAGTAGACAGACAATTGACTGGGGCCTTAGAAGGACTTTTTGATAGAAAGTGATATTTATTCTGATGATCTCTTTCATAATGCAGAGTAAAACATAATGCAATTTTCCCTCTGTTGGTGAAGATAATCGTGAGTTGTTTCTATAGGGGGTGATAGATATGTACTAGGGTAGTGTAGGGTAAGAAAAGAGTATGCGTTTTGAAGCCATGAAGATTTGAGTCTTGGTTCTATTCCTTCCCTGCTGCCTGAGGGACTTGGGTGGGTTACTTCACCCTTCTGAAACCAGGTTCCTTACTTTAAAAAAGGAGCTGATACACTGTTCTCTCACAGGGGTGCTATAAAGATAGAGTGTGATCGTGTGGGGAAATAATGCAGGATTGGGTTAGCATTGAGTACACTTCCTTTTGCCTTCATTTGCCTACACTCTTGCATCCAATACCCAGCACCAGAATTCCCAGGAGGCTGCAGAGTCCCTGTGGCTGGGGTTCCATCACCACTAGCCTCAGGCTGAACTGACACTTATGACTTCCTTTTCACTCTTCACTTCCATAGGTGTTGCCAAGTGAGGTTTACACACTACTCCCAAGGAAATTCTAACGAGCTCATGGGTGACTGTATAAAAAACAAAAATAGGCCAGGAGCAGTGGCTCATGCCTGTAATCCCAGCACTTTGGGAGGCCTAGGTGGGCGGCTCACTTGAGGTCAGGAGTTGAGACCATCCTGGCCAGCATGTTGAAACCCCATCTCTACCAAAAAATACAACAATTAGCCAGGCATGATGGCACATGCCTGTAGTCCCAGCTACTCAGGAGGCTGAGGTAGGAGAATTGCTTGAACCTGGGAGGCAGAGGTTGTAGTGAGCTGAGATGGCACCACTGCATTCCAGCCTGGATGACAGAGTGAGACCTGTCTCAAAGAATAAAAAACCAAAAGTCTCTCATTATTTTTAGATTTTAAAACATTTGGAAATCCCCATTTTTACCCAATCTTCTATTTACACATTTTTTAAAAATCACTTTAGGCTAATTTTTTATTTACAGATACTTAACGTCAAAAGAACTATTTTTAAAGTAACTCATGCATTAATTCCACAAGTATCTACTGAGCACCTAGTATGTACCAGGCCCTGTAGTAGGTACTGAGAATGCAAACATAAATAAAATAGGCTTTCCATCTTCAATCATTTCATGGTGTGGGGAAGGAGACAAATCCATGCATCATTTGAATACAGCACAGTAAGTCTTATAATGGAAGCATGCAAAGGTGCCACCACTTACACAGTACTTCAAAGTTCAAAAGCACTTTTCACACATTTCAGCCTCACAATAATCCTATGAGCTATGTGTTACTGTTACTAATTATTTCCAGGTCAGATACAAGGAAACCTAGCATAGGGAGGTGACTTAAACCTAGCATAGGGAGGTGACAGGTGTCAATCTGTTCTGACTAAGATTACACAATAATAACCAGATTCTGTGTATAGGGGAGAAAGGTGTGATACCTTTTCTCACCCATCATAAGGGTCATGGCAACACTCCTACAACACAAGACAGGTTAACAAGAGGAAAGCCTAACAAACTTCTTGAATCAAAGTTTTATTTGATATGGTAGCCAGTCTTCCTTCCTTCCTCTTCCTGAGAATTCCTCAGGGAGGGAGGGAGGGAGGAAGAAAGGAAGGAAGGAAGGAAGGATTCTGAGATGAGGCCACAGATGCTGGTCCAGGAGCTGTTTTGGCAAAGCCACGTATGACCTTGCTCTAGGTGCTGCCACTGTGTGTGCCCAGAGCTTCTGGGGAAGGACTGTAAATTGGGCTACTATAGTGTTAGGCCAAGGAACGTTTTTACAAGGTGTATAACCTTCTTATTGTGCCTCTGAGATAATTCAGAGATGCCAGCACGGTCATCTTGCTGATTCTCAGATCCATCCTGCATGGCTTACAGAACCTGCAGAGGCTGTGGGGTATTCTGGAGAAATACTCTGTGTGTCAGTGAAGGACCTGCTCATTCTTTTTCTCTGTGACTCTAAGAGCAGGGAGCTCCTGATCACATTTAGTCTGCTCTTAGAGGGATCCGAGGCTCAATTCTGAAAATGAAATCAGTCACATGAAAGATGTTCACTCTTCTACATGTGTGCCAGCATCCTGCGGCACAGGGGACAACTGAGCTGAAAGATTTCACTTCCTAGCATCTGTTAAGAGGACACAGAAAAGACAAAGAGTCCTTGGAAGTAAAATAATTTTATAAATTGGAGCCCATGGTTCACATGATGTACACTTTGCACACTTACATTTCAAATGTCTTCTTTTTCAGCATACAGGCCATAATTTCCATCAATGAAAATGAAAAATGGTGATGCAAGCTATACTTTATCTACAATCACCAACTAGATGAATTCTCAGTGGTCTCTTTAGAGTCTCTGAACAGTTAATCTTTGTAAAAATCAATCAAAATAATCCATGACTCGAGTTCAGTTTGGCCAACACACCAAGAGCAGGTGGTTAAAAACATTCGGACTCGATGTTTTTCGCAATACAAATTCAGAGGAAGAATCTTTGCACAAATCCCATGATCAGCATCCCACTACCTCCAATCTAACAGTTCTGACTTCTTTCATCCAATGCCATCTACAAAGTCCCGACAGCAATGCTTTCGAGGTTTTTCAAGTACACATGTTGGGTGGCAAAAACAATATGACAAGAATAAGAAGACAGAAGGCTATGGTGAGAGAGTTAGCCAGCTGAAGAGGAGTTACAGACATGGAAATGTGCTTTTTTGAACAGGAAGCTCAGCTTTAGGTGAGGTTGAGTTAGAGCCCAAAGAAGGCCTGATCCCGGAGCACAGAGCCTGAAAACCAGGGCAGTGGCAGCGGGTACTGTGCACATTCACGCCCCGGCAGGGGCTTTTGCTGCTGTGGGTAGTTTTGGTGCTAGCTAGCTTCATTTCTAATTTCCCAGCTCCCATGCATCCTACATAGATTGCACATCAGACAACTGATGGAAACTTGACACATCTGGTGGACTTTTAAAAAACAGTCCTACACTTCTAAGGCTAATGCTTTGTTCAAAAGCAGTTTAAAATGATTATTTAGTCCACATAACCTCCCGATGTAGTAGTACCATACTATGATTCCCACTCTCAATACTGAGATAGGAGAGACGAGGTTACGTGATTTGCCTAACGTCACACAACACGGCCGGCAACATCGGTCTCAGCTGAGTTCCTGATTTTGTCGGTCCGGGTGCACGGGGCACAGGTCAGCCTCTGAGGACACACGGGCCGGTGCTACTGCAGAGGGGCTAGCTTGAGGCTTTTTTTTTTTTTTGGAAAGTGTAGTCTCACTTTGTCATTTAGGCTGGAGTGCAGTGGTGCAACCTCCGCCTCCCATCAAGCGATGGGATTCAAGCGATTCTCCTGCCTCAGCCTCCCGAGCAGCTAGGACTACAGGCATGCGCCGCCACGACAGCTAATTTTTTGTATTTTTAGTAGGGACGAAGTTTCACCATGTTGGCCAGGCTGGTCTCGAACTTCTGACCTCAAGTGATCCGCATGCCTTCGGCCTCCCAAAGCGCTGGAATTACAAGCGTGAGCCACCGCGCCTGGCCAAGGCTTTTTCAAAACATGTTAAAGGATGAGAGGCACAAACAGCCCGCCAAACTCTCCCCTGCTCTCCCCATCAACTGCATGGGTTTTGCAAGGAGGAAAAACTCATATCCCGGGTCCTCTTACCAGCAACCCCTAAAAGGCGTCTTTATTTCAGAACTATGAGCAGTTAGTTGGGAAGTCTCCCAAGACCTGCCCTGGCCCCAGCCCACAAAGTGAGGGAACCGCACCCTTCCGAGGGACCAAAGTCGCGCCGAAGACCGAGAAGGTTCTTTCTGACGGAAAAGCCTCGGAAGCCAAGCTGCGGTGCTGCCTGGCGACGTGTAGCCGAGAGGGAGCGCTCCCTACCCCAACCCAGGCTGCACACTCGCCCCGCAAGGCATGCGCCCACCCGGGCGCACCAAGCCGTCGCCTACTTTTAGCATCTTCCGCCTAGGGTCGCCGAGCCCTGGCGGCCCGCAGGCGGCGGTTTGGGGAGTTCAGCCTCCGCCCTCCCCTTTCCCCCACCCCCACCCCGCCGCCAGCCTGACGGGCCAGTGCCTGCGGGCGCCCTGGGTTGGCCGTGTCACCCTCGTGGCCACCTGCCCGCGGCCGGCCCTCGGCGGCCAGTGCCCCGAGCCGCCCTTACCTGAGCCGGAGATGTGGACCCGGAGTGGGCGGCCCCTGCTTGAGGACGACGAGAGGTCGCTCTGCGATCGGCCGCGGGGGCTTGGGTCCCCGGGCAGCCACTGCAGGGCAGGCGCCGGCGGCGGGGCGGGCGCCTCGGACTCGGGGACTGGGACCGCCTGTCCGGCCGGATTGACCGGGAACCCCGCGGGGCGCCAACCCGCCTCGGCCATCGGCTCCCCGCGGCGGGGCCGAAGCACCGGGTGCGGCCGGCGCCGAGGGCTGCGCTGCCCGCTGCTGCCCTGCTCTGCCCCGCGCACCGCGACCCGGAGGCAGAGAAGGGCGGGGAGGTGGACGCCGGGCGCCGAGGAGCCGAGGAGCCGGTGCGGAGGGCGGGAGGAGGAAGAGGACAGAAAAGTTTGCACAGGAAGGAGCCGCCTACAGCCGGCTCTCGCTCCAGCGGGCGAAAGCTGCAGGGCTCAGAGCTGGGCCGCCCTCGGTGCCCGCGAACCTACCCTGCTGCTCCTCCCCCAAGCCCCGGGCACTGGCCCCTGGCAGGATGGCAGCAGGGGGTCCCCTCCGCGGAGCGCTGTTCACCCAGCAATCCGGCCCCAGAAAAGCCGAGTTTGGGCTTCAGGAGCTGGGATGCAAGGTCAGAGCTAAAGATATCATTTCCATTGTGGTGGGTGGGGGTGCCATGTACACATGCGTGAGCCGCCCTGTGATGGAGCAAGAATGATCATACCCAGTTAACAGATAGGAAACTCCGACGCGAAAATGCATTGCACTTGCCAGGTGGGTTAGGGGCAGATTCTGGAGTCCCTTGTGAAGTGAAGCCTAATGCCCTTCCCCACTCGCACCCATACCCTTTGCCCTCAAAGCCCATCTCTACCTCTCAAGGTTGCCCACATCCCTGAGTATCTGTCTGCTGGGTATAGGGAGCAAAAAATAGCTTCCCTTCTAGGTTCTTTGGCTGGTCTATGAATTAAATTGCCATAAGGCAGATTAACAGGACAAAGAAAACCCATTTTAATTACCAACGTTCACATGGGAGTTTCACAAAATATAAGGCTCAAAGGGTCAGATGATTGAAGCTTGTATAGCATCCTGAGTTACAGAAAAGAACAGGATCTTGGAATTTGGGGGGCAGGCAAGTGACACAAATTATGGGAGAGTAGGGGGAGGAAGTGGATAAAGAATAAAGGTTGTCTCTTGTGCAAATTTTAGAAAGCTGATCAGGTAATAAGGAGTTGTTTTCTAGCAGAAACATAGGCAATAATCTGTCTGGGCCTGCTGTGATCCCAGATTTTCCCATTCCTGACAGATGAACTCCTATTGGAGGATCTGTCTTTTTTTGCGGGGGGGAGGACGGAGTTTCACTCTTTTGGCCCAGACTGGAGTGCAATGGCTCGATCTTAGCTCGCTGCAACCTCTGCCTTGTGAGTTCAAGTGATTCTCCTGCCTCAGCCTCTCGAGTAGCTGGGATTACAGATGCCCACCACCACACCCAGGTAATTTTTGTGTTTTTTCTTGTTGCTGTTGTTGTTTTTGTTTTTAGTGGAGACAGGGTTTCACCGCGTTGGCCAGGCTGGTCTTGAACTCCTGACCTCAGGGTGATCCACCTGCCTTGGCCTCCCAAAGTGCTGGGATTACAGGCTGAAAGATCTGTCTTTAGGCAGATGAAAGGAATTTCAGAGAAAGCTCCTTCTTGCAATTGCTCTTCCCCAAGCACCCTCAGTTTGAAGTAACAAGTCTGCCAAAGCAGCATATTTGGGGGCAGCATTTTCTGAACTCCTTCATAAGTCAATACTCAAAGGTCATGTATAAAAAGCCGGTCTTCTGAGAACTAAATAAATATCACAGATTTGATGTCTGAGTCAATGCTTTCTAACGGAAGGGCAGCTGCATTGATTAGAAATATCTTAGCTAATGCCACACCTTGTAGGATTTTGCAAAATGAGCAGTGGAGATTATGCTGATTCAGCTGGTGATTTCAAAACCTAAGCTTTATCAGTTTCACAATTAGGCCCCTAAGTTGTGTCTTGCCCAGAATTAAAAGATTGTAAGTCAGGCTCGGGAGTCATCAGTCCTCTGAAAGTTCATGACAAAGGAGGAATGTCCCTTGGTTCACCCACAGACCGTAGATAGCCAGTGGGAAGAGATGGAGATATGGGGGGATAGAAGGGACAGCACTAGTAGTTATACCTGTTAACACACAAACCCCGATTCTAGGTGCTATGTCAGGCATTTTGCACGTACTATATCATTTAATAAGAGAACAAACCTAATCAAGAAGGTAAGAGAAAAGAGGAACAAAAACCACGAGTATATGCTGCAGAAGCACACTGATACACACAAAGGCCTTAGTAGCAACTAGGTCATGATACACACACACACACACACACACACACACAGAGACAGCTCACCCTTGATCACTTAAAAGGGCTTTCACCTAGAATTCTCACAGGAACTCTTTAGGGAAGATATGATTATTCCATCTTTGCTGCAACAACTGTCCAAATACAGGCCAGACACGGTGGCTCACACCTGTAATCTCAGTATTTTGAGAGGCTGAGGTGGGAGGATCCTTTGAGGCAAAGAGTTCATGTCCAGCCTGGGCAGTATAGCAAATCCCCATCTCTGCAGAAATTAAAAATAAAAAAAATTTAGTCCAACTGCTGAGGCAAGCCTCTAGTCCTAGCTACTCGGGAGGCTGAGGAAGGAGGATCGCCTGAACCCAGGAGTTCAAGGTTACAGGGAGCTATGGTCATGCCACGGCACACCAGCCTGGGCAACAGTGCAAGAGCCCGTCTCAAAATAAAATAAAATAACGAAATTAATAAATCTGTCCAAATACAGGTCCCTTTTTACAAAGTCAGCCAATGTTGCCTGGTCTTGCTCTAAATATTTTCTACTAACAGTCTGTTTAAATTTATACTACTCCAAATGTTGCCTTACTTTCTTGATAGCTTGTGTAGTTTATGATAGGAAAACGATATCTCTGGCTTCAGAGAATTAACTATGCATTAGTTTAGACAATAGGTCATCGAAGAGATTGAGAGTGCACTGAGATAGATTTTAATGTTACCCTGAATAAGCAGCATTAGATTACAATGGCACTTCTCAGCACCGTTTGCTATCTAGTGTATTGTATTACCTGATGATGCTGTCTGTATTCCCTCAGTGAACTTCCTCAGCAGGAAGCTCCCCCTTCACAAGCTGCCTTCTCTGTGGGGCACACATTCCAGTTGCCTATGCATGAGTCTCACTCCAATTGTCTCTCCCCATTGCTTACAACATAAATGTTCACATATTCTTCCAGACCGCATGCTTTTTCCTTCTCTGGTTAATCTTCTGTGTCCTTTCTTGTGAAGATACATAAATGAGGAATTAAATGCTTTCAAATACAAGAAGTCTTCTCTGACTCATTTTTCAGTTATTTAGCAATTCATCATTTCAACTTTTATTAGATAATTACATATTTGAGTGCCTTTTTGGACCACGCACTGTCCTAGGCTCACCATATCGTCAAGGAACCTCTCAGCCCTGTATTCCTCCATTCATTTTCCCATGACAGTCAATCTTCTAGAGAGAGTAGCATACACTCTAGAGGCTATTCCCAAATTCTTACAGTCCCCCTTCCCTATTCATTCTTCTACCATCTGCATTATGACTACTGCTCACCCTACTGCATGGAACTGCTTTGGCAAAGATCACATCTGAGCAGCTCATTGTCAAATGTACTGGGAACCTCTCAGGTCTTACTTAATCTGATGTCCTCTGTCACTTTTAACACTCTCGAACACTCACTCCTTTTGTGAGCTCTGCTTCCCTGATTTCTAGGGCACTCATCTCCCCAGGTGTTCCTTCAGCCCCTCTGCTTCCTTGTTACCCTCTTGTCAGGGTCTCTTTTTTCCATCTGCCCTTAGGTACTGTTCCCCAGATGTCCAGCATCAGCCCTGTTCTCTTCCCGCTTGACATATTTCTCCTGGGAGGTCCCAGCTTCAGCTTTGACTTACACACAGATGACTCTCTCCATCCCAGACCTCTCTCCTGAGCTTCATATCTCAGCATCTGGTTGCTTCCTGGGCTTCCCTTCTTGATGTTTTATTGGCATTTGGCAGTCGACACTCCCTGAGCTGAACTCCTCCTCCTCCGTAAACATGCTCTGTTTATTCTCTTAAATAAGTAAATATCTTAATACCTTAAATAAATATCCTCAGAATCGGTTTCCTCCCTGCTATTCCATTGCCACCTCTTCAGTTTGAGCCTTCATCTTCTGTTTTCTCCTAAAGGGACTCTCTGTTTCTGTACTCACTTTCTTCTACTCTTTCCCCATCCCATTTCAGGAATGATCTTTCCAAAGCACTCACAAGACTTCGCTGCCCCTCCATTTTAATTCCCTCAAAACAAGTGTCTACGAATATACACAGAATAAAGTGTATATTCCTCAGCATGGCATTTCAGGGTTCTATACCTTACCCTAAACTCTTTCCTTGCTGCTATTACACATACTGTGGCAGCTCAGGACACAACACCTCAAAATATGACTGTAGGAGGCCGAAATATGCCACTCTGGGATATACTTCTTTGGCATTTTGAGCAGGTTATTCTGAGAAACTTCAGACACAGGAGTAGCTCTGAAAAGCTGTCCTTTGGTAAAAGAAATTTACTTCCGTAAAGGAAAACAATTTTTATAGGACTCTCATCAACCAGGGAAGATCTTATCATAGAAGATGAGAATGAAGATTGATACTTTGCCCAGATTCATTCTCATTACATTCTCAATACTTCATTACAGGCTGTTACAGATTCTTCTGATAGGCTACTCTGAAACAACTTTTATTACCTGAGAGAATTTTTATCCACATAATGAGACAACCTTTGTTTGCCACACGTTTCCTCCCCTCACCCTCCCATGATGTGTGTCACCACCACTCCCAGAAGCACCAAGCCCCTCTTGCTTTCTGTAGCTCAGGGATACTAAATGAGCTTCAATCATCTGGCTCTTCTTCCAGTCTCAGATTCTGTGGGACTCCTGTGCATATATATACAATTAAATATGTTTTTTTCCTGTTAATCTGCCTACTGTCCATTTTTCATAGACTCAGTTATCACACCCTCAGAGGGCAGAAAATCTTCCCTCTCTGCACAATACTCCACTCTCTAGCCATACAGACCAATTCATCATTCTCTGAATGGCACCTCCTCCTCCTCTCGGGGTGCCTTTGGACTCCCATTTCCTTTGTCTGCAGCATCATCCCCCACCTTCTCTAGCATGACCTAATTGACCAAGTGTCATTCATCCTTCAAGCCTCAGGTCAAGCGTCTCCCCATCTGTCTTAGTTTGTTTCCTGTTGCTTCTAATAGAATACCTGAAAGTTTATAACGAAAATGAATTTTTCTTATAGTTATGGAGACAAAGTCCAAGGTCAAAGGGTCACATCTTGGTGAGGGCCTTCTTGCTGGTGGGGACTCTCTGCAGGGTCCAGAGGTGGAGAAGGGCATCACATGGCAAGAGGGCTGAGTGTATTAGCTCATGTCTCTCTTCCCCCCCCCCCCTTATGAAGCCACCAATCCCATTCCCATGATAAACCCATTAATCCATGAATGGATTATTCCATTCATTAGGGCAGAGCCCTCTTGATCCAATCACTTCCTGAAGGTCCCACCTCTCAATACTGCCACGTGGGGGATTAAATTTCAACAAGAGTTTGGAGGGGACAAATGTTCTTTTTTCTTTTTTAATATGTATTTTGTATTTCAACAGCTTTTGGAGTACAAGTAGTTTTTGGTTAAATGGATGAATTATATGGTGATGCATTCCGAGATTTTAGTGCACCTGTCACTTGAGTAGTATATGTGGGAATGAAAACCCAATATGTAGTTTTTATCCCGTGCTCTCCTCTTTCCCTCCCCTTTCTGAGTCTCCAAAGTCCATTATATCACTCTCTCTGACTCTACAGACTCATAGCTTAGTTCCTACTTATAAGTAAGAACATACAGTATTTGGTTTTCCATTCTTGAGTGACTTCACTTAGAATAATGGCCTCCAGCTCCATCAAAGTTGCTGCAAAAGACACTATTTTGTTACTTTTTATGGCTGATTAGTATTCCATGTTGTATATATACCACATTTTATTTATCTACTCATTGGTCAATGGACACTTAGGTTGGTTCCATATCTTTGGAATTGTGAATTGGGCTGCAATAAACATATACGTGAATGGGTTGTTTTCATGTAGCGACTCCCAGTAGTAGGATTGCTGGATCGAATGGTATCTCTACTTTTAGTTCTTTAAGGAATCTCCACACTATTTTCCAAAGAGGTTGTACTAATTTACATTCCCACCAGCAACGTATAGGCATTCTGAAGGGGACAAATATTAAAACCACAGCACCATCCAGGAAGCTTTCCTGACACTTCCCCAACCTCCAAGCCAGGTGAAGTACCCCTCTTAAACAGCACCATCAGGGTCTTATGTCACTTTTTACACAGAATTGTAATTGCTGGGGTGCTAATCTGTCTCCCCTATTCCGTTTGAGCTATGTTAAGATAGTAAGTACTGATTCTTGCCTTTATTTTCCCAGCACCACTGTGTATCGAATGAACAAATCAACAAATGAAGTCTATTTGGGGAGTAGACATTAACAAATAATTACCTGGCAGTCCATGGCAATTGACAAAACTGAGATTTACATAGAAGGGCTGAGGAAACTCAGAGGAATAGTCACCTAAACTGCTTGGGGTGGAGAATCAGGGAAGGCTTCCCAGAGGATGTGGCATCTGAAATGCAAAGGCACCCCAGGATGAGAAAGGTCATCTGCAAGGACACAGAGACTTGAGGGACTGGGGGTCCTCTGGACACTGTAGTGGAGCACTGCAGAATAGCAACCCTGTGGGGAGCAGCTCAGTTTTGAACCTGACAAGGTGGACAAAAGTGGGCTAGGATTCACTTTTCAAATACCACTAAGTCTATGCCATCCTAAAATGATTAGGCATCCTGTTTATTTGAGGTTTTGTTTATTTCCAGTTTTGTTTATCCTATCCCACCTATGCTATAAGATTTCTTTTTCCTTAGACGTGTCCCTTGGTACCACAGACAACATTTTGGCCAGCACATAGTAAATGTGCCTATTTGACACTGATTTTTTAAAAAGAGGCATACAATACAGCTTTTCAAAGCAAAATGTTTCTAAACGCTATTAGTTTATTTAGCTATTTTCATTGAATACCATTTCCAAAAGGTTAGGGATAAAAACTGAAGGTGAAATAAGCATAGTTTTAATCACATAAGAGTATTGTAATGCCAAAAAAAAAAAAAAAAAAAAAAAAAAACTGCACCTCACTGTTTTACCACTCTCTTTAAAGTGATGACTTACATAAGATTATAAAAGAAATAAATAAAAATTTATCAACTAGCTTGTTCCACCCATTAGTGCTAGGAACACTGTCTTCAACAGGAGCCCAAATGTGGGCTGGGATCTGTCTCATCTCTGGCCAGTGTCTTCCTCCTCCTTGCTGTGCCAGGAGCCCCTCTTAAAGCCACAGTGCCACTTGAAGGGCTCTTTATACATTGCAGATTCACTCATGGAAGGAGGAATTTTTATTCAAAGGCTTTGATACATAATGAAAGGTACCCACATTTCTTAAATTAGACAAGCTAGGAAGCTAAATGACCCTTGTAACTGAATTTGCCCCTATTTCATCATTAGTCATCGTTAGATGCATGAGTGTGGACTTTTCATGGTAATGGAAACAGTTGTGACACTCTGGTTAAAATCAAACTTCCTGAAGGCAATCCTTGGGATAATACCCATCCCCTTCTAACTAATTATTTTTATAATTGCAATTTTCTTTTGCTATCTTCCCCATCTCCCTAATATATTAAAAAGTTTTATTTCTCAGAGTTTATATGCAAAACATGCACATAAAAATATGGTATGTTTTCTTATGAAATATTTTCCCAAAATACTTGGCTTTAGAACTAAGTGTCTTTCACTGACAATATCATTTCCTTAATATAGGCAGATAAAAATCACTGCGAGTTAGATAAAGATCAAAACATTATCTGAAAAGAAAGGGCAGAGATCAAAATTGACCATACAAAATGAAAATGAAATAAAGAAATGCAAGGAATCCAGGTAATAAACAGTGAGGATAAATCACCATCTGATAGTGAAAGTAGGCCTGCTTTTAAAGTCACTTAAAAAAAGAGAGAGAGAAATAAAAAACAGGAAGTCAGTTTTGATAGTCTCTAAGGCCTCTTCTGGTCTGGAATGGGATGGCTCTATGAAATTTTTTCTTTGTTTTCATTTTAAAATGGAAGATGAAATTATTTTATGAGAGAGGCCAAAGCTGGCTCATAGTTTTTGAGCCCACCCTACCATTTCCCTCTAGAGTACCTGGCTGCATTTCCCTCTAGAGGTACTCTAGAGTACCTCCTTTACCATGATCTCTTCCTCCCACTCTTCCTTTCTTCTTCTTACTCTAAGACAAACTCATAGAAGTAGAGTGTAGGATGGTGGTTATCAGAGACTGGGGTGCTCAACAGGTCCAGGGTTTCAGTCCGACAGGAGGAGGCATAAGGTCTGGTGCTGTATCGCAACAGCACGGTGACTATACTTAATAATGTATATTTTGGAATAATGAAAAGAGAGCATTTTAGGTGTTCTCACCACAAAGAATTGATAAATATCTGGGCCAGGTGCTTATGCCTGTAATCCTAGCATTTTGGGAGGTTGAGACAGACAGATTGCTTGAGCCCACGAGTTCAAGACCAGCCTGGGCAACATGGCAAAACCCCATCACTACAGAAAAGTGCACAAAATAACCAGGTGTGGTGATGTGCACCTGTAATTCCAGAGACTCTGGAGCCTGAGGTGGGAGGATCACCTTAGCCCAGGGAGGTTGAGGCTGCAGTAAGCCATGATCGAGTCACTACACTCCAGCAACACAGTGAGACCCCAGCTCAAAAGAAGATAAATATTTGCAGTAATAGATAGGCTAATTATCTTGATTTGATCATTCCACAATCTATACATGCCTTGAAACATCATGCATGCTATAAATATATGCAATTATTACTTGTCAATTAAAAATACAATAATACATAAATAAATTAAAACGGCTACTATGTCCTAATAGGCTCAGGCTCTGTGCTGGGCACACAGAAGTGAATAGGAATCTCTCTAATCTTGGCCTAGCAACATAGGAGACAGGGGTGTACAAAGTACAGTGGAGAGATAAAGGAGCGAATAGTTGGCCCTTTTGGGGTGAGTCAGGAAAAGTTTCAGGACACAAGAAGTGGCTCATACAAGTGAGTAGGGATAAAAAAGAGGAAGAGGTAGGGAAGACATCCCAGGTAGGGAAAACACCATGCATGCGGGCCCAAGGCAGGAAAATGGAAACAAAGAGGAGGGAGGTGAGTATGGCTGGAGCCTTGGAGAAAAGCGGGAACGTGCTGGAATGTGAAAGAGGGCTGTAAAAAGATTTAGGCACAGAAGAAACATGATCTTTTGCTTCAGTTTTGATACCTCAATTTGATCCCTAAGTAATGCATATGTTTAATTTGTGGTGGTGTTTTCAGGATTGAAATTTGTGTATATAAAGCACTGGGTGTAATGAATGGCAGGTAGTAGGAGCACAATACAGTGCTAAGACATTCAGGTTACACGTTCTATTTCTTTGTTTCTATAAATCACAGCTAGCTCAGCTCCTTCTACAAACATTGCCTAAAAGACATTTTCCAGGATGCCTTCCTTGTCTTGAATCAAACAGGAACTTTTGGGCTTATGGGTCTAGGAAGACAGGAGGCGACTGTGTTGATTGTTAGCCTCAGCGACTGCTGCTTCTGCGACTCTAGCTCTCTCATTGAAGGCAAGTGATTCACTAAGGACTCCTTCCATCCCTGCTAGACTCAGCCACGGGTTTTTTTTTCTTTTATATTTGTATTTTTTAATTGACACACAATAATTGTGCATATTCGTGGGGTACATAGCGATGTTTCAATACATATAATGTATATGATCACATCAGGGTAATTAGCATATCCCTTATCCCAAACATTTATCATTTCTTTGTGTTGGGAACATTCAATATCCTCCTTCTAGCCATTTGAAACTATATAATATGTTATTGTTAGCTATAGTCATCCTATAATGGTATAGGACACTATAACTTATTTCTTCTGTCTAGCTATAATTTTGTACCCTTTAACAAATCTGTTCCTATTCCTCCCTTCCCTCTACTCTTCCCAGCCTCTAGTATCTTCTGCTCTACTTTTTACTTCTGTGAGATAAACTTTTTTTAGCTTCCACATATGAGTGAAAACATGCGGTGTTTAACTTTCTGTGCCTGGCTTTATTTCACTTAACATAAGGTCCTCCAGTTCCATCCATGTTGCCTCGAATGACAGGATTTCATTCATTTTATGGCTGAATAGTATTCCATGGTATATATACACCACATTTTCTTTATCTATTTATTTGTTGTTGAACACCTAGGTTTCACAACGTCCTTTGAGTAGATCTCCAAGACAACTCAGAAATCACTCCTTCCATGTCCTCACTCCTCAGAGATTGCTGGGGAGTACTAAGGTGCCCGTCACTAAAATGCCAGAGGTCATGACCCCATTCACAGTCGGGAGGTAGGGATGTCAACACATCTGGGGATTGGGTCCTCCTTAGTCCCACCCTCAAAACACTAAATTCAATTGTTGGTGGGAATGCAAAAGGGCCACTTTGGAAACTAGTCTGGCAATTTCTTAGAAAGTGAAAAGTAGACATATCAAATGATCCAATAAACCCACTCATGGGTATTTACCCAAGGGAAATGAAAACTTATATTCATGTAAAACGAAATCAATGTTTATAGTGGCTTTATTAATAGCCTCCCCAAACTGAAAACAACCCAAATAAGTACATCCAACAATGGAATACTACCCAGCAATACAAAGTAGGAACTACTGCTACACACAACATGGAAGACTCTCAGGTACTTACACTAAGTGAAAGGAGCCAGGCTCAAGAGACTTCATACTATATTGTTACATGTAAATGACATTCTGGAAAAGGCAAAACTATAGAGACAGAAAAACAGATCAGTAGTTGCCCGTTATTGGGAGTGGAGGAGGGGATGACTCTTTAGGATAATGGAACTGTTGTAAATCTTGATTGTGGTGGTGATTGCATAACTGTATTCTTCAAAAGTCAAAATTTTGTGCCCAAAAGATAGAAATTATGAAGAGAAGCTATGTAACTTCCTTTTGCACATCACAGGTCCCTATAACTCATGTGGAAAGGGTGGCCCCAGAGGGAGATATCAGGCTTTCTGCTGAGAAGGTGGGTGGGTGCTTCAGATAGAATTAATGAAAACATAATATAAAATAAACATAATGAACAAAATATCAAACTTTAAATAGACAGGATCTGACACTGAACTGGCCTCATTTGCTCAAACCTCATCCCAGCCTTGGCAAAACTTCATGTTTAAAAATAGCTAGGCAGACAGCTATAGTTTGAGTACTTGATTTTTTAAAACACTGTATTGAATTAAAGTTATTATTTATCTTGATTACTGAGTTTTTTTGTGTTTCCTTCTATTTTGTTCCTGGGATGAGAGTCTCACTTGCCTGACTCCAGTCCCTATCTTATTTGAGTGATTATGTGGAAAGGAGGAAATAGAGACCCATTCATTTGAACCCCAAGCGTGCAGAGCAAGCCATGCTTGTTTCAATGATCACAGGTTTCAGATTAAGCCTGGTCCTCCTGCCTTCAGAGCAGCTGCCTTCATTTATACTAGAAGATGATGGACAGATCTGGGCCAGCAGAGACCTCTGAGTGAACTGCATCTGAACTCTCCCACTCAGAAGATCCTGAGCCTTGGGCATGTTCCTGCATTTCTGAAAAGGAAACGATGCTATCCAACCTACAAGGCTGTTATAAAGACTAAGACATCATCTGCAGTGCCTAGCATATGGATTGCACAGTGGGAGGCACTTAATAAATAGGAAGTATCTGAATGTCTGAGGTGCATTTTGCCAAAGTCACTCATATGATGAAAGGTTCATATTTTACAAAATAAAGACAAGCAACATCAACAATAACAATGACAAAAACAAAACAGTATATTATCCACTTGGAGTTACAGGAGCTCCAGAGAAGTAGAGAGGGAGGCAGGGCAGGAACCATGACCAGAAGCTTTGTGGTTTCTCGCTCAGACAGTGTTCCCATAAAAACACCTCTCTCTGTCTTGCCTAATTCTCTGAACAGGTGGACATTTGCATCTATAACAATATCCACATTCACAATGGGGTTCTAGAGCTCCTGGTTTAGAGAGATCGGAGAGAGCTCAAGTAAGGGGCATCACTGAGGCCCCTCAGAACCCCTGACCTCTTTGCTATGCTTCTCACCTTCTCAGGAATGAGGATTGAATCCCAACCTTCAAAGCCTCCATACGATCCAGGGGTGACAGTTCTGGATCTGGCAGAAGTTATTCTGTTTTGTGACATGAGGATGGTCACTTGCTTGGTTCAGAACTGAGGCAGATGTTTCTCTGTTTGCAAGATCTGCTGTTAATTCCACTGGAATTTGCTAAGAAAGAACAAGGTGGCTGGGGCCAAGCTGCCATCTCACCTAGAAGTGCTCGATTCATGTTCGCTGAGCAAGAGTGTATTAGTCCATTCTTATGATTCTAATAAAGACATACCCAAGCTGGGTAATTTATAAAGGAAAGAGATTTATTTGACTCACAGTTCCACAGTGCTGGGGAGGCCTCAGGAATCATGGCAGAAGGAGAAGCAAACATGTACTTCTTCACACGGCAGCAGGAAAGAGAAATGCAGAGCAAAAGGTGGGAAGCCCCTTAAAAAACCATCAGATCTTGTAAGAACTCACTAACTATTATGAGAACAACAGCATGGGGGTAACCACCCTCATGATTCATTACCTCCCACCGGCTCTCTCCCATGACACCTGGGGATTATGGGAACTACAATTCAAGATGAGATTTGGATGGGAACACAGCCAAACGATATCAAAGAATATATTATGATCCATGCTGATATTAAGGAAAATTATTCTGCCTTGGTATGAGGTGGATTGTGAAAGAGAAGGACAAGATTTGCTGATTTATTCAAAACATATTTACTGCATGCTTACAATACACTGGCCCTCTTCTAATCAATGACTGTATTGTAGAGGGCAAAGTAGACAAAGTTTTGCTCTCAAGAGACTTAAATTCTAGAAGAGGCAGATTGTGCTGGGCAGAAAATGGTCCCTCAAAGACATCCACATCCTGGGCCAAGTGTGGTAGTTCACGCCTGTAATCTCAGCACTTTGGGAGGCCAAGGCAGGTGGATCACAAGGTCAGGAGTTCAAGATCAGCCTGGCCAACATGGTGAAACCTCGTCTCTACTAAAAATACAAAAATTAGCTGGGCGTGGTGGCGTGCCTGAAATCCAAGTTACTCGGGAGATGAGGCAGAAAAATTGCTTGAACTCGGGAGGCGGAGGTTTCAGTGAGCCGAGATTGTGCCACTGCACTCTAGCCTGAGTGACAGAACAAGACACCATCTCAAAAAAAAAAAAAAAAAAAAAAGACATCCACATCCTAATCCTTGTAATCTATAAGTATGTTGTTACATGGTGAGGGGGAATTAAAATTGCAGCTAGAATTAAAGTTGCTAATCAGCTGACCTTAAAATAAGATTATCCTGGTTTATCTAGGTGAGCCCAATGTAATCACAAGAGTCCTTGAATGGGGAAGTGGAAGGCAGAAGAGTGAGACCAGAGAGATGGCATCATGAGAAATACTCATGCTGCCTTTGCTGGCTTTAAAGATCAAAGAGTCCACAAGATAAGAAATGAGGGCAGCCTCTAGAAGCTGAAAGAGGTAAGGAAACAGATTGTCCCCTAGAGCTTCCAGAAATAATGCAGCCCTGGCCACAGTGACTTTATCTCAGTGAGGCCCATTTCAGATTTCTTTCCTCAACTGCAAGATGATAAATCTGTGTTTTCAGCCACTAAGTTTATGGCAATTTGCTACTGCAGCAATAGGAAACTAACAGAGAACCAAATAAAATGAATGAATGATTGAATGAATGAGTGATATAATGTCAGGAAACAGTAAGTGCTCAGATGAAAACTAAAGCATGGCAAAGAGATGTGTAGTGAAGGGAGTGTGTGATGGGTGATAAAACGGAAGTGATGTTTTTGAAAGATGAATGTGAGCTCCAGAGAGGTTAGAGGTGGGGAACTTGGAAAGGGAGCCAAGTGATGTAGTCCCATGACACGACCGAGACCCCCAGAAGCAGGCAGGGCTGGGCAGGCTCTTTCATGGGTCCCCCAATAGCCAAATCATGGAGCTGAGTTGGTTGCTTTAAGCTCCACACACAATACTCATAAGAAAGGTCTGGAAACAAAATTTAGTGCATAAGAAAAGAGAAATTGACCTAATCTTTTAGGCAAGTCATTTGAGAATCCATTAACTTCTTCCCTTATGCACTTGGTCTAATCCAATACTGAGTCATTTCTTTGATTCATTCTTTTTTTTCTTTACTTATTTGTTGGTTTATTCACTTATTCATTAACTCATCCAATCAATAAGTATTTCCTGAGCACATGACCAAGCTTTGGGAGCACAATGGCGAGAAAAACAAATCTGGGCTCTGCCTTCGTGAAGCACACTATTGATTCTGCTGAAGGTTTAATATAAAAACATTAAACGACCACTAAGTTTGGCATCCACTAATCAAAACTGGCACTGGCCATCTTCCTTAAAATAGCTCTGGTCCATTCTTCTCTCTGCAGCTCCACTGCTACAGCCTTCTCTTACCTGGAAGAAATGGTCTCTAAAGGGGGTTTTCCCATCTGTGTCCAGACCCTCTGCATCACATCCTTCCTCTGCAACACATCCTCCCTTCCCCACCTGCATCCAGAAGCTCTGCAGCACATCCTCCCTAACACAGTCAAAATAATATTTTTAAGAAACAGATCTGCCCCATCACTCTTCTGACTACAATCCTTCAATGGCCTCTCATTGTCTACCCAAACTGATCCAAGCCTCCCCACGTTGTGGCATATTCCTCAGCCTTCTGGTATCCTATCTGCTAGACTGCAGAAGGTGCTTGTGTCTTTCTTGCACTAGTGCCCTTGCCCAAGCTGCCCTCTCTGCTTAAAGTGCTTTGCATTTCTTCCTAGACAGTCTGCTGGACAGTCTGGACAGCAAATGTGTAGTGGTTGAGAGCAGAGAGTTCATAAGCCCAGTGGCCTACGTTCATTTAAATCCTGGTTCTGCCACTCAGTATAGCTGAGTGACTTTGGGCAAGAGAGGCAACCACTCTTTGTCTCAGTCCCTCATCTGTAAAATGAGTGTAACAATATGATAATGGAAACGATCACAGGTTAGTGATGAGCTAATATATATAAGTAAAGCACTTAGAACACTATCTGGCATATACACAGAAGCAGCTAATAGGCATTAGTTATTCTGTATCTCCCAATGCTCAGCACCTCTACCCTGCACATATTTTGATAATTGTGCTTTTGGTCCTTATTGCATTTATTTATTTTTGTGTCGGCTTGGCTCTACTAGACTGTCAGCTTTTTAAAGTCAAGGATGGCCTCTGATTCAGCCTTGAATCTTCTGGACTTGGCACATTTGTTAGTATATGTTAGGTGTTCAAAATTAATTTGTTGAATGAATAAATTTAATAAAATGTGGTTTTTAAAAGAATATATGAAATAATTTAAAAAATCTTGTAATTTTGAGCATGTCACAAGCTATTATGAAGTACATAAATCAAATGGAGAAATCTTAGTGTTTTCTATGTATCCATAAATTTAAGATCACTTTTTAACATTTTCAACAAAAGAAGGGAAATCTGGGAAATCCTCATATTTTATGTTGCTCAGTCACTGATTTTAAAAAATTCGATATGGATCTTACCTTCTAAAACAAACAAGGCTGCGTGTGGTGGTGCACTCCGTAATCCCAACTCTTCAGGAGACTGAGGCAGGAGGATCACTTGAGGCCAGGAGTTTGAGATGCAGCATACCATGATCACACCTGTGAACAGCCACTGCACTCCAGCCTGGGCAACACAGCGACATAGTCTCAAAAACAAAACAAAACAAATGGCAGTTTCCAAAAAATTGTAATGAATGTTTCATTTTTATGATTCCATTTTGCTTCACACGCTGATGAATAATCTACATGGCTTACTTATTTTTTTAACTAATAACAAATAGAAACTTACTTCTGGCAGTTCTGGAGGCTGGGAAGTCCAAGGTCAAGACACTAGCTGATTGAGTGTCTGGTGAGGACCCACTTTCTGGTTCATAGATTGCACCTTCTTGCTGTGTAGTATTTGAGCTCTCTCCTGGGTCCTGCAGGAGCAATCTGCTTCCTTCAGGGGATCTGTGGATTCTCTTGGCTTTCCTGGTATAATCCTGCAGTAGTTCTGGAGCAAAAATCCACAGTGTGAGTCTCCACATACTGCTCTGTCCCTCTGAGTGTAAGCTGCAATTTAGTCCTGCCTCCTATCTGCCATTTTCCTTCCCTGATTCCATGGTTTACATTTTAATATTTTATTAATAAAAGTAACACATCTTCTTTGGAGAAAATTAGGAAAATAAAACACAGAGAATGAATCTTATGCAGATATTTAAGGGAGTCTTACTTTTTTGGGATGAACACTGAGCAGTTCTGTAGTCAGATAATAATATGAGCTTTCCTGATCTTCACAGAATGAATCCAGTTCTTTCTGTTAAGTTCTCAAGTATCAACATCCATGGATACAGAAGGTGTTTTTTAAGGCAATGGGATGTGGCCTCCATCTAGAGACTTCAAGAGATTGGAGTCATGTGTATTAAACAGCCTGCCAAAGGGATTCTTTGTACAATTGGAAAAAGGGGTCACTAGCTTGGGACCAGTCTGCAGGGCATGGCTTTTCTTTTCTTTCTTTTTTTTTTTTATTTCTGTAAGTTTTATTTCTGAACCTTTAGTAACCCCAAAAGGCATGTGATTGTGTTAGTTTACATAAGTTTCACACATATTTCCTTTGCTCACTTCTCCTTCTGTGAAAACCAATGCATATTTGCCAAAAATCGATCACCATTTATTTAAAAATTATCTTTCTAGATACTATTATTTTTACTCAAGCTACAATTAAATGTAAATATGCCATTTATGTTTCTGGTGTTTCTTTCTGCCGAAGAAAAATGCCATCAAATTAGAGATTTTGATTTGAATATAGGACTTCAATGAGTAATTGGAGACATTCTAGTAGAAAAGTTAGATGTGAAGACATAATTGAATTAACCAGTGTATTTCATTTCTATCAGCTTAACCATGGTAGTGTTTTTGGTATAATTTGCTTGCCTTCTTAATACTGAATTCTTTTAGTACTAAATATTTATGAAGGGCACTATTGTATAAAGCAAAAGTTAAGTTTGTCTTTTTTTTTTTTTTTTTTTTCTCACCACTGCTCACACTTGTTTCTTTATTTTGACTACTGTGTCAGGATATGATCTTGGATGGCTCCATAGGTCTCATCTATGAAGCCTCACATGGAGCTCACAGCAGTTTCTTCCTTTTCAGTCTGTGTCCACAGTGCTATCTTCAGCTACTCCAGTAAATAGCCCCCAGGGCTCTAAAATGGATAAGATCCTCTGCCTGCCTCTTGGCTTTTCTAGTTTTCCTTACAGATCTCATGGTACATTGCTTTCATTGACTTGAACACCATCTCTCTCCTACCAGCACTTTCTCTCCCATTGTTCAAATGCTCCACACATCTGTCTCATGGCAGCACTTCATTGCTTGTCTCTATGGGTTTATTCTCTTTTCACATTGGAAGCTTCTTGATAGCTCAGTTTATGTCCTGTGCATCTGACCCATGTTGTTGGCCTCTGCCTGGAACATGCTTGCCCCCACTATTTGCCTAATACATTAACTAATTATTGAGACCTCATCCAAATTTTAATTCCTCAGGGAAGCTTTCTCTGATGCCCAGATTAGATTGGGATCCCAGTGCTTTGATATCATTCCATGGTTCATGCCATGAACTCCAGTTCGCAGTGTTATATTTAGGTGGTCATTTGTTTAGTGTCCATATTTCCCACTAGAGAGTCAGCCATATAAGGAATAGGGCCGGGTCTGTGTTCCTGCCATTGCAACTGCTGAGCTCAGATCAGTACTTGACACAGAGCAAAGGCTGAATAAATATACTTCAACCTACTGAAATAAAGATGTAATTAACAGGTGGGGTGTCGTGACTCACGCCTGTAATCACCTTGGGAGGCCGCAGTGGGAGAATTGGTTAAGTTCAGGAGTTGGAGACCAGCCTGGCAAACATGGCATAATCTCGTCTCTACAAAAATTAGCTTGCCATGGTGGCGCACATCTGTAGTCCCAGCTACTTTGGAGGCTGAGATGGCAGGATCTCTTGAGCCCAGGAGGCAGAGGTTGCAGTGAGCTGAAATTGCGCCACTGCACTCCAGCCTGGGTGACAGAGCGAGACCTGTTTCTCACATACACAAAGTGAATTGGTAATTAATAACTGAAATAAGGAACTGAAATAATGATCAATGAATGAATGAATATAGTGTTTTCATTCACATAATAACCAGTCTGAGTGGCTTTCATCAGTTTAGCAGGATGGTTAAAAACCTGGGCCCTACACTATTTAGCAAGTTATTTAACTCTCTGTGCTTCTTGTCCTTATCTGTAGATTGAGGATAATAAAAGTACATTTGGAGGTACTTTATATACTTGAATGTACCTTATGAGGACTTAATAAAAGCATATATATATATATTATTCAGAACAGCCTAGCATATAGTAAGCACTAAACTCAGTAAGTATATGCCAGCACCCTAAAGAAACTACCTTTGTCTTGAATCATGAAATTTCCGTGATCACTGCATCCAATCATTGCTATTTTAAT
Organism: Rhinopithecus roxellana; assembly: GCF_007565055.1. Taxonomy (NCBI): domain Eukaryota; kingdom Metazoa; phylum Chordata; class Mammalia; order Primates; family Cercopithecidae; genus Rhinopithecus; species Rhinopithecus roxellana. The sequence continues at coordinate 146,013,021 of NC_044552.1, forward strand.
GTACCTACCTTGGCTCACATTGATACAAATATTTAATCAAATCTCTTTGTATATTTTTAGTGGTTATTACTCTGTATCTCTAAGTTCTCCAGAACTGACTTATCTATCAGGTGTGGCAGGTGCAGTGCTGGCAATACTTGTAGAGATCCACACAAATATTTTAATTCCATCTAAAATCTGAAGGAGAAAAAGACTTGCAAGTCAAAGAAAATGGTTTAATATGTAATATTCATACATTCACCTGTTTACCAACATTATTGTGGAATATACCTCTATGACTTTTTTTTAAATGAAGGAATAAGAGATCCATGAAGGCAAAGGTGCCCAGCGCCCAGGAAAGTCACAGCACAGTCTGGCAGTTCTCAACCTGCTCCTCTGCATCAGAGGCTTCACTCGACAGTGAAATGAAAGAATCAAAACACCAGTGTGACTTTACAACATATATACACCATCAGCATACATCATACATCATCAGAATACATACATATACATACAGAATACTTACATATACATACAGAATACTTACCTATACATACAGAATACATCATACACCATCAGAATAGTGTATGGCAAGGGCAGACTGATGATTGAGAAAGGACATCTCAGCACTAGATAACCTTTCTATGTGGGTTCTACCCCCTAAAAGTGTGTGCACCCATGAATAATTTGCTAAGTAGTGTAGGGCCCAGATTTTTAACCACCCTACTAAACTGAGGAAAGCTGCCTAGACTCTGGTTATTATGTGAATGAAAACACTGCATTCATTCATTCATTCGTCATTATTTCGGTTCCTTATTTCAGGAGGACTCCTCTTCACTCTCTTTTTCATCCGTATCTTCTTCCCCACTTGTTCTTCAGCCCTTGCCCATCACCTCCCCAACAGATTTCCTGCACCTGCTCGTGCTCACCTTTGCCAGTCCCTCCTTGGTTCCTCCTTCGCTGTCCCCTCCCCTGTGCCCCTGCTGGCATGCCTGCTGTGATGAGCTCAGCCTAACGCTTCTCATATTGCTTTGGTTTTGGGGTTTATTTTAGCATCTTCTTTTGATACTTCCTCCTCTTCCCTCTTCTCTTGTCTTTATTCATTATTCTTGCTTATGGTTTGTCTTTGTGTTTTAGTTTCTTTTTTATTCTAGTTTTGGGACACTCTTGGTTTTGAATAATGCGTGTTTGAATCTTTTGTCCCACGCATGCTCGGATTTCCTCATCTCTCTTCCCCCACTATCTTTATTTCTTTCTTGTCCTTCCTCCCTTCCTTTCCTTTCCTTTCCGGAGTTAATGTATTTCCTGGTTCCTGTCTTTCTGATCCTTTCTTGTTCTTATCGTTTCGTTTCGTTTTTTCTGTTCTGTCTTCATTTCTTCTTTTTTCTTCTTTGTTTGCTTGTCTTTCTTATTTTCTGTCTTTCTCTTACTTTCTGTCGTTTTCTTTCTTTCTGTCTTCTTTCTTTCCTCTCTCTTCGTTCCCCTGCCCTCCTCACCTCCCCTGCCTTTCTTCATTCTGTCCTTTCTCTCTCTCTCCTCTCTCCTCCCTCCCTCCCTCCCTCCCTTCCTCCTTCTCCTTCTTCCTTCCTTCCTTCCTTCCTTCCTTTTCCTTCCTTCCCTCTTCCTTTTTTCTTCTTTCTTTCTTCTTTCATCTCCTTTCTCGCTCTTGCCCAGCCCTATCTCAGTTCTTTCAGTTCCTTCTTTCTTTTTTGCTTCCTCTTCCTCTTGAGGACTTGACTTCTTCCCTCCCACTTCTAACCAGGGTTGTGAAAACTCCACCTTTTCTTCCAACTGGTGCAGCCCAGGGGACACTGTCTCCCTCAGCCATAAGGGCCACTGGAAAGGAGACTCGACGTGTGACTGAGACCTCATCTCCCTGAACTGGGCCTCCATGCACAGCCACTCATTAGATCATTCATTTTTCCCTGAAGACATTGGGAAGGAGAGAAGTAGAAGGTAAATGTATCACATGTTCTGATGCTTAGCTGCATACTAGGGTCATTAAATTACCTGCCACTGATGACCCTGGTGCAGAGAAAAAGTGGCCATTTGCTTTTGTTTGTAGTCACTCTGCTTGCCTCAGCAGACAGCACGCTCCTGTCCCCCATGCACACACTGGGTGGTTGGTGATCAAATTTAAATATTCTACCTGCATTAAACATAGTCAAATCTTGTCAATTAAACAGCATCTTCAGCAAATATGTAGGCTGTTCTCTGGGTAACAACGCTCAATATTGCACATGCCTCCCCCTCCCCTGCTGCTCTCTAAAGTGGCATAGAGTAGGGGCGGGGGTCCTGAGGGGTTCTCCAGGTTCTGGGAAGGAACACACCATCTCTGCCTCCTCTAGTCCTGGAGTGCTGACACCGGTTCTTTCATTGTTCCCAGATGAAGCCTGAAGCTGCTCTAATTCAAGATCTGGTCTGTATTGGGCTCCTGCCTCCCCACTCAGTTTCCACAGACAGGCAAGAGTCCTCTGAGGAATGGCTGTGAACCCCAGGTCCTTGGCACAGGAGGCCCTGGCCACAGAGAACCACTCAGGGCAGATTTCCTGTTAGGTTCTTGGCTAATTCTGGGTCCTGTTTGTGTCACTCGAATATCAAGGTCACCCCAGGAGAGCTAAAAAACAGCCTCACCATCTGTCTAACATGACTGTACCTTGCTACATTTGCCAGTTAGCCTGAGTCCTAATCAGGACATTTCTGTCCTGATTCTCATTTAGGACTTCAGACTAAATGGGAATCAGGACAGAAATGCCCCTTCCCATAGGCTCCCCTGAATTGATCTAACACACACACGGTAATACTGGTTCACATGTAGACGAGGCTTGACGTGTACTTCGCATGATTTAATTCTCACGATACACCTAGGAGGAAGATGTACAATTATCATTCACATTTAATAGGTGAAGAAACTGAGGCACACAGAGGTTCAATGCCTTCCCCAGGATTACACAGCTCTATGGCAGAGGCTGGAGTGTGGCCACAGCCTGGCGGCTCTTCCCTCTCTGCTGAATCCCAGGGCCTCCTCCCTTTATTCCTTTCTGCTTCTCTTTCCTGTCCCCTGGTCTGAAAAAGTCGAGTTTTCTTTTATTTCTGCCACGCCTGCTCTTCTACCATGAAGCTGGGATATTTACCATATAAAGATTGGATTGGGTTCAGTTCCTTTTGAACCTTTTCTTCTGCATATCCAGAGACTGCATTGATGCCAGCTGCCAGGCAATGTTTCACTTCTTCCACTGTCCACTTCAGAAGAATTCTGGGGACTGCCAAGACTGGCTGGTGGCAGTCATCCAAATCCCATATGGAGATCTATCCAGAATGTGTCCTCGAGAGCCTCGCTCAGATATCAACTCCACCTCAGCAACTAATCATATCCATGTGGACACACATGGCAAGACTGTTTCCTCTGGCAGCAGCAAGGAATTTGACCAGGGCTGGCCTCTCACCCTCTCCCGCCTGGGCACCCTGAGTATCAGCAGCTGCCCAACATGCGGCTGCTGGCCATGGTGGTTCCAGAAGGAACCATGCCTTCATCTTGTACCCTAAGTAACCTCAGACAAACAGAATCAGAGTTGACAATGTTCCCCATCAAGACCATAAGTCCTTCAAACGCCTTATACGTGAGCCATGTGCACCTGCAGAACCCAGGGTTTTACTCAGATTTCTGGATCCCCTATCAAAATATTTAAATACACAGTTTAAGCCTTATGAGGTATGATTCTATTGCTCAGTTAGCAGTAGCTTCAAGTGCAAAGACTAGCTTTATAAGGCATTACAAATGTATAAAATGTGAATGGAATCTACAGCAGGCAGGTCTTTCCATAAAGGACCATGTTCTAAACAACTTCATAGATTTATTTCTTTCAGTCATTTAACAATTATTTTTAAGTAGAATCTCTTTTTCCTCTTCACTTCCAGATAATACTGTTTGCTATTCCTTTCAAATCCTATAGCAATAGTTCCCAACCTGGTATACTAGGATTCTTATGTGTCCTGAAGGGCACTAAGGGAGGTCTTCAATATATTTTCAGTATTTCTTACAGAAAATAGACTTTTATGATAAGGTTGTACTTACCAGTTAAAAACATTTCTTTGCCTTCAAGTGAAATGACAGATGACCCAAGTGGCATCCATGCAGATCTGATTACCACTCTTTAACTGAACTATATGGAAGTGTAAATAATTCATAACATGATAAAAGGACTTCGGGAGATGGGCGTTTCTGCTATGTGGGGTTCACATGGGGAAAGGATGCCCATTTTTGAGAGGACAGGGTCCTGCTGCTGCTGCATTGTCACCACAGTCATGTCTACTCTCCCTTTGACAGTTCACAGTATCATTGTCACTGTGAAAATTGTCTTTTGCACTTATTACACAAACTTCTGATTAGAGAGGATGTCAAGGCATAGTGGTTGAGAAGCCCATATTTTTGTTCAAGTGTGCCCCAGGGTTCAGTGGCTGCTTTTTGAATGCCTTCAAAAAGCTCACAGTCTGATGGGAAATCAGACCTGTACCACCTAGCTACTGGAGGATGCGTGAAATCCTATCTGTGCTTGGAAGGAGGTGTTATGAAGCAGATCAGGGAAAGTACAACATTCTGGGAGGGGAGGGTGGTGGCAGAAACCTTCACAGAAGAGATAGCATTTGAATTGGCTCATTGAAGGGTAACAATTTCATGGGGGCAGAAGCAGTTGAGGATTTTGGCTTTACTTTGAAAGCACTTAAGAGGTGGAGGAGAGGCTGGGCTTGGTGGCTCATGCCTGTAATTCTAGCCCTTTGGGAGGCCGAGGTGGGCAGATCACCTGAGGTCAAGAGTTTGAGACCAGCTTGTCCAACATGGTGAAACCCTGTCTCTACTGAAAAAGAAAAAAAAAATCAAAAATTAGTCTAACATAGTGGCACATGCCGGTAGTCCCAGCTACTTGGGAGGCTGAGGCAGAATAATTCTTGGACCTGGAAGGCAGAGCCTGAAGTGAGCCTAGATCACGCTACTGCACTCCCGCCTGGGCGACAGAGCGAGACTCTTCAAAAAAAAAAAAAAAAAAAAAGAGGTGGAGGAGATAAACTTCCCAAATGTCCTTTTAATCAATCATTCCAAATTGCTGGCTTTTTTCCCCAAGCTTGCAGGTTTCTTAAACATTCATTCCACTGGTTTCACCTGTCTCAGATCCTCTCCTTGTTTAATGCAGTGGTTCTCAGGAAAGTTTGGCCCACCAGCCAGCAACATCAGATTTTTTTTTTTAATTTTTAATTTTATTTTTTATTTTATTTTTGAGAGGGAGTCTCACTCTGTAGCCCAGGCTGGAGTGCAGTGGCACCATCTCAGCTCACTGCAACCTCCGCCTCCCAGGTTCAAGCGATTCTCCTGCCTCAGCCTCCCGAGTAGCTGGGATCACTGGCGCCCGCCACCATGCCCGGCTAATTTTTTGTATTTTTAGTGGAGACGGGGTTTCACTATGTTAGCCAGGATGGTCGCGATCTCCTGACCTTGAGATCCGCCCGCCTCGGCCTCCCAAAGTGCTGGAATTACAGGCGTGAGCCACCGCGCCCAGACCAACATCAGAATCTTCTAGGAGCTGGGTAGAAACGCAAATTCTTGGGCCGCAACCTAACCGCTGAATCTGAAGCTCTTGGAATTTCATCTGATATAAATTCAAGGTTGACAGCCATAGTTCTAACATGCAGCATCTTGGGAGCTGATACAGAGGCTGAGAACGATCTAGGTTGCTTTCCATATTTCATTATGGCGAGACCCGGCTGAGGTTCCTGCCTTGACCTTCTCATCCACGCTTCAGACGTGTGGAGCAGCCACCAGGGCGGGCTGGTGGCGTTGTCCTCTTGGGCAGTTTCTTGGCAAGGTCGTGCCTCCTTGAGGGCAGAGGCGCTGGTCACAGGGCCCTGACTCAGACTCATATTTTCCCCTCAAAGAGAACAGAGCCTTAGCAAAGCCGCCGCAGCTGGCTTTGGGGTAATGCTGGCCTCTTAGTTATGCTGAGCGATGCAGCCCTCCTGGGGTCATTCGGAACGCCCAGGAGAGTGGCCACTCCCACCCCAGAGGGGGAAGGGTGGCCGGTTTCCAAGACCGGCTTGGTCAGGTGACAGTGGCGCGGCATACTCAGCAGCAGAAACGGAAGGACAGCGCTCGCGGGGCCGCGGGAGCCTGCAGAGAGGACAGCCGGCCTGCGCGGGGACATGCGGCCCCGGGAGCTCCGCTGGCTCGCGCTCCCGCTGCTGCTGTTGCTGCTGCTGCAGCCGCCGCCGAGCCCTGCCCACAGCGCCACGCGCTTCGACCCCACCTGGGAGTCCCTGGACGCCCGCCAGCTGCCCGCGTGGTTTGACCAGGCCAAGTTCGGCATCTTCATCCACTGGGGCGTGTTTTCCGTACCCAGCTTCGGTAGCGAGTGGTTCTGGTGAGTGCGTTCCTTTCTGACTCCTCTGCCACGCTTTTGTCCCCACCCGCAGCCTCCAGCCACCACCCAGCGGGCCCGGTTCGCCGCCTGGTGCTGCCTGCACCCTCGTCGGTTTCACCTCCCACTGCTTTACCTGCGTTTCGCACTTCCGGGTGTCGAATATGTGGTTTCTTGCCTAAGTTCTTGTGCTGATGAACAGAGAATTTTTCTTCCGTGTGACTGTAAGAGTTTTCAGACACACTTGACTCCTCACCTTCTTCATAGTTGCTCATATTAAGCTGTAGTTATGACACTACAACATCGAGCTACTACAGACATTCATCAGTTGTGCAGGGGCATCCCACGAGCGGTGACTCAGGCACAATGGCCCGTGGTTGCTCTGCTGCTCCCTGCCAATTTACAGTCGTTCTGCCATGAAGTTATGGTTAAAACATAGTCATGAGTATGTGAAACGAGTTCATTGAACACCATTGGCTACTTAATGTTAACATGTTACCCATGTGTGGCTCTAGGAACTTTTTAAAGAGGTTCTAGAATGGTACTCTTAACACAATCCAGTTATCATTTGCCGTATGAAAGGTGCTACACAAAAATCTGTGCTTTAGATTTTACTTTGAGATCTATGTGAAAATGTGCATGTAATTTCTTAAACTGTTGCACATGTTTTTTCTAACTAAATGCTACAAGTATTAAGTTCTTCAAAATATAAATATTTTGTGTGCATATATAGATACATACACATAATATACTCTTTTTTGTTGTTGTTGTTTTCTGAGACGTTGTCTCACTCTGTGACCCAGGCTGTACTGCAGTGGTACCATCTCGGCTCACTGCAACCTTTGCTGCCTGAGTTCAAACGATTCTGGTGCCTCAGCCTCCCGAGTAGCTGGGACTACAGGCGCACACCACCATGCCTGGCTAATTTTTTGTATTTTTTAGTAGAGACAGGGTTTCACCATATTGGTCAGGCTGGTTTCAAACTCCTGACCTCAGGTGATCCGCGGTGGCTCATGCCTGTAATTCCAGGACTTTGGGACACATAATATATTCTTAAGTAAAATAAGGGAATCATTAAACAGTAAGTATTTATTTGAATCAACTATATACTACATAAATAGTATACATCCAAATTAACATACTATATTTAGTAGACACAATACAGAGTATGAACTATATATTATATTAACATTACATAGTATACACTGTACCATGCTCTACTGTAAGGGTAGAAAAATTACACCTCCATTCTGTTAGGATCTCTGCTGGGTCCAAGAATTAAATTGACATTGTATGATTAAATTGTGTGGGGAGGCTTAAAAAATAAATTTTAGCAAGGTCTTTACAGTATTCGACTTCTTGTCTTTGATGCTTAGGATGTTGTCTTTCCTTCCAGTATAGAGTGCCTTTCATACTGGAATTTCATCTTCTGTCCTAGGAAACAGCACAGAGGTCAAAGTGCTCTTCATGCACCTGCTATTTTTTGAGTTTCTTTACCTTTAATAATATGCCAGAATAGCATATTTTAACCCTTTCATTACAAAGAGATAGACTACCTGAAACCAGTAACCTTTCTTATTGTTAGGTCGGTTTATGTAAAAAATAAAAATGGGTAAGCTATGGAGAATTATTCATATACTTTAAATAATTCAACTTATAAAACAGAGACTCTTCTTATGCCAAAACATAGCTACTTCAAAAAGATGTTACAAATCTTTATTTGCATGTTTTGGGCTATAATGAATCTTGAGTTTATTTTGGAAATGTTTTAGATTAGTGTGGTACATAATTAACACACTTTCTTCCCCCTAAATTGTATCTTATATTAAAATTTGTTCAACCATGAAGATTAGGTGAAGATATATTGGTGCCAGTAGAGGATTTGACATTTGTTAACTGAGACTAGTACTATGCCAAAATAAAACAGCTAGTTTTGAGTCATTTTATTCTTTGCTATGAGTAACTTCATTTTCTACAAATAAACCCATGATTGTTTTGACCTAAAACAATAAAGATACTTCTCATACTAAACAAACTAGAGAACACATTCCTGATGATCTGGAAATGCATTAACCCTGTGGAAGATTCTTTAATCATCTGTGGTTTCCCTTTGTATCCTCTGCTCCTCACTCTCAATTTGACTTCTGGGGAATCAACAGTACAGATGAGTATGTGTGACTGTTCTAAATGTCTATTAAAAACCAAATATAAATGATGAACTCTTTACCATAAGTGCCTCTTTTCATCTCTGAGCATGAAATTCGAGTCTAGACTGTAGGGGAGAGTGCAGGTTCAAATTAGATGATGCTAGGAGAAATTCCTTACTCTTGTTCAACTTTCTGAATGTCACAGTTTCTCTTTTGCAGTTCAGTTTAAAAGGTAATGTCCATAGTCCCAGCTACTCAGGAGGGTGAGGTGGGAGGATTGCTTGAGCCCAGGAGTTCAAGGCTGTGGTGAGGTATGATCATACCACTGCACTCCAACCTGGGTGATAGAGCAAGACCCTGTCTCAACCAATCAATTAATAATGATAAATAAATAAATAATAAAAACGCTTCAAGGATTTTAAACCCAAGTAAAAAGTGTAATGATAGGGGCTTATTATCTCACATAATAGGAAATTTAGAGGTAGTTGGTTCATTGATGAAGTCAAAGACATAGGCTCCTTCTGTCATCCTCAGCCTGGGGACTTGTTCCTTCATGGTCACAGGATGGCAGCCAGGCACCATAACTTCACACAACCTTGGCCAAAGGCAGGAAGGCCAGTATCTCTTTTCATTAGGAGGGAAACCATTTCCACAGTCCCCGAAGTGTGGCTTTCCCTCAAGTTCCCTTGGCCAGCATGGATCTCACATCCCTGTCGTAGCTGTAGTGGAAGCTGGGAATTAGGTAAATATGACTTTTGGGCAGGCAAACAGTGTGCCTGCCACGTAGTATGCCCTTCAGTTATGTCTTCTTAGCAGAAAGAGTCTCCTGATCATCTTGGGAAATACAGTGCTGATTATGGATTTGCTTATCCTGTAGAAGTACTCATATGAAAGAAATGGTGATAGAAAAAGCAGGAGGTGGGTCAGAAATGGGGGTTGCATCTATTTCGTGGGGATAGTTATTTCTGTGTTTATCTAAAATGTGTAGATGTGTTTTTCCTCATGAAGTCTTGCTTACACAGTTTAGGATCAATATACCATTGCTTAGAATGAATGCATATAGCAAGCAATTGTTGAAGGTTGAGTCCATTTATTAAAATAACAGCATCTTCTTAATTTTACTTTTGCCTCCCTTTCTGTCCTGTGCCGCCAAAGTGTTCTCTACTACTGAATATAATAGATGCATGTTATGTTTTACGCATGTAGTCTTCCTTTTAGAAGCCCTAGTCGCTTATGTTACAAAGGACAGTGTGTAAAGACACATACTACATGTGATTTAAAAGTGAAGTATTAAAAGAGAATGGGGCTGGGCATGGTGACTCATGCCTGTAATCCTAACACTTCGGGAGGCCGAAGCAGGAAGATCGCTTGAGCCCAGGAGTTTAAGACCAACCTGGGCAACATATGGAAACCACATCTCTACAAAGAAAAAAAAAAAAATAGCCAGGTGTGGTGGCACGTGCCTATGGTCCCAGCTACTCAGGAGGCTAAGGCGAGAGGATCGCTTGAGCCCAGGAGATCGAGGTTGCAGTGAGCCATGATTCCACCACTGCATTCCAGCCTGAGTGACAGAGTGAGACCCTGTCTTAAAAAAAAGAATGGGTAGCTGAGTTGCCTAGAATGCTCTAGTTTATGGGCTGAGTGGATATCACAGGGAGATAGGTGGAAAATGAGAGGGGGTTTTAGTTTGCATAAGCTTTCTTTAAAGCCAAGACAAACTAATGGGGAAGTGAGAAAGAGAATCTGGGTCCTACTGTATCTGTGTGATGGGCAAATGGTAAGGGGAGCTGGAGGAGTTCTTTTAAATGTGTGTGTATGTGCTTGTTTATGCACTCTTTCCTTTCCTCCCCTTAGGTGGTATTGGCAAAAGGAAAAGATACCGAAGTATGTGGAATTTATGAAAGATAATTACCCTCCTAGTTTCAAATATGAAGATTTTGGACCACTATTTACAGCAAAATTTTTTAATGCCAACCAGTGGGCAGATATTTTTCAGGCCTCTGGTGCCAAATACATTGTCTTAACTTCCAAACATCATGAAGGTAAGTCAATCCAGCGTATGGAAATTGCTGACAATGGTTAAGAAATGAAAAATTGGTTTTTTTTGGAAGAAAAAACTAAAGCAAGGTCTAATTTTCTCTTAGGAGCAACCATAAATGGTGACTGGCACTTGTTTATAACTAAGGGACTGCACTTTCAACCCAAATTGAGAGATGTTAGGAATACAGAAAGGATCATACCCTCCACATAACAGAGGAAAGATGTTCACATTTTGGCACATGCATTTTGAACAGTATTTCCAAGATTTACGTACAGCTGTTTGTTGAAGGAAGTGTGGGTTGCAAGTCAAAGTTCATCATTGGAATTGCACTCTTTCCTTCTCTTTCTCTGTAATGCATCCTGTGAATGCATCATGGGGGTTATACTGCTATAGTCTTGCATCATTACGGCACACCTGGCTGCACTTTTAGCCAACTCTTAGATGGCCAAATTGTGCAAATAGTGGATGAACTGATAGTGATGAAAGTGACCGAGATCACCTGGAGGGAAAAGGATTGTGGAACTGTAATGGTTCCCAGGATAATCAGAGGTGGTAGAAGAATATCTAAACCCCCACACAGCGGTCCTATTTTAATAGAATGGATTCTACCCATTACCACTGCAGTATTTGTAAGGCCAGGGAAGCATTAACAAATTGTTTTTGTTCCAATTGCTTGTTAATTCATTAGTTTCTTTTGCATGATCATCTTTGCCTTGGTATAAAAAAGTTTGCACTGGAGTGGTTGCTCATGCCTGTAATCCCAAAACTTTGGGAGGCCGAGGAAGGAGTATCATTTGAGCCTAGGGGTTTGAGACCAGCCTGGGCAACATAGTGAGACCCTGTCTCTACGAAAACAAACAAATAAACCAACAAAACTAAAAAATTAGCATGGTGGTGTGTCTCTGTAGTCCCAGCTACTCGGGAGGCTTAGGTTGGAGGACTGCTTGAGGCTGTAGTGAGCGGAGATAGGGCCACTACACTCTAGTCTAGGTGGCAGAGGGAGATCCTGTCTCAAAAAAAAAAAAAAAAAAAAAAAAGAAACTTTGCCTTATTGTTTTCTCCAGGGATGGGATGGGAATAGGAGAGGAGAACCAACACAAAAAATCTGGAATGATCATAGGATATTTTTCCCTTTGGCCACATTCTGGTAGCTTCATGATTTTCTCCTGTAGATATTTCTCCTGCTGAGATGAATGTCTATCAAGTGTATTTGCTTGAGAACATGCTGATTTCCTGATGTCTAGGAACTTCCCCAAGCTGTATGGCACAAAACAATACATAGTGAGTTTATTTAATAAAAATTATTAATCAAACTGTGAGGAGAGATGATGTAGCCCACATTTATACATTTTCTGGGACTCATGTTGTCAGATGTTTTCATTGCTTATAGAAAATGCATACCAAGCTCAGGAAGGAATATCGCTGTGTGAGCTTATGGTGGTGATATTCAAATGAAGACTCATGTGGTTTTAGTACTGTCTGACATTAGGGCCTGTCAAGTTGAATAATTTTGAATATGACTTTAGATATCAACACTGCTCTGAAGCTTACCATAGACATGACAGGAACAAGAGTGAGCTGTTTTAAAAAGCTTATTAAAATGAATCTAAGGCTAGGTGCAGTGGCTCACATCTATAATCCCAACACTTTGGGAGGCCAAGGAAGGAGGATTGCTTGAGGTCAGGAGTTTGAGACTAGCCTAGGCAGCAAAGTGAGGTCCTGTCTCTGAAAAATTAGACAAAATTAGCTGGGCGTGGTGGAGTACACCTGTAATCCTAGCTACTGGAGACGTTGAGGTGGGAGGATCACTTGAACCCAGGAGGTTGAGGATGCAGTGAACCAAGATCACACCACTGAACTCCAGCCTGGGTGACAGAGCCAGAACCTGTCTCAAAAAAAAAAAAAAAAAAAAAAAAAAATCCGAAGTATGAGTCAATCTTAGACTTGTTCTAATTTATCAAGAGTAAAATGTTTCACCAAATGTACCTTATAAATGTCTATTCTCAAAAATTCTTTTAGATTTTAGTGGAATAGTAACAATGTACTTAAGTCTCTAGGCACTGATAAAATTTTTGAGGCTTTCATATTTATTATGTTTTAAGTATTTCAGTTTATATATCTCTTCTGACATTTTTATATAGAACAACCAGTAATCTAAATGCAAATTCCTGTTAAAAATGAACCACTTCTAAGTGTTTGTATAAAAGTTTTCAATGTATAAAAATGTATACATTGTTTTTCTTATCTATAAGGTAAGAAAATAGTTGGCAGACTATTTGCTTTTGGGTAATTTTATTAAAGAGGAAAATCCAAGCTTATGATTTTATAGTAGGATGACATTACATGTGGTGAGTATATTTTAAAGTATAGAACTATTGGGAAATAGTAGGGTTTTTTTGCCCCTCTGGTTAAATAAATAATCAGGCCTAAAAGAGATTTGCTATACTTGGATCACCAGTGTTCTAAGAATCACACTGTAATAGAATAAACAATCCTAAAACTAAGCAGTAGACTTCAAACTTTGGTTTAGAGACACTAAGAATCTTGCAGGAGTGCATCTCAGGATCTTCACAATAAATAGTAGTAGTCATCATTTAGCATGGTACATGGATATGTTCCCATTTTAGTTGTAGGCTGCTATTGTTGATTGTTTATTTTGTGCTATACCTTGTGCTAGCAGTTGGCTGAAGACATAGCAGGGAGCACTGCAGACGTGATGCGCTCCCTCAAGTACCTTACAATCTAAGAGGGAAAACACTGGAAATAGATCAGACCATACAGTGATAAACCCCAAAAGTTGCTTTTAAAAACCTCAGTCTCACCTTGTTTAAATTCTCACTTCTCATATAAAAGCACAATATATGCCATGAAAAAATGGCCATAAAACAGTCATTTGTAGGAGCAGGTATTTATTCATCGTATGTACTATGTGATTTGTTTGGGCATTTGTGTGGGTTGAAATTTATTACAATAGACATGCTTACAAGGGTTTTCACTATAATTTTCTAGGTTTTACCTTGTGGGGTTCAGAGTATTCATGGAACTGGAATGCCATAGATGAGGGGCCCAAGAGGGACATTGTCAAGGAACTTGAGGTAGCCATTAGGAACAGAACTGACCTGCGTTTTGGACTGTACTATTCCCTTTTTGAATGGTTTCATCCGCTCTTCCTTGAGGATGAATCCAGTTCATTCCATAAGCGGCAATTTCCAGTTTCTAAGACATTGCCAGAGCTCTATGAGTTAGTGAACAACTATCAGCCTGAGGTTCTGTGGTCGGATGGTGATGGAGGAGCGCCGGATCAATACTGGAACAGCACAGGCTTCTTGGCCTGGCTATATAATGAAAGGTGTGTATGCTATGAGATTGCTGCAGTTACCCTCCATATTCCTAACATATTTCTAACATTTTCATTCCTTCACCTCTTGAAATATTTCATTTTAAGTCATTGGTGGTATGGGGGGAGAGAATCATTTTAAATAATACTTATTAGATATATTAGTATTTACTCAACATAATCAAGGGTAAATAAATCAGGAGTAAAATACAACTCAATGGTCTGATTTTGAGATCAGACTAAAAATCACAGGATCAGGAACTTTGAAGGTGTTAATTTTGTGGGTCCCCCCTTTTTCTTTCCTACCCTGGTCCTTTATGGCCTCTATTCTGGGACAACTCTGTTTCTTCATCACTATTTCCAATTACGTGCTTCCGAATCCCTCTGACTGCTTCTTTTTATCCTCTTACCTTTTGGTCATCGTTGCTGCCCAGCCAATGTCACCCTTGTTTGTCTCCTCTTTTCCTTCATCAACAGCATTTTCCCTTTCTCCAGTTTTTTCCTATTGCTTCCTGCTATGTTCAAGCCTGCCCTATTAGAACAGGGAGTTCTGATTAAACTCCTCCATTAGGCTTAAACTATATGGACAAAATTTGTATGTACACTAGAAAGCACTGGGTATTGTGCTATTAAGTCAGGCAACCTTCTGCTTGCACTTCCTGGGCCCACAAAGGGCACAAATACAAATATTCTGAAGAACTCTTGATACTGAAAACAGCAGTGTGTCCAGGTACTCCTTCCAAGGGAAAAGATGGGGAGCTATCACTTCAATTTGTGACTTAAAACTGTCCCCTCTATGTGGCGTGGATTTCCCGCTAAAATGTGCCACGTGCTATGATAAGTAACGTTGTGGGGATATTTCACATGACATCAACAGTTGAATTTTCTGAGATTTTTCAATATTAGGCACAATGGTAAGAGAAAGAGAAAGGCTAGACTACATGTATGAGATCACTGAATCATTAAAAAGTGTCTTGGGTATAAATTCAGTTTCGGCTATCATTTACAACATAGAAGGGAGCTTAAAATAATCATAATACTCTTATGAGTGCTACTTGTGCTGGGTACCAGGCTAAATGTTTTACATAACTTATTTTTGTTCTAATCATAGATGAGGAAATTCATTATTCAGAGGAGTCAGGTAACTTGCTCTAGGTCTGGGAGCTAGAAAGTGACAAAGTCAGAACTCCAATCAACCCAGGTCTGTTTGACTTCAAAACCATGGCCTTTCCACTGTACTATGCCATGGTCCCTTTTCAGAATTATATTTCAATTACAAGTCTTTTCAGTGACATTTCTTTTTGTATAAAAAGCTTATACCTTTTGTTTTAAAAAACTGTATGTTTCATTTCAGCCCAGTTCGAGACACAGTAGTCACCAATGATCGTTGGGGAGCTGGTAGCATCTGTAAGCACGGTGGCTTCTATACCTGCAGTGATCGTTATAACCCAGGACATCTTTTGCCACATAAATGGGAAAACTGCATGACAATAGACAAACGGTCCTGGGGCTATAGGAGGGAAGCTGGAATCTCTGATTATCTTACGATTGGAGAATTGGTGAAGGTACAGTAAAATGTCTGGTGACTATTAACATAATATTCTTAATAGTGTGATCATATAGGATTTATTTCTTATATAGCTCAGTGACCTATAAATATAGGACATTGTTCTATCCTGTGTTTGTTCTTCTAGGTAGTGACTATATATACATGTATAAATATATAAATGCAACATATTAGCACATTAAAGATGGAATTATTTTATTTATCTAAAAACATTTATTCTTCATTTTTTAGCAACTTGTAGAAACAGTTTCATGTGGAGGAAATCTTTTGATGAATATTGGGCCTACACTAGATGGCACCATTTCTGTAGTTTTTGAGGAGAGACTGAGGCAAATGGGGTCCTGGCTAAAAGTCAATGGAGAAGCTATTTATGAAACCCGTACCTGGCGATCCCAGAATGACACTGTCACCCCAGATGTGTGGTAAGTCATTCTTGTTACCAAGTACTCTTTTATAAACGAAGAGATTTAAAATTTATCAGACATATAAAGAAGAGTAGGATGAAAAGAGAAATTGGATGAATTCCTACATATACAAAGCACTTTCCAAACTTAGCTTACTCTAATATAAAGAGAAGAGGAAGAATTTGCATGTTTTTGAACATTTATTGTTTATCAGATTAAGCTTACATCATTTCTAGGTATCTCCCAGTGGTGGACAAATTTTGGCTGAAAGTACTCAGCTTTTAGAACAATTCTAAGCCATTCAGACCAATGAAAAAATGCAAATGGTTAGTCTAAAACAGAGACTACTGTTTAATCAGTTCCGTAAATTCTAACTTTTGCAGGTGTTGCATCCCATGAAATTAGCAAACAAAGGTACCCAAAGGCAGAGAAAATGTTAGATTAAAAATGAGTCAAAATAGGGAGGGTTCTGGGAAGATGCTTCTCTCTGAGTTTGGGGAGGTTCTGTGTGTCAGTGAGTTCCTGAATCAGATTCCACAAATATGACAGTTTCTGATATGGTTTCTTAACATATATAAAATAAGAGGAGTATTGGTGAAGTTCTAAAAATTCACTTTCAGTTGCCTGATCAAATAGGAACCGAAAAATTAGACTAATTGTCCTTCAATCTACTTGACTTATGACTTAAAACATTAACCCATTGAATAAAATGAAGTAAGGCAATCTGGACAGAGCAAATAATTGTGGAGTTTTAAAATGTTGATCTGGGAGAAGCCATAATGAGAACTCAATACCAAGCTCTCATGTGACAGAGGATAGTGCAAATCTGGTTTTGGAATTTGCTTCTGTACTGACATTTGAATACGAGGGCATCTGATCTAGGACAATCATTAACCATTATTCCATTGTGTTTATTTCAATAAATAAACATAAAAGCTAAATATTTAATGTGGCTTATAAAGCTGTGAGTCTGGCTCCTACCAACTTCCCCGACGCTGAGTGTTCCTGCTCTCCCTCCTCACCATAGGAGCCTCTTCCCCCCGGGTTCATCGTGCCCATCTTCTTGCAGTCATCTACAGACTCCCAGGTCAACTCTTTAAATCTTTTAAGACAGTAGCCCTGGCTTGCTGTCCCTGTCCCCAGAACTACTCTTCACATCATTCTTAGTAATTTTAATTTCTATTCACAGTTCTAATTACCTGCACTTCCTGTCTTCTAAGGATCTTGTCTGCTTGACCTTTGTTACCTGTTCCTTTGCATTATCAACATACAAGGTCATATTGGTAATGCAAAGTCGAACTTCTTACTCAACACTTCCACTTGGATGCATAGCATCTTAGACCTGTATTCCACAGCTGAAGTCCTGAGTTTTAAAATTTTGCTGTAGACTAGCTCCACCCACAGTCTTCCCCATCTCAGTTAATGGCAGCTTTATCCTTTAGGTGGTTGTCAGGCCAAAGGCCTTGGTGTCCTTAATTTCCCTTTTTTTATAATCATACTTTAGACTTTGCATTACCAATAACTGCACCCCTTCCATGGCTCCAGTTTGAAGCATTCTGCCGTCTACCTATGACTTCTTATATTTCAGCTCACTCCACACAGCACTTTGGCTTCCAAAGGGATCTATAATCCAGGGATTATACTATCTTTTAGTCCTATCATCTTTTCTCTGTCTGTCTTTTTCCTTATCCAGAACAGATTCTGTGGCCCGTCACTGTAACTAATCTATTGCATACACCCAACTCCTGAACTCTTGCTCCCTCTGCCATACTCACTTGACAGAACATCAACTTTAAATTAAGATCTACTTATTCTATGCCTGCTCCTGGACAGCTAACTGTAACTATGGAAACTCACACACACATGCACCCAGACACATACAACGTAGAATTATCTCACCTTTGGTTTTAAGGTCAACCCTTGTGTCCTGATCCCATTGCAAATCATCCACCAAAGGATTGTTATAGCAATTCTCCCCTTTCACTCAATTTCACTTGTATTTCTAGCTACCTTCCCATTTCTCTCCTTTCCTTTGTAGTAAAACATGTTGAAAGAATTTTCACTTGCTATCTCCAATTCCTTGCTACAGTTTTTCTCTTGAACCCACTCTGGTCGAGCTTCCACTCCCACACTCCAGGATTGCTCTTCTCAAGGTCCACAATAACCTCTGCCTTTCCAATTCCAGTGATGAGTCCCCAGTGCTCATTTTCTTAACTTACTGGCAGCGTCTGCCTCAGTTGATCACTGTCTCTCCTGATGTTCATTGTACCTGTTGGCTCTTCCTTCTTAGTTAGTTCCTCTGCTGATTTCATCTCATTTTTCCAACCTCTAAATCTTGAAGTGCCCTGAGGTTTAGTCTTCAGATTTCTATTCTTTTTTTTTTTTTTTTTTTTTTTTGAGGGCACTGGCATGATCTTGGCTCCCTGCAACCTCTGCCTCCCAGGTTCAAGCTATTCTCCTGCCTCAGCCTCCCGAGTAGCTGGGATGACAAGTGCCTGCCACCATGCCTGGCTAATTTTTTTTTGTAATTTTAGTAGAGACAGGATTTCACCATGTTTGGCTAGGCTGGTCTCGAACTCCTGGACCTCAGGTGATCTACTTTCCTCGGCCTCCCAAAGTGCTGGGATTACAGGCGTGAGCCACCACGTTTATCTTAATGTCCCAGGCAATCTTATCCATTTTCATGGCTTTGAATGCCATATTGATGACCTCCACATTTCTATTTCCAGTGCAGACCTCTTTCTGAACTCCAGCCTCATTAAGTTCCTACTCAATATTTCCACTGGGATGCATAGCATCTTAGACCTGTACATCCAAAACTGAAGTCCTGAGTTTTCAAATTTTGCTATCAACTAGCTCTACCCATGGTCTTTCCCATCTCAGTTAACATTAGCGTCATCCTTTAGGTGGTTGTCAGGCCTAAAACCTTGCAACCCTTAGTTTCCCTTTCTTTTATAGTCACAGCCAATTCATTAGCAGATATCATCCTCTATCTTTGAAATATATTCAGAATCTGACCACTTCTCATCCTCTCTGTGGCAACCCTCATCCTTTTAGTTTCCATTGTCTTGTCCCTGTCTGGATTATTTCAGTAGCTTCTTAAAAGGTCTCTATTTCTACCCTTTAACCTATTCACCACAAAGCAATTAGAGTATACTTTTAAATAATAATGCCAGTCCCATGCTCACATTTCTCCAATGGCTTCCAGTCTCAGAGAGAAGGCCAGGTCCCATAGATACTTACAAGGGCCTACAAAATCTGGCTCCTTATCGCCTCTTTGATCTTATCTGCCATCACCCTCCCCCACTTCCTCTCCTTCAGCCACTCTGCCTTCCTTGCTATTGTATCAACAGGCAGAGCACACTTGCACTGGGGCTCCTGCACTTGACATTCTGTCTGAAGGCTTTCTCCAGACTCTCCTGTGGCACTCCTATGGCACTCGCATGGTTCTCTTCCATGCCACCTCTAAGAGGTCTTCCCTGCCTATTCTACTTAAAATAACACTCCCAGGCCCCTCCTTTCCTACCTAACATGCCCTGTTCTTCTTACCTGGTTTGTTTTCTCCATAGCATTTAATCAACACCTGATATATTTGTTCATTCTAATTTCTCCCACTGGAATGTAAGCCCCATGATGACAAGAACTTTGTTCAATGCTGTATATAGCTCTAAAACAGTGTCTAGCATTTTAAGATTTCAATAAGTATTTGTTGAGTAGTTGAATAAATGAATGAATTCTGTTTTTTTTTTTTTTGTTTTTTGTCTACAGCATACTTCCCTTACCTTCTTCTTTGTTCCCATTCATCCTTTAAGTCTCAGATTAAATGTCATGTTCTTGGTGAGGCTTCTTTCTGATGTTCTAATCTAAAGAGATCCTTTTGTTACAATCTCTCAATTTCCTTTTCTTTCATAGTGCTTATCAGAACTCACACTTTCATATTATTTGTGTGATTATTAAGTGTTTGCCTTCCCCACTCTAGTCTAAGCTCCGTAAGAACTATGTGTGTTTTGTTTTTTATTGTAACCCTAACACTGAGCACAGTATTAGGCACAGAATTGACACATGCATATCTTGTCTTGTTGAATGAATGAATGGATATAAAAATTTGAATAACACATGAAAAGCCATGAAGCTCTTGCATCCTGCCCCCTTAGGTCATCTGCTTCCCCTTTTCAGATCCATGAGAGCAGTCTGATGAAGAGGAATGCTATCTCAGGAAAATCTTTGTCTTCCAAGAACTTCCTTTTGGTCTTGGGGGAGGAAGGTACTTTTTTATACCAACATGGGGCTATTTTTCCCTCCCTTCTATTAATGGTGACACTGTGGAAGTATCTCTGTAAAAAAATTCCAGATTGTTCCTGATCCATAAATAATGAGAAACATGGGATGTAACTTGTTACTATGCTTTTTATCTTTTTCTTTTAACCAGGTACACATTCAAGCCTGAAGAAAAATTGGTATATGCCATTTTTCTTAAATGGCCCACATCAGGACAGCTGTTCCTTGGCCAGCCCAAAGCTATTCTGGGGGCAACAGAGGTAAGAGGGAATTTTACCTTGTTCCTTTAAATTGCTGATTAGAACATCTTGATGTAAACATAACTTTTAACTTTAAGGGGAGCCTTATATCTGTTTCTCTTATACCTCATAAAAGTAATTATAAATGAGCTCCAGCCAAGCATTGAGGCTCACACTGTAATTCCAGCACTTTGGGAAGCTGAGGCAGGTGGATGTCTTGAGGCCAGAAGGTTGAGACTAACCTGGGCAACATAGCAAGACCCCTCTTTACAAAAATTTTTTTAAAAGCTAGCTGTGCATGGTGGCACGCACCTGTAGTCCTAGTTACTCAGGAGGCTCAGGCAGGAGGATTGCTTGAACCCAGTAGGTCAAGACTACAGTGAGCTATGAGTGCACCACTTCAGCCTGTCTCTGAAAAAATAAATAAAATAAATAAAATAAAATAAAATAAAATGAATTTCACCAATGACAGTGTTTGGTCAAAATCTTTGAAACTTTTTGTTTCCCAGAAAACTAAGCTGATAAAGCAGCTACAGTATCTCTATGCATATCACTGTAAAATAGACATTATTCTTTACAGTCATTCTATGTTGTTCAAGTTCATTGCATGCATCCAAAACGATTCTTCTCATAAA
The DNA here is from genome assembly GCF_007565055.1 of Rhinopithecus roxellana. Taxonomy (NCBI): domain Eukaryota; kingdom Metazoa; phylum Chordata; class Mammalia; order Primates; family Cercopithecidae; genus Rhinopithecus; species Rhinopithecus roxellana. The sequence continues at coordinate 146,034,055 of NC_044552.1, forward strand.
ACTAGAATTCGGATGCTTTCCCTGACACCCCACCCCAGAACATATCTGAATACAAGATGTCATGACTCTACTATTTTATGTTTATAAAACATTTTGGAGAAAGTTAGAGATTAATCTAACTGTTGTAACCACCACATCTGGCATTGAGTTCATTCTGATACATTTTATAACTTATTTTTTAAAATAAATTATCCCTTTGGAGGTGAATTGTCCATATGGCTCTCCTTGCATCACCTTTCTGCGTTTCATTTCTAATACGTGTGGTTGATGAGGTAGAAAGAAGATGAGTTCAAATCTAATGTTTAATTACAGCTTAGTAGACCAAGTATGACACTGATTATATTTTTATTTTATCTATGTTCTTTTTGGTGCCAATTAACATCATTATTTAAAAGCTCCTGGGTTTTGTTTTCGTATTGATCCACCTAAGAAGCAAAGTTTTTGGTTCAAAATAACCCTAGAATATGTAGAGAACTTATTTGAATTTGCTTAGTATAGTAAGACTAAGGATATAAAATACAGTAATAATTGATCAAATATATGTATTATTGATTAGTGGAGGTTATTAGAAAATCTGGGGAACACTGAGTAGATACTTGGGCAGACTCTTGTTTCGGAGCCATTTTCTGCTCCTGATCCTCTCTTTAGCATTTTCTCCACTCTGACACTCCATTCAACCTTGAAAATTCTCCTTCCCCAACCCCTGCACACTTTTATTTCCCTCTTGAGAGTAAAATAGAAGCAAGAATATAGAGGCAAGATACATATACTTAATTGGATGAAGAGTGATTGTGAATCACTAAATAAAGGTAAAAATGAATCTCTTGTCTATATATTTTTTTGAACTACTACTGAGTCCTTCTCAATAGAAAGTGGGTGAGATAAAGAGATAAATTTGGAAACATTTGCATGTATGTTTTTAATTTCAGGTGAAACTACTAGGCCATGGACAGCCACTTAACTGGATTTCTTTGGAGCAAAATGGCATTATGGTAGAACTGCCACAGCTAACCATTCATCAGATGCCATGTAAATGGGGCTGGGCTCTAGCACTAACTAATGTGATCTAAAGTGCAGCAGAGTGGCTGATGCTGCAAGTTATGTCTAAGACTAGGAACTATCGGGTGTCTATAATTGTAGCACACGGAGAAGGCAAATGTAAAATTGGATAAGAAAATTATTTTGGCAATTCAGCTCTTTCCCTTTTTCCCACTAAATTTTTTCTTAAATTACCCATGTAACCATTTTAACTCTCCAGTGCACTTTGCCATTAAAGTCTCTTCACATTGATTTGTTTCCATGTGTGACTCAGAGGTGTGAATTTTTTCACATTAGAGTAGCAAGGAATTGGTGGTATTACGGACTGAACTGAAAATTTTATGTTGAAACCATATCCCCCAACATGACTATATAGTTATGTATCACTTAATGATGGGGATATTTTCTGGGAAATGCATTGCTAGTCAATTTTTTTTTTTTTATGCCAACATCACAGAGTATATTTACAAAATCCTAGATGGCATAGCCTACTACACACCTAATGTGTATAGTATAGACTATTGCTCCTAGGCTACAGACATATACAGCATGTTACTGAATACTGTAGGCAATAGTAACACAGTGGTATTTGTGTATCTAAACATACGGAAACATAGAAAAGGTACAGTAAATATACTGTAAAATAAATGGTGCACCTATACAGGGTACTTACTGTGAATGGAGTTTACAGGACTGGAAGTTGCTCTGGGTGAGTTAGTGAGTGAATGGCGAGTGAATGTGAAGGCCTAGGACATTATTGAACACTACCAGACTTTATAAATACTGTATGCTTAGGCTACGCTACATTTATAAAAAATGTTTTTCTTTCTTCAGTTACAAATTAACATAAGCTTACTGTAACTTTACAAAGTTTTTAATTTTTAAAACCTTTTTGGCTCTTTTGTAATAACTTAGCTTAAAACATAAACTCATTGTGCAAATGCACAAAAATATTTTCTTTCTTTATATTCTTATTCTATAAGCTTTTTTCTATTTTTAAAGTTTTTAACTTTTTACTTTTACAGAAACACACACATTAGCCTAGCCTACATGGGATCAGGATCATCAGTGTCACTGTCTTCCATCTCCACATCTTGTCCTGCTTAGAAGGTTTTCAGGGGCAATAATAGCCATGGAGCTGTCATCTCCTATAACAATGCCTTCTTCTGAAAAACTTCCTGAAGGACCTGCCTTATGCTGTTTCACATTTTTTTTTTTTAAAGTAGAAGTACACTCTAAAATAATGACAAAACATATAGCATAGCAATACATAAACCAGTAACCTAGCTGTTTATTATCAAGTATTATATACCTTACATCATTTTATATGCTAGATTTTTATATGACTGGCAGCACAGGTTTGTTTACACCAGCATCACCATAAACAATGTGATTAACGTGTTGTGCTACCTTATGATGGCTATGATGTCACTAGGTGATAGGAATTTTTAGCTCCATTATAATCTTATGGCACCACCAATATATATGTGGTCCATTATTGACTGAAAAGTTATGTGGTACATGGCTATATTTTGAAATAGGGCCTTTAAAGAGTAACTAAGGTTAAGTGAGGTCATAAAGGTAGGGCCCTCAAGCCAATAGGACTGATGTCCTTATAAGAAGGGGAAGACACACCAGGGATACAAGTGCACAGAGGAAAGGCCGTATAAAGACAGTGGGAAGGTGCCATCTGCAAGTCAAGGAGAGAAGTCTTTGAAGAAACCAAATCTGCTGATACCTTGGACTTTCAGCCTCCAGAACTGTGAGAAAATAAATTTCTGTTGTTTAACCTCAGTAGAGGTTGTGTTTTCTATTCCCATTTGCTGCAATGTATGTTTACCAAAGACTGTTTGAGTTTGTGACTGTAGTGGGTCAAATAGTGTTCCCCAATAATTTATGTCCACCTGGAACCTCAGAATGTATTCTCACTTGGAAATCATGTCTTTGCAGATGTAACAGGTAAGTATTGAGATAAGCTCATATTGGATATGGGTAGGTTCTAAATCCAATGACAGTATCCTTATAAATGACAGAAAAGGACACAGAGACAGAAAAAGGCCATGTGACAATGAGGCAGAGATTGGAGAGGGAGCATGGCCCTGCTGACACCTTGATTTTGGATTTCTAGCCACCAGAAGTGTGAGAGAATAAATTTCTCGTTTTAAGCCACTTACGGAGTGGTAATTTGTTACAGCAGCTCTAGGAAACTAATAGTTACCAAATAAATTGATTATGCCAGGTGAACTTTTTATGATGATTTTAAGAGCCAATGACGCAAGTGTGAAGAGTTGTAGTTTCCGTGAAAGCCAAGTTAAATACTTTGGAAAGACTAGATAAAAGTTTGTTGACTTTAAAAATTAAAAAAAAAAAAAAGAAAAAAATGCTATTGGTTAAGTGTGCGCAAAACTGTTCTAAAAGATTGGGGGAAAATATAGTAAAAATCTTCAAGAATTCTGCATCTCTGGTTCATACCTATGACACCTATGACATTACATGTAGTTTGTACAAGAAAGATAATTAGATTGCAAGCTCCAGTTTGTAATCCCAGCTACTTGAGAGGCTGAGGTGGGAGGATCCTTGAGGCCAGGAATTTAAGAAAGACAAATTGGAGAACATCTATCAGCAGACCTATATGGGAAAGCAGCTATGCTGTACTACGCTATGTCACCAACAGCCCAACTGAGTAGACCTACACTAAAAAGTTAGAAAAAACCTGGATCCTATAGTAAATAAGTGATATAGAACATTTAAAGTTAAAATGTCTATATATGTATTTTTTATGACATCCTGATTTACATAACTTTTTAGATTAACTAAACAACTAAAGGTTTCTGATGAGAGGGCTCCTGCTATACTGTTAGAAAACAGATATGTACTATCTAAGACCAATTAACTTTATTTTTATACTTATTCATTTTTTTGAGACAAGAGTCTCACTCTGTCGCCCAGGCTGGAGTGCAGTGGCATGATCTCAGCTCACTGCAACCTCCGCCTCCCAGGTTCAAATGATTCTCCTGCCTCGGCCTCCCAAGTAGCTTTACATACATGTGGTTTTTACCTTGTCGTCTCTTCCACTGCCACAATTATACAGATGCGTATGATTCCAGGAGATAATTTTCAGCTGATCAAATTTGTATCTTACAAGGCCACACCTGTTTAGTCTCAAATTTTCGCTGGATGAAATCCTGGGTTAATTTTATTGGAAGAGATGCGTGCCCATTATACACACATTCCCTAATTTCCCAAAATGCTATTTTTCATTTACCCTATTAAAAATGAGAATATCATATTTTGTCAAATTTTGAAAATAAGCATTTTCCCTCCTCTCCACCTCTACTTTTTTTTTTTTTTTTCCAGACACGGTCTCACTCTCACCCAGGCTAGAGTGCAGTGGTGCAATCATAGCTCACTGCAGCCTTGACTTACTGGGCTCAAGTGATTCTCTCACCTCACCCTGCAAGTAGCTGGGACTCTGGGCACATGCCACTGTGCCTGACTAATTTTTTTGTAGAGAGAGGATTTTACCGTGTTGCCCAGGCTGGACCATTATCTTTTTTTTTTTTTTTTTTTTTTTTTTATCAAGCATCCTTTAGTCCTTTATTTATTTATTTATTTATTTATTTATTTTATTATACTTTAAGTTCTAGGGTACATGTGCATAACGTGCAGGTTTGTTACATATGTATACTTGTGCCATGTTGGTGTGCTGAACCCCTCAACTCGTCAGCACCCATCAAGTCATCATTTATATCATGTATAACTCCCCAATGCAATTCCTCCCCCCTCCCCCCTCCCCATGATAGGCCCCAGTGTGTGATGTTCCCCTTCCCGAGGCCAAGTTTCCTCATTGTTCAGTTCCCACCTATGAGTGAGAACATGCGGTGTTTGGTTTTCTCTTCTTGTGATAGTTTGCTAAGAATGATGGTTTCCAGCTGCATCCATGTCCCTACAAAGGACGCAAACTCATCCTTTTTTATGGCTGCATAGTATTCCATGGTGTATATGTGCCACATTTTCTTAATCCAGTCTGTCACAGATGGACATTTGGGTTGATTCCAAGTCTTTGCTATTGTGAATAGTGCCGCAATAAACATACGTGTGCATGTGTCTTTGTAGTAGAATAATTTATAATCCTTTGGGTATATACCCAGTAGTGGGATGGCTGGGTCATATGGTACATCTAGTTCTAGATCCTTGAGGAATTGCCATACTGTTTTCCAGAATGGTTGAACTAGTTTACAATCCCACCAACAGTGTAAAAGTGTTCCTATTTCTCCACATCCTCTCCAACACCTGTTGTTTCCTGATTTTTTAATGATTGCCATTCTAACTGGTGTGAGATGGTATCTCATTGTGGTTTTGATTTGCATTTCTCTGATGGCCAGTGATGATGAGCATTTTTTCATGTGTCTGTTGGCTGTATGAATGTCACCTACAGAATGGGAGAAAATTTTTGCAACCTACTCATCTGACAAAGGGCTAATATCCAGAATCTACAAAGAACTCAAACAAATATACAAGAAAAAAACAACCCCATCAAAAAGTGGGCAAAGGATATGAACAGACTTTTTTTTTTTTTAAGTTTTCAATATTTTGCTCAAGATTTATTTTTTTAATTACAGCATTTGAAGAAGAGGATCTAATTCCACACAAAATGGAAGACTCTAAAATGTATCCATTAAACTGCTAAAAAATAAATAGAGTGGTGAGAATACCACATAAGCCCAATTTAGATTCTGAGTGCTGTCACCTGTGATTACAGTTATACAGACTCTTCCAAGCTTATAGCTGGAGCTCCTGGAAGCTGTTTTATACTCTGATGCAAGGACAAAAAAAAACACAACTCAGGAAGGAATTAAGTCCTGAATTATTGGTTTCATCACATCCACCCTCTACCCCAAAACAGCACAAAAGAAACAGTGACCACACCCTGTAGATCTTTTTGTGTAAAAGAGGTAATGAAGAACTGGGATGGGAACAAGTCATGAAGACGTCTTAAAAAGGTCCCTTTCAGGTAAGTTTGTACACACCATCACGCAACGAGCCTCTCATCAATTATGGTTAGGAAACCAGGTTCAATTCTCAGGAAATCCCAATTTCATTCATTTACTCAATATGAATTTACAAGGTGCCTATATATTATCAGCTTCCACTTGCAGCCATTTCTAGATAAAAAAGAAACCTGGCATCTCTACAGGGGCCACCAAGTTCCCCAAATCTACCACTGAAAGGAACTTTTTGGAACTGGGTTTCTTCTGTACCTCTGAAAGGGTAACATCTTAAAGCTGAATCATCTTTAACCTGGAGGTCCAACATGACATTTAGCAATACTTGCAACCCATACATTAAAATATACACTAAATTCTGAAGGCAGCTATGCTGCAAAATGGTTTAAACAATTCTACAGCATTCATTTATGCTTGAAATTCCAGTCCTAGACCAAGTTTGTGGCCACCAGCATAGATGTTCTTGCCACCCAGGGGAGCTGACAGTGTCGGTTTGATACCTGGCTTTAGGCTTTGAGTGTATCCTAAACCTATCAGGCTGGAGTTGTTCACTTTAGTGGAGAAGTGGGCTTTAGGGTCGATCTGGTACTTGGCTGCTATTCCGAAGTGAGTGTTACTGTTTCCTGCTGTCCCAGAGAAACTGACAGCAGTCTCCAACTTCTTGTTCACCTTCTGGTAATTGGACCTGCCAAACTGTCCTGTCATTCACATTAGTGTGAAGCTAGAGTTCAGTATTGTGGCCAACCGCAAAGTTGCTCTGGGTCACTCAGGACTTTGTGGTCTCAAAATTCACCTGGTAGCCGTCCAGCCAACCCTCATAACCCAGCACTTAGAGCGCCTCGGACTGAAGGCCCAGCAACGTCCAAATCCACGTCGCAGCCCAGGTTAATGTCCTCCCGCTTGCATCCTGTCTTGATTTTAGCATTTTCCCCCCAGTGTTAGGGGAGAAGGATGAATGGAGGGTCAGCTTCAGTCCACATGTTAACTGATCTCCCATAGTAATCTCGGTGCCTAGAGTGTTGTCAGTGTTCCATTTCCTTGTAAATGTCAGGCCATATTCGCTCTATCTGTACATGGCTTCCAGACTGCCTGTAACTTTGGTGGTCTAAGTGTTGGCTGAGCCTGAGCTTGTAAATTCCAATCCATTCTCAGATTTTGTTTTCAAATCAGGTTTTATTAAGCCAAATCCATATCCCTTGGTGAAGACATGCTTGGCAGATTTGCCAAGATTAGCATATGTGAGTGGCACAGCCATCTTCTGCTCAGAGACAATGCCAGTGGGCTCAGAGGTCTATGTTGAGGGCTATGGCTCTGCTACCTATTTTTAAAAACATTCTAGACACAAACTCCCTAGCAGTCAGCTGCAGGCCTAGCTGGCCTTAGAAGAGACGTCATTCATTTATTTTCTACCTTCTACTGTTCAGCTACATGTTATGTTGGAGGAACATAAAACAATGTTACTGAAAATATATGTCAACATACTAATGATACATAATGATTTACTTTTGCCCTAATTACCCTTCTAAATGAAGAATTACAGATGTATTACTAGAGACAATGAATTATTTCTTTTCCAGAAAGTAAAGCTATTTGCTTTTTACTAAATGAACAAGTTAACAACAACAAAAAAGCACCAAGTACACGACACGACCAATTAAAATGAAACTTAAACTAGCATGCTCTCTCTTCCGAAATAATAACAAAAATGCTATGGGATAAGTAAATTAATAGCTGAAAAATATTAACTCAACAAAACAATATTTTACTAAAATAGTTTATTGCAGTAAGATTTTCACTGTATTCAAAATCAATACAAAGTAAGTTTTTAAAATTATGTAAGTACATACAAAGGATTAAAACTATGTAATTAGGTGAGTAAACAGCATCAACACAATTTTAGTCTCTAAATCAATATGTAACTTTCTAAGGCTTGCTAATAAAACCTTAAAAAATATAGTGAAGAAATAGCAAAGGAAAAATAGTTCATCATAGTTGTTGAAATTTACTACTTCCATAAGAATAAAAAAGTCCTCCATCAAGGTATATTTGAGACAAATAATTTATTATTTGGAAGGGAAGCTGGAGAAAAGTCAGATTAACTTCTGTTTACAGCAGTCTAGGGAACATTATAATTAAATAGCATATTTTCCCAAACTTCACACATTCCTAGACCTACATCTCCAACAGATTTTTTCCTCAGTATTAATATGGCAAAGTACACTGAATTTCATATTCATATATATATGTATATAAAATATCTACATTGATTTTTAGTCAGTTTGGAACGAATGTCCATGTGTAACAAATCATTAACAATTCTGATATTTGCACATGTGTACATATATGTGCCCACAAAAACTGGTCTGTTGATGAATCTAAAAAAATATATTAAGATGCCAAATAAATTGATTTCATTATGAAATGAAGACTTTTATTAAGAATATATTTTATCAGACATTTTGATAACAAACTGTTACTCTAAGTATAGGTGATTTACCCAGTGTATTTCAAAAAGTAAATGAATCCCCACTGTAGATTTTCTTGAAGGAAAAATCATTTCTCCAGTTGCTGAGGGGTACTAAAAGCTTCATACACATTAGCAGCAAAGTCTTTCACTTGCTCCATTGTCAACAGATCCTAGCAAAGATGATAATGTAACATTATAGTTTGCAAAAAGTATACAAAATTTGAATTAATTTCTGCAATCAAGCGATGAATTCAGTTCTAAGTTTTGTGGTAAAGGCCAAGAGGCAAACCATTTAAGAAAATGAGTAGTTTTTCTTGTAATAAATTCTAGAAGATAGTTATTATTTAGGTTCTTATATGAGGGATGATGGTATCATAAGCGTTCAAGTGTGACTTTGAGGGACAAAAACCCCAAATAGTCCTCAAATGAATTTTTGTGTATGTCAAGTGCTAGATAACTATCTGTTGAATAAATAACTATAGGAGTAAAGGTACTTTTGCTGGAAGCTGACATAACATGGTTAAGGGCATATTACTTTCTAGAACATCTAACATATGGTATGAATATAGGTAGCAAGTGCATATTTTACATATACACACATACATGAACCACATACACACTATAGTGTAAGGGTTCTTAACACCCCAAGGGATTTGCGAATGTAAAGATAAGAAAAAACTACATCTTCATTTTTATTAACTTCTAACCAAAATCTGGTATCTTTCAATTATGAATGTAGGCAACAAACTGTGATGATATTAGCAGGTTGTATGACTTTGTCTTCAATAGAAATCACAGGCATTTTCATGTCATATGACAGTTGTGGAAGTTATCAGAACTCTCATTATATCTTGGTATTTAATGCATGAATAAAGAAGCAATACTGCTATATCATAAACTTAATTTTAAAAGAAATTTTGAAAACTATATATAATTGGTTTCTTTAATTATGTATTTTACTGTATGCACTTACACATATTGTTCTGAGAAGGGGTCCATAGGCTTCACCAGCCTGTGAAAGGGTCCATGACAGAAAAGGTTGAGAGCCTCTGAAATGTGAAGGAAACCTGGCCCTAGTGATCTGTTTCTTAAGTATCGGAAAATCCAAGTGAGGTTTAGACATGTCCTAATCTCAATCAATTCATGGTTAAATTATCTCGTCAGAGAATTTGATGTTATTTAGTTTCAAGTATTCAGTCTAGGTGTTCAATGAAACAGGTTTAGATCAATGTTTCTCAAACCAGAATTTACAGACATGCTTTCAGGGGCCCAAGAATTTGAGGGGAAATTTTGTGTTTTGATTTCTGTGAAAATGTAAAGAAAACTCAAGCACGCTCTTGATTATTAAGAAGATAAGGCCGGGCGCGGTGGCTCAAGCCTGTAATCCCAGCACTTTGGGAGGCCGAGACGGGCGGATCACGAGGTCAGGAGATCGAGACCATCCTGGCTAACACGGTGAAACCTCATCTCTACTAAAAAATGCAAAAAACTAGCTGGGCGACGTGGCGGGCGCCTGTAGTCCCAGCTACTCGGGAGGCTGAGGCAGGAGAATGGGGTAAACCCAGGAGGCGGAGCTTGCAGTGAGCTGAGATCGGGCCACCGCACTCCAGCCTGGGCGGCAGAGCGAGACTCCGTCTCAAAAAAAAAAAAGAAGATAAAACATATAACCTACTATTGTTCCTGATTCCTGATTTTAGGGCATGTTTATATTTATGCTCTTATTGGCTTTAAGTAACATTACTTTAACTGTCTTGTGCTAATGAGAAAAGAACAGAGACAGAAAATCTTTCAAATGAAGGCCAAATCATGTAAAACACATGATACAAATGAAGCTTTCATAATAGTTACAGTAGATAAAAAAAAAATAATAATAGTTTTAAGTCAGCCTTAGAAAATGCAGGCTGAATGCTCAACAGCATGAACAGTAGCAGACACGTCCAATGCTCAACAGCATGAACAGTAGCAGACAGGTCCACATTCACTTTGGCACAACAAATTATTAACAGTAGCCATCAGCCATATTATAGAACAATCTGCTTGTTTTTCATAATTTAGATTATACTTGATAATAAAAGTGCTTTGGTTTAGAGTTATGAAAAAACTCTAATCTTAAGGATCTTATCTTTAATTTATACACTAAAAATGATTTAAACACTGGAGGACTGTGGTATATCTGGGTACACTGTATGTGAGGTATATGGACAAGTCTGAGAAACACTACCATTGTAGTGCAAAAGCAGCCATAAACAACACATAAACCAATGGGCATGCTGTCACCCAACAAAACTTACAAAAGCTGGTGCTTGGCTGGATTTGGCTCATAGGTCATAGTTAGCTTATATCAGCTTTATAATAAAGACTTCAATCTGTTCAAATACTGTATCCTGATGCAGCTTCTAGGATGTTTTCAGTAGTCTGAGATAAAAATTATGTATCACAGGGTTGGTTCACATTATAAAAGCTCTTTCCTCATGTTAATCTGAAAGCAATCTGCTTATGTTATCTGAAAGCTATTTGAAAATAATTTGAAAAAATACCTCTCTCGATTGTTTTCTGATTCTCCCTACCTTTACCAACTACCATCCTAGTATCTTCTACCATAGGGGTCAGCAAAGTACAGCCTGTGGGCCAAATCCACTGCTGCCTGTTTTTGTATATAAAGTTTTGTTGAAACAGCCACACTCTTTTGTTCATGTATGTTTCTGACTGTTTTCACACTGCTAGAGCAGATATGAATAGTTTCTGTAGAGAATGTATGTTGCATAAAGTATGTACTATCTGGCCCTGTACAGTTTGCCAATCCCTGTTCTACAGCATTCCCACAATAGGCTCTCCTACACACCATTGTAGTTGAAGTAATAGCAGTAATTTGAAAGGATTAATTTTATGTAAATTAACATTCTAATCAAGGCAAAGAAAGGCTTTACAAAAAGATAAGTGGAAATAGTAGAGCATACATTAAGAAGACCACTTGGTATTTTAATTCATAAATTATAGTCTAAAAAATTAAACTATAATTGTTATAGCCTTGTCAATCAATGGTCTAGTATATACATTTAATATACATCCAGTTACACTAAAAAACTTTACTAAACATTAGTATCAATGGTGTTTTTACTATACTGAAACATTTGTTTTTATTATCAATTATATCAATTTTAATTAAAGTGTACTGCATAAAATTTAAGCATTAAGGCTGATGATGCTTTATGCTTGGTTGTCATTTCCACTCATCTGTCAAAATGAACAGCCTACTGGCCAAGTCAGGGACTTCTACAGAAGAGGACAAAGGTAAAGGTAAGGTTTAAATGCCCCAATTTATGACCTTTTTCTCATATTGATATAGATGTGAAGCTTAAAATTCAGTAAAATGAGATCAGTCTTATTCACTATTTCTTCTGCAATATGAGTGTCCAGCTCTTATGGGTGAGAAAGAGAAGAGAAGACTGAAGAGTCCACTGCAGGAAAATGTGCATGTGAAGGACAGGCTGATGACACCACAGTGAAAGGAGGAAACAAACTCTTAGTCTCAGTGCTCTCCACATTCTCAAGAGTAAAAAGTCTACAGAGAGGATACTACATTATCTGAGACAAGTTACACTAAGACGACGTCAGCTTTATTCTTAGGCCACAGGGTCTCTTCTCATTGTACATTACTGAAGCAGTTTGCAATTGGTATTGCAAACAATTTTTTAACTTATAACACAGTTTTCAAGTTTGCACATGACTTAGAAATTCAGTTATTTTGTTTATAATATCTGTCTGACTCAATGAATTACTGAATTACTCAATGCATTCCAAATGGAAATGAAGAAAGAAGATGGAGTTACAGGTTGTCTGATAAAACATTTAAATGACCCACTGTTTATGGAACTTTTAGTGAGCATATTATTGATGCACTATTAACAGTTACATTTTATTAATCACTAAAATGACTTACTTCTCCAAAAATTTTTTTTAGTTTTCCTCAAAATGTGTAGAATGGGATCCTTGATCTGCCTCAAGGCTCAATCTTCTTACTAGCACAACTTAATGCAAAACATTCATGCTATATAAATTCAACTGACCACTATAATACACCTGATCTAAAATGTAGTCCCACAGTGTTGGACGACAACACAGAGAAAGATACTCCAAACTTACACATTTGCTATGATCCATTATTACTCTCATGGGACACTCTACCACACTCTACATGTAGTTCCAAGTTCTGTGTTTTTTTGAAAAAACATCTCAGCAGAGAATTTAAGTTTATCTTAGACACACATGACCACCACCATGAATACAATTTGCTTTTAATAACACTCCCAAGCTTTCTCCTTACCTGAACAAAATGACTAGGCGTTTCACTGCAAACTGAATGGATCTGTCCGTTTACTATTGGAATTATCTTAGCTAAAGGCAGGCTGACACTGGAAAGACTGAAAAATCATCACAGTTATGATTATTTTCTGAAATGACCTCATAGGACTTTAACATCTTAATTATAAAAGTAATACATAGCCATTGAAGAATATTTTTGGAAATCTATTAAAAAGGAAAAAAAACCCCACAATTCTATCGCTTAGAAATAACAACTCTAATTGACATCATGACCAATTTCTTCTGGCTTTTTTTTACACGTCTTTGTTTTGTTGTGTCTACCAAAAACCTCTAACCTCCTAAGCATACTGTTTTTGCATTTTTATTGTTAGGAGTATTTTCCATCTTATTAAAAGTTCTAAAGTGTTTGATTGTTTTTTAATGACTATACAGTAATCTGTCCTCTAGCTGTGACAATTTATATCATGAGCTCCCTAGAGTTGGGCATTTCAGTTTTTGCCTAAATTTTCTTAATCTAAATAACTTTTTGTATAAACATGAAATCACTGGGTCAAAGGGTATGACTGTATCTGCTCCATTATGCCTTCTTTCAACATCCAACATTATCCTTTTCTTTAATCTTTCTACATCTGATAGGTGAAAATGATATCTTACAGGTTAAATATGCATTTCTGTTAATTACTAACAATGTTGGGTATTTCCCCCTTACTCCAGTGAACCACACAATTATCTATCAGGCTCTAGAAGCAGAAAATATAGGCATTATCCCTGGCACTTCTTTCTCTTGTCTATATCCAATCAGATATTCTAAAGATTTCTCAAAAGAAATCTTTCAATGATCTTAAAATCTTTTGAAAATCCTTTTCACTTCTTTCTCTTGCCTATATCCAAATAAAGAAGCGCCAAGAATTCTTCCCATTGCCCAACAGATTCCAAGCTGAGCATTATCTCTTGCCTGGACTACAGCAACAACTTTTTAACTTGTTAGAGCACAACATTTGTTGGATGCATAAATGAATACATGTATGTATCACTGTAGGTATGTGATATAATGACTTAAACAACAAGACTCATTTTTGTGTTGGGCTTGTATATTTAGTCTTATTAAATATGATATCTCATACATTTCAACCTAGGGCTGCACTAGAAATTTCCTGTTAAATATCATGCAAGTGCCGAAGCTAGGGTGTACAACCAGTGTGCTATGCTGAGATTTGAGGCAATGCTTAAAAAAGAATAAAGGATGTGGGAAGATTTATGTATTCCTGAGGGAAGCAGGCATTATTTTTTTCATGGTACCTTTGTAGCACTTCTCAAAATCTATCACGATTTTGATTACTTGATTGCTCTGTCTCCCCCTCACTATCATGGAAGCTCCATGAGGTTACATACCAGGTCTATCTTATGCACTGTATTGTCCCAACACATAGTAAAGGGTCTTGTGTACAGCAGACATCCAATACATACTTGTTGAATTGATTAATAAGTCTTCATTCATCCACTGCTGTGTCTTGCCCCAATCCCTGTTTCCCCAATTCCTTCTCCACAAACAGTCAAAGAAATCATACAATGTAAATTCCATTACATCACTTTCCTGCTCAAAACTCTCCAGCGGCCTTCCAGTGTTCTCAGATGACAGGCCATATCTGTATGTGCTATGTTTTCCAGCTTTGTCTGACACCACTCTTTTTCTAGTTCTATGTGTTCAGCTACCACGCCAGCCTCTTTACAGGTCTTAAAGCATACTTAGGTGGCTTCAAAATCGCTGCCGTGTGGCTTCTGCCCAGAATGTCAACTGCCCCACTGCTGTCTAGGGTCATATTTAATCGCTTCCAATCTTAGTTCTCAGTTCAAATTATTTCCTCAGGAAAACTGCTTGACTGTCCACTTTTGTTTAAATTTTTCTATTATATATTCAGTGTTCTTCTCCTTTATAATACTTCTCATAGTTTATACGATTATATTTACTATTTCCCCAACTAGACTGTAAGATCCATGGGAACAGAAACCTAATACAGTGCCTGATTCACAGCATGTGTTCAATACATCTTAGATTAACAGATTGGCCATTTCCATCTGCTCTTTTGTGAATTATCTGTGCCTTTGATGCATATTTTCTAAGAAAGAAAATTTGTCTTTCCTTAGGTGTTTGCTCCCTTAATTGATGTGCAAAAGTTCTGTATATAACGTCATTACACTCATGTATTTTATATATATATGTGTATATATATATACACACACACAGAGCAAACATTTCCTCCTATATATTATTTGCATTTAATATTGATTAAAAGCTTATAAAAGCTTGTTTGATCTATAAGTTTTAAAAATTACACAGTCAAACCTATCCTTATTTTATATAAAGTTCTTTAGTTTCATTCTTAGAAATACCTTCTCCGTCTTGAGGTCACATAAAGATTCACCTGTTTTCGATCAGTTCATTTGATTTTACTTAGTATAAAGGTTTAAACCTCCTGAATTTTATTAGTCATTGTAAAATGACTAATTGTTATTTGTGTTACCAACGTATATTTTGCCCACAATCATTACTAGCATCCTACATATTTTAGGGCTACTTCTGGATTTTATATTCTATTTCACTGACTTACCTATTATTTTATGAGTAACATTAATAATTATACCTTATATTATATATTATACAGGAAAAGCATATTAATTGCTCTTCTTTTCCAGTAATTGCTTAAACATTCTCACTTCATTATTCCTCCAGATTACCTTTATTATCATTTGTCAGGTTTAAGATGAAAAAAATCAACCATCCTCTAATCTCCAATAGAATTTTGATAATATTTTGATTATATTTATAGATTAATTTTGGAAGGCTAATTTTACACTTTTTAGTTGATTCTCTTGGGTTTCTAAGTATAAAGTCTGTCACCTTCATGTAACAATAGCATTTTCTTCTCCCTTTTCAAAGCTGATATCATTTTTATTTTATTTTTATTTATTTATTTATTTTTTTGAGACGGAGTCTCGCTCTGCCACCCAGGCTGGAGTGCAGTGGCCGGATCTCAGCTCACTGCAAGCTCCGCCTCCCGGGTTCACGCCATTCTCCTGCCTCAGCCTTCCTAGTAGCTGGGACTACAGGCGCCCACCACGTCGCCCGGCTAGTTTTTTCTATTTTTAGTAGAGACGGGGTTTCACCATGTTAGCCAGGATCGTCTCGATCTCCTGACCTCGTGATCCGCCCGTCTCGGCCTCCCAAAGTGCTGGATTACAGGCTAGGGCCACCGCGCCCGGCCGATATCATTTTCAAAGATAGCATGAGTTTAACTTAGAAAACCAACAGTCAACTAACAGTTTATTAAAATGGTAAGAACACTCAGTAAATTGTCTATTTTCCTTCTTTTTTCACTATCCAATAGTAAAAGTTACCTATTTTCAAGATACAAGTATAGAAAAAAATCAGTTGCTTTCCTTAATTGGATCTCAACATTGGTCTTCTCCTAGCCTTACTCCATTAGATAGAATAATAGAATGATGCTGAATAATCTGTCAATAGTGACCATCTTTATACTGTTTTTGAACTTAATGGAAATCATTCTAGTTTTACTATTAAGTATATTAGCTTTTGATTTCAAATACTCTTTTTTATTTTTTACTTTTAAGAGACAGGGTCTTGTTCTGTCACTCAGACTGGAGTACAGTGGCAAGATCATAGCTCACTGTGGCCTTGAACTCCGGGGCTCAAGCAATCCTCTTGATGGTTTTTAAAATTTTTGTAGAGACAGGGGTCTTGCTATGTTCCACAGGCTGGTCTTGAACTCCTAGCCTCAAGCAATCTTCCTGCCTTGGCCTCCAAAAGCATCGGGATTACAGATGTGAGCTATCACACCTGACTCAAATATTATTTTATTACATAAAAATGTATTTTTTATTTCTAGTAAGAGGTTTTATTCAAAGTAAATGTTGTTTTATTGAATGTCTTTTCAGCAACACTGAAGATAATGTTTTTTTATCTTATTAGCTTATTAATGTTATGGATTACCAAAACAGCTCTTCTAGTTTTAACCCTCCTTACATTCTTAAACCTTAATTAATCATAGTGTTGGAGAATAATTAAAAATTTGGAGAAAAATTAAAAATCTATCTCAGATAGACATTATTGAACACCTGGCTTTACCACTTGACCTGAAGTTATTTAATTTTTCTGTGTCTTAGTCTCCTCACCTGGAAAATGAAGAATACTAGCACGTATTTCCTAGGATTATTGTAAGAATTCAATGAGATACATTCTGAAAAATACCTATCATCAAACTAGCACATGGAAAAAGTATTAGCTGCCATTATTATTGTAATATACCTCTGGATTTCATTTGCACTTTTGACTTTTAAATATCCATTATATTATATGCATATGTAATACATATAATACATATATGTTGCATATTTTTATATACATACATATAAAAACATCAAAGCTTTTATTAGTTTACTTCATTTTTCAGTTGATTCTCTTCAGAGGTCTGGCTTATTAATCATAATACACATAAATAATGTACTTTGTGTCTTTGCCAATAATTAAAAACCTTACTTCTGTCTTTTTTTTTTGGCGGGGGGTTCTTCCAGGCTGAAGTGCAGCAGCACCATCACGACTCATTGCAGCCTTGACTTCCCGGGCTCAGGTGATTCTCCCACTTCAGCCTTCCAATTAGCTGGGACCACAGGCATGTGCCACACGCCCAGCTGATTTTTATATTTTTTGTAGAGATAGGGTCTCTCCCTATGTTTCCCAGTCTGGTCTTGAACTCCTGGGCTAGTGCAATCCGCCCGTCTCAGCCTCCCAAGGTGCTGGGATTACAGGCCTTAGCCATTTGTTTTTTCTTTACTTACTATGATGGCTAGACTTTCACAACATATTAAACAATGATGGCAATAGGCTTGATGGAAACGTTTCTAGCGTTCAATCATGGAGCATGAAGTTGATTATTGAAATGAAATAGAAAAACTTATATAGAAAATATCTACTGAGTGCCTTGTATGAGTAAAGAGATATGAAATGGCACAAGATAGTCTTTGACTTTTGAGAGGAGGCTTAAAATGTAATTGAGGAATAAAACTCCAATTCAAGGTAGCACATGTAGGTTGTATATGAAAGTGTAGATAATGAATTCTATAGTTCAGAAAACAAACACAATCATGGCTGATGTGGTTGTAGTATAATTTTTACAATTCTTCAGTGTACAAAATCACGTATGTGCTTATGTTAAAATAACTATTATAATTATGTATCACCACTTGCGAAATAACGAATATCTTGCTATATACAGGTTATAGTGAAATTTTATTAATTGGAGCACCTTGATTTATACAGTATATAGGACTGGTCTTGAGCCAAAATTTATTTTTGTATAACTTAAACATTTTTTTAAGACTTTAGATTGATATTTAAATTACTTCAGAAAACAAACTTTATGTCGGTAAGCATTCCAAATGCTTACTGTCAACGTCAAATTAATCTTCTCTGTACAATAAAGAAGGGTCTCAGAGAATTGGGTAAATAACTTCTGGCCCTATGCATTTAAGAATTAAATTGGATATTGCACATACATATTGCCTATCAATTACTGTGTCCCCAATTAAAAAAAAAATTAAAGATACTTCAAAGGATGTGTCTCAAATTTTAATGAATGAGTTTACAGTCAGTCAACATTAATTTAGTACCTGTTATATTCTGAGTTTGATATAAAAAATGGCAAAATAGAAATCCTTAAAGAGTGTAAATTCTAATATGAGACCAAAGATACTTGTGTTGGGATAATAAAGATAAAAAAACCGTAAGATACCTTCTGGCATACAGAAGTCCATGATTTAGTAATAGTTATGATTAAAATCACTAACAATTGCACTAACTAAATGTTCCTAATTCTATAATAAGGACTGGAATGAATATATTTAAGTATTTGTAGAACTATAGGAGCTAATTCATCAAATGAGAATCTACACCAACAATGTCCGGTTATTATAAGGACCAAAGTATTGAATTATGCAGACCAAAATGGCCTGCAGTAATGGAATAACATTAGAGAATGCATTAAAATTGAAATACATTGTGAGTTTTGTATTCTAAAGAGTTAAAAAAAAAAACAATAATTGGAATTCAACTTATAGAAAGGTAATTTCACAACTTAAGTACTTCAATATAGTGGCAAAGTTTTTGGAAGACTGCAAGTTTTAATACTGAAACCAAGAAGGAGCTTCTGCTTTTAATTTGTTAAAAAATGAGGCACTCGAATTTACTAGGTTTGTTGTTATCTGGAACAAAAAGACAGGCAAAGCACCATTTTTTTAGAGCATTCATTAGTATAACATTTTTATACATCATCTTACCTATTCATAGAGTTACCATGTTGCAGGTCCTGTTCAGTAGGTCGAAAGAACTCAGCCATATTGTCTAGAAGTCTACTAAAACCTCGGTTTAAACAGGTATTCAAAACTGTACTAAAATCTGGGCTATACAAAATAGAAGTACAAGTTACTTTTTAGATTCTGAATGGAAGAAGAAAACAAATTCAATAATAATGTGGTTACCTTTGAAAGCCACCATCGTTTTTAGTCATAATCTAATACTGTAAAAATATATCAAGGAGTCAACCTTTAAAAAGTAAGTATTTAAAAATGAGCTTATTTAGCATAACATAATGAGAATATTCATCCACTTCCGTCTTTTTATACTAGTCAGCACTTTGTACAATGAATTTTTTAAAAAATATCAATACTAGTACTACTAATTTTGAGGAAACTCTTAAATTTCCTTATAGTCATAGATTGGTTGGCTTCACATCCTCTAGCATGATATTTCAGTGAGACAGAAAATATTATTATCATGTACAGATGAGGAACTGATACTTGAGGGAAGATGAAACTTGACTAAAGGTGATAAGTAAATTGGGGAGCTTGAATATGAGACCAGGGCTTTTTGATTTTAATTATATGCTCTTAGTTCCTCATAAAACTTTTTAATATAAAGAATAATATATAAATATATATAATATATATAAAGATGCTATGAAAGCTAGAAAATACCTAGTTACGTTCAAGTTTCTTGACTAGAGTGTGCATGTGTATGTGTGTATCTTTCTTTTTTCCTTAGTCATCTCTCTTTTTAAAAGCATTTTAACAGCTTTATTGAAGTAGGACTTATAGGGCATAAAATTTACCCATTTTAAATGCACAAGTCAATGATTTTTAGTAAATTTGCATAATTGTGCAACTATCGTTACAATTCAATTTTCGAACATTTTTGTCACCCATTAGGACCATTTCCAGCCAATCCTCATCTCACTCTTAACTCCAGGTAACCATTAATCTACTTTTGGTCTATACAGTTTTCTGGACATTTCATAGAAACAGTCATACACATGTGGTCTTTCGCGCCTGGCTTCTTTCACTTAGCATAATGTTTTGAAGGTTCTTCTATACTGTAGCATGTATCAATGGCTTGTTCCCCTTTTTGCTACACAGGGTTCCACTGTATGAATACATCACATTTTATACTTTCATTAGTTAATAGAAATACGGATTGTATCTACTTTTTGGCTATTGTGAGTAATGGTGTTATGAAATTTCTTAACACGTTTTTGTCTAGAGATGTTTTCATTCTTTTGGGTGGATACCTAGGAGTGGAATTGCTGGGTTGCATGGTAATTTGGGCTGAACTTTGTTCTTTTAAAGGTAATATGGTAAGGTTCCAAGAAGAAAAATGATTAAGGGGATGGAAGCTGAAGAAATGGAAACTGAAGAAAAGATCATCATAGTACCTACCTCCTAGGGTTAGTGTAAGGTTTAAGTGAGTTAAGATAGGTAAAGCAGTATAGAACAGAGCTTGCTGCTGAGGAGTAGAAAAATACTGAATATCAGAGGTCAGAAAAGTCAGGAAACTCCCCTTAATGCTAGAACAACAAGGTTATCTGGAAAGTCCCTAGCAGGGCAAACGGCCTGTTTGTGGTTTGGTCAAAGGGCGGGAACCAATGAACAACGGACTAATGTTTAACTTTAAATGTCAGCCAATTGTAAACCTACAACTGTAAAAATCCCCAGTGACTCTGTAACTTGCTGTAACTTGTTTGTGTCTGACTATAAAAGACGGCTGAGCACTAAGCTCAGGGTCTCTCCCTAGGATCTGACGCCTGGCCGGAGAGATCCAAGTTCAAACCCGAAATAAAGCGATCCCTGCCGCTTGGCTTTGTCCCTGGACTCTGGTGGTTGCTTTTGGGTCATCGCGGGTCTGGGCATTACATCTTGGGGGCTCGTCCGGGATTGCCCCTAAGCCCACCAGACCCCAGCCCAATGGGTCATCGCAAAAGTGAGTAAGCCAGCTCTGTTTATATGTTGTCTGTCTGCCTCTGAATAATCCAGCGGGGTCTGTATATGAGACTGATCTAGTCCTGGCGGACGCGCTATAGGACAGTCAGTGGAGGCCGGTGGGAGACATCCTCCGGTACTCATCTGGGGCTCTGTATTCTGTGGCCCATCTGCTTCTGGTCGGGTCCTAACCCCGAGACGTGCTAGCGATCAATATATCTTGGTTGTTGGAAGTTATCTGTTGCATGCCCCTTACTAATTTACCTTGATTTACAGGAGCTTCGGAGCCAGTCCTGTACCAAGCACTAATATCCCTTACCACCCATCGTCTATCAACAGGACTTCCTCGGAATGGGCAACTCCCAGACCACACCACTCTCTCTCCTTGTCAATAATTTTAAAGATGTGAGAGCAAGGGGACATGATCTCAGTATAGAACTTAAAAAGGGAAAATCAATAACCCTCTGCCGCTCTGAGTGGCCCACCTTTGGCGTAGGCTGGCCAGCCAAGGGAACTTTTTGCCTCCCCATTATTCTCCAGGTAAAATCAAGGGTTTTCCTGCCAGGTCGGTCGGGACACCCAGATCAGATCCCCTACATTTTGGTCTGGCAAGATCTGGTGGAAAATCCGCCCCCCTGGCTAGCTCCCTTTCTGCTGACTTCTGAACCCTGTAAAACCCTAGTCGCGCAACCAACTGGGACCACCAAAAGACCAAAAACTCCAACTGCCTCCTTGCCCCCTGTATTGCCTGACAGCCAGGACCCCGTATCCTTGGAACCCCCGCCTTATCATCCCCCTCCTGGACCCCAGGCCCAAGCCCAACCAGCCGCACTCCCAGGAAGCCATGAGGGCCGAGAAGCGGCAGCGGCGCCAGGGGAAACTGAAAGTGAACATGGCTCGGGAGGGCCGGCGGGACGAATGCGCGGGTGTGTCCAGCGTGAGGCAACTCCGCGACTTCCCAATTCCACTGTAGCGCTCCCCTTAAGGGAAATAGGACCCCCCGATGACACAGGCAACCCTAGACTCCAGTATTGGCCATTCCCTACCAGTGACCTGTACAACTGGAAAACTCAGAATGCCCGGTTCTCTGATAACCCCAAGGATTTAACAGCCCTTCTAGACAGTGTCATGTTCACTCATCAGCCCACCTGGGATGACTGCCAACAGCTCCTCCGCATTCTGTTCACAACAGAGGAACGGGAGAGAATCCAGGTAGAGGCTAGAAAGTTGGTTCCTGGAGATGACGGTCAACCGACTGCAAACCCCGACCTCATTAATGCAGCATTTCCCTTGACCAGGCCAACGTGGGACTACAATACAGCAGAAGGTAGGGGAAAGCTACTCGTTTATCGCCAGACTCTAATGGCGGGTCTCCGGGCTGCAGCTCGCAAGCCCACTAATTTGGCTAAGGTATATTCTGTTTTACAGGGAAAGACAGAAAGCCCCACTGTTTATCTAGAAAGACTAATGGAAGCCTTTAGACAGTATACACCTATAGATCCAGAGGCACCTGAAAATCAGGCAGCAGTCGTTATGTCCTTTGTCAACCAGGCGGCCCCAGATATTAAAAAAAAGCTACAAAAATTAGAAGATTTGGGCCGGGCGTGGTGGCTCAAGCCTGTAATCCCAGCACTTTGGGAGGCCGAGGCGGGCGGATCACAAGGTCAGGAGATCGAGACCATCCTGGCTAACACGGTGAAACCCCGTCTCTACTAAAAAATACAAAAAACTAGCCGGGCGAGGTGGCGGGCGCCTGTAGTCCCAGCTACTCGGGAGGCTGAGGCAGGAGAATGGCGTGAACCAGGGAGGCGGAGCTTGCAGTGAGCTGAGATCTGGCCAGTGCACTCCAGCTTGGGTGACAGAGCGAGACTCCATCTCAAAAAAAAAAAAAAAAAATTAGAAGATTTGGAGGGAAAACAGGTCCACTACCTCCTTTGCATAGCACAGAGAGTTTACAACAACAGAGATGCTCCAGAGGAAAGACAAATTAGGGCCACTGCGAAAATGACCAAAGTCCTGGCGGCGGTCGTCCAAAAAGAACAACCACCGCCAGGAAGCACCCAATCCACGCGTGCCCCTAGGCGCAATCTGAGTAAAGACCAACGTGCATACTGTAAAGAAATTGGTCACTGGATAAAAGACTGCCCCAAAAAGAAACAGCGCCAGCCAGGCCAAGGACAATGGCAGCCCAAATCTATGCCAATACTAGTTACCCAAGATACAGACTAGGGGAGACGGGGTTTGGATCCCCTCCCCGAACCTAGCGTAACTTTACAAGTGGAGGGGTCCCCGGTCCAGTTCCTGGTCGATACTGGGGCACAACATTTGGTCTTAGTCAAGCCCTATGGAAAGTTATCTTCCAACTCCTCCTGGGTTCAAGGGGCCACAGGAACCAAGAAATATCCATGGACAACCCAGAGAGCAGTAAACTTGGGAACTGGGAAAGTGTCCCATAGCTTCCTGGTCATCCCTGACAGCCCTTGTCCCCTGTTGGGGAGAGATCTGTTGACAAAAATGGGGGCACAAATCCATTTTCAACCAGAAGGGCCCAAAGTGACTGACTCCCAAAACAGGCCACTATCTGTTCTTACTGTAACTCTAGAGGATGAGTACCGGCTTCACCAGGAGTTAAAGCCTCCTAACCAAAATATAGACTCCTGGCTCCAGAACTTCCCGGAGGCTTGAGCAGAAACAGGAGGGCTAGGGCTAGCAAAGCACCGTCCCGCCATTTTTGTTGAGCTTAAGCCCGGGATGGACCCTGTTCGCGTGCGCCAATACCCAATGGCCCTGGAAGCCAAAGAGGGAATTATACCACACATCCGCCGACTCCTAGATCATGGAGTCCTACGCCCCTGCCACTCACCATGGAACACTCCGCTGCTACCAATACAAAAACTCAACAGTAAAGAATATAGGCCGGTACAAGACTTAAGAAAAGCCAATAAAAGGGTAATGGACATACACCCGATGGTGCCAAATCCATACACCCTCCTGAGTACCTTGAGTCCTGAAAATCAATGATATACTGTTCTAGACCTAAAAGATGCTTTTTTTTAGCCTGCCTTTAGCCCCTAAAAGCCAGGAAATTTTTGCCTTTGAGTGGACAAACTCTGAGAGAGGCATAAGTGGCCAACTGACGTGGACCAGACTGCCACAAGGATTCAAAAACTCCCCAACTCTGTTTGATGAAGCCCTCCACGAAGACTTGGGTGAGTACCGACGCCAACACCCCAGTGTAACTCTCTTGCAGTATGCTGATGATCTCTTAATAGCGGCAACGTCCCCAGAGGCCTGCATCCAAGGAACCAAAGACCTCCTGAAAACCTTGGGAAACCTGGGTTATCGAGCCTCAGCTAAAAAGGCCCAGATGTGCAGGCCAGAGGTAACCTACTTGGGGTATCTACTTAGAGGGGGACAGCACTGGCTAACAAATGCTCGAAAATAAACTGTCCTACAGATCCCCAGACCGCAGTCAACATGACAGGTAAGAGAGTTCCTTGGATCTGCAGGGTTCTGCAGACTCTGGATACCTGGCTTCCCTGAACTGGCAAAACCCCTCTATCAGGCTACCAAAGAGCAGCAGCCCTTCAATTGGACTGAACAGGCTGAGCAAGCTTTCCAGCAAATCAAAACTGCTCTGCTCTCGGCCCCCGCGCTGGGTCTCCCGGATGTCTCTAAGCCTTTCCACTTATACGTGGACGAAAGCCGGGGCATAGCAAAAGCAGTATTAACTCAAAATTTAGGTCCCTGGCACAGACCGGTTGCATACCTCTCAAAGAGACTGGACTCGGTAGCTGCAGGATGGCCTCCTTGCCTCCGGATGATTGCTGCAACGGCCCTGATGGTCAAAGACGCTAACAAACTGGCCATGGGCCAAGAATTACAAGTCACCACCCCTCATGCTGTCGAAGGCATCCTCCGACAACCCCCTGACCGATGGCTCAGCAATGCTCGGCTTACCCATTATCAAGGGCTGTTGCTAAACCCCCTCAGAATAACATTTAAGCCCCCGACAACCCTAAACCCAGCATCATTGCTGCCAGACCCAGACTTAAGTAAGCCGCTCCACAACTGTGCTGAAATACTAGCCCAGGTACATGGAGTCAGAGAAGACCTCCAGGACCGACCGCTACCAGATGCAGACCTCACCTGGTTCACCAACGGAAGCAGCTTTGTTCACCAAGGACAGAGGTATGCAGGGGCAGCGGTAACCTCAGAGACTGAGATAGTTTGGGCTGAGCCTTTACCTCCAGGAACATAGGCTCAAAAAGCTGAGTTAATAGCCTTGGCACAAGCCCTGAAACTAGGCAAAGACCGTAAACTGACAGTATATACTGATAGCCGGTATGCATTTGCCACTGCCCACATACATGGGGCTATATACAAAGAGAGGGGGCTTCTCACAGCTGAAGGAAAAGACATTAAAAATAAAGAAGAAATCTTAAATCTTCTGGCTGCCCTTTGGGAACCCAGAAAGCTGGCTATCGTCCACTGTCCAGAACATCAAAAGGCCACTAACCCAGTCACTCGAGGAAACAACCTGGCTGATCAGACTGCAAAAGACGTGGCTAAAACCACTCCTCAGCTGCTGACCCTCCAGCTGCCTGATCCCGGGCCCAGAGAATTGCCCTTTCACCCAGAATACTCAGAAGAAGACCTCCAGTGGATAAGTAAACTCCCTGGAGCACAGGTCAGTAATCAGTGGTGGAAAGATTCTAACAACAATACCATTCTCCTGGACAGGTTGGGGCAGCGAGTAATAGCACAAATCCACCGAATCACTCATCTGGGCCCGCGGCGGATGTTAGATTTGATTCAACATGCTGGACTAAAAATTAAAAACGCCCCTGAAAAAGTAGACGCCACGGTTAAAAACTGTGTAGTATGTCAACTCAATAACGCCAGTCACGGGACCCAGACCACGGGAAAAAGACACAGGGGAGATAGACCTGGTATATATTGGGAAATTGACTTTACTGAAATAAAGCCAGGAAAATATGGATAGAAATATTTACTAGTTTTTATAGATACATTCTCAGGATGGGCAGAAGCTTTTCCGACAAAGAAAGAAACTGCACAGATTGTGGCCAAAAAGATCCTAGAAGAAATCCTGCCCAGGTACGGCTTTCCAGTCATGATAGGGTCGGATAATGGGCCGGCCTTCACCGCAAAGGTAAGTCAGGGACTGTCTTCCATCCTTGGGGCTAATTGGAAACTACATTGTGCTTATCGACCCCAAAGCTCAGGTCAGGTAGAAGGAATGAATAGAACATTAAAAGAGACCCTAACTAAATTGACCATGGAGACTGGCGCTAACTGGGTAGTCCTCCTCCCCTACACTCTGTTCCGGGCACGTAACTCTCCTTATAAACTAGGACTTACCCCTTATGAAATAATGTATGGCAAACCACCCCCATCCTCCCTAACCTTAAAGACAATCTCCTCAAAGCTGACACAGATAATGGTCTTGAACTTTTGTTTTCCTTACAAGCCCTACAGAAAGTTCATGAAGAAGTCTGGCCCAAGCTAAAAAAACTATATGAAGCTGGGCCTCCACCCATTCCACATCAATACAAACTGGGAGACTGGGTCCTCGTCAAGCGCCACCGACAAGAAACCCTAGAACCCCAGTGGAAAGGACCATTCCAGGTGATCCTGACTACGCCTATGGCCCTCAAAATGGAAGGCATCGCCGCCTGGACTCATCACACCCACGTCAAGCCTATAGACCCGCTCTCGGACCTTGTTACATCCTCGACGGGAGAGGCAGCAACCTGGACAGTTGACCGGACCAAAGAAAACCCTCTAAAACTTGTTCTACGCCGTCAGCAACCTAAACTGTAACTATGACACCTACCTCCTTTATAACTCTTCTACTCTTATGGATCCCCTGTGGGGAGACCCAGGCAAACCCGGCAACATCCCCTTTCGCTTGTCGTTTCTTCCTGACTGAGAACTGGACCAATTATGCTCAGACAGAACAAAAGGGGCTATGTACTTGACTTCAGGAACTACCTGGCCTAGTAGCCATCTCTTTCTCTGGCGTTCCCTTGTTCAGATCCAGACCACCCTACACGCGGCTATACAGAACCAGGAAAGGGAATTAAATGTCCAGCTTTCAACTTTAACTCCTATCCGCCCCTTTTCCTGGTTATCCCTATTAAGAGAAGGGTTAGAAATCGCAAACGCCACTGGCCTAGGCAATCTCTCTGCATGCTTCTTCTGCGCGGCTATAGGGCGACCGCCGTTAACCGCAGTTCCACTTCCAGGCCCGTCTAACGCTTCTCTCAGTCTAAACCCTAACAATAGCCACATACCACCCCCGATCCCTGACGTCCCCTTGTTCTTAAACCCTGGACAGACACAAGTTTCCTTTTGTTATTCAAATGCCGGCACTACCCTATGTAATACAACTTCCACTCCCAACTCAACCCTCTTTGCCCCTCCCGGTTCTTTCTTCTGGTGCAATGGGACCCTATATAAGAACCTTTCCACTCAGGCCACGATAACCCTACTGTGTCTCCCTGTCACGCTAGTCCCCCAACTAACCTTGCGCACCCCGGCAGAATTTTCCAGGTGGGACTCCGCCCCTTTCCCTAGACCAAAACAAGCTATATTCCTCCCCCTAGTAGCCGGAGTCTCACTCACCACGTCCTTAGTTGCTGCAGGACTAGCCGGGGGAGCTTTAGGCCACTCCCTTATCAGCACTGCAAAACTCTCTCATCAATTCTCCATAGCTATGGAAGCTTCCACCGAATCCCTTGCCTCATTACAGAGACAATTGACCTCCCTTGCCCAAGTTACTTTACAAAACCGCCGTGCACTAGACCTGTTAACGGCCAAAAAAGGAGGGACCTGTCTCTTCCTCAGAGAAGATTGTTGTTTCTACATAAATGAATCTGGACTCGTAGAAACGCGAGTTCAACAGCTACATAAACTCAGCCTAGAATTGCAGAAACAACAATTCACCTCTGCTGCCAACAGCTGGTGGAATTCCTCCATGTACTCCCTTCTAGTGCCCCTCATAGGACCATTCATAAGTATACTTCTCTTACTCACTATAGGACCATGTATAATAAACAGATTAACAAACTTTGTAAAAGAAGGACTCAACACTGTCCAGCTTATGGTCCTGAGAGCACAGTACCAACCTATACTCACCGAGACTTCCGAGTCAGACATATAAGACCCAAGATTGGCTCTCAATGTACTAGAGAGAGGGGGAAATGAGGAGTAGAAAAATACTGAATATCAGAGGTCAGAAAAGTCAGGAAACTCCCTTTAATGCTAGAACAACAAGGTTATCTGGAAAGTCCCTAGCAGGGCAAACGGCCGTTTGTAGTTTGGTCAAAGGGCGGGAACCAATGAACAACGGACTAATGTTTAACTTTAAATGTCAGCCAATTGTAAACCTACAACTGTAAAAATCCCAGTGACTCTGTAACTTGCGGTAACTTGTTTGTGTCTGACTATAAAAGACGGCTGAGCACTGAGCTCAGGGTCTCTCCCTAGGATCTGACGCCTGGCCGGAGAGATCCGAGTTCGAACTCGAAATAAAGCGATCCCTGCCGCTTGGCTTTGTCCTTGGACTCTGGTGGCTGCTTTTGGGTCATCGCGGGTCTGGGCATTGCACTGCATAAGCACTCAAAAATGTTAATTTTTATTCTTCTTATTGAATTGAATTCATTTAGGCCAATGAAAGAAATGAGAAATAGGTAAGCTTGCTTCCCATTTCACACACATAAAAATAGAAGTAAAGAGAACTTCTACACACTTGTCCCACCTATCTACCCACTTACATGCATCTGACCTATCCTCAGCCATCCCTACCTGACTCCTAAACTATTTTACTGTGTATTGAATCTCATTCCTTTCTCCTATTCGAAGTTCTTTGTTCTTAAAATTATCCTGCTTTCCTACATCAATTTCTCCCTCTCCTATCAATTCAGTAAATACTTATTGAGCATCTACTACATGCAAGGCACTGTTCTAAGAGCTGAACATACATTGGTGAACTAAACAGACAAAAATTAGTCATCTCATGGAGCTTAGTAGAAAGGTGTATATAAAAAAATGTTAAAGTCAAAATCTCCTGGCTCCCATATTCCCCTTAAATGCTGTCTTATTTCTCGGAATCTCTCAAAGTAAAATGTTGAAACAGTTGTCTGTGCTTGGTCTCTGCTAAACTCTAATTCTTTTGAATTAGCTTATCTCCACCACTGCTCCTCTGAAACTTCTCAACAAGATCACTCAACAACTCCATCTAATGTTATTTCTCTGTCTTTATCTCCTTTCGCCTTTCAGGAGCATTAGACCCAATTAATCACAGTCTCCTTGAAACATTTCTTCAATTGTCTTCCAAAATACCTCATTATTTTGGTGTTTCTTTTCTTTCGCTGGCAGCTCCTGCTCAGTCTCCTTTGCTGGCTCTTCCCCCATCCCAAACTCTAAATGTTGGAGTGCTCTATGACTCAGTTGTCTTCTAGTCTCTATCTGTTCCTAGCCCCATTACTTTAAATACCATATGCAAAGTGATTACTCCCTGCTGGGAGCAAGCCCTCCCCCCGAAATCTGGCCATAAACTGGCCCCAAGACTGGCCACAAACAAAATCTCTGCAGCACTGTAACATGTTCATAACGGCCCTAACACCTGCGCTGGAAGGTTGTGGGTTTATGGGAATGACGGCAAGGAACACCTGGCACGCCCCGGGCGGAAAACCGCTTAAAGGCATTCTTAAGCCACAAAACAACAGCATGACCGATCTATGCCTTAAGGGCGTGTTCCTGCTGCAGTTAACTAGCCCAACCTATTCCTTTAATTTGGCTGATCCCTTCATTTCCCATAAGGGATACTTTTAGTTAATTTAATATCCATAGAAACAATGCTAATGACTGGTTTGCTCTTAATAAATATGTGGGTAAATCTCTGTTCAGGGCTCTCAGCTCTGAAGGCTGTGAGATCCCTGATTTCCCACTTCAGGCACCTCTATATTTCTGTGTGTGTGTCTTTAATTCCTCTAGCGCCACTGGGTTAGGGTCTCCCCGACCAAGCTGGTCTCAGCAACTCCCAATGTTGTATTTGTAAACTATCTCTTGAATTCCAGACTTGCATATTCAATTGCCAACAGGCATATAACCACTTGGATATGGTTAACACTGCCAAAATGTAAATGGCAACTCCTATTTCCTCAAATGCTCAGCCCCAACACCTAGGAGTCATCCTTGCCTCCTCTTTCATAACCCACACCAAATAATTCCACAAGTACTAGTGGTTCAATCTTAAAAATAAATCTATTATTTAGCCTCTTGTTATTGCCACCACTGCTACCATCCAGTCCAAACTACAACAGTTTCTTGATTAGAATCCTTCAACTCTTGAAACTTGTTCCCTCCTTCTATTCTTATCTCTTTGTAGTCAACTTACCATAGAGAAATGAGGTCTTTTGTAAACACAGATGATGTCATTGCGCTGCTTAAAATTCTCCAATGGCTTCCCATACATTAAGAACAAAAAACAAATTTCTTATCATGGATTACAAGGTTCAACATACTCTGGAGTTTCCATCTATGTCTCCAATCTCACTTCCCTATTGCTTTTCTCATTCACTGTGCTCCAGCCAACAATGGCCTCCTTGCTATTCCTTGAACATGCCAAGCATTAGGATCACTGCAACTGTTCTTCTGCCTTGAACTGTATTCTTCTGGGTTATAAGGTTAACTTCCACAGTATATTCAGGTCTCTGCTCAAATGGCATCTCCTCAAAGAGGCCTTTTCTGACAAACCTAATACAAACAGCATCCCTGGTCACTCTCTAACCCCTTAACCTGCTTTGTGTTTCAGCAACAAAGTTATACATACTTGACATTATATCAAATTTATTAGTTTATTATTTTTCTCTCCCACTAACATACAAATTCCAATAGGGATGAAGACCTAGCATTTAGAATAGTACCTAATATACCACAGACAGCCAATACATAGTTAATGAATAATTCAATGAAATAAATGAATTACCTGAATGAACAAATTATTTGTATCTATGAAATGTAGAAATTTCAATCCAAACAAGCTCCTGAGGGTGGAGGACTAGGGCAATACATTTGCCTTTAACTGCTAGCATAGTTAGGTAATGGGAGTATAAATCATTGCCTGGGAGGCAGTTGCCAATGAAGTAAGAACAAATACCTGGGAAACACTGATGGCTTTTTTTGTTTTGTTTGAGACAGGATCTTACTCTGTTGCCCAGGCTTGGAACTCTCTGGCACAATCATGGCTCACCATAGCCTCAACCTGCCAGAGCTCAGGTGATCCTTCTACCTCAGCCTCCCGAGTTAACTGGGACCACAGGTGTGCACCACCATGCCTGGCTAATTTTTTTTCTTTGATCTACGATGGGGTTTCTGCCATCTTACCCAGGCTGGTCTTGAACTCCCAGGCCCAAGCAATCTACCCACCTTGGCCACCCAAAGTGCTGGGATTACAGGCATGAGTCACTGCACCAGGTTGGAAACACTGATATTTAAAGGAAAGACAGAGATAGAAAAATCTAAGAAATGATCTGAGACGTAGGAGAAAAATACAGATTATACTGTCATGAAAGTCATGTGAG
This sequence comes from Rhinopithecus roxellana, assembly GCF_007565055.1. NCBI lineage: Eukaryota > Metazoa > Chordata > Mammalia > Primates > Cercopithecidae > Rhinopithecus > Rhinopithecus roxellana. Next base: position 146,065,824 of record NC_044552.1, read on the forward strand.
CAAAGAATTTCAAGAAAGGCAGTGTCAAGTATCAGAGAAAGGTCAAGTAAGATGAACATTACAGATGCATTGTAATTCATTCATTTATACAATGATATGGCAAAAGATCACCGATGACCTTCTCCAGAGCTTCATGAAATGATGTGGTGGAAATCTGAATAAGAAAAAAGTAGACATTCCCATTGTAGAAAAACAAAAGACTGGAACTCGATAAATTCAGATAGTAGAGTTAGTAGCTGAGTTACCCTAAGAAATCCCTGCTTCCCTCCAGTTTGAGTAGGAAATCCTATCTAAAGGCTGGGGAACAGAGTCAAAAATTTAATTTTAATATCATATTATACTGACTATATTGTTCAAGAAAAACTAAAAAATGGTCTCAAGTACATTCAACTTACACGCATATTTTTCCTGTTACATGAAGTATACATACCTTTCCAACATGTCTCTAGTTTCATTGAGAAGTTTAATAGTGGTAATGTCTCGAGGAGAAAGTCCACAGGCCTATAGAATTAAAATGTCACACTTTAGGTTTTCAAACATTAGCATGGGGTTATGATGAAACTAAGCACATTTATAAAATAAAGAGTTCAGGAAATCTAAAAGTCTATGTTCTATCAACAATAAAAAAAGTTAGATCTCCCTTCCCCCCGAAAAAAACCTGTAATGGTTCATGTGCGCAAATAAGTAGAATTTAAGACATGAGTAAAAGTAAAATTACACTTAGTAAGATCTTTGTTTATCTGGCCCTTCTTGGATAGATTTCTAGTATAGTTAGACAAAGAAGAAATAGGTTTTGAGTTTGTAGAGGTCTGGGTTTGTTCTTTTTAATATTGAATTTCATTATTATTATTTTTTTGAGACAGGGTCTCACTGTCATCCAGGTTGGAGTCCAGTAGCATGATCATAGCTTAGGTAACCTTGAACTCCTGGGCTCCAGTGATCCTCCTGCCTCAGCTTCCTAAGTAGCAGTCAGGCTACAGGCACGGGCCACCATGCTAATTTTTCATTTATTTTTTGTAGCGGTAGGGTCTTGTTATGTTTCCCAGGCTGGTCTCGAACTCCTGGCCTCAAGCCCATCCTCTTTCCTTGGCCTCCCAAAGCATTTTCTTCTTTTTTTTTAAGAGACAGACTGGTGTTGCCCAGTCTGGAGTACAATGGTGCAACCAAAGCACACCACAGACTCGAACTCCTGAGCTTAGAAATTCCTCCCTCCTCAGCCTCCTGAGTAGCTGGGACTATAGCTGTGCACCACTATGCCCATCTGGCTGATTTTTAAATTTTTAATTTTTAGAGACAGGATCTCACAGTGTTGCCCGGGCTGGTCCTGAACTCCTGGACTCAAGTGATCCTCCCCATCAACCTCCTATGTTTTTTTCTTTCATCAGTAAGAGATTTTATCAGGATATGTGTGTGTGTCTTTTTACATCAATCTAGTCTGAGACTCTATGTGTCCTTTCAATCTTAAATTTCAGGTTTTAATTCAGTTCAGTAAGATCTGGTCCATCATTTCTCTCTTCATCTGTTCTTTTGAATTGTTTTCTTTTTGGTCTTGTTTTGAATTTTGAAAACTGTAAATTACTTTAGAGTCCTAAAAAGATGTTTTAATACTCTTATTGCATCTCCTTGAGATTCTATTTTGTAAGCTGTCTCTTGTTTCATTAATTCTGTTCCATCTGTTCTGTTTGATCAGTTTAGTCTCTATCTTTCAAGTTACAGGGTTTCCTTAAATGGGATGCAACATTTTTTTTTTTGGCCTACTCATGAATATAGGATCTCTCAGCACCTAAACAGGTTCATCTTTGGGGTCTCTGGGAATGGGAAATCCTGCAGGCAATGGGAAATCCTGCAGGCAATGTAAACAAGGCATTCTGTTCTAACAGGTCCTCTACGCTGAGGTATGGCATGGGGGCCTCTCTGTTCTAAGGCTTTTCCAGTTGTCAAGTAAGAGCTGTTCTCCCAATTAGAAAGAATGGGTGCAAACCAGTAGACAAATGAAAAACTACTAATTTAGGAAATGAGCCATATAACCTGCAATCTGGCATTTTTAGTATTCTTAATCAATGAATAACTTATATAACAACTATCCAGGACACACCAGTGTTTAGCAACACTATGGTTCATAATTTTTGGATTAGACCTTGTTGTTTCTCAAGTGGATGACTATAACCTCCTCAGTCCATTTTTGTACTTTCATCATTAACTTTTTTAAAAAGCAAAGGTGATTGTGTTACTGGACTGGTTAAAATCTACCTTTCTTTGTCTATAAATTGGAGTTCAGACTCCTTATCTTGGCATACAAAGCTCTTTATAATCTTGCCCTGACCTTCAGCTCTATGTTCTGCTAGTTGATCTGATACAAAAACACGCTGTAGCCCACTAATTGAATTTGTATCTTCAGTTCCCCAAGTGTAATAAACATGCCTTACTCATTTTACATCCCCAGCATACATCACAGTATGTACTGTCACATACCTGATAATAAAAATGTACTGAATAGCTAAAATTGTTAAGTGCTTCTAACTAGAAATCACTCATAATGGCTATTTGTTTTCTACGGGGTTTTACTTCAGTTATTGAAATATACACCTTTCAATCACTTACCTTTCAAGAGACTCAGAAATCAAAATTTCAAGAGAGAGTAAAATTTTAGAAGTATAGAGTAACTGGTTTGGTTAAATGGTTATGACTTAAGCACCTGCACTGCTAATGGAGTTTCTTCATCTGGCATCATATAATGGCATAATAAAGATTTGGATCCATCTTTATTAATCCAAGAAGAAGACTTATGCTGCTCAACGAGATTTCTGATTTCTTTCAGTTTTTGCTCCAAGTCCAAAAGGGACAAAGAATGTTTAAGAGAAACACTAGAAACAGAGAAAAGGGAATTGGGATAAATCGAAACTATACAACACATCCTACATACACTCTTTTCTTAACAGGCTACTATCTAAAATCTTGTTTCTTCTGCTCACATCTGTACCTGCTGACTGGAATAGAATGGATTAAGAAATCAGCCACCAGTTAAGGGCCATTACTACAGAGCCAAGAAAAGTATTTCTCTGGATTTCATAAGAGAATTCCTACTGTAATTATAGATATTACTAGTTTAAGTGGGAGGAAAAAGCCTCAGAGGCAGATTTTAAAGTAGGTCTTTTATCTCATGACCCAGATATTTCTGATTTGTATGAAATCAGTCAATTAACAATGAAATATTAAAACTTTCCCCTATGTATAAAAAGGTTGATTCTGACAAAGAAAATGGATCCCATAATGCAATATCCCAGGATGGTATCTGATTAGATTACAAAGAGTTTCACAAATTATCATTTGTCAAGTCACTGGCTTCACTAGAACAATTCTAATTTTCTTTCATTCATCAGAATCAGGAAGTCAGAAAAGTCAAAGAAAAATGCCTTACCTTCCTAAAATCTTCTGCACAGCTTGTTTAATGACAGTGATCAATTCTGTCAGGCCTATTAAAGAAAAAACAAACCTAAAAGCCTTGCTTAGTTTAAAAATTCCTCAATAATACAAATAAATGAATTAAAATTAGTATAAAAGTCACAAATAAGAATCTTACCATCTCCAAGAAGGTGTTGAATACTTGATAAATATTGCTGTTGGACATCTGGGGGAGCAAGAATTGCCTGTATAAAACAAAAATACAGTTAAATTATCCAAGTTTTAAACTGGTAAGTAATGTAAGTAATGTTTTCAATATAACTTTAGGTGAGATTTTTCAAGATCTGAAGTGATAGAAAAAATAACATTTTTTAACATACCAAAAATTCTAGTTTCAAAGTATAAAAATTATTCATAATATTAACAGTTCATAATCACATGAAATATAAAAATATTTATTTCACAGAAATTGTTATCAGGATAAATAAGCTAAACTTTGAACCGCTTGAGGGAAAGGACAATGTCTGTTTAAGTCTATTAAACTTACGGTGCCATTTTTGCCAACTGCTGCATTATCCAGGTAAATATATCCACCAATTATGTTTAACTGGACCCGCAAAAGAACAACCAGCATACAAGTACTGTATACAGCCACGATACTTCTTGTGAAACCTTCATAGAGAAAAGAAAACCATTTGGTACTGTGATTAATACAAATGTGTAAAATCATGAACCATCCCTATGGTTATTTTTTCATAAGATGACTTTTAAAAATATATTTACAGTTGTTTCTAGTATAAAAATATATCAATTCAAAATATTTCAGTCTCTCCTTACAAGTTGTTTAATAAAAATTAGGTATGATCTCTTAATGACCAATAAAATATATTAGGTGAAAGAGGTATATATTATTAGCTTAGAAAGGAAAACAAGGAAAAGTCTGGGAAGCACAAAGAATTGCAGCTTCAGAACTCTTAGTTGTCAGTGGAGCTATTTTCAAGTAACAGAAGAGGGCTGAGTGTGGAAGAACTCTAGCCTTCAATGGCAGCTTGAGGAGGATGAGCCTGTTTAAGGGTTTAAGGACTACAGGAAGGTACAGAAAGGCTGGGGAATCTTGGTAAGACAGGCTTCCCAGTAGCCTAGGACAAGGTGTTCAAAAAAGAGGAGAGAGTGAAGGTGTTGACTGCTGCCGAGAGTCCTAGCAGGAGGAAAATATCCAGTAGATTTGGCAACACAGAAGTTGTTACTGACGCTTGAGAGACCTGCTTGGGTGGAGACACAGGTTGTGGAAGCCAGGCTGTAGTACATCAAAGCATGAGTGGGAGTGAAGAAGAGAAGAAAGGGAATGTAGAAATCTTGGTCATAAGGATTGTAAGAAAGAATAGGCCGGGAACAGTGGCTCATGCCTGTAATCCCAGCACTTTGGGAGGCTGAGGCAGGTGGATCACAGGTCAAGAGATCGAGACCATCCTGGCCAACACGGTAAAACCCCGTCTCTACTAAAAATGCAAAAATTAGCGGGGCATGGTGGCGCACACCTGTAGTCCCAGCTACTCAGGGGGCTGAGGCAGGAGAATTGCCTGAACTTGGGAGGCAGAGGTTGCAATGAGCCAAGATTGTACCACTGCACTTCAGTCTGGCTATAGAGCAAGACTCCGTCTCAAAAAAAAAAAAAAAAAAAAAAAAAAAAAAAGAAAGTATAAAGGTTGAAAGGAAATATAGGGAACTAGAGAGGTTTAATTTGTTTTCAAATAGGCAAGGCTTAAGCATCATTCTGTTGACAAGGATTAGCTGAATGGAAGGAAAAACAGGAATAACAGTTCTAAGACAAGCAGATATATGGGCCCTGGTTTAGCTTTTTGTTTCAATTTTTTATCACTAACAAAAGTTTACAATAAATATCAAAGTAAATCTATGATCTGGATTGGAATAAAAACTTCCTTTAAAGTACATTAGAGATATCAGTACCTAATAAAGGCATATGTAGTCTAGGACAATTTTACCTACCATCATCATCATCATCATCATAACAATAGCACTACTACTAACAGTTACTGAATGCTTTCTATGTCCAGACATTGATCTACTTGCTTTACCTGTACTATATTATTTAACACTAATAACAATTCTAAAAGGCAGGTAAAGGAGAATCATCCTAATGGAATGCAAACATTTCCCTTTATATTTTAAGGATGTGCTGTAACACAGAATATGCAGGCTTACTTATTATCTTCAGATCCTCCCATATTTCTAGCTTGTTTGAAGGCCTAAAGGACAAAATAAAAAAAAAAAAACGAAAATAATAATCTAGATAGTCTAATAGAAAACTCTGAATTTTATAGATCTATATTTATTTCAAAAAATTAAAAGCAACACAGCATTAACTGCAGAAAAGCAAACCCACGAAATACAGTAAAAAAAAAAAATGTAATTCCAGTAATCAATAACAACCACTTTCACTGGTATATGTTCTTACAATCTTTTTCTCCTTGAGTGTTATGTATAGATATATTACAAAATCACATAGGAAAAGCAGAGGGAATGTTTCTTTCTCTAATTTGCTGTTTTAGAAATAATGAAGTAGGTCCTATAATCCTTCAAAGGTAAATATGAAGTGTTTTTTTGTTGTACGATCATAAACACATGAATTTACACATATCTTTCATGTGTATCAATCCACTGCAGTTATTATCTCTATCGATGTTCAAATTGCCCATCTTTCACTTCTGGAAGACTATTCACATTGGCTCCTGAATCCTTTTGATTTATATGATTTTTTATTAGTCTTTTACAGAATCCACAGTTTCTGACATGAAAACTTGTTCTGGGTTCATCTCGTTCAATTCTTGCTGCAGACTTGAAATCACCAATTTCACTGGGTCCTGTTTTCTCATAGCAGGAAATGGTAGAGACCAAAACTTTTGGTTAAGAATGTTCATTGCTACTGGGTAGGTCATTATTTCTAAGATTTTTCCAGTGAACTAAGCTAATAAATAAGTGTTTATTTATTTATTTATATGTGCATATAATCAAAAAGGTAATATACATCATGAATTCATACTGATATTTCTAAATTAGTCAAAATTTAGAAAATTAGTCAAAAGGTTTTTAGCTTAATCTCATTGATTTTGCATTTGTATTTCTTTTGGTCCACATTAAAAACAGGTGAAACCAACATAATCACTAATTTGCTTCATCCCTCACTCATTCACAACCGTCTCAGTGTAAAAGAGTTTAAGGTTTCTGTTTTTCCAATTCTTTGTGTGTGAAGACTATATGGCCTACTAAGGATATACAGTCAAATTTCTGTTTCAAAGTAATTTAGCACAGTTTCTGTCTTTGTAATTATACCAACAACTAGAATCATATATAGGTTAATTTGATTTATGGTACTATATAGTTTTGGACATTATTTTTTAAACACTGTAATTTTATAATATTAATATGATTCCCAAATCAAATTTATATAATATGGTGTATTCAAAAAAGTCTGTTCCTATCCCCCTTAATTTTCTCCCTTCTTCATAGGTGACTGTTTAAAAAATGCGTAAACTTTCCATTGTTTTGTTTTATATAAGCAAATACGTATATATACATTTATATCTGCCCCCTTAGATAAGTGAAACACATTATACACATTTTTCTTTACCTTTTAAAAAATATAGCAATATATCTTGTGGAGATCACTCCACAGTACTACAGTAGTCCCTTCTTATCAACTTGGGGGATACGTTCCAAGACCCTCCGTAGATGCCTGAAACTGAAGATAGTACCAACCCCCTACATATACTAGGTTTTATCCTATACATATGTACCTATGATAAAGTTTAATTTATAAACTAGGCACAGTAAAAAATTAACAACAATAACTCACAATAAAATAGCACAACCGTAATATGCCAGCATAATTACTCTGGCACTCTGGGGCCATTATTAACTAAAACAAGGATTCCTTAAACACAAGCACTGTGATACCTCAACATCCAATCTGATGGCCAAGATGGATACTAAGTGACTAATAGGTAGATAGCATCTACAGCATGGATCTGCTGGACAAAGGGAGATTTCATCATGTTATTCACAATGGCACACAACTGAAAGCTTAGAAATTATTTATTTCTGGAATTTTCTATTTAATATTTTTAGACCATGGTTGACCATGGCTAACTGAAACCTTGGAAAGTCAAACCTTGGATAAAGTGGATGGGACTATTGTATAAAAATGGTAGCCATTTTCCTCTTCTAACCAAAGGATAGTACACCATATGTGGAGGTAGTTTAGAGCTTTTCAAACCACTAGTGGAATGATCAGTGCTTTTTTTTCCTTTTCCTTTACAATCTGTCACAGACCAGTGCTTTTGCTAAATACAATAAAAATAAATTACTAGAAAACATGAAATAAAAAAACCATAGATATAAAAAATACAAGTCCATATTCTTATTATTTTCAGACCTAAATTTGCATTCCAAGAAGAAATTGAGTTACTATTACAATTGTAAGGATACTACTAGCTTCTTGTCTTTCTTTGCCAATGAGCAGACTGTTTCAGTTACCTCTTTCCTAGATGGCACAGGTTAAGAAAATGTGTTGAGTAACTCATGCAAGACACTGCTTCAACCTTAATCTAATCTAGTGTTCAAGACTCATGGCAGAATGTCATATGTATTCTGATTAAACTGGGAATCAACCACAATTCAAAGGTGAGGTATGTAATGTATCATAAGTAACTCGTATCTCTTTTTGAATGTTCCCTCAGAAAAATTTCTAAGTACTTCTTATAAAAATTCTAAATGAAAAAAGATAAGAAAACAGTGATTCCGAAAATTTCAATATAGAAAGTGCTTAGTAGTGAGCCATGATTGTGCCACCGTACTTCAGCTTGGGCAACAGAGTAAGACTCTGTCTAAAAAAAAACCCAAAACCAAACGAACAAAAAACTGTATTTTATTTGGGATGATTTTGGTGGGAGAAGACAGTTATAGTTACCCAGGACATTTCTTCATGTTTACACTCAACATTATTAGACCTTAAAAGTAGATTTTTAAATACTGACACTAACTTTTTAAAAAAAACTCCAAAATCTACATAAAAGATTCCAAATCTATGCAGAAGAACAGAGAAAAGTGCTTTCAACGCAAATATTCCTTTCAAATGATTTGTCTGATGGAAATCAACTGCAAGTTAAATACAACCAGACTCTTTAATGTCACTAAAATATTCATAATAATTCTTAAACTTTAGGCCTTCATGTAGAAATAAAAAAAAAGAGAGAGAGAGAATTACACGAATCCTTTCAAAGTGTTCTACTTCTCTTATGATAGAGGATGTTTACGATTTTTTTTTTTTTTTGCATTGAAACTTCATTGCCAATTATCAGTCTTTAACAAGCGTGCTAAATATCAAAAACAGTGATAACTGTTCATTTGCTATTGTGAAGTTGGCAGAATAAGACTATCAAATCATCTACTTTCTGATTAGTTATTATGAAAAATAGTTTAAAGAAAAAAAAAAACTTGCTCAACAGGTTTATATGAGACCAGAGTCTCATATAAAACTAATATAAAAGCAGTCAAAAGATTGGAGGCCTTATTTAATCACACTTTGTAAGGGATCAACCCCTTATTTATGCAAATATTTTTCAAATGGATATTACCCTTCTCCCCCCACCAAATTACAAATAGTAATTTCAAATCAAAAGAAAGCCAAGAAAAAGTAACATTGAGATATTTAAAGAGGAAACTGTGAATGAGGACAACTGTGGCCCATCTTAAATTCTCCAGAATTTAAGAAATTCTCCTGCTGTGTACTGATAAAGAAAAAGAGAATTACATCTTTTCTTTAAAGCTGTCCAGGATTATCCATCAAAATTAATCCCTTGGTTTTTTTGATACTCCTATATTTTCCCTTTACTTTTTGTCATTGCACTAAGTATGTCTGGAATTATGATAATTTATTTAGTCTACTTCCTCCTTTGGATGAAAAGGTCTTAAAGAGACTTTATCTTAATATTAAATCCCCTTTTAAAACACATGGAACATAGGGCCTTGCAGGAAACAGATTCACCATGAAGGAAGAATGCCATCATGATCATTTTATCTGTATTATGTTGCTTTTATAAAAATGCTATTCACTTATTTAATTTGCCTTGCCTTCTCATCATGACAAAATGTAAGGAAATTAAAATCTACTTCTTTTCAATTCCTACCTATGTACATACAAACATAATCATTTATTTGATCAAAAGCAATCTGCTTATATGTTTCTTCATAAAACTGTATGAACTAATTTATAAGCTAAACCTTGTATCTGTAAGAAGGAAGGAAGGTCTGTCTACCTCTAAGAATGAAGAAATTTAAAATGGAAAACCCCTCATCACTAGCATTCTGTTTTAATAGGATACAAGAAATTTCAAGTACACAAATCCATTGTTATTTTGGAAAGTATTCTCTGAATATAGTAAGTGTTTTAAAGAAAATTCCCCACTTGTTATGTAGCCTGTCTGAGCACTCAATTCCTATTGCAAAATGAATAATAGTAACTGCCTCACAGGGCTATTGTGTAAATTAAGTGGGAGCATATACAAAAGGTACCTAGCACCAGGGCTAGCACAGTGGGACAGTTTAGAAATAGAACTACTATTCCCCTGGTTATTTAGAGGGTGATTAAAGGCAAGTGATTACTTTAGGAAGGCTATAATGATTAACATTTATTTAGTGAAACCATTTCCCTGCCCACCCTTCCATCATTGTCATTAAAATAAGAACACATTTCCTGCTGGAAGTCTTCTCAAACTAATACAGTATCATACTGAATTACAATAACCCAACACATGCAACATGCAGTATACAAGGTTACACATGCGAAAGTGCTTTTGGAAACAGCAAACTGCCATGGCAATGTCAATTATTAGTATTTATGTTCACGTTATGTTTGTATTTCATTTTGCTAGTAATTTAAAATATAAGTCCTGTATACCTTATTTAAAATGTATGTTCACATGCTTTATTACACTGTAAGCTCTTTCAGAAGCACGATATTTAACATAACTTTGTTAGCTTCACAGCATCTGGTTCAGGAACACATTTCACAAGCACTCCAATAATCAAATTCATGAACAATTTCGAAGTGCTATAAGGTCTATTTATATGAAAAACAATACATACAAATATCATTGCCTTGAATGCTTTGTGCAAAAAAGTAGAGCACAGACAAAATTAAATACGGATTAATGATATAGTTAATATTTTTCTTACTGAGCCTATATAAGCTTTAATTAGACAGAAAAATAACAAATATATTTGAAAAGGGTATCAGTTCATTCTATAAACTTTAAGTGCAGTGCATAAACAGAAAATGCTATAACTTGCATTTACCTGTTTTTTAGAAGAGCTGTGAGACTCTCGGAATTCAGTTGCTGCATTAAGGCCTCTCTCAGTGTTGGAAGCATGGACAGTACTGTAACACAAAAAATAAAATAAAAAAGGTCACAAGTGATATGACTGCCCTCACTAAGAAATACACATTGTTTTAGGCTATATGATAGGGCTAGCAACTAGAAAGAGTCAGAAGGGAAAGTCAGGGCTAGATAATTCAAATTATTATTATTATTATAAAAATATCCTAACAAATCATTTATCTGCTAATGTAATTTAACAAAATTATATAAACATTATGATCACAGCAACACAAACACATACACACAGAAGAAAGAATAGAAATAATTATTCTCAGATTTTAACAGTGACCTGGTCCTTTGAGCTATGGATTATGAACAATTCCTTTTTTTCTTTTCTATACTCTTCAAATTTTTTACAATGTGTTTACTTCTGATATAATGACAATAATCAAAGACATTTTTATATTCAGCTATACTTTTTGCTTCATTTTTTATTTCTAATTTTAGAAAAAGTTTATTTATTAAATAATACAAAGCAATAAACATTTATTATAACCTAGACAAAAGCACACGGGGTTAGGAACTAACAGTTGCTGAGTTTCAGTTTGTCAGTGGGTATTATTTGTTACTGTTTATTGTAAATGTTTACTGTTTGTAACACTACAAATTAATAAACATTTATTATAACATAGATAAAAGTACACTAGGTTAGAAACTAAGAGTTCCTGAGTTTTAGTTTTAGTTTTGTCAGTGGCTGCTGTTTATTGTTTGTTACTCCCAGGAATAACGTGAAGATGAAATGAGACTAGCAATCTATGGGAAAAAAACTTCATGTGATTTTTAGGAGTTTATTTGTGGCTCTACATGTGGAATAAGAAATGTAGGAGAATAAGAATCTGTCATGGGATCAGAGAAAAAAAAGAAATGGAGAAATACACACATAAAAATGTAAAATGAGTTTCTAAATCCTAAATAAGTAATGATAACAAAATGAAAAAATATGAAGACCACCACATTCCTTCTTTTTTTTTTGAGACAGAATCTCACACTGTCACCCAGGCTGTAGTGCGGTGGTGCAATCATGGCTCACTGCAGCCTTGACCTCCTGGGCTCAAGCAGTCCTCCTGCCTCAGACTCCCGAGTAGCTAGGACTAGAGGCGTGGGCCTCCATGTCCAGTTAATTTAAAAAATTTTTTGTACAGATGAGGTCTCACTATGTTGCCCAAGCTTGTCTTGAACTCCTGGGCTCAAGCATTCCTCCCATCTTGGCCTCCCAAAGTGCTGGGATTACAGGTGTGAGCCACCACACCTGGCTATGAACACCGCATTCTAAAAGCGAAAACTTCTTAGGTAAGAAAACTAGTTATATTTACCCCAAAGCACTCATTTTTTTTTCTAGTATATCAATTACATCTTATCCAAAAGAATAGAAATTTGATCATATTATTTGTAACCCCAATATCAATGTTCATGTTATGCATTGTACAAAAAAATGCAGAACGTGCAGAAAGCTAATTTGGGAAGTTTTCATTGAACCTATATTTTGGCTCATAGAGATCAAATATTTTACTTTTAATTGCCTATAGTCAGCTATTTGTTCATCTTAGGGTTGCGTCATGGAAATGTGTGACCCCTATCTTTTGTTGGAGGAGCATAGTTAATTGATAACCCCAGCTGCCACTCCTCTGGATCCATTACCATGTTTGCACTGCTCCCAGCCAATGACACTACTTGGATGGGGACACTAAAGCAGGCCCATTTCTGCAGGTCTCCTCTACCAGAAACTGTGGCTTGCAGACTCCGCATTGGTCTCCCAACACTTTCTCAGAACTGTGCTGTAGTCTGAGACTCTTCTTGCCTAATCTTTCTTCCTTCCTTGTCTTTTTCCCTGCACAAGTGTCAGACCTGCACTGTGGCCTAAACGCTTTGCTTGCCTTCTTCTGCCTCCCTTACTCTTTATTCTTTACAGGCATTTCTACTAGTAGATCTCTGGGACATCTAATCCCATCCTAGCATCTGCTTCCCAGGGGACCCAAATGGACACAAGGGTCCATGTCAAAGTGAGATGTATTTTAAGACCCCAGCAGCTACATTTTACTTTTCTTTTTGAGATGGAGTTTCTCATTCTTGTTGCCCAGGCTGGAGTGCAATGGCATGATCTTGGCTCACCACAACTTCCACCTAGTGGGTTCAAGCGATTCTCCTGCCTCGGCCTCCCAAGTAGCTGGGATTACAGGCATGTGCCACCACGCCCGGCTAATTTTGTATTTTTAGTGGAGACGGGGTTTCTCCATGTTGGTCAGGCTGGTCTCAAATTCCTAACCTCAGGTGATCCACCAGCCTCGGCCTCCCAAAGTGCTGGGATTACAGGCGTGAGCCACTGCGCCTGGCCCATTTTACTATTTTTTGAAAATTCAAATAATAACCGGAAATGGACCATTCTCTAAAAATTCATTAAAATGTCCTAGGCAGTGCCAATATATTGAAGGGTGAATGTCAATTTAAATAATTTCATAATTTTTAAGAAGTTATTATTTACCGAGTATTTATTATACATCAAGCACTTTATAGGCATTACCTCATCAAGGCCTCACAAAACATTTTTGAAGTGGCTTTTATAATATTCATTTTACTCTCAGAATTGTTATGTATAGTATTTATGATTACTATTTGCTTTGCAGAATGAAGGTATTTTTCTGAGTATTACTACTTCAAATACTAAAAATCATACTCTAGTTGTAATTTTGAATGTGCCTCTTACTCTTCTTAGTCTCAGCCTCAAGTAAAATGAGGTAAGTAACCTAATAATAGAGGCCTTTAATGCTAAAAAATTTCTACTTTTAAAATTAGATAAGGAGAATGTACCTTTATAAATTCTAAATTAATTGTTCTTGAAATAATGTTAGAGAAATGAATAAGCTTTAAACAATAAAAAAGAAAAACAGGCTTTGCATGGATTTGAGAACTAGTTCTTCAACAGTTATGCCAGTTAGAACACACTATATGGGCAGGTTGATTTTGTGATGCATTCACCCAGGACTATGTTTCTAGCTGTGGAGGTTAAATTATTGCCATTAATTAACATTGCCTGAGTGTATACTACTGTAGCCGACTCACAGGTCTATTGTTGCCTACTGTAAATTTAATAAATGTAATGACTCTTTCCTATGGCCCATATGCCCAGTGGGATCAAGCCTACTTCTGCAGCCTTGTTTCCTATCACTGCCATTTTCATTCTGCTCTAGCTACATGGCCTTTTTGCTGTGTCCTGAAAATACCAAGCTTGTTCCCGCCTCAAGCATTTTGCATGGCTCCCTCCATTGTAACATTTGGTTTCTGCTCAAATGTTACCTCAAAGAAACCTGACTGTACTGATCCCCTGTCTTACAGAACTTCTCAGTCCTCACATGGCTTTATGGTCCACCTGGCAGCCATCACTGCCTAAAGTTACTTATTTGTTGTTTATCATCTTTTCCTCTCCCTAGAATATAAACTCCAAACGTCAGGGGCTTTTTGTTGTTGTTGCTCACTTCCTGCTTCCCCAGGCCTGGATACAAGCATTTGCTAAATGAATTTAGTATTTGCTAAATAAAATGAGTGAACTGATTTTTAAAATTCATATTAAAATGATGTAATTCAGTTAAATCATTCAAATAATTGCTAGATTTATCATCCTTTCTTTGCCTTTTCCTCCAAATTTGATCCTGGTGATATGCAAATTAATATAAACCATCAAACAACTTTACACATGTATAAATATTTCTCTGTCTTACCTGTCATATTGCAAGTCCTCTGGTTACTTTCAAAATGATACTGTCGTCGCGCTTGGGCAATGTATTCTGCAGCCTCCCTTTCCTGTATTTCTCTGATTTTCTTCTGCCCGTATTTCCCCAGAATATATACTCCTACAATCATTTAAAAAAGTACTATATTAATTAGAGTACCAAAAATTCTACACAGTATTTTTAGCCTACTTTATCCAATTATAAGTTTTACATTAGTGGATACCTAAAATTACAACATTTTAAAACCTAAATAAAGAATTGTGTAAGACTGGCCCAAAGAAAAGGAAATCAGCATTTTTACAGTCAATGACAGAGGAAATGATGGGCACATAAGGACTAGGCTTGAAGAAGGGAAAGGAATTAAATCTAAAAAGTCTGGTAGTACCTTTACTAGGTACATGTCCAGCAATGGAGAATTGTTTAAATAAATGATAGTCCAGTCATACAATGAAATCTTATGCAGGTATTAAAAACCACATTGCTAAATAAGTAATGACTCAAGGAAATATCCACGTTACATTGTTCGGTGATAAAATAAGATCCCAGAAGTTTTTACTTTTTTTGACAGAAGCATATACAAAAAAATAGGTGAGTTTTAATTTCTAAAATATAATAAACAATGATCATTGCTGAATGGTGGGATAATAGGTTATTTTGTCCTCTATATTTTCTTCAATTAACACAAAATACATTTTAAAAATATAAGAAAATTTTTAAAAGGAACAATGAAAGAAAGGTAGTCAGTCAGGTAGAAGTCTATTTATCCATCCATGTGTTAGAAAAATCTCTTTGAGATAAGGACAGGAAATATAACTCATCTAAAAATCAGTAACTTGGTTGGAAAAAAAAGAGGAAAGAGGGTACAGAAACTCCTAAATTGTAACACCACAGGATAAGAATATAGGTGGTGTCATGCGGCCTGTAATTTAACAGATTTCAGCATAGGCAGTATGATATAAGTGTGTACATTTTGGTCTATATCTGAGGGGCAGTCAGTTTTCCTAGCTGGGAATGTGAACATTCCAGAGTGGTTAGTTAGCCACACTTGATCAAAAGCCACATTCCAAGGCTTAAGCTCTTCAACTAGCTTTTATCACCGATCAGCACCAAATATCTTTTAATTAGCATAATGAGTATCAGGAATGGATTTTCATAGATTAAATTAATGGTTTTCAAGATACTGGACTAGCTAAAACAGTTTAGTCATATTCATATGAACTAGAATATACGAATCCAGCAAGTCCTTCACCTTTGCCTGAGATCCTTAGTTGCTAGTTCAAAGGATTCTTAGTCAAGTGAGTTAACCAGGTAGCCAACCGAATCCTACAGCTAGAATACTGTTGCATTTTCTTCAGGTAGATCTTGTATAAGCAGTTCTGTGGTAGCATGAAACAAGGACAGAACACTGGGACTTCAACAAGCTTACAGAACAGGTTGTGTTAACTTTTCATCTCTGTTTGCCAGTAGATGTTTTTAAGTGTGCCAGAACTTGGCTTCATTATAACCTGAGAGCAAGGTTGTAAGTAATTAAGTAATGCTCACCTAACTCCCACTGCCTGTGACCTCCGGTATCTACTAAAAATAACCTAAGAATTGTGCATGACCTAAGTAATTAGATTTGGTTTGTCACAGGTAGAAAGTGAACTGCAAAGCAGATACATATCCTGAATTATTTTCACTAATACAGGCGTTATAGGTGAACTGATAAGATATTACATATTCTTAAAAATAGTAGTTCAGTAAAAGGGTATGTGCTAAAAACAATCAGAACTACAGTATGATTGTTGTTGCTATATTTATATGCAAATTAATGTATTATAACCAAGCTTAAAGAAGAAATGAGAGTTCATATTAAGTGCCTTCATGGCTACCTTTCCTGTACTCCATTCTAAAGAAACTGATGATAGTGCGACAATACCAACAAAGGAAACTGACTTATATTTCACAAAGTTACTCTATGACAGGCAACTCTGACATAAGAGATCTGAAGGAATTGTTTGTATCTTATTTGCACAACAGCTTACTGAAAGTTACATGTAAAATGATTATTTCTCAAAGTATACTGTAAAATCAAACACTAAGATGACACTTTTTCCACAGGTACGAATTTTTTTCTTCAGTAATAGCAAATTTGATTGGTGTGTTTTTCTGGGGAGAAGGTCCACTGCTTTAATCAGAGTCTCAACAAATCTGATAATTTTTTTTAGGAACTGTTATTTAACACATTTCAGCATAGGCAGTATGATATAAGTGTGTACATTTTGGTCTACATATGAGGGGAAGTCAGTTTTCCTGTGTGAAATTTTCCTGAATGTGAAATGAGAATGTGAACAATATAGAGCGGTTAGTTAGCCACACTTTGATATTCTAACTAAACTAAAAAAAGAAAATGAATTGTTATGGGTTGAATTGTGTTAACCCCCAAATTCATATGTTGAAGTCCCAACACGTCAGAATGTGACCTTATTTGGAAATAGAATCTTTACAGTGGTAATCAAGTTAAAATGAAGTCATTAGGATGGGTCCTAATTCAACAAGACTGTTGTCCTTATAAAAGGAAACTTGGACATCGACAATTGCAGAGGGAAGACAAAGCAAAAACAGAGGAGATGACCATCCATGAGCCATGGTGAGAGGGTTAGAATAGATCTTTCCCTTATACTCTGCAGAAGGAACCAATCCTGATCTTAGACTTCTAAACTTCAGGATTGTAAGATAATAAATTTCGGTTGCTTAAGCCACCCATTTTGTGGTACTTTGAAATCAGGCTACAATCACACAATCCATTATTTTTCTTGAGTTTAGCACTGAACTAAGTTCTTATACAAGGTCTAATTCACCTAGGCTCATAAATTCTGATTTTGTCAGATTTGTCCCCCTAGAAAAATAAGAATGAGAACAGGTAATTCATTAGCTAAAACATGGAGCTCATGACTATCTACATCAACAGTCTAGCCTGGAAAAGAGGAGATATTGAGGGCTCTGGTATCAGATAGTTAGTGACTTTTGAGAAAGTCCCTTCTTCCCTCTGTGTCTAAATTTCTTCATTCATAAAATGAAAGACTGGGATTATATGAGCTTTAATGTTTCTTTTGTAGCTATGATTTTACATATTAACAATGAAAATATTTACTAAATACCTTAAAAAATAAATGTCAAATGCTTTGAGTTTTCCTTTAATAACATTACTAGTAAAATAAGACTTCTAGTCTTTCTACAATTCAGTTGTTTTAAAACCATCTCGTAGTATTCTCTTTCTGGATGAAAATCCCTACAATGCAACTATTTCACAAGGGTAATAATTTCAAAAAGAGTTTGAAAATAACCTATTAACATTGTTCCCAATCCAACAGATCACCAAATCCTACTATAGTATTCTGATTCTATTTCAGACATATTTTCTAAATCTTGCCAATTATCTACAACTTCTTTATCAGTGTCTTCACTTAGACCCTAAAAATTAATGCTCTTGAACTGCTTCAATAGTTCCCTACCTCTTCAGTTTCTGGTCACACACCTGTTTAGCCCATCTTATACATGCAAAGTGATTCTTCTAAAACATAAATCTGATTATATCACTCATGCTTTTAGAATCCTTCAACATCTTGCCATCATTTCTTAATGTGGTTTCCCTGTTCCACTTACATCAGAATTACTTGGGACAATTTAAAATGCAGCCTTAAAGGACACTCCTTGAAAATACCCCCAAATGCCTTATTTTGCATGATGCTGCATCCCCAGTACATAAACTCTGACTGGGACTCAGTCAGAATTCAATAAATATTTGTTGAATTAAGGAATTCTTGAACTGCATTCTAAACCTAAAGAACCAGAATCTGGAATAAAGGATCCTACGTTTTATTAAACTCCTTAAGTGATTTTTTTAATCCATACTAAACTCCAGGAAGCACCAATACAAAGGATAATATCCAAATTATGTAGAATGGCTTCATAAGGCCCTTCACAATCTGTACTCTAGTTGCTTTTCCAAGTTAATCTTTTGCCACTTCTCATTTGCACAGCCATAGTGAAATACAGTTTCATTCATAAAAGCAATGTTGTTGAACCTCTTGAATAGCTCTTTTTCCTGCTGTGTCCTTTCTCCTTTGCTAGCTTTAAAACTTAAGTAGAAATTCTTCCTTATGAAGCTTTGCCTGACATCTTCACACTTTCTTCTCATCTATGCTCCCACAACACCCTGCTCTATTTTCATACTATACTATCATATTACTTTTATTTCCATTTCTGTACCATGAGTCCAAAGTCAGGATCTGTCTTATTCCTTTGTATTTCCAGAGTAAAGTACAGTGAGAACAGGCACTTACTCTCATTCAAATGTTTGTTCAATGACAGAATGAATGAATGAATGAATGAATGAATGAATAAAAAATGTGAAGAGGCCAGAGATTACAGGATTTAAGGTATAAATCAAAGTCAATATTCTGAGTTTTTTAGAAACCAGCAAGTCAATAAATATGAGTCTGGTTGCTCTCTGTTCTCCAATACTTTTTCCAGTGCAATGGTTCTCAAAGTGTGGCATGGGCACCCCTGGGGTCTTTAAGACCATTTCAGGGGGTCTATAAAATCAAAACTGTTTTTGTAATAATACTAAAATGTTATTTGCCTTTTTCATTCTCATACTCTCCCATACTCATACTCTCTCATGAGTATACAGTGGAGTAATTCAGAGGTTACATGCTGTATGATATCACAACTGACAGAATATAGAAAGAGATGAGAATCTAGCTTTCTTCAATTAAGTCAAACATTAAAAAGATTTGCAAAATGTAAAACAATGACACTCATTAATTTTTTGAAAATGTTATTTATGTTAATATGTAATAGGCTTATTTTTAAATGAATTAATATTTAAATTTTCATTTTCATTTTGAATATCATAACTATTAATAGATATAAAATTTAGAAAGCTTTTGAGGGTCCTTAATTTTTCAGAGTATAAAGGATACCTTAGACCAAAAAGTTTGGGAGTCAATTCTCTAGTCTTTTCACAAACTGGTCAAATTATGCCAGGCTCAGTGGCTCAGGCCTGTAATTCCAGGGCTTTAGGAGGCTGAGGCAGGACGACTGATTGAAGCCTGGAGTCTGAGCAATGTAGTGAGACCCCCATCTCTACAAAATAATTAAAAATTAGCCAAGCCTGATGGTGCACACCTGTAGTTCTAGCTACTTGGGAGGCTGAGGTGAGAGGATCACATGAGTGAGGAAAAGTGTGAAGATGTCAGGCAAATCTTCATAAGGAAGCCTTTCTACTTGCCTTACATTGTAAAGCTAGCAAAGGAGAAATCAAGGCTGTAGTGAGCTATGATCACACCATTGTATTTTAGCTTGGGTAAAGAGCAAGACCCTGTCTGAAAACAAAAACAAAAACAAAAACTGAACACACTCAAACACCCAAAACTGCTCAAATTATACAAACTGGTGTAAACCAATTAGTTACCCATCTAAAATTTGAGGAAACAGAAATTGTTACTTAAGAAGGCCTGCTACTCAAGGTTTTACTTACTTATTTCCCCCACTATTGAATGGCCAAACTTCTCTAAGCATGCCTGTTGATAGACTGTCCAGCTTTCGAGCCTGTCAAAATGTGTCTCTTTTTCCATGAAATTCTTCCTGATTTTTCACAACTGTATATGCTACTTGCCAGTGTGATCTGTACAGCATTTTTTCACCTCTCTTGTTTTTCTGTATCTCAATTACATGTATACTTGCTTTTCCTTCCTATCAGACCATAAAGACCATGAAAGCACAGTGATATAATGTGAAAAGAGAATGTGCTTTGGGGTCCAACACACCTGGGTTTGAATTCCAGTTTCCCTTCACTAATTCTGAGACCTGAGGCAAGTTTCTTAAATTCTTAGGGCTCTTGTTGCCACATTTTTGAATGGGGATAATAATAACTGCCTTCTTGTCATTCTGCCTAAATAGGAAGAGCTTAGCACAATGCCGAGTGTAAAGTGGGCTCCCAATAAATAGTAGCTGTTACTATTAAAAATCTATAAATATTGTATTTCCATACATACTACTTTCAGCACTACAGGTACTTGATAAATATTTCTTAAGTCAGATTAGTTAAAATCTAACATACTGTAGAACTTTCTCCCTGAAGCAGAAAGAATACGAGGCTCAAACAAATGCCAACCACGGTCATCTACTCTTCCTCTTTTCAGACTGACTCCTTTATTGATATAAAACATTAGGATTATTTTCTCTTTCTGTCCATCTGAACTTTTCTTTTTTTGCATTCCTCTTATTCGGTAACTATAAGGCTCTTGTTAGACTTTTTTTTTTTAATTATAAATTTCTTTTAAGTATACTCTTTTGCTTCCCCTGCGATTATTTCTAATTTACCACAAGGTTGTTCCATAAGCTGAAGGCGTATTCCTTCTGAGATTGTTAAAGAGATAATTTTCCTTCCTTCAGTAAAGGCAAAAATACTTTATTTGTATTTCTTCAATCACACATATATTTTTAGCTTTTATAAATAAAATGGACTCGGTAGTCTTAGGATAATTTAAATATACATTAGATACTAGAGAATGAAGATATCAGAAAATACCTTTTATATATAAAGGATTTCTCAAAGATGTTCAAAATTCACATATGCTTATTATTGATCTGTGATAGATGTCAGAGGCTGCAAAACACCATCCTTGGCTCAGCAACAAGAACTCTGTTTCAAACTTTCAAGCATCACCAAAATCTGAAGTATTGATGCTAAAGGTATTGTTAATTGCAAATTGTTTGGGGAGAACAGAATACAATCTAATAAGTATTGTTAATTTCAAATTGTTTGGGGAGAACAGAATACAATCTAATATGTATTGTTAATTTCAAATTGTTTGAGGAGAACAGAATACAATCTAATACTAAGAGAAAAGCCAACCAAATTCTTTGGGAATCTCTGTTCTTTATTTTAAGTACTTTTGTAAACACAGCACGTAATAAGTGATAAGAATATTTCTCAAAAACTCAAGTTACAACAAATTTCCTCTTTTAAAGTTCCTAGACGTTCTTTTCATATAATTCACAAAGCTTTTTATTCCCTCCTTCAAATACCTGAATATTATCACATGAGCATTGTATGAGGGAAAAGGGTCTCAAGATTTTTATCTTATCTGTTTCTAAATCTCCTCTGGGCCAGTGCAACTCAGTTATGTCGGTTAGATTACATTGATCCCAACCTTGAAGATCCTGAGGAAGATTGCGCAATATCCCTCAAGCATTTTTCTTACTGCCACAGTTTGTATTCTAAAATGGCAGAAACAGAGCTAAAATATTGATTTGTTTTTCTTTAATCCATATCTTTCAGTCCTTCAGGACAATTGCGCTGTTTTCAAAAATTCAAATCGACTTTAACCACCACCTAGATTATCATTAAACTCCCTCCCCTAGATTATTATTAAACTCCTGAGAGTTTATTATTATTATTTATTTATTTATCATTTATTATTAAACCACCTCCCCTAGATTATTATTAAACTCCTGAGAAGGGTGAAAGCCATAGTGCCAAGAGTGCCAAGCAGCAATGAAGACTCTCACAGGAAAGCAGAATTTTTTTAAAAAAGTTCCTGTAACAGAAACTTAAATTGTAATGAATTCTCCAAAGGTCCGTGAGAAAAAAGGATAGGTGAGAAACAGAGTTAAGAGGCGGTGACAGGGCAAAGGGCACAGAGGCATTTCTTAACTGCAGAGATGGGAGAACCCTTGAGGTTGGCCACCTCCCTTTCCATCCCATGGTTGATCGAATCCCCTCTACAGATCCCAGACTAGGATCGCCCTGGCCTGTTACTTTAGAAAAAGCCACCTCTCCCACTCACTTCTCCCAATGCCCCCTTTCAAGAACGTTGTCACCCACCTCCAAGGACCGTGCCCAGGAAGATGCATTTCTTTTTGTGGCGTTTCAGAAAATTCCATACGGACCTCAGCATCTTTAGGCCCTAGGGGTGTGGGCTGACTATGGGTGAGGGGCTGCTTCACCGGGAAACTGTTTCTTCGTCAACTGGCCCAGATGACCAAGCAAGAGCGCCGTCGTCCCGCTCTGCGCTCTCCCGAAATCACAAACGTAGCTTTCCGCAGACTGTCACCTGAGCGACAAGGGGGCGTGGACTAGAGCAAAGCAGCTGCGCTTTCTGCCGCTACCGCGGCGCAGCCGCCACCGCTCACTGGTCCGACACGCCCAGGTCCGTTCAGAAATCGCTCCCGAGTGCTTTTCCATTCGACTCCCCCGGAAACGGGGGCCCGGGCCCGCCGCGTTCCGCTGCCCGCGCTCCTCCTCCGCGGCGGCCTTTGGCGCTGAGTGGTGGCGGAGTATGGAGGCGAAGGCGGCGCCCAAGTCAGCTGCAGGCGGCGCGTGCTCGGTGTCGGCAGAGGAGACAGAAAAGTGGATGGAGGAGGCAATGCACATGGTGAGGAGCCCGGGAGGTGAATGCTGCGGGGTGGGACCTTTCTCCAGCCCTCACCCCAACCCCGGCATTTGAGCAAACGTTCTTTCTCGTCACCATAATTTTTGTGGCAGTCAGATGTTCTGGGTGAACAACTGGCTTTACTGCCTCGAAACTTTCTGTAGCCCATTCTCACAGTGGCTCTGGGCAAAGGAAAGGGAGGAAATACAGAAATTATTTGTTTCATTGGGCTGGAGTATGCTGCAGACTTAACATTCTGTCGCTGGCTGGCACGTGCTGCCTCCCTTTCCTTTCTGTGGTCACACTCTCCAATCTACAAAGTCACATTATTTGAGGTTTTGGCCCCTGGACCATGTCCAGCAGAAAGAAGGAAACTGAGAACGTTTCTGGTAGAGAGCAGTATGGAAACAAGTCCCTGTAGAATCGGTGTCTCGCATTCATTCATTCTTTACTCTGCCGTTTTACTTCCTTCCCTGACTCCCTTCAGGTCTGCGGAGTAAAGGGGGCTTTCGACAGAATGGTGTGTGCTAGCGAGCTTCTTAACTGGGAAAATAGTTTGTTTGTAAATATGTGTATTTTCATTTTAATAACTGTACATGCCACATGCCACATAATGACCTGTAGGTAAAGGTCGTTATCCTGGAGCATTAAATCTACTCACCTTAGCCCTATTGTCCCATCCAGGTACTAACCAGACCTGACCCTGCTCAGCTTCCGAGATCGGGGGACGTTCAGGGTGGTATGGAGGTAGACAACACTAGTCTCTATGTAGACTTCTGGGCTAAACATTTTTGCTACCTTTTAGGTTGACCTTGGGCTAGCACATGTAAATACATTTATATACGTTTACAAACAAACTGTTATCCCAGTTAAGAAGCTCGCTAGCACTTTTCAGCTCCATTATAATCTATAGGACCACATATACAGCGGTGGTCCTATAGGATTATAACGGAGCTGAAAAGTTTCTATTGCCTAGTGACATGTAGCCCTCTTAACAAGTACCTTTTTTCCTTTAAGACCTTGAAGAAACATGTATATGCCAAAACCCAAGAAGCAGCTGCCTCCTTAATCTTGTGTAGGAGGAGGTAAACTATGGAATCACATCCCTAGGTGTTTATAATACAATTAAGAGACAAAAATTTCAAAGCCAGAGAGGTCTAGAAATTCTTTGAAAACATCTATATGTTTAAAAAGATAAGATACAAAGTAGCATGGCCAGATGCAGTGGCTCATGCCTATAATCCCAACACAGAAGGCAGAAGCAAGAGGATCTCTTAATCTCAAAAGTTGAAGAACAGCCTGGGTAACATAGCGAGACCCTGTCACTACTAAACAAAAATTTAAAAATTAGTAGGGCATGGTGGCATGTGCCTGCAGTCCCAGCTACTCAGGAGGCTGAGGCAGGAGGATTGCTTCAGCCTTGGAGATTGAGGCTCTAGTGAGCCATGACTGTGCCACTGTACTCCAACCTGGGAGACAGAGCCAGACGCTGTCTCAAAAAAGAAAAAAAAGATACAAAGTAAAGGAAATGGCAAAGAAGGAAAATATTTGCGACATATATAAAAGGACAGGTTTAATAACTATATATTATATATTAAATATATATATTTATATTATATATATAATTATATATTTAATATATTATATTTATTTATATAAATATTAAATATATATTATATATTAAATATATATTAATATATTAAATATATATTAAATATATAATATATAAAATATATTATATAATAAATATATAATATATTATATATAGTATATTATATATTAAATATATATTATATATTATATATATTATATATATATATAAAATCTAAGTACTTTCCGAAGTCAGAGGAAATATGTATACCCTAATACTGAAAAGGTCAAAGGATATGAATATATTTCTTTTTAAAATGTCCTTTTATTTTTAAAAGTGTTTTTTTGTTTAGACAGGGTCTCTCTGTGTTGCCTAAACTGGTCTTGAACTCCTGGGCCCAGGCAGTCGTCCCACATCAGCCTCCCAAAGTGCTGGGATTACAGGTGTGAGTCACCACACCTCACCTGAACATGATATTTCTAAAAGAAGTGACGAATAGCCAGCAAATGAATGAATACACAATTTCACTATTAATGAAATTCAAATTAAAATGATTCACAATTTTTCACCTGTTAAATTGGCAAATGTGAAAGCAATTTTAATGCTTGGTGATAATAAGGGTGTGCATGTCTGAGGTGTTTGTTGGTTGGGAGGAACTGAATTTAAAACACCCTTTTTTTAGGACAATTTGGCTAGGTAGATATAAAAGGCCTTAAAAGTGAGCTTATCCTTTGATACAGTAATGCCCCCCCCTTTTTTTTTCCCAAAGTGAAAATATTTTAATGTTTTCTTTTTCTGATTATGTAAATAATTCATGGTCATAAAAAATTCAAACTATAAAAAAGAGTTAACAAATTATGTAAAAATTACCCGACAGTCCTACCATTAGAGATAATACTATTAGTGTTTTGGGAGCATCCTTCCGTATCTCTCTGTCCATATGTAAACATCCATATGTACTTTTGCATAAATGGATTTACATGTTCTTTTTTCGATTATCAGCACTTTTTTTTTGGTAGTCTTAATATATTAGTCACTCCTCCCTACCTCATGGTATTTCTGTTGCTGTGGAATGACTATCTAAAATGGGACAAAGAATGTATGTGCTTTGAAATTATATAGGTACTCCTGTATTGCCTTCTAGAACCATGATGCCCAATATCATAGCCACTAACCATGTGTGGCTGTTTAACTTTAAACTAATTAAGGTGAAATAAAATAAAATCCAGCTCCTCAGTTGTGTTAGCCACATTTCAAGTAGTCAGAAGCCACATATGACCACTGGCTACCATAATGGACAGTGTAGATCAAAGGATATTTCCATAACTACAAAAGGATTTGTTGGATAGCATATGAAGTTATCAACTTTACTACTTGTTAGGTTTCTTTCTGAGAGCTAAGCATAGCATCATCATAGGTTATTGTTTTAATCATCATAGCATGTTCAGCATAGCATTCTAAAGATAGGCTTGGAAAAAAAAAATATGACTAAGTAATAGTGTTGCACTCTTGGTGTGTTCCAGATACTATGCTATGCACAGTGTTTTCATGTGGGCCATGTCATAAGCCCCACAGCAGCCCTGTCAGGTGAGTATTATTATGGTCCTCATTTTCAGATGGGGATATTGAAGCTGAGAAAGTTCAGTAACTTTCCCAAAGTTAGAGAGCTGGTAAGGATGGGGCTGTGACTTGAGCCCTGTCGTCTGCTGTCAAATACTGGCCTGGCCTGCCTCTTAGTGTTAGGCAGCTCACTGCTTGCCACCATATCCTCTGTTCTCTTTCTTCCTTTTCAGTTTCCTTACCCTGAATACTGT
Organism: Rhinopithecus roxellana; assembly: GCF_007565055.1. Classification (NCBI taxonomy): domain Eukaryota; kingdom Metazoa; phylum Chordata; class Mammalia; order Primates; family Cercopithecidae; genus Rhinopithecus; species Rhinopithecus roxellana. The sequence goes on from NC_044552.1 coordinate 146,092,236, forward strand.
GTATCTACTGTGTAATTTAATTGGACATTTAAATTTTTTTCTTTTGTGAATTGCTGAGGCATATACTTTGCCCAATTTTACTAATAGTTTGATTTTAAAAATCGCACTGTAGGAGCTCTTTGTATTTTACAGCTGTTTCTAGGAATAATTCACAAGGAAGCAATAGAAATATTTATATAGAGATGTTCTTATTTATAATAGTGAAGAATTTGAATCACTTAAATGTCAAATAATAGGAAACTAGTTAGTTGAATCAAATATGTTCATAAGGAGAAATACTGTACAACTTTTACAAAATCATGTGATGAAAAAATATTACCCAATGTAGGGGAAGGTTAACAGTACATTTCTAAATGAAAAAGGCAGACTGCTGAACTGTATATATAGTGTAAATCTATTTGACTTTTTAAAAACTATAAATATGTGTATGCAGGGCCTAGGGAAAAAAACAGAAAAAGCCTCCGTTGCCTCAGAATAACAGGGATTATATTTTGGGGTATTGGGATTCCTAGTGTATTTTTTTTTTATATATGAGGTTTTTTTTTTTTTCAGTCCCTAAGTTCACCTTGAACATATCTTACTTTATAATTAGGAAAAAAGAAAGATTGACTATATATATATGTATAGAAAAAAATGTTGCAAGTTTTCTAGAAAAAAGTCAGTTGTATTTTTTTGTAGTATGCATTTTTGGGGCAGTTGGTATTAATATAACATTATGCTAGGCTCTGAGGGAAATTCAAAAAGAAAACAAACACCGCAGATACCATTTCAACAAATGTGGTATGATTAAGTTTTTGCTTTGTGTTAGACCTCATGCTGGGTGCGTAGGCTGCAGAGGTGAGCAAGAGAAGCTTCACAGTGCCTGGATCTAGTGCTTGCCTTCCAGGAACATACTGTTTAATTGATGAAATTAAGCCATACACAGATGAAAAGGTTGGTAAGGAACATATCCAATGACCACAAGAGACAGTTATAAAGTGCTGTCACATAACAGCTGGCAAGGTCCTACAGCATGTCAGTTGAGATATATGGTAGAATTCCTTGTAAATTTTAAGGGGCCAAAAGGATGTGGGCTGGTTGAAAGGAAAGGTTGATCCAAGCAAAGATACTGTCATGTACAAAGAAATCAAGAACTTTGTTTTGGGTTAGAAGGAGATCTAGCTATCTGTCTAGAACAGGGCTCCCTAACCTCGGGCTTAGGTTTAGGGGGATCTATGAGCCCTGAAACTATATATGAAATGTTATGTGCATGTGCCTTTTTCAAGTGGGACAGTCCATAACTTTCATCAGAGTCTAAAAGGGGATTTCGGCTCTGAAAAGGTTAATAACCTAAATGAATAATGAAAAGTTAGGTTGGTTTGGCTGGCCAGTGAGAGGATGGGTGGTAGTTGGGAGCCCTTCAGTGCCATATTGAAGAATTTAAAGTTGATGGAGTGAAAACAACATCACTTTTTAAACCCCTGAAGTTAAACTATATAACTGTTTCTGCTATTTACTCAGAGTGTAATCACTCAGAAGAGGGTAGCAGAAACAGTTACGTAGTTTAACCTTTTGGACATGATGATGTTCTACCTGAGAGTTGTTCTGGCCAGCTTTGTTTGTTTCCCCTAATTTTTTGTCTTTATAGGAAATATTTCTTTGAGGACTCATCAGAGTCTGTGCAAACAAAGTCTGTCTCCATTTCTCCCCCTTTTATCATGACATCACTAGAAAGTAGTTTATAGTAGTAATGTCTTTGGAGAGAATAATAAACTATGAAGTCTCTTCTATCTAGGTGCTTTCATTATGTGTAACTGAGCAGGCCCTGACTAAGGAAAAAAAAGAAATTACATTCAAAGACAAAATAGAGACCAGTGTTTGGGCTGGGAAGAACAGAGATTTTATTCTTTAATTTTGAAGGTTGATCATTTGTTACTTTACGCAAGACTTAGTTGCAATTTTTAAATAGTATCTTACCTTGTTCTTTCCCTTTGAAAAAGGCAAGAAAGGTTAAACTCAAAGCTACCTGCACAAATTTCAGACCCATTTTGTCTGAGCTTTTTCGCATTTGTGAAGAAGTGATCAGACTCGACAGTAGAATTGGTGGGAGTATTTGAAAGTATGATATGGGTACAGTGTGAAATTGATTTCCAGCTTAATTAAATCTATTGTGAACTTGTTAGTGAAGCAAATCTATGTGTTAATTGTTGACAAGGAGTTCCCCTCAACTCACTTTCATGGGGCTTTGTGTTATTCTCACTGCCCCCTCCCTTACCTACCATTCTAGTTGCTTACCCACTCATCCTTAGCATGGCAGGCTCGGCCATTCCTCATCAATGACGTTATTTATCCTTTTAAAATATTCTAATCGCTCATATTTGCTCTCTATTTTGGACAGCAATGGAAGGAATTTCAGGAAAAAAAGTGTTACTCAAAATAAACATGAAGACAGTATTGAGAGGAGTAAAATGAAATAAATTTGCTAGAAGGAAAAAGAGAAAAATGCAAAGGAAGGAATGGAAGGCACAAGCCCAGTAACATGGTGGCACAGGTGCTATCTCCAGGTGAACAAGAAAGAACTTGTAGGCAACAGGGAATCTCATCTCCCATCCCACCCATATCCTTTCCACTCAGCCCTGCATTCTCTTCTGCGGGTTTGAAATGGCCCACATAGCCAATGTAGAGCTCTTCAGGAGATATTTTTACAGAAAATCCTGATCACATGGTCTCCGTTTGTTTATTCTCTTGCAGTTTTTTTTTTTGTTTGTTTGTTTGTTTTTGGTTTTTTTTTGTTTTTTTAAAGACAGAGTCTCACTTTGTCGCCCAGGCTGTAATGCAGTGGCACACTCTCGGCTTACTGCAACCTCCGCCTCCTGGGTTCAAGTGCTTCTCATGCCTAAGCCTCCTGAGTAGTTGGGATTATAGGCACTCACCCCCATGCCCAGCTAATTTTTGTATTTTTAGTAGAGATGGGGTTTCACAGTGTTGGCCAGGCTGGTCTCAAACTCCTGACCTCAGATGATCCACTAGCCTCTGCCTCCTAAAGTGCTGGCATTAGTGGCATGAGCCACTGTGCTCAGCCTATGTTTTACTTTTTTTAGAGATGGAGTCTCGCTGTGTTACCCAGGCTGGAGTGTAGTGGCATGATCATAGCTCACTACAGCCTTGAACTCCACTTACCATTTTTTTATCCTTAAAATTTCCGTGTCTCACTCTCTTGCCAACTATTCTCTTTCATTTGGTCCCTTGATTCACTCTAAACTCAAGCTCTGATAAAGCAGCTGATCAGTGAAGTGTCTGTGGTTACTAAAGTAGAAGTTAGAGGCAGAACAGTGGCAGAGAGCCCTGGAATCTGGCCCTTGGTAGGTGTTCCACAAATGTTCATTGAACAAATGAATAAGTGGAGCTAGGTTGTCTATGCCCTAGTCCCAGCTCTCTCGCATGCACTAGTGTTATATATATATATGTGTGTGTGTGTGTGTATATATATATATACACTGAGGCATAGGGAGATTTATATACTATGCCTCAGTTTACTCATCTGTAAAATGGGGAAGATCATTATAGGTTTGTAAATGAAATGAATTAATACTGACAAAATGCTTAAATTAGTCCTGGATCAAAGTAAGCTTTCAGTAAATTGTAAACTCTTACTTTCAAGCTCTCAGAACCAGAATACTTGAGATGTGGATAAAACATTACCTCTTAAGAGGTTTGTTAGGGAAAGTATAGCTGGAGTTAAAAATTTAACCTCTTAGAAAAGTCACTGTTCAAGCTACTGGTTTTCATCTCCACCATTCCCCCTAAATTGCCACTGCCTCACTGAATTAGACACACTTGACCACCTTCCTTCTTGGCCTAGTTTTTTTCTGGGATCGTCTGTAACACCAAATATTTCTCTAAACTCACTAAGCATCTCTTCTTAATCTCCATTACAAAATCCTTTTTGTTTACCTGTACTTATTTTTTTACTTTCATTTTGAAATAATTAGAAGTTCACGAGAAATTACAATAATAATATACTGGGAGGGCCCAAGTATCTAGTGTCCTTCAGTGGTAACATCTTGCGTAGCTATAGTTCAGTATCAAAACCAGGAAAAATGCATTGAGAAAACTGCAGTGCTTATTAAGATGTCATCAGTTTTATTTGTACGTGTGTGTGTGTGTGTGTGTGCGCCTATGCAATTTTGTCATGTTTAGCTCTATATAACCATCACTGGAACTGTTTCACTACCACATGGCTCCCTGTGCCACCTTTTTATAGCTGCAGCTTCTAATCTGTTTTCTATCTCTATAATTTTATAATTCAAAAATGTTGTCCACATGAATCTGTAACCATTTGGCTTGGCTTTCTCCATTCGGCATGATTCCCATGAGATCCATCCAAGTTGTTGAGATTATCGATAGTCCATTCCTTGTTATTGCTGCATTGCGTCCCATGGTACAGGTGTAGCATAGTTTGTTTAGCAGTTCACCCACTGAAGGCCATTTGAGTTGTTTCCAGTTTTTGGCTATTATGAATAAGGCTGTTATGAACATTTGTGCACACAGACATATATTGTGTGAACATAGGTTTTCATTTCTCTGGGGTAAATACTCAAGAGTGGAATTGTTGGATCATATGTTAAATGCATGCTTAGCTTTTTAAGAAACTGCCAAACTATCTTCCAGTGTAGCTGTACCATTTTATATTCCGACCAGCAGTATATGAGTAATATCATTTCTCCACAGCCTTGCCAGCATTTGGTGTTGATTTTACGTTTCACTTTAGTCATGCTGATGGGTGTGTAGTGATGTCTCATTGTGGTTTTAGTTCGCATTTCTCTACTGGCTAATGATGTAAAAACATCTTTTCGTGTACTTGTTTGCTATCTGTATTATCTTCTTTGGTGAAATGTCTGTCTTTTGCCTTCTCATATAGTTTGGATATTTGTTGCCTCCAAATTTCACGTTGAAATTGAATCCCTGGTATTAGTAGCAGGGCCTGGTGGGAAGTTTGGATCATGGGGAGGATGGCTCATAAATCATTTTTATAGTAGCAAGTTCTCACTATATTATTATTATGAGAATATACCATCCCCTCTTTGCTTTCTTCTTCTCTTACCGTGTGATGCCTGCTCCCATTGCCTTCTGCCATGAGTGGAAGCTTCCTGAGGCCCTCACTGGAAGCAGATGCTGATACCATGCTTCTTGTACAGTCTGGAGAACTGTGAGCCAAATCAGCTTCTTTTCTTTATAAATTACCCAGCTTCAGGTATTCCTTTATTGCGGTGCAAATGGATGAAAACAGTCTTTTTCTAATGGGATTATTATTTTACTGTTGAGTTTTAAGAGTCCTTTATATAGTCTAGATACTAGAGTTTTGCCAGAGATGTGGTTTGTAACTATTTTTTGTTCCCATTTTAGCATGTTATTCTTCCTCTTTGCTGTGTGTATTAGTTTCCTATGGCTGCTGTAACAAATTATCACAAACATGGTGGCTAGAAACAACACAAGTTTATTCTCTTATAGTTCTAGAGGCCAGAAGTCTGAAATTTTAGTGAGCCCCAATCAAGGTTTTGGCAGGACTGAATAACTTCTGGAATCTTGCCTTTTCCAGGTACTGAAGTGACATTTATGACCCATTCCTCCATCTTCAAAGCCAGCAGTGCAGCATTTTCAAATCTCTCTCTCTTTCCTTCCATTATCACTTTGCCTCTTGCCTTCTGTGTCAGACATCTCTCTTAGGAGGACATTTGTGATTACATTTAGGGCCCACCTGGATAATTTGGGATAATCTCTCCATCTCAAGATCCTCAACAAATATTTTTTGCATTAATAAATGATTTGTCTCTTCTGTGTACCTGGATCTCTGTGTAATTCTACAATTACCTTAAATAAAATTATCAGTATAATAATTGCCATAGCTACACTGGTAGTTAGCGTCTCCATCCTCCTTAACTGTCCATCTTCTTTCTGACTTTCTTCTCTATAGTAGCCTATGGTGCATTTGTCTATATTAACCAAACCTTGGGACTTTTCAAGCCTTTTGAACTTGCATAAACTGGACGTGCTTTAACCACTATCATAGAACTGGGACACAGCCGGCCTGTGGATAGTTCATAAAACCGTTCTGAATGCAGTCTTATTGCATCAGATACTGTCTCCTCACATCTCTCCATGCCCCATCTCTGACCCACCAACCAGGTGGAGAAAAGAGAGGTCCAGTTTGCTCCTGCCGTGGGCTTCTCCTTTCTCCTGTAATGGCCAAATGAAGAATAAGCGTCATTTCAGCATGGTTGGAGTAACTGAGGAAATCCTGTATGCCTTATGATAGGAAGTTGTCACTAATTAAATAAAGTAGAACTGGAAGTAAGAGACTAGTGCAGGAGACAGAAGCCACTGTTTTAACAATGCCTTCAACTTTGCGCTTTGTATGCCCTATAATGTGTATAAGTGCCTGCACTTAAGTGAGATTCAAATCTTCCAAAGTGTCTTCAGGGCTGCCACAGTAAGGAATACCTTGCCTTTCCAGAAACAGCTGTACAGCAGTTATATTCTTTTGACTGCATTGAGTTGGAAACGAATGTACACTAGTCCAAGGGTTGTACTCTTCCCTTTTTCTGATTCTCAGAGGCAATATCAGGTTATACCAAGGCGTAACCTGCCTGCTTAAACTCTCCGTCTGAAGGTAGAGTTAATTTTCCTAGGGTCCAGAGCTGCTATCATGAGGCAAGAAGAAAAATGAATGGCCTGTGATAAAGGGAACTTTGAAAATATAATAATTGGTTTGCCATTCCTGGGATGGTAGTCATGGAAGTGTTCCTAAACTTGTTTTTCTCATGGATTTTTTTCAGTTGAGGTATACTTTATATACAGTGAGATGCACAGGTTGTAAATGTATCCTTCAATCCATTTTGAATAATGCAAACATCTCTGTAATCCATGTCTTTATCAAGATCCAGAAAGTTTTCACCACCTCAGAAAATTTTTTTGTGTACCTCCCCAATCAATCTGCACATCCTCCTCCATGAAGCAACCACTGTTCCAGTTTCTGTCATTGTAGTTTAATCTGTTGTAGTACTTTGTGCAAAAGGAATCATATAGTATGTGTGCTTTTGTGTGTGACTTCCTTTACTTAGCATGTCTATGAGGCTCATCCATGTTGTCACAGTGTCAGTAGTTCCCTTTTATTGCCGACTAGTATTCCATTATATGAATAGGACACAGTTTGTTTATCCATTTTCTTGTTGATGGCCACCTGTGCAGTTTCAGGTTTTGGCTATTAACATTCTTTTTCAAGGTTTTGGTTCTTTTTTAAGCTTTTTATTTTTTTTTAATTTTAATTTTAGTTTTTTGTAGACACATATTCCCTTCTTTAAATACCCAGGAGTGGAATTTTGTTATAGACTGTGTGTGTGTTTACTTTTTAAATAAATTTTCGAAATGTTTCTTATAATGATTGTGCCATTTTACATAGAGTACTTCTAAACTCTTATTGTCTCACATAGAGTAGAAATTGTGGGACAGGGCAACATCCAGTCTGTTTACCTTTAGCTATTGGGACTCTAGAGGATAATTTCTATACTTTTTAGAGAAGCAAAGGAATTTCAGTGAGGAAAGAATTGTAATAAAGGATTTATAAATGTTATTTATTCGCTACCTTTTTGCAAATACGTATTCTATCTCTGAAAAGACACATAGACCCTGGCACTTTAAGAACAGTGGTCAGTCACAGTCTCCTTTGATCGCATCTATTTCCAGTGAGAAAAAATCAGGGGCTCTGGACCTATGAAGGGGATTTTTTTTGAGTCTCCCTTAACATGGACACAACACAGAACACAGGTACTAAATACCGTAATGGAACTATATTCCAGAAAAGGGAAAGCTGCACTTCTTTGTTTCAGTCTTTGTACATATGTATCCTGTTCATGCTGCATCTCTTTCTTTCCTATACTCTTTTCAAGTATGGAGTGTTACATCTTACATTTTCCACTTTGTGTTCCAGGCCAAAGAAGCCCTTGAAAATACTGAAGTTCCTGTTGGTTGCCTTATGGTCTACAAGAATGAAGTTGTAGGGAAGGGGAGAAATGAAGTTAACCAAACCAAAAATGTATGTGAGTTGAGCAGTATAATTGCAAACATAGAATAGTGATGGGTGGACTGGAGAGAACTGACCACAGTTGGTATGAAGATGAGACTGAATATAGTCCCGTAACTGCCAGTGGTGGGTAGCTTTTCTTAATGTCTCTCTTTTTCAGTATCATTTTCTTCCTGATTTTGAAAGTGATACATGTTGATTTTTTTTATTGTGGAAAATTTCAGAACAATTTAATGAACCCATAAAATCTTAGTGAATAATTTTCTGTTTCGTAGAGTTTTACTCTAACGCTTGAGTGAAACCCAAGAGGGGATTTTATTTCATCAGAATATCATCATGGAAGAAACAAGTCTGTCTCTACTTTAAGCCAATCTAATATATGAAATTTTCATTTTACAAAATAGGTCAATTTAACTCATATTGCACTCCTTTTTTAGTACCTTTAAATAATATTTTCATCTTAGTACATTAAAAAAGTATCCTCAAATTATAGCTTTGGAGGGAGGTATGAAGATTATATAAAGGAAGCTATTTTTGTATCAGATAATTCAACAAACTAGGGTTTTCCACACCAGCTGCCTCTGTAGCTACATGTAGTATGTACATTTTAATAGCTTATATGACTTTTATTACGGTTAGGTTGGGAAGTTCATGGTTCAAGGCAGTGCTTCTTAAACGTGGTATCACAACAATGTGTCATGGTAAATATACTTGGGAAGTATAAGTAAACTACCAATTTTTGTGATTACAAAAATTCCTAGGTGGATTCAAAGATCACTTATACCTATAATGCCATTCACACAGACTTTTGTCTTGTCGTGTGATTTTGGGAGCCAGACAATAAGCCGGTGTTGATACCAGTGCTATGAGAACTTTAAAGTTCATCTGTCAGTCACATCTGTTGAAAAGAAAACTGATATTTAGCAAAACACATGTAAAATAGGAATCCAGATTCGCAAATCTTTTATTTATTTTTGACCATAAAACAACAGGATTATATTTTAATACATAACTTCTGTACAACCAAAAAAATAAAACACCACAGTAAAATAAACAGGAATAAACATGGTATTTCATTTGTAGTGCTTGACAAAATGCTTACATCCTTAATCAGAAATGAGCTCTTAGAAATCAGTAACAAAGAGACTAATATTACAAGGGAAGTGAAAATAAAAGGAACAGATGAAAATGAAATAAGTAACCAATAAGGCTGTACAAAGATGATCTAGCTTAACTTTAACAGAAGAAAAAAGCAATTTCTTTGCAACATTACATTATCCGTGATTTAAAATACTGATATCTAATGTTTGAACAGTTTTAGGAAATGGGAAACATTCAAACACTGGGAAAGCTTACATTGATTATAGGAAATTTACTCAAAATGTAGATTTTGCATATACTTCGCTTCAGCAGTTCCAATCAATAGGACCTGTTCCGACAAAGTAGTTGGACAATTTGGATTTATATATAACCATGTTCACTGCATAGAAAATCTGTAGTTAATATGTTAATATGTCAACCCCCCAAAAAACTTTTTTATCAATTTGCTTATGAAAAATAGTAGATTGAAGTGTAGAATTAGAAAGAAAAAAGGCACTTAAATAAAAATATAGTATTTCACAAAATTCTTTTTCCTCTGAATTCTTGAAAAAGACAGCTTTTTAATGAATCAGTTTTAAATTTACCCTGTGATAAGTGAGAAGCATGAATATATGCGAGTCATACTTTTTATTTTTATTTATTTATTTACTATGGAAATGCTTTGATAGAGGTGAACATGGAGTGAGAACAGCAAGTGGCCACACGTACATGGCTATCACAGAACACATTGTGCGTAAATGAAGAATTCATACCGCCCCCACCCTTAACCCAGTAACAGAAGGCTCTAGGCCCCCTTTTCCTCGGTCCACTCCTCAAACTCTCCCTCCTCCTCAGCAGTGGCATCCTGGGACTGTTGGTACTCAGATACCAGGTCATTCATGTTGCTCTCGGCCTCAGAGAATTCCATCTCATTCCTGCCCTCGCCCGTGTACCAGTGCAGGAAGGCCTTGCACTTGAACATGGCTGTGAACTGCTCTGAGACGTGCCTGAGCAGCTCCTGGATGGCCATGTTGTTACTGACAAAGGTGGTGGACGTTTTTAGCCCTGGGGATGGGATGTCCCAGAAAGCTGTTTTCCCATTGTAGGGGATTCAGTCAGTAAAGTAGCTGCTGTTCTTGGTTTGGACATTAAGCATTTGCTCCTCTACCTCCCTCATGGACATGCGGCCCCTGAAAATGGCAGCCTCTGTTAGGTAGAGGCCATATTGGGGACCATAGGCAGCCATCATGCTCTTGGCATCAAACATCTGCTGGGGGAGTTCAGCCACTGTCAGGGCCTTCTTTGTTGTTTAAATGCTCATTTTGAAATACCTTTTTAAAATTTCAAATACAGAAAGTAGAAGCAGTTCTATTCTCATTTCTCTATGCAGGACTATTAAAATTTTGCCATATTCTTCCAGACAATTTTCTTTCATATAAATCATATAACAATATACAAATATATACAGTCTTTTAATTTTAACTCACATGTATAATAATTTCAAACAATGTTAAAATAATTACCATTATCATAACACTGAGCAGTATTATTTAACTGTCAGGATAGTCATTCCCATGTAGAATTAACATTTTTAAATTAGCTATTACCATTTCAGTTAGAAAAAACAGAAGCATGTACACATACCTCTGCAATTAGTTGATGTTTGTTGAAAAATGACATAATTTTAAATATCAATTTAAAATACTGTAAAACATACAAAAATTTTTTTTTGAAAAAATGTTTTGAAGAATTTTTAAAAATGTTTTAGTTACATTCATGTTGACTCACAAAGCAGTTATTAAGAGGATATTAAAACATAAGTAATAAACATAATACAGCAATTAATTAATGTATAGATACTTATTTAGGAGTAGAATTCTGTATTTTAAATCATGGTCATATTTTCCAGTTTGCATTTTGTGTATGATATCTTTAAGATGAGAACTTTGAATGTCCTAACAATATCCATCTAACCCCATCCAGTGACCGGGGTTTCTTCTATATGCTGAAATTAACCTGGGTTTATTTTGTTATTCTGTGTCATAAAGAAGATTACTCTATAACTATAGCATAGAAAGACTCTTGACCCCAAATGAGAAGACCTAAGTTCTGCATTTGGATCTGATACCACCACCACCACCCCGTCGCCACCACCACCTCCTCTCCCAGCTGTGTGTGATTAACACATGCCAGCTTGGCTTAGTTTCTTTTTCTTTAGTAGCAAAAGAGAGAGTTGACTGAGATGATTGAGTTCAGCAATTGTTTATTGAGAGCTGTAGGGAGATTTGATTCCATAATTTAAATCTGATTTTTTGAAAGCACCTAAGTTGGGGAAACCTTTTTTTTAAAACTCTCCATTTAGTTTTGGTGTGTAGCCAGGTTTGGGAACCTCTTCTCTAAAGTACCTTCCATCTCTGGTAATCAATTCTGTGACTCACCCATGTAGCCCCTTGGCCAGCTCCGCTCCCATCTGCCTGTAGCTTCCGTGGCATCTTGGGCCACTGTGCTAGCACTTTTCATACCCTGCCCTATCACACAGGTAAATGAGCCCCACCAGATTTTATGCTTGTTGAGGACAGAGACTTTTTATCCTACACAGAATTTATTTAGCCCAGTGACTTGTACATAGTTAGCACTCAGTGTAAATTATTGATAAATGCTATTCTCATGAATATTACAAATAATTACTCCATATAGAATCTATGATTCATTTTAAGCTATTTTAGTAAGGGAGAAAGAAAAGGAGACAAGAGCTAGCAGAGTACATGTATAGTATTATGTGGCACCATGCTTCATGTAATTCAGATTTATAAGGTGTATAAGTGTAGATACCAGTGTATACCATTTTACATATGGGAAATCTAGACTTACAGAAGTTGAGTAACTTGCCTAAGTCCACATAATTAGTAATGTCACTGTCAAGATTCAAATTTAAATGTAGTCAGTTCCTCATGCTTTGTGATCTCTCCTATCCTGTACTGCTTCCCATGAAGTGTCTGAAACCAATACCAAATCTCTTCTCTAGAGTCTTCCAGTATATAAAACTTCATTCCCCAAAAGTGTAAGAGATGACATTCCAGTAAACTTAATGTAGATTTGCTTGGAGTGAGATCAGTGACAGCCTTGAACATGTATTTGAAACTAGAGCACAAGCTTACGAAAATTTTGCTTCCCCTGAAATATTCAGAAACCGTACACTTTTTTTCTTTGCTTTTTAGACTTACCTTCTCCGTGGCAATTTAATTGAAAGAGTTTCCCCTAAGATACTTAGGTACTTAACTAAAAATGCAGCATGATTCCTTTGGCATCTCTGATTAGATATCTTTCGCAAGTGAGGTTATGGTACCTGAACTGGGGAACACATTGTCCCCTGCTAAGGGTGTCTTGAAACTGTATTCGTTAAAATATTGGCAGAAAGGATAGGTGCATATTTTGTACTTATTTTTTGTATATTTGTAAAATAGTAGTCACTTGAAGCAAACAGCATCAGTGCAAGCCCCTTTCTCTTTTCAGGCTACTCGACATGCAGAAATGGTGGCCATTGATCAGGTCCTCGATTGGTGTCGTCGAAGTGGCAAGAGTCCCTCTGAAGTATTTGAACACACTGTGTTATATGTCACTGTGGAGCCGTGCATTATGTGTGCAGCTGCTCTCCGCCTGATGAGTATCCTTTGACTTCATGAGTTAATGTCTTGTACCATTCATGTGAACAAGAGAGTGGCCTAAATATGAAAACACAGACTTAGGAAACACCTTGTAAAACGTAGTGTCTCTGGCCGGGTGCGGTGGCTCAAGCCTGTAATCCCAGCATTTTGGGAGGCCGAGACGGGTGGATCACGAGGTCAGGAGATCGAGACCATCCTGGCTAACACGGTGAAACCCCCGTCTCTACTAAAAATACAAACAATTAGCCGGGCAAGGTGGCGGCGCCTGTAGTCCCAGCTACTCGGGAGGCTGAGGCAGGAGAATGGTGGGAACCCGGGAGGCGGAGCTTGTAGTGAGCTGAGATCTGGCCACTGCACTCCAGCCTGGGCGACAGAGCAAGACTCCGTCTCAAAAAAAAAAAAAAAAAAGTAGTGTCTCTTACAAAAAAAGGACAGGTTTTTAAATAGTAAAATGATCTATTTCTTTTCATATCAATAAATGTAGAATGATTACACAAATAATTTAGAGAAATAAAGTATTAGAACTATCTTAAACAGTTATATAAAGATAAATCATAAATTAAGTTGAAGTGGATTATAAAACAGTTTGCAAAGGAAAAGTGCTAAAGAATATGCAGCTGAGTTTTGCCTTTGGATAATGGATTGTGAGTGATTTAATTTTTTTTCTCTGTTTATCTGTTGGTTTGTTTGCCATGAATACCTATTACAGTGTACCAAACATTATCAGTAAAAAGTAAATAAGAAGTAAAAAATCCTTTATGATATTCTAATTGTAAATGGAAAATGAGTAGTTACAGCTCTTTGGATTGTCTTGTATGGATTAAGCAACTTAAATAGTTCAGAGACACTGCAGGGACTTCTAAAGATCTTTTTAAAAAATTATTTGAAAATTGAAAAACTCAGTTTTTTAGTTGCTTATTTTTTATATACTTATTTTACTATGTATGGATGGATAATTTTAACACTTTAAAAATAATACAGAAGTTTCTGGGTATGATAAAATGTACAGTCTCTATAAAAGGGTTATTATGGGCAACTTAGAATTCTCTCCTCATCCTGCCTTACAAAATGGCTAAGTTTTAGTCTATTTTGTATTAGGGCACAGATTATATTTTATTTGGGGCAAGAAAAGGGAAGAATCTGTTATTTTTAAAAGGTAAAAATCCCTGGATTACATTTCTGCATCCTTTCTGGCTCTGACTCCCTGGTGATTCTGAAAAAGTGATTTAGGAAAGAGCAGAGAGAGCCCTGAACTGTGAACATTAAGCAACCACATACTCAGTTTTCATTCTGTTTGCAGTTGTTAAATATCAGTTTCTCAAACTTTAAACCCTTTTCTTCTGTAACTGGATTGTATGGATTATAAGACTAATCCTAAGCTTCATTGTTTTGAAGAGTAGCATGAACTTTCCTCTCCAGGATGGCTAGTATAAACCTACTCTGATTTTGTCACAATGCATACTTGAACTGTACATTCTATGCAGGACCTTAATTCTGTCTTATAAATCCCACTGGTTGTATATGGCTGTCAGAATGAACGATTTGGTGGTTGTGGCTCTGTTCTAAATATTGCCTCTGCTGACCTACCAAACACTGGGAGACCGTTTCAGGTAATACAAACTGCTTATGCTTTTTCTTTCTTGCTAATTGTTTTCATCTCTTTATGGGCTTGTGAATAACTAGTGTGTGGCCAGTATATGAAGAAACCATGATAGAATCAGACATCTTGGATCTCAGGACCTCTAGTGGAGTTCATTTATGCCTCAGTATAAGATGACAGGGAAGAGTTTCTAAATGAGTGCCTACCTGTCTTCATTCACAGACTCCTTCCTGAAGGAGAGTCCCCACCCTTCCCAGCTGACTCCGAACACTCTTCACCAACACCGTTAGGTATGCCTGAAGACACTCTCGCTGTTGGAGTTTTTATTCAATGAATGTTACCAGCTCTATGCCCTACCAAGTTTGGTGATGCTTGGCCTGTGTCAGTGATGCTAGAGACTATTTACAGCACACACAATATTTTTGCACAAATTTAATCATTTTGCTTGATTGCCACATCCTACTTTTAGTATCTAGCAATCACTGTATTTTCATGTTTTTTTTCCTCTGTCTTTGTAATGTTGAAATTTCCCCCAGACCTAGGAATCCATGTCTTTAGTCTCTTAGAAATTCCCTTTTCCCTTTAATCTTGCCACTTCTCCCAAAGTTTTTATGGGTCAGACTATAAGCAATAGCAATTTGTATTTCAGAGTTTGGCCTGTGACTATACCCCTGCTTTCATTAACTGGTTTGATTGTTTTTCTCTCCAAGATGTAAGGTTAATGTAAAAGTATTATGCTTTAAAAAGAAAAAACTTTAACAAATGCTGGATATGGGTGGACAGTTCACTTCAAAAACTTCAGGTATTCCTAGAATACTTTAAGGACCTATGAAGGAATAAATTTGGCTGAGTCTCATTGAGAACGAGTTTTTAAAATATTCTTGAGTTTTCTAGCTGAACATTAGCTTTCCTGTCACCTTCTGTACATTTGAGAATAGATGCTGTTTAACATTACATCAGAAAAGAAATTGTAATGCAATGATGGAGAGTGAAGGATACAATTGGCTTGATCATTAAAGATATTTAGAAAGTGATTTGATTTTTTCCAATCACTTCTATTAGTAGCTCAAATTTTGCTTACATAACTCTTTGCAAATGAATTGCTGACTCTGTATTTCCTTTATGAGAATGATCTGAATAATTTTTCAGTTTCTGGGCAGAACAAAGATGAGCCTTTTGATGTCAGACATGGGAGGAATATTTCTCTCCAATGTGTCAGTGACATAGGGCACAAACACAAGTCCTTTCTCACACATCTTTGTCGTCGATGCGGCAGAACCGAAACAAGTTCATTTGCAGTGTGTATACCTAGCCACATTGGCTCAGCTGCAAATCAATGACTGTGGCTTGCAGCCATATCTCCAGGCTTAATGCCAAATTATGGTTTTTTAAAAGGTGCTTTTAGATTCTAAGGAAAACAGTGGTGCCCCAGGCTCTGAATGCTGGGTATTCTTTTTTTTTTTTAATTTGTTTGGGCTTGGGAGGCAGCAGCTGATTGGGAGGTGGGATACTGTTTCTTAGTGCAGAATTACAGATTATTTCATATGATATTATAAGCAGCATTAAAGTTTGTAGAGGCCGATAGAACTATTCTTTTCAAAGAAGATGGTGATTAATTATAATACCTATTTGTTTTTTAAAATTTTTATTTTATGACTGGGTGCTGTGTCTCATGCCTGTAATCCCAGCACTTTGGGTGGCTGAAGGTGGGTGAGAGGTCAGGAGATCAAGACCACCCTGGCTAACATGGTGAAACCCTGTCTCCACTAAAAATAGAAAAAATTAGCCAGGTGTGGTGGCGGGCGCCTGTAGTCCCAGCTACTTGGGAGGCTGAGGCAGGAGAATGGCGTGAAACCAGTAGGTGGAGCTTGCAGTGAGCCGAGATTGTGCTCCAGCCTGAGTGACAGAGTGACATTCCGTCTCAAAAAAAAAAAAAATTTATTTTATTATTAATGTGTGCTTTTTATTAATGCCACAAATTTGTCGCTGTAATGGATACTTGAAAATATAAATAATAAATTATCTTGGTGTGTTAGAGTGGTGCAGTTTCCTTCAAGGCCTGTAACTCAGCAGTTCTCATTCCTGACTGCCCATTAGAATCTCCTGGAGGCTTCTGCGCCTGACTCTGCTCAGCCCTGACCCAGACCCTGCTCAGCCCTGCCGCAGACCATCTGAATCAGAAGGCAGGGGGCCAACAGTGCTGTGTTTCCAGAGAGCTCCAGGCGGTTCTCCTGAGCAGTCATGGTTGAGAACCACTGCTCTCATCCCATGTGAGAGGAGAGGGCTCTGAGTGTGTGAGTGGAGTGGAGGGCGACCCCTGGGAAGCTCCAGCACTTAACGCAGCAGGAAGCAGAGGGCATCTGTGACGGGACTGGCCAGCAGTGGTTAGGATGGTGAAACGCTGAGAAGCCAAGGGAGGCAAAGAGCGGTCAGATGGAGCATGGTGGCCAGTTGCCTCCAGGACTGCAGAGTTGAGGAAGCTGAAAGGGGACCAGTGTTTTGGTCAGTAGGGACCTGGGGATTTCTGAGAGGGCAGATATCAGGGGAAACCCTACCCCTGATATTCAACGTGGGTTCTTTTCTATTTCCCTAAGCGTCGGCTGGTCTGAGAAATAAAGGAAAAGAGTGCAAAAGAGAGAAATTTTAAAGCTGGGTGTCCGGAGAAGACATCACATCGGCAGGTTCCACGATGCTCCCTGAGCTGTAAAACCAGCAAGTTTTTATTAACGATTTTCAAAAGGGGAGGGAGTGTACGAATAGGGTGTAGGTCACACAGATCACATGTTTCACTAGGTAATAAAATATCACAGAGCAAATGGAGGCAGGGTGAGATCACAGGACCACAGGACAGGGAGAAATTAAAATTGCTAAGGAAGTTTTGGGCATGCATTGTCATTGATAACATCTTATCAGGAGACAGGGTTTGAGAGCAGACAACTGGTCTGAACAAAATTTACTAGTCGGGAATTTCCTCGTCCTAATAAGCCTGGGAGTGTTATTTTATCCCTTTGTCTTCAACCATAAAAGACAGCCGCCCCCAAAGCGGCCATTTTAGAGGCCTACCGCAGGGGTGCATTCTCTTTCTTAGGGATGTTCCTTGCTGAGAAAAAGAATTCAGTGATATTTCTCCTGTTTGCTTTCAAAAGAAGAGAAATATGACTCTGTTCCGTCCGGCTTACCGGCAGTCAGAGTTTAAGGTTATCTCTCTTGTTCCCTGAACATTGCTGCCATCCTGTTCTTTTTTCAGGGTGCCCAGATTTCATATTGTTCAAACACATATGCTCTACAAACAATTTGTGCAGTTAATGCAATCATCACAGGGTCCTGAGGTGACATACATCCTCCTCAGCTTACAAAGATGACGGGATTAAGAGATTAAAGTAAAGACAGGCATAGGAAATCACAAGGGTATTGATTGGGGAAGTCCTAAGTGTCCATGAAATCTTCACAGTTTATGTTCTTCTGCCATGGCTTCAGCCAGTCCCTCCGTTTGGGGTCCCTGACTTCCTGCAACAGGCAGATTCATTGAAGCGCTGGGAGCTCAAGCCAGTAAAGATGAGGCCACTGAGGAGTGGAGGCAGGAGCAGGGTGTCAGCCTTTGACAGGGCAGGGTGGACGGAAGGTTATTTGTTATGGCAAAGGTTTATGCAGGTGTGGGAGGCCCAGGCAAAGGCAGACTGAAGACACAGGAGAATGGGAGGTTCGTTCTGAACAGCATCTTGCAGTAGGTGGTCGTCCTGTCCCCTGTGCCTGTGCTTTCTGGCACCTTCCTTCCAGATGCTCATCGTGTCATTTCATGCACTTCAGAAGGGTGCATGGTTTTAAATCCAAACTCTTCTGACAAACTTTCCAAACCATACATATTTTTTATCCCATTTTTTGTCTTTCTTTCCTTATGCTTCCTTAATAATCGCCTCCTCCTCTATCAGCTGATTTCCTCACACACTACCCAGGCTTCTTCTTGCCCTTTCCCTGAAATGTTCTGCTTAACCTCTTTAAATATTCTCTATCTCTAAGGTAAGTTCAAGTTTCGTGCCTTCAGGTAATATTTCATATGGTAACACTCCTTACTGATAACACAATTTCTTATTTGTTCTTCACATGCTATGATTTCTTTTTCCCAGTTAGATGCTAAAGATAGAACAAGCTGAATTTTATTTTTTAAAAGCCTCTATAGCAAGGGTTGATAAACTTTTTCTGCAAAGGATTAGCTAGTAAATATTTCACCCTTTGTGAGCCACTTCTGTCTCTGTCACTTAGTCTTTTTTTTTTCTTTAATAAAACTTTTAAGATATATGAACCATTCTTAGCTCACAATTCTCAGCTATGTAACAGATTTGGTCCACCAAGTATAATTTGCCAACCCTAGCTCTATAGCATCAAATGCTTAATGGGCCACTAGTAAATAGGAGCAGATAAAAATAATACTTATGATGTGCCAGGTATTTAACAGGTATCATCTCACTTAATCCTCACAAAATCCCACTGAAGTAAGTGCTATTATTGCCAACATTTGATAAATAAGGCATGGAAAGTTTAAGTGCCTGACCCGAGATCACAAAGCTGGTAACTTCTACAATAGTTGATGGATGAGTAACAGTTGATTGGGAGTGATGCCTCACTGAGGCCATATATCAAACATCTTTTGGAAGTGTACCTCCTTACCTATGTTACTAATATCCCCAAAGTTTCTTATATGAAATTTGTTTACATAATCACGTATATATTGTTTTTATGGGATACAACACACATTTTCATAAGCCTATGTTCATTTTCATCTTTCTCATTCCATCAGTGTATCCCTGGATATCGGGCTGAGGAAGCAGTGGAAATGTTAAAGACCTTCTACAAACAAGAAAATCCAAATGGTCAGTTTTCTATTGTAAATAATGTACTTCCCTGAAATCTATACAAAGAGAGTCTACTATGAGCTTACCTCTTCACTTTCTTTTTCTTTTCTATTCTTTTCACAGCCCCAAAATCAAAAGTTCGGAAAAAGGAATGTCAGAAATCTTGAGCATGTTCTGATGAAAGAACCAAGTGACCCAAAGTGACCTGGACAAGATTCCTAGACTGAAAGCTGTTGACATCGTTGAATCATATGTTTATATATTGTTTTTAATCTGTGGGAAAATGGTGTCTCTCATCATTTGCTCTGTTAAGGGAACAAATTAGCACTTTTTAGAAGTCTGACAATTGTAAACAATTGTTAGCTTTTCCACAGGCTGATTCCCATTTTAAGATGGGGGAAAATTAAGGTTTGAGGTTTTAGAAATTAGCAAGTAGTGCATACCCTTCCAGCCACAAGTGCCCAGTCCGGGCAAATGCTGACTTTTTAGAGAATGTGTGGCCAGACCCAGGGGCCTGGAGTGTGTCTGAACTGCATGCAGTGTGCCACCCTGAGAACACCTTCTCCAGGACTGCCATTTCAGAGTCAGATTCTTCATTTTTTGCAGCTACGATGTTCTGCCAGATCAATGCGGGGCTGTGACTTCTCTCTAAATTGTATGTAAGTTGTGTATGTAGAGACCATAATTATATGGTTCTTAAAAAGACTTTGCTTTTGTAAAGCATTTAGAGAACATGCATAGTTTTAAAACAAGTGCTTGGGTTGTCACTTAAATTATAGCGTATTGCTATAATAAAACCTAATTTATGTCTTATTTGAAGATGAATAGTCTTCAAAGATAAAGACATAAATGGGACAATTGTTATTGAGCAAAAAACCAAATTATCCTGCCCTCGTGGAGCTTATATTCTAGCGAGGGGAGATAAATATGATAGATAACACAGTTTATTGGAGGACAATAAGAGTTACGGCAAAAAGCAAAAGGAACACAGGGTAAAGGGGATGGGTGCCAGTTGGTGGTGAGAATGCTGACTGAAAAATAGAATGGTTAATTTAATCTGAAACAAATGGTTATTTCTTTAAAAATCCATATAATAAATTTAAAATCTAAAATGTAAAACTCTGAACACAACACTAGAAAGGGTATCCACAGCACGAAGTCCCCAGTTCACCTCCCTGACTACAGGGCAGGTTTGCACAGCCCCACTGGGCGCATTGTGTGCTTCTGCCCAGAAGGGGGCCTCACCGTTCCACCAGAAGCTCAGCTCCAGGCCCTGGAGGGGCTGCTGCTCCTCAGTTGCATTTTTGCAGTAGATTCATTTCCTTGATGCAAAGCATCTGTATTTGTTGGTTCTGTCATTTGAGCGATGTCTCTGACTTGTTTGTTTTGAATTACATTACAGGCTGGAATGTAATTGTGGTGAAAGTATTTTTATATTGCTGAGAGTAGCAGCTAATCACAGTTACATGCTTCAGAGGATTTATAATTGCTTGGTTTTGTGTGTGTGTATGTGTGTGTGTGTGTGTGTGTGTGTGTGTGTGTTTAACTGCATTTGAAAAGTTTTATGGAGAATATGCATGATTTTAAATCTGTGATAATGTTACACGCACCTTCAATTTCACCCACTTTAAAAATTACCTTCTCATTAAATTTTAGTGCTTTGACTAGTTTGTTCCTTTTTGCAGTTGGTCGTAATTCATTTCTGGCTTCTTATGCTTTTCTGCAAGCAGATTTCATTGCACTTATTGTGTTCATATCATTTTCTTGGGGATTATTTGTAGGACAACCAACCTGGAGTTTTGCCTCTGTGGAGTACCACCCGGTAAGTCTGGCTTAGCATCTTATGTCCAGTAGGTACTTGGTAAACATTTGCTAAATGAAATTACTCCTTGAAATTTGGGGAAAAGTGAATAAGACTGTCTAGGACAAAAAATCAAAGCCAAAAATAGTATATGAGTATTCTAGCCCAGGGACAGTCGCTACTGAAAGAATCAAGGAAATAATAAAATGATAGACAGGGAAGGATAGAAAAGACTTAACAATATACATATGTTCTGTCTTTGCTGTTTTGGAGAATGGTGGATAAGTAGTGTTTCCTGATTGTGAAGCATTGCTAAACAATTTAATTGTGGTTTACCATCTTTTGGTTCCCTCTTCAGTGATTGACCTACCGAAAAGTCTGTCCTAAATTTTTGGACTGGGGCACAGTTCCCTCCATCGCTTTGGGGGAAAATCATTAATATGGCATACTGCAGATCGGAAGGCAGGACCATTGAGGGTGTCATAGACATTAGCTCTGTGGAATTCTGCTAGCAATTTCCAAGTGATGATGAGGACTTGTGGGTATATGTTGGGATCATTCAGCTTCCTGAGTACTACATTCCCCAGCTACTTAGACATGGGTTAAAATATTAAGATGTCCTAGTTCAAAAGCTTGAATTCAATTGATTGATACTGATAGTGCCTGTCCAAGTGACCAGCTGAAAGACTTGTTTTGTGTATGAAATAGTTCTGAAAGTGGTGAGATACAAAAAGGTTTTAGAATCACTACCCTATTGAGAGAAATTAGGGGGAAATGATTACATTTAGAAGCTGCTAGAGTTATCCAGTGTTTGCTGGTCTTTGCAACAAACTGTGGAGAATGGGTGATATGTAATGCTTTGGCAGGCTTCAATCACTGATAAAAGATCATGTTAAAATATCTTTATGCTTTCTTGTTACTTGGCACAGTCATCTCTTCCTGTATTGTATTTGGAATATCATGGAGAGAAAATAGATGGCCAAGAGCTTCAGTGTAGGCCAGAACTCTTAATTTTTCTTTAAACTTTTTACTGGGAAAGTACACACACACACACACACACACACACACACACACCATGGCCCTTTACCCTGAAATGCTTCAGTATAGTTGACTTAAGTAAATTTAACATTGATAGACTTGAATCCATCATTTGTATTCCAGTTTTGTCAGCTGACCCAGTAATGTCCTTTAAAGAAGTTCTCCCACTGCCCTGTAATCCCAGGTCCAGTCTAGGGTCCAGCATTACATTTACTTGTCTTGAATCCAGCTTTTTTTTTTTTTTTTTTTTTTTTTTTGGTGGAAGGGGTTGGTGGATAGGTCTCACTCTGTCGTCCAGTGGCATGATCACAGCGCACTGCAGCCTCAACCTGGCTCAAGCAATCCTTCCCCCTCAGTCTCCTGAGTAGCTGGAACCACAGTCTCATGTCACCATACCTACTTTTTTTTTTTTTTTTTTTTTTTGTAGGGACAAGGTCTCACTATGTTGCCCAGGCTAAGTCTCGAACTCCTAGGCTGAAGCAATCCCTGCTTCCTTGGCCTCCCAAAGCACTGGGATTATAGGTGTGAGCCACTGCACCTGCCTGCCTTTAGCTTCTTTTAGTCTAGAACATTTTCACTGGCTTTCTTTGTCTTTTATGACATTGACATTTTAAAATAATACCATCATTTTGCCTCCTCTCCCTTTTCTTCTTCTTTTTTAAATAATAGAATGGTCCTTGTTTTAAATTTACTTGATGTTTTCTCATGATTAGATTCAGGTTCTGGGTGATGTTAAGTTCCTCACAGGATATCACATCTGGAGGCACACACAGGCCATCACACCAAGGTGATGTCAGTTTTGGTCATCTGGTCAAGGTGTTGTCCTATTTCTTCACTACATAATTTTTTTCTCTGTTGCAATGAATAAGCAGTCTGTAGGAAGAGGAGCTGTTACATTTTAAACAGAAAATGTATTTGACACTGATGGAAAGGAGAGGAGGAAAATTAATGACATAAATTTCAAAGCAGCTATTAAATTATTTGATTGCATTCCTCCTCTTTTACTATGTCTGCCAAAATTGATAAAAAAAATTTTCTAATAAGAATGTTTTAAATAGTGATATCTTAATAAGCATCAGAATTAAGCCTGATAAATAAATTCCTTCCTTCCTAATTTCCTCCTCAGCAAAAGTAATAGTTGTATAAATTTTATTATGCCTGATAAGATAGGGTTTTGGAAAAACAGACCTAAGGTGTTTCTGATACTGCAGATGACCTATGGTGATCCAATGGGATAAAGACTCTAGGTAGGTTGTCATTTGGTCATAAAATATGAGTTATCTTGGGTTTCCATAGAGACATCTAGACTTAAAATGTTGTAAGCACTGCTTCTTTCAAAACGTCAGTAAAAACAGCAGAAGCCAAAGGTCTTGAAAAAATTACTTAAATCTTTTTTTAAAAGTAGTATAGCGCCTTGTTAAAAATCTGTGGTGAAGCCAAAGCTTGTCTTTCTCAGTGGTCCTATATGAACTGGCCTTGAATAGCCCCAGGGAAAAGAGACACCAGGAACTGGTTTCTCTGCCTTTTGGCAAAGGAATAAGACTACATCGACTTCATCTATGACGACAACAGCCAACTATTTCCTTTGTAAATTGCTAATTTTGTGTAGTGAAGAAAGGAGTGATGGGCAATGTGATTTTTATGGGTAAGACTGGTATAAGTTCTGCTGAAAGTTTGACATCTTTAGAATCTTACATTTTCTTCAAGTTGAACTAATAAAAACAGGCTTGTGACGATTATTTCTAACCTGATTTCTAAGTGGATATTGGGTTGAACACCACGTGTCCATGACTATTAAGGAAGCTTCATGGTGTAGTTTGACAAAGGCTCCCTCCTTGACCTAACTTCAGTCAGGCCCTGAGTCTTCTTTTCAACCAGGACTCGACCTTGGTCCCCATTCGTGATGGGCCTATATAGCCCAGCTTTAGCAAGAATCCTGCTAAGTCAGTTTAGAGAGAATCCCCCATCCTCAATATCTGTGAAATTTTTCATCCCCTACTTTTGATGTGTAAGTTCTCGCCCCCCCCTTCAACAAGAAGCCTGTTAAGTTCATTTTGCAAGAACTCGTCTACTCTTGATATCTCCTCTTAGTAATTTTCTAATCACTGACCCCCTCACTCTGCCCATTAGTTTTAAACTCCCACATGTTCAGGTTGTATTCAGAGTTGAGCCTGATCTCTTCCTCTGTTGTGATAGTTTTAAAACCTATCACTGTAGTCCTGAATAAAGTCTTCCTAACCTTAGCAAGTGTCAAAATAAATTTTTCTTTAACATGTTGAAGCATGAACTTGAGAATCTAGAGCAGGAGGCCACAAAGTATGGCCCGTGGGCCACATCCAGCCCACTGCCTGTTTTGGTACCACTCATGACTTAAAAATGGGTCTTACAATTCTGAGTGATTGAAAAAAAATCAAAAGAAGGATAATATTTAGTGACCCATGAACCTTATATGGCAATCAAATTTCAATGTCCATAAATAAAGTTACATTGGATGACAGCCATGCCCATTTGTTTCTGTGTTGTCTGTGGCTGCTCTTGTGCTGCAGTGGCAGAGTCGAGCAGTGGTGACAAACCATGTGACTCACAAAGCCTAAAGTATTTAGCATCTGGCCCTTCGAGAAAATGTTAGCTGCTCCTGGTCTAGAGTAGGTAAAAGGCTGAGATTGGAAGCTGCTTGTTCAAATTCTATGACTTTGGAACCGAATAATATGGCTCATTGTGAATTGTTTCAGTACCACGGTTTTGTTTTTTCCTTTTGAAAAGCTGGTTCAGAAATGTGAAGGAAAAATCCAAGACAACAAAACATGTTTTCTGGCTTAGAATGTTTTATTTCCTTATATACGTTTTAAGAGAGTGGCAAGGATAAAAGAAAATGTATCATTTTATTTGGGTTTAGAATAAATAATATATTTTATTTATGATCATCATGTTTAAAATATTATTTTCTGTTACTGTCTCTGTTTTACATCAAGTAAGCTGAGGCACAGGGAGATTATGTAACTTGCCCAAGGTCACAGAGTGCTAAGTGACCACATCACTCAGAAGGAGCTAGTTAGACCAATGTAACAGCCTTCAAGTTTTAGTGGCTTAGAACAAAAGCTTATTTTTCTCATGCCTTGCTTCTTGCCCATCTCAGGTCAGGCCAGGAGCCTAGTCTAAAGGAAACTCTACCATCGGGGACATCAGCTGCTGTGGCCAGAGAAGAGAACATGGTGAATAATGCTTCATACCTTAGGGCAGAGCTTCTCAAATTTAAACGTGCATAGGCATCTCCTGGGGAGCTTATTAAATCCACATTCTGATTCAGGAGGTCCTGGTGGGCCTGAGATGCTACTTTTCTATCAACCTTCTAGGTGATGCCTAGACCATGCTGGACCATGGGCCACACTTAGAGTAAGATGGACTTCCTGGCTTTTGCCCAGAAGTGACACATCACTTTTGCTCTCAAAATAATTAATCAAAGCAAGTCACATGGCCATGCCCAACTTCAAGGCAGCACATAATGTAATCCATCATCTACATCAGGAAGAAGAGAATTGGAATTTTTGTGAACAGCTCCAGTGAAGAGCAAACAATGTGAAGCTAGGATCTGAATTCAGGCAGGCTGGCCCCAGAGTCTGTGCTCTTAACTATAACTATATACAGTCATGGGTGTTGGTCCAGTCTCTATAAAGAGAATGCTTGCCAGGCAGACAGCCAGTCGGGGAGTTAGAGTTGACTTGTGTGACTTGACACTGGGTGACTTAGACAGCTTTAGAGTTCAGTGCAGCAATTCTCAGCATGGTGCTACAACTCTGAAGTGTTTCAATTCATTTTTGTATCTTAATAAAGTGCCAACATTTATGAATTATTTTTAAATTAAAAACATAGCTGGGAGCAGTGGCTCACCCCTGTAATCCCAGCACTTTGGTAGACCAAGGCAGGTGGATTGCTTGAGCTTCTGAGTTCGAAACCAGCTGAAGCAACGTGGTGAGACCTTGTCTTTATAAAAAATAGAAAAAATTAGCCAGGCCTGGTAGCATGCTCCTGTAGTCCCAGCTACTTGGGAGGCTGAGGTGGGAGGATTGCTTGACCCCAGGAGACAGAGATTGCAATGAGTACCTCTGCACTCCTGCCTGGGTAACATAGCAAGCCATGTCTCAAAAAAAAAAAAAAAATTAATTAATTATTTTTAAAAACATACCTTCTAGTAGAATCAAGCCTCTATACTCATCTAACATTCTGCTATGCTTTCTTGTTTTGGAGAAGGGGAAGGGTTAAAGGCTGGAGCTGCTGGTCTGGAAGAGTCCTAGGCTTGTAGTCAGCACAACAAACTCAATTCCCAGATGGTGTTGGCTGAGAATATGCAGATATGAGCCTACTGTCTCTACCCATAACTGGGAACTTCTAATATGGTCATAAACTACTGAGTATTGTGTGTGGGAGTGGTGGGTCTCAGGCCCACCTTAAAGTCTTAAATAGAGAAAAATGGACTGGGTTACCGTCAGCAGGGTGCTGAGTGACTATTACATCTCCCTTGATTGACCTTTTGATGCCTACAGAAAGCCCACATCCAGTGCTTACAGCCACCCACTTTGCTGTCAGTTCCCAGGCTGAAATGAGGAGGGACTGTTCAGAAACATCGCACTGAGCAAGGTCTCTGTCTACCTCATGGAAAACCTGATCTGGAAATGACACTTGGAATAAAATAAGATTACTCTTCCATTAAAAGGAAATCCACCCAAAAGAGAGAAATAGTGGTATATTTCAGTTTTACATAATTTCTTGAGATAAGACAACCCATTGCATTGCTTGATTCAGTTAGCAATTTAGCTCAGTGTGAGGGAGAACCTGGGCCTTGACTTTTTTTCTTTCAGAAAATCAAGTTTGCCATATTGAAAAATGCTGTCAGCTCTGCCCACCAGTTCTGTCATTAGTCATGGGAAGAGCTGATCAGGTTTTTATTGTTTCTCCAGAGGCATTTTTGTCATATAATGCATATATTTCAATTAAAATATGCAAAGTTAATAATTAAGGGAAATAAGTTGCCATTGCTGTTAATTACTTAAACTAAAACTTACAGTGTGATTTTTAAAAATTAATGGAACAGATAGAATTCTACTGTTTGCTAGTTTTAATCCTAATCCCAGAAGGTATTGCCAGTTATCTCTCTTGACTGTTCGTGCCCTTTGGAAATGACTGATTACTAACTCCACCAGTAATCCTGACTTCATATGTAAATGCTGTCAGCTCTTAATCTAGCTTGGGCTGGCATTGGTAGAAAGTCATTTCTTTCAATGATATTTCTATATTGAAGGCCTGAATAAATTAAGGATGTCTGCTTTTTATGTCAGCAACATCACCATCATGATTCAAATGCTAAAGAATTTCAGAAAAGATTAAATTTCCTCTTGACCTGAGAGGAATCCCATCCTCTTAGTGATGAGTTCCACAGGTAAGCCTGATATACTGCCTGGGGTCCTCTGATCCTAAGCACATTTATCAGCTTCATAGACCTCAAGGATCATGTTACTTTCCCCCTCACCGTTCCACCATCTCTATGAAATCTTTCCCAATTACTCCAGCCCACAATGATCGTTTTCTTCAAACTCCTACTTAGTGTCACATAGTTTAATACTCAGTTGGTCTCTAATTACAGTACTTAGATTGTAAGCGCCTCAAAAGCAAGGATTTAGCCCAATGATAGGCCCAGAGGCAGTTTCTGTAAATGCTGCGTGATGGATTTGTAGTTCTGGACAGTTTCCAGTAAGCAGGACAAATGGGTGAATTGGCACCACCAAGAGGACGCGGTCGCGGATTACTGAGTGGGCCCTCTGTTTATCGGGGGCTTTGCAAAGGTCATAGCTGCCAGACAGTTGGCCAGCCACAGTGGCTCAGCTTAGGCCCCCAGATGTTTTCCTCCAGCCCATTTCTGCCCATTGGAAACCAACATTTTGGACTAGGGCTTGCAATTATTCAAAATCGGTATTGAGAACTCAAAGAGAACAAGCAGTAGAGAGGAAGGAAGGTAAGGTAATTTTTTTTTTTCTTTTCTTTTTTCTTTTTTTGACATTGTCTCACTCCGTTGCCCAGGCTGGAGTGCGGTGGCGCGATCACGGCTCACTGCAAGCTCCGCCTCCCGGGTTTACGCCATTCTCCTTCTTCAGCCTCCCGAGTAGCTGAGACTACAGGCGCCCACCACCACACCCGGCTAATTTTTTGTATTTTTAGTGGAGACGGGGTTTCACTGTGTTAGCCAGGATGGTCTCGATCTCCTGACCTCGTGATCCACCCGCCTCAGCCTCCTAAAGTCCTGGGATTACAGGCATGAGCCACCGCGGCTGGCCAGGAAGGTAAAATTTTTGTATCTGCTTTGCTAGGAGCTAACTTAACTGTGGAGTCATAAAAAATGAAAGGGAGGACATGTTACATATTTATCAGCAAGTGCTGTGCTGTGTAGAAATTTATATAACTCTCTTGCTAGGTTAGTCCAGAAGCTGGATTAATATTTTAATCATATTCTCTTGAGAGGAAAAGGCAGCTGGTGAAATTGTTGGAGGTGACATGCCAATCTACATAGAAACCAAGTGCGGTTTGGAGACCACCATGGAAATAATAACTTCAGTCATTAAGTGGAGAATGAAAGGGAGAAAGAAACCAGATAAGTTTTCCAGGATCAAGAAGTTATTTTTATTATAAACTAACTTTAGGGAGACCATAAGCTTTATTATTATTTCAACATTTAAATTCAAATACTGATGGCTCTGTCTCTTCACTGGTGATTGCTCTTGGCAATAGCAGAGTTAGCAATGAGTGCAATAGAACATCCTTCATCTTTATTTTTAAGTTGCCATTTTAATTGTGGATATAAACTTGTTATGTAGACAAAGTATAGCAAGGAGTACACAACACGATTCCTACAGGCTTTCTCCTGTGAACTTGACTACCCACGGCCTGAATTTTAACAGTTGGCATAAGTTCACTGGCATCCTGAAATCTAAAGGAAAAGGCCCTCCTCTTTTTTTGTTTCCTTGCAGACATAGATAACACAAAATCTTTACAATGGTCTGTAACTGGCACTAGCAACAAGCGTCTGGAGTATAACATGGGTTAGGCTCTGGGAAAGTTATCTTTTGCTTGGGAACACCCATCCAATGGAAATTGATGTTTATATTATTAACTGGAAATTTGTTTGTGCTTCTGAATTTTGTGGGATTAAGACTAGTGCTATGATATTCTCATGTGTTCTGTTGACCCTTAGGTATTTTAGAAAAGAGGAAACTGAGAGTCTTAGGGTTGAAATAATCAAACTTTGGAGGTGCTAAGGTGCTATTCCAATTATATTGGCAGATGGTCCAGGGTGCAGCTGCTGAAGAAGGATCCCAGACTCTACCCAGATCCCCAAATACCATCTCTTCTGCCTGTAACTGAGCCAGTAAAAGGAAAAAGGTAGAGCAGAACTTTGGACTGAGATTTCTCTGTGGGAGCAACAGATTGAATTGATAATGGGAAAATGTTTCTATTGTTAACTTTTATAAGGTGGCAGTAAACTTCAAGAATTTTATAGCGCTGGCATATTATTTGGGTCATATTTTCATCTGGTGCTCTTTGTTCACCCTGCTTGGTCGTGTAGCGTAGCTGAGCGGGATTCAAGATGAGCAAGATAATTGGGGCTCATCGTGGCATTGTGGCTGATGTAATCAATGTCCTGATCTGTTTCAGCAGCTTCTGGGGGCCACAACAAAGGCACATTGATAAAGGCCCTCTTTAACATCAGGAGGATATGGAGGAAGAGAGGTAAGGACTGAGGAAGTGGTTCCATGAAGGAAGGACGGGATATTTTTGAATTCTCTCCTGATCTTCTTACCCGAGGAGGACAGCAGCACTGAGGGTAGACTACGGCTCCAGTGGTTAATTTCACCGGATCAAGAAGAGACATAGGAAAGGAAAAACGTTGGTGTGTAAGGGAGGGACAGTCACTTCTTTGTTCATGCTATTAGTTGATTAGGTAAACATCATTTGATTTGTCTTTGTGCTAGTGGGCAGAACTACAGTGTAAAGTTGAAAGTCATTTTGGACTCCCTTTTCTCATAAGAGGCAGGGTGAGATGGCTTGGAAGTAGGCTGAGAAACGTTATTCTTGATAGTTGTCCAAACTCTCTGCCTCGTAGGAGGCATGGATATGGTTTTCCCTCACATTTGGGTATGAAATCTGAGATTCCATTTCTGATCTCTACTTAGGATGGCCATAGGTAGTTCAGTACTAGTGACCTGTTTTGAATCAAAGCCTATTAGGCTCACCTAGCTTAGATAGGAGCATGGTCCACAAAATCTAGGCTAGCTAGAAATGGAGCTGACAGAAGGCAGACTCGCCTGTTAGAATAACTAGTAATAGCTAAGGCTTATTGACTATTGTGTGCCAGGCATGACTCTAAGGACTTTGAAGCTATAGTTTTATATAATCCTTGCAGTAACCTTGTGAGGTTACTGTTCTTATCTCCATTTAAGGAGTGAGGAAAGAGAGCTTTATGGAGTTTAACTTGCTGATATCACAAAACTGCTGAGTAGCAGAACCAGAATTTTAACTCCAGAGCTCATATTTCCTAACCATCATACTAAACTATTTCAACAAGTTTATCCAAATAGGAAAAGAACAGAAAGGACGGTGATGAGTGTCATTTTCTGTCCAGTCCTCCAGGGGAACAAAACCTCATAAGCAGGATTTTTGTTTTTAAGGCAGAGTCTCACTCTGTCGCCCCGGCTGGAATGCAGTGGTGCAATCTCAGCTCACTTCAACCTCTGCCTCCTGGGTTGAAGCAATTCTCCTGCCTCAGCCTCCTGAGTAGCTGGGATTACAGACATTCACCACCATGCCCAACTAATTTTTTTGTATTTTTAGTAGAGGCAGGGTTTTGCCATGTTGGCCAAGAAGGTCTCAAACTCCTGGCCTCAAGTGATCTGCCCGCCTTGGCCTCCCAAAGTGATGGGATTACAGGCGTGAGGCGCCGTGCCTGGCCATAACTTGAGTTTATTCAGGAGGCTAGCCTTTGGCTTCTCTCAGCAGGCTGTAATTTTGAATGTCTTTCTCTACTCTGTGTTGGGGGTGTGGGGGTGGATTTTTTTTTTTTTTTTTTTTTTTTTTTTTTTAATTTTAGCAAAGTAAATCTTCTAGAGGGAAAAGAACTCTTTTACTTATGAGAACAGGTCCCAGGATACTTAAACTTATAGCTTAAAAAAACACAATTGGGTCAACATCTTGGTCCTTTACAAAAACTGGAAGTAAAATTTCATGATTTTGTAAAAATTTTCAATGAGACAGGTCTTGTTCAGAATCCACAGATTAATTTCTAATACTTTTGCATATTCTATAATTGTTTCTCCAAAAGAACAGAACATATTATCATTGTTTTTGCTGTTATGGTTAGCATTAGATACTGTTCTAAGTGATTTACATGTATTTTCCCACTTAAATTGAAATGCATATGAGAGATACTACCATCACGTATTACTTATCTGTAATGCTAATACATTTAATAGCATTGCTGTGTAACAAAAAATACATAAAACCTCAGTGGCATACAAGATAACTGCTTATTGCTTACACAGCTGTCATGATTGGCTAAAGAGATCTTGGCCTGTCTTGATGGTGCTGGCTCATGACAAGTAGAGTTCGGCTCACTGAAGACTGATCTAGCCTGGTCTTAGTTGGGATGAATGGGGCAATTCAGCTCCCCCATATGTCTGTCATCCTCCAGTAGGCTGGGCTGATTATGTTCTGTTGGTGATTGCAGAGCTACACGCTCTGATCACAAGCTCCAGAGGAACCTAATTGCATAAATCCATTTCAACCTCTGCTGGCAACCTGTCTGTCTGGCTAAGACTAAAGATGTGGCTTTCCTCCCTTAATGGACTCTATCCATCCCTTGGGAGAGCACTGGAAAATGGTGTGGCAGAAAGTCTGGATATAGAGAATGGTGAACAGTTGGGCCCACTGCTGCAATCTATGACATATCCTCATTTTACGTATAGAGAAACTAAGGCCTAGATAATAAGTGGCTTCCCTAGGGTCACATAGATATTAAGTGACAGAGCTAGAATTTCAACCTGGGTTTGTCTTTCCTCGAAGCTGAAGCTCTTAAAGATGTACTATAAAGGCAAGATTTAGAAACTAGCTCTGTCCCAAACTCCTTTCCAGATAGGAACAAACTTTTTTTTTTTTTTTTTTTTTTTTTTTGAGACAGAGTCTCGGTCTGTCGCCCAGGCTGGACTGCAGTGGCGCCATCTCGGCTCACTGCAAGCTTCACCTCCTGGGTTCACGCCATTCTCCTGCCTCAGCCTCCTGAGTAGCTGGGACTACAGGCGCCCACCACCATGCCTGGCTAATTTTTTATATTTTTAGTAGAGACGGGATTTCACTGTGTTAGCCAGGATGGTCTCGATCTCCTGACCTCGTGATCCGCCCGCCTCAGCCTCCCAAAGTGCTGGGATTACAGGCATGAGCCAATGAACAAACTTTTTACTCCCTTTTAATGCATTTTCACCAGTGAAGACAAAATGCAGCTCTTGATATTAGCTAATGTGAATGCTGTGAAGAGTAATTAATGTTAGCAAATTCTCTGAAAAAGTGTTGATATTATGATCAAAGAAATATATACTTTTAAATCACTGACTTCCTTTTACACTTTGTATTCTTTTAGAGCTCTCTCATTTGCCATAGTTTAGAAATGTAATGACTGTAAAATCTCTTTGTAAAAAAAGTTTTAAAGACTTTTTTAGAGATGGGGGGTCTCATTGTGTTGCCCAACTACACCTTTAACAGATGTGTCCCAGCCTAATTTTGCTTTGTAACTTACTTGCTACTGTTGTTATTCCTTTTTCCTATTAAGTCAATTTCATGGCACATGTTTTGAAGAAAGTTGAGTTTATATACTTCTGTTGACCCTGGAAGAAAAATAGCATAAGGGCACATTCAGACACACTGCTTGCCAAAACTGCATTCCTAAAGGATAATTTCTTTGGGGTGCCCTTTTGGCTCGTGACTGTCTGGTCCTGTCCTGGACCATTGACAATATAACAGAGACAGCTTTCTGCTTCTCAAGAAAGGATTTATTTTTTACATCATCAGAAAGCATCAAGTGAATCAAGAAAGAAATTTTTTTACAGAGGTCTGAGGACCACTGAAGATCCATGAGGATCTTTGTGAATGCTCTGCAGATGAAAAAGGTATTGGGGATCGCTTTGAAATATGGAGTTAGGGAGGGAGACTATGAAGAAAAAAGAAAAAAAACTTGTAGAGAAGGAATACCTTGAAGATGAAGACATTGCATCTAGAATGAAGGGTAAGAAAAAAGCTGATATGTTTCAATCTGTACAAGTGATTGGAGCAGACTGAGAAATTCAATTCAGATTCTTTGTGAACATAAAATTTTGGGAACCTGAGTATATGCTGTATCTTCTCATCCTAGTTTCCCACATTAGGTGGCTCTGACCTGCTCTCCCACAAGACTCTAAATTCAGCAAGGGTAGGGGCTATACATGTCTTGACTGGGGTTATTGTTAAGGGTAGCCCAATGTGTTATGTTTGGCATGCACTAAATAAATATTTGTTAGCCAAATGTACCAGTAACCAACTAATACTTCTGGTGTTTTCCTCTGGTAGGAACTCAGAAACTGCCTTTACCTTGTACAACAAGAGAAAAACCCATGAGTTGGGTGTAAAGCAGAAATTAAATAAAATATAATTCCAGTATTTAATTGTGTCCCAAAGGAAATGTATCTTATTATAGTGGAGAGGGAAGGAAGGAACATCACTGTGAATCAAAGGACCTGTCTTCTTTTAGCTCTGGTTTTGATCTTAGTCGTGTGACCTAACAGCAGTTTTCCCCTGTATGCAATAGGAATAATAAATGATGTGTCATATATGAAAATGCTTCAGGAAAAAAAAAAAAGTGCCAAATTAATCCTGGGTACTACCATTATAAAAGGCATAAGTTAAACTGGTAAGAGGAATACCAGATAAATCAATTGTGCTGAAGCCAGAGCCAGTATCAGGTCTTCTTCATCTTATCCACAACTTCAGTGCCTAATACAGTACATGGTCAATAGCTGGCACTCAGAATGTCTTTACAGAATTAATGACTGATCCTTAACTACAATACAGAATCAAAGATAGTCTCAGATAATTGTTCTAGTTCCTTTGTGTTACAGATGAAGATTTTCATATGTATCTATTATCATGCAATTACAGACGCTACATAAAATAAATATTCAAATTTTAAAGAATTTTTTTTTTTTTTGCTGAAACAATAAAGGAAGTAGTGGTATTTGTTGATTCAGTGAAAATTTTGAGCCTGATTACAGTGTACATAAGTGGTGTAAGATATATAGGGTCGTAAGACTTAAACTTCCTATCCTTTTGTTTCACAAGACATCATCAGCCCGCTGCCTCAAATTAAACAGTAATAAACAGCAACAGGAGAGCCCTAGTTGAGTTTTTTTTTGGATGTAAGGGACAGATATTTACTCTGGCTTACTTTAGGGGGGAAAATGTGTGGCTCACAGAAATGAAGGAAATCTGGGGAGCCAAGTGCAGGAAAGACAAGGTTCTGTACCTATCAGGATTGAGCGGTAGGGCCTTCAAGACAGGTTTACCAGGACACTGCACCCAGAATGGTTTAGCTCTATCCATTTCCTTCTTTGTTCACCTCATTCAAGATTCACATTCCTGGGAGAGAAAGTCCAGTTGGCATGGCTAGGGATACATGGCTCACTCCTTGGCCAGGGAAGAAGAGCTAGGCAAGATTGATGAAATGGGGATTGTGTAGTTCCCCAAAGCACAACTGGAGTACAACTAGGAGATGCAGTGGATCCTCCCAACAGTTAGTCTTCTTAAAGTACAGAGAAGGGAGATGCTGGTGAGACTTTACAGGTGAGAAGGGGCTTCAGCTAGACCTTTGAGGATGAGTAAGAATGAAATAAATGAGGAGGAGGGAAGATTTCAGGTGGTGCTAAATGAGGCACAAAGGCTTATAGTTAAGATTGAGTCAGATATCCCCACTAGAGTCAGAAGTGGCAAAGATGAAGAAGAAGATGATTATTCTTTGGAATTGCGTCAATAGGAAAGTAAGGATAATGCTAAGTTTAAAGGGACAGATAATTCTGACAGAGAAACCGCAAGTATAGACATAACTAAATAGCAAATATTTGGGGAAAGCTTAAAGGAGACCTATGTACTTTTGAAAGAAAATCCAGAATAAAGGATATGCTGGAAGAACTTTCTAGACATGAGTGAGAACCCAAGTTGGGAGGTGAATCGTGAGGAAGGATAGAGTCCCTTCTTGTTCAGAGGCTGGAGGATAGGCTGGGGGGCTGGATGAATGTTGAGATATCAGCACAATGATTTGGATGACACTTATTCTAGAAATACCAGATCTTACCAATATAAGGTAGAAGTCACTGCCAAGGGAAGGAGTATAGTGTTGGATGAAGACTCAGAGGTGAAGGTGTTTTGGGATATCTACTGTGGTCAGAGTGCATAGGGATCAACAAGAAGTCAGTAAAAGATGACAAAACAAGCCAGGCATGGTGGCTCACACCTGTATCTCAGCACTTAGGGAGGCCGAGGTGGCCAGATGACTTGAGGTCAGGGGTTCAAGACAAGCCTGGCCAACATGCCTGGCCAATTTTTAGGAGAGATGAAATCCCATCTCTACTAAAATGCAAAAATTAGCTGGGCATGGTCGCACGCACTTGGGAGGCTGAGGCATAAAAATCGCTTGAACCCAGGAGGCAGAGGTTGCAGTGAGTGGAGATCTGTCACTGTACTCCAGCCTGGGCAACAGATTGAAACTTCATCAAAAAAAAAAAAAAGATGGCAAAACAACATCTCTAAGTTAAAATTAGCATGAATTTCAGTTGCTTTTCCAAATGACTGGATGGAAACACTTTTTGGTTAATATTCAAAAGCTAGGGTTTCCAAAACTTTGGAGCAGATTATAAAGATAAGATAATTTATTCAGGAATTTAGCCTTTGCTCCTAGACTTAAAGGATTATTGGAAATATTTGGAAAACAGCAGAGTGGCATATTTTATTTGTGATATTTTGTATCCTTTATATAAATGGAGAAGTTGCCACAGAAGTGTCTTGCTTTTATATCCTTTTCATAAAATAAATGCATTACTAGAAACACTAGACATTGCAGTGTTTTACTGAAATAGGATCCTGTTTAGCTATACTCACCCTTTTTCTCTGCTTGCCCATTATTTTTCCTGGAGTTATCTCAAAAAAATGGATTAAAGGAAAAAGCATGAACCTACAAGCAATCTTTAACCTCAAATATTTGATCTATGTCATCACATTTAAGTAGCTCAGAATCTGTTTGGAAAAGACAAACGCGAGACTTTGGCTTCTCTTTGCCCCTTTGAAAGAGTCAACATTGTTAAGGCTTATTATTAAGCCAGATTTTTTGCCATGCCTAAGTCACCCAGCAGTGGCCCTTTCTCAGTCTGCCTAAGGCAATATACAAACAATTGTTTTGTTTTATGTCATAGTTCTGTTTCCACAAAATTAAAAGGAAACCAAATGCTACTTGCTGCAAAAGAGGCCATGAATTATGTTTTAATAAAAATAATCACCCACTATTTATCTGTTTTGTAAGTTTAAAATTTCATGGCCTGGATTTACTTACAATGAGTTATATCAAACCTTTAGAAACATAACCTATGGGGTATCTACCTGGCCTTAAATAGGGCCTTCAATGCATAGTATATAGTTTGTTCAAGGAGAAATGAACTAGTCATTGATGTGGCTCATTACAACAACCACAATAACAACTATTTATTAGTCTGTTTTCACACTGCTGTAATGAGATACCAGAGACTGGATAATCTATTTAAAAAGGAGGTTTGATTGACTCAGGGTTCTGCATGGCTGGTGAGGCCTCAGGAAACTTACAATCATGGTGGAAGTGGAAGCAGGCACCTTCTTCACAAGGTAGCAGGAGACAGTGATTGCTTGTGAAGGAGGAATTATCAAACAGCGATAAAACCATCAGATCTCATGAGAACTCATGAGAACAGCATGGGGAAACCACCCCCATGATCCAATCATCCCCCACCAGGTCCCTCCCTTAACACGTAGGGATTTTGGGGATTTCAATTCAAGATGAGATTTGGGTGGGGACACAGCCAAACAATATCAAACTACCATGAATTCTGCTGGTTGGGTTTGTAGTAAGTTCTTTACAAATATCATCTATTGAATATAGATAATCATAATATAAATAGAGATAATTGCAATAAATCATATAAAGCAGGTATTATGATGACCCATTTTTCAGGTGAGGAAACTGAGGCTTAGGGAAATTAGGTAACTAGCCTGGCATCACACAATTAGTAAGTTACAAGGTCAGAGTCGAATCCACATCTGGATGGTTCCAAAGGCCACATGTTCACCATGCATTGCTATTTTTTTTTTTTTTTTTACTTAATAAATGCCCCCACCTGTGACATTATGCTAGATTCTTAGCTAGGAGACTGTACTCTTACTTTTTAAAATCGTTTTTACATTAAAAACTTACATTTTTTATTTGAAATGTATTTTAAGCTTAAAAACTTTTACAAACAGTACAAAGAATCTTTGTATGCCCAGATTCCTCATATACTAACATCTTACATAGTACAATTATCAAAATCAGGAAATTAACACGGATACAATTGACACTTTGCCAGTTTTCCCCCTAATATCTGGGATGACTAGGATGATACAATTCAAACTTCACCAGTTTTCCCATAAAACTAGGATGACATGTTGCATTTAGCTGTCATGTCACCTTGGTCTCCGTTAGGGACAATCCTATACTTGCATGACCCTAAGAGTGGGAGTCTTTTTAACTCTGTACCCTCACTGCTTTGCTTGCTCCTTCCCAGTCTCTTGAATCTAAAACAGTGTCTCAGCCTCTCTTCATCTTTTGTGATGTTAACACTTCAAAAAAGTACTGGCCAGTTATTTCTGCATAATGTTCCTCAATTTGGGTTTGTTTGTTGTTTCTTTATAAATAAATTTGAGTTGTGCATTTTTAGTAGAAAATATTACGAAGTTACATTGTGCCCTTCTCAGTCCTTCATACCAAGAGGCACCTGATGTTAATTTGTCTAATCACTGCTGACATTAACTTTGATCTTTTCATTAAGGTGATATCTGCCAGATTTCTCCACTGTAAAGTATTTTCCCTTTGTAATGAATAAGTATGTTGTAGGGGAGATACTTTGAGACTATGTCAGTATCTCATTTCTCATCACGCTTTTGCCCATTAAGTTCATCATTCATTGATAATTCTTATTTAAACAATTATAGTATTTGAAAATGGTGACATTTTTGCCATCATTATTTCTACAGTTATTAGTTGGAATTTTATTGCAAGGAAAAGCTTTTTTTTTCCTATTTATTTATTTATTCAATAATTTATTTATAACAGTGTAAATAAATTTTATCCTCATGGATTCTCATATTCCATGGCTATTGTCTATTACTATTCTTATTTATTTTATTCATTCAAATTGTCCCATATTTGGCCAAGAAAGCCCCTTCAAGTTGACTCCTGTATCCTTTTGACATGTCTGTGTCCTTTTTTAAAAGCACATCTTTACTTTCTAGCAACACAAGAAGTTCCAGGATCATCTTGTACTTTCCCTGCCTGTCTCTGTTATCCGTCATTTCTCCGTGGAGCCCTGGTTTGTTGTTGTTGTTGTTGTTGTTACAGAATGGTATTTAGAAGCCAAGATCTGGGAGCTGGGTATACTCATTGCTACTGCAGTAGCATTGCTTCTCGTCTCTCTTAGTGGAGAGAGCTAAAAACGTATGTGTGTACACACAAATGCTTATTCTATATATATTTGCATATCTGTCTCCTGAATGTATATTATATATATTAAAATCACTTCATAGTGATAACCTCCAATTCCAATCCATCTCGCAAAGCTTATTTTAGACTCTATTTGTAACTCCTTTCTTTGACAGTGAAAAAACCAGAATCTCATTTGCTCCAATATATTCACTTATTTGCTCAGTACTGGAATTCACAGAAAGTAATTTACTCCTATAAGTACATTTGTACATGGTTCATTTTATCTTTCGTCTTAGTGTACATTGTCAAAACATTGTTTTTCAAAGTAACCTAGGTTAGTTCCTTTTTCTCCTTCCCTTTTTGCCTGGTTATATTATTCATTTGTTACTTTATAGTTAGGTTTATTTGTTTGTATTCTCTGCCAGTTATGCATTTATTACCCCTTGTCTCCACATTCACCCTTTGTTACCTACTCTGCAATAATGGAGCTGGATCCTTTAAGTATTTCTCCTTTGCAGTGAGCACGATGTTACAATTGGTCATCAAAGAGCACTGAGGGCTGTTGTAGGAGAAAGGGGCTTCTTTCCCTTGTTCTGACGTGCTGCTTTTTTTTTTGAGACAGTCTCGCTCTGTTGCCCAGGCTGGAGGGCAGTGGTGCAATCTCGGCTCACTGCAAGCTCCACCTCCCGGGTTCACGCCATTCTCCTGCCTCAGCCTCCAGAGTAGCTGGGACTACAGGCGCCCGCCACCACGCCCGGCTAATTTTTTATTTTATTTTAATTCTTTTATTTTGTGTGTGTGTATTTTTAGTAGAGACAGGGTTTCACCATGTTAGCCATGATGGTCTCAATTTCCTGACCTCCTGATCCTCCCGCCTCGGCCTCTCAAAGTGCTGGGATAACAGGCGTGAGCCACCACGCCCAGCCCTGATGTGCTGCCGTTTTGTCTCTTTACTCCTGCCACACGGTGGCCAGCAGTGTGTAGAAAAAATTTAGTGCTGCTTTGTCCCAGCTGCTTGTTCAGACCACATGTTCCTTTGGTGAGCTCACAGCTCTGGCCTTGGCCTAGTGACTACCTTGATGTGACCCTCCTAAAGTAGACATTGCACACCTCAGGTCTCATGCTGCCCTACTGATGAGTGGGCTGTTAATGTGCAGAGTCATTCTCTATGCCCTTCTGCCTGTCTTGACTACTTGCACTCCAGAGGGGTGCTTTTGGCTTGCTGGCCCTGGCTGTAATTTCTTCCTGCCAGCTTTGGCATGCCTACCAGAGGGTGTATTTCTTGCTTGCCTGATGACTGTGGTACAGCTCTGGGCCCAGAGAACCCATTACTTTTTAGTATTTATTGAATATCTCCATCATCTCACATGAGATCTCAATCGCATCCTTGGAGAGGGGCCCCTTCCAAGTTTGTTCATTATTTTTGTACTCTCTCTCAGCTCCAGAATATTCTTTAGGGCTGTCTTTACACCTTCATAGTTATTTCCCTGTTCATATTGAACTTCTCTATTCAAATTACTGCATGACTTGTGCCTCCTGGCTTGGACTCTTGACTGATGCAAATTCCTTTTTGGAGTTTCTTCATCATCCCTGTTGATTTTGTCTATCTATATATCTTGAGCACATGAATCGCTACTATGGTTGCCAAAAGTCAGAATTTTATAAGAAGGGTTACTCAGAAAAGAGTCACTCCTCTGCCCGCCACTATCCATTCTATCCTGCTCTCATTTTTCCATCTTTTCCAACCCAATTCTACCTATTTATTGTATGTAACTAGGAGTCATTCCCTTCTCCTTATATGTAGCTAGTCATTAGTTTCTGGTTTATCTTTTCTCTATTTATTTTTGCACTATTGAGCAGATACATGTATAATTTCTCATTTCCTTTTTTCTTACACAAAAGATAGCAGGCTTTTTTCTTTTTTTTCACATTTTACTTCTTCCACTTCACAGTATACCCTAGGAAGCACAGCATATCAGTTCATAGAGATCCCTTATCACTCATTTTTTACAGCTGCATAGTACTCCACTGAGTGTACTATAGTTTATTCACCTACTCTCTTAAGTAGTCAAGCTCTTTCCAACCAATATCATAAACAATAACCTGTATATATGTATTTTTGTACTTTTGGAGATGTATATTTAGGGTGGATTCCTAGAAGTAGGACTGTTCAATTGAAAAGTAAGTGGATGAATCATTTTGTTAGTCATCACCAAATCCCCCTCTAAAAGGATTGTGCCAATCTGTATTCCCATCGGCAATGCATGAGAGTACCTGTTTCCCTCTATTCTTGCCAACAGAATGTGTTGTCATACTTTTAAATTTTTCCTTATCTGATAGGTGAGAAATGCAATTGTTTTAACTTGCATATCTTTAATTATGGGCTGTTTGAATATCTTCTCATAAGTTCACATGCCATATATATGCTTTTAAATGAGTTGTCCATGTCTTTTCTCTATTTTTCAGGTTATTTTAATCGTTTCCCTCACTAAGAATTCTTTGACTATTGAGGATATTAACCCCTTATCTGTGTTATAAATTATACATATTTTTCCCTTTTGACTTTGTGTATGGTTCTCCTGCAATAAAAATGTTTTAATTGTTTTATGTAGACACATTTATCAATATTTAATTTTTCTGGATTTTAAGTCCCTACTATCAAGGTTAAAGAAAAAGTCACCCATATTTGCTTCTTGTATTTGCACAGTTTAAATGTTTACATTTAGATCCCTGATCCATTTGGAGTTTATTCTTGTATATGGTATGCGATACAGATTTTATCATTTTCCAAAGGCTACCCGATTTTCCCCATCTTTGCCCTAGAAATACCTATGTAAGATACACTACATTTCCATATGTCTTGGGTCTCTTTGGGGACTTTTAATTCTATCCCACTGGCCGATTTTTCTATTCCTGTGGTCAGGCCTAAACTGTTTTAATAGAGGCTTTCTAGTACGTTTCAGTGCGTACCAGAACATTTCTCTTCACAGTTATTATTTTAATTGCTTTCCTGGATATTCTTGCATGTTTACCTTTCCATATTCACATTAATAACAACTCGTCCTTGATAGTTAATTTTATGTGATACCAAATTGAGGAAGCAATTCTGGGACCCAGTGATACATGTCCGTTAACAATGAATAATTCAGCCAATGGGAGATCATGCAGAGACCTGGGCCCCAGAAGAAGACTGAGGACCAAGCACCAGTAGCCCAGATGGGGTGAAGAAAATTATAGAGGTAGGAGGCAAACCCCAGGTAAGTACATATCTGGAGTCAAGGTTGGGTGGAACATCAAGATAAGAAGGTGAGAAGTAGTGGCCATGCCCAGAAGAGATAGCGGAACCATAGCCTTACACCATGGTGGGAAAGAGCCAGCAAAGTTGATGCAGGAGCCCATTTGTCCTAAGTCCTCAGGTGAAGTGAATTTATATTATTCATTAAGAAGAAAATATTCCCAGCCCTCTGTTCACATAGTTAATATGGCTTTCAAGAGTGTTAAGTGTATTTATGTTACACACCTCTGATGTACGGTTTACTTTATTTTATCCCTAGAAAAATCTAAGTTTTTTTCTTGGAGGGTTTAATAATTTGAAACTAAAAATTTTAAAAGCATTTCAAACAGCCCCTTTACCTCCTCTGCCCACGCATTTACCAAAATAAATAAGGCCACCCTGCAAGCCACTCTCTGATTTGCATGGCAGTGAGATCTGATGCAAATTCTCACATTTTAGGCTATTTCGGGGTTTGTGAAAATGGCAAAGGGTTCCTTTCTTTAAATAGTCCTGGGCATGATACCCTTGTCCAGGGGATTTTGACAGTACTGTTACTGCAAATTAAAAACATTTTAGGAAATAAAATGTTAATGATAAAAGAAAAATTTGGGGTGGTATCAGCTTTGGTTTTTGCCGTAAGAAAACATCATAGTCTTGAGTGGAGAGTCAGAACTTGTGGCCTGGCTGTCGGCTGTGGCTCACACCTCACTCCCATCCTGCTGCCTGCCATAGAGGGCTACACTGTTCCTAACCCCCCCCCCTCAACAACCCCACACACATTTCACTTCTTCCTCCTCCCAACTCCCACTGCCCCACAAAGAAATCAGGATTGGATGCCCCTTTGCACCCCTCCGAATTCTTTAAAAGCATATAAAAGGTACGTGTCATGCTCAAGGGCTTTGTATGTTTAGTCTAGTGTTTATACAGAATCCAGCACTGCCTCTGTTCATAAACAGGTAGTATATGATAACCCCTGGTTCACCCCACCTGGTGAGAAGATTGTGCAGGAAGCACCATTTGTCACGTCCTCACCCTTTGCTCATCCCCATGCACCATCTCATCCTGCCCCACTGCCCGGAGGAGCCAAGGTGCCCATTCTGTGTTCCAGGTGGTGGACACTGTTTAGTTAATGAGGATTAATAATGACACATAGTTAACTATTAGAGGGAATTGGAAGAAATGGAGAGGGAATTCATAGTTACAGAGCACCAACTTTGTCCAAGGCAAAAGTGCTTGAAATACTGTGTTTCATGTAATTATCATAGCTCTCTATGAACTGGGCATTTTTATCCTCATTTTTCATGGAGTCATTTGTGAGTCAGGAATTTTCTCAGCTCTCCCTGGCCCATAGACTGTGCTGAGTTATGGTACGTTTGATTTCCTGGCCAGTGTGTAGTAAGTGCTCAAGAATCTTTGGTTATTTGTAGCTTAATCATGGACTTTCAAAAATTCAAAGCCTGACCCCCATATAATTATTTTCAAAGTTTCAGGCACCAGCAGGGATATTTTGGTGAATTATCTCTGTCACGCAGTGTAGAAAGAAGACTGCCTTGTCCGACCCTGAGGAAGGTTTCTCTGACTTCTCTGATTTTGTTTCTTCTCTTTTCCATGCCTTTGGCTGACCCCAAATTTAGAAAACCTCATAACATAATTTGGCTCTCTAGATTTTCTGAAAAGTAAGTCTGTCCCTCATGACCAAGCTTACTCTACATTGCCAAAATGCCAGCAAGGTCTGACCTCAAAAGTACGGAGTGTGCTTCTCCCCAGTTGAGAATGTCATTCACATTCCCTTTAAGGATTATTCCCAGTACAAGGGGCTGCTTCTGAATGCAGTGAAAAGCAAATGATCAGTCAATATATGTAAATCTGCTTGACCTCACTAATCATCAGAGAAATGCTAACTAAACATAAGAGAAGCCATTTTTCAAAGTCCAACAGATTACTCCAAATTCAAAAGATGGATGCTATCCCCAAGTCAGCATGGATGTAAGAAAACTCTCATATATTTTGACGGAAATGAATGTTGACGCACATCTTTAGATACCCAATCATCAGCGTTGATCAAAATTTGAAATGTGCATATTTGTTAGTTCACTTTTAGTTGTTTTCTGTCGTTCTATAATCGCTTTTCC
This sequence comes from Rhinopithecus roxellana, assembly GCF_007565055.1. Taxonomy (NCBI): domain Eukaryota; kingdom Metazoa; phylum Chordata; class Mammalia; order Primates; family Cercopithecidae; genus Rhinopithecus; species Rhinopithecus roxellana. The sequence goes on from NC_044552.1 coordinate 146,136,557, forward strand.
GAATTTTTGTCTCCTTTTTTCTTCTTTCTTTTCTTTTCTTTTTTTTTTGCTAGAACTCTTACTGGCTGAAGTGTCTTTGCTTGTGATGCACGTCCTTCACCTGCTTTCACTTATGCTCAGTTTATTCCTGCTTGCTTAATTTGAGAGAGGGAAGCACATATAACCAGGTTGTTTTTTATTTAAGGGAATTTCCTGAGTGCCGCCCTCATTCTTCAGCCCCAAAAATAAATGGGAGATGTGTCTTCAAGAAAAGGAATGAGCAGCTGTTGTGAGAGGCCTCCAGCAGAGGCTGACTCTATGCCATTCTGGGGGAGTGGAACTGGGTCGCCACATGGATAGTTCACTTTTTCATCCATGGCCTGCCCAGCTCCTGGATCTCCTCTTCCTAACTGAAGAGCCAGGGCTGCCATTAGCCCACTTGGGGTCTAGTGTGAATTACAAGGCCTCCTCTTTGGATGAAAGCACCCCTCTGGCCAGTACTTAGTGAGCAGAAGGGTGTCTCTGTGTGATTTGTCTTAGCTTTGTTTAGAAAGGCAGGGGCTCAATCCCAGCCTCTTTTATTCACCCTCTGGGCCAGGTATGCTTTAGCAGGGCAACACCTGTGCAACCTTACCTGGGGGTCCTGAAAGGATGCTGGGTTGTCTTGCAGAGCCAATAGGAAATTGGCACTTTGCCTCAGCCTCCTTGCCCACCTGAGACCAGGCTTTAGCATTTTTGGTAGATATGTTCAGTAGTTTTGTTCAGAGTATGGCCATTTCTTTGCTTCATTAAAGACAGTTTTCTTCCATGAGTTTTAAGAGAGAGGAGTAAAGTAAAATCACTGTTTAACCAGAAGCTTAATTTCAGAAACAGAACATTGTAACTTATTTGAAATTGTCTTTCATTTTACACTTTTCTTTGGATGCCTGCACACTCATAACTGGCTTCTGTCAGTCACACGCACTTATTGCAGAGAAAATGTACTTAGATTTCTAGTTACATGGTATTGTTCAAAAATAATTTTTTGCTTGACTTTCGTGCCAGTCAAATGCTGCCTCATCATCTTTGGTTCCTAGACTATCTTCAATGGTGTTTTGCAGTTTTCCCAAGAATGCTGCTGTCTGGAGAGGTAAACAAAAGGGTTCAACATTTTAATTATGGCATATTTTACTTATTTTCAGTACACAAACCCCACGTTACTTAGTTTCAGAATTCCAGTGGACTATGATGACAATTTTAGCTAAACTATCAGCCTATTGCAGGCTTGGTGGAGTGGTTTGAATTAGGCTATGGTATTTGTGTGTCTACCTTACAGGAGAAGAAAAAGAAACAGCTATTTGATAAGGAAAGGCCAATTCTGTTGAGCATCTTTTTTTATTTTTATTTTTTTTTTCTGGTTGTTTTTACTTTCTGTTTTATTGGGTTGTTCCCTCCAGCAAGAAAAAGACCGGCTTATATTTGGTCACATAGGTAAAAAGTAGAATATGGAATCCACATTAATTGGTGGCATTTTTTTTCCTGATTCATTCTGTTCTCTTATGGATTGCCACCCTGGGCAGCTGGACTTGTTTGTGGGCAGCCACTAGTGAAGAGAACTCTTCAGCCCTTTCTTCCTAAGTTCTATGTTTTTGACATTAGAAAAGACTCAATTTCTGACTATATTCATGACTTTCCTGTAAGACCACTCCAACAGGAGTTGTTGGAGCCAGGATGGAGGCTCCTTCTCTTGTGGGAGCCAGCTTCTCCTGCATACTTAGATTTTGTGACCTGGTTTCTGGATTTGAACAACAGCCCTATTTGTAAATAGCTTCAAAAGAACACCTGAGTGTCCCCAGGATCATACTGAGCCATTATTTCCTATTTTTTCCTCAGGAGCAACTTTTTCCTCAGGAGAGAATCTTTTATTTTCTTTTTTCTTTATTTAATAATATTCTCCAGGTTCCAAGTAAATTTTTATGAGGAGGAGCCACAAAAATATACTGGGAGGAGAGGGGTAAAGACAGCATAAAAGTAATGCATACTTTAATATAGCTGAGTTGACTGAAAATCAGAAATAAAATTTTCAGCCCCTCAACCATCTGAATAGATGCCTCTCTCAGCCAAGGACATTCCAAAGTTAACCTGAAAAATTAGTTCAGACCATAATGGGAAGTGGGATTTGGACATGCCTCATTATACACTTCTCCCTTTTTGGAATTTGGGCACAGCTGACCAGCATTAACATCAACACAGACACCTAAGACCAACAGAACATACTCTAAGTCTGATAAGAAATATTTACAAGCTGGCCAGGCATGGTGACTCACGCCTGTATTCCCAGCACTTTGGGAGGCTGAGGCGGGTGGACCATCTGAGGTCAGACGTTTGAGACCAGCCTGGTCAACATGGTGAAACCCAGTCTCTATTAAAAATACAAAAATTAGCCAGGCATGGTGGCGGGCACCTGTATTGCCAGCTACTCAGAAGGCTGAGGTAGCAGAATCATTTGAACCCAGGAGGTGGAGGTTGCAATGACCCACGACCACGCCACTGCACTCTCCAGCCTGAGTGAGCAACAAGAGTGAAACACTGTCGCAAAAAAAAAAAAAAAAAAAAAAAGAACAAAAGAAGAAAGAAAAAGAAAGAAAAGAAGAGATTGATTTACAATCTATTCTCTCTGAAGCCTGCTACTTGGAAGTTTCATCTGCATTATAAAACCTTATTCTCCACAATCCCTTATCATAACCCAGACATTCCTTTCTGTTGATTCCACGTTTTTGATAATAACTCTTTCAACCAGTTGTCAATCAGAAAATCTTTGAATCTGCCTATGAGTTGGAAGTCCCCTCTTTCCCCCACTTTCCAGTTGTCCTACCTTTTCGGACCATTCCAGTGAACATCTTACATGTATTAATTGATGTCTTACGTCTCCCTAAAGTGGTATAAAACCAAACTATAGCCTGGCCACCTTGAACACATGTTCTCAGGACCTCTTGGGGCTGTGTCATAGGCCATTAGTCACTTAAATTGGAGCAGAATAAATCTCTTTAAATATTTTAGAGTTTGACTTCTTTGTCAACATGACAATGGCTTAGTCTAACCAGCATGTTCTAGGACACTGTAAAATTAAAAAAAAAAAAATCCAAGTACCAAACAAATCACTCTTCAAAGGGAACAAGCTGAGAGTAATGGGTACAAAAGGTGGCTGGTTTAGGTGGAAAAGTAAAAGAATCAGCCACCCCCTTTAGGGTTTTGCTGAGTGTTGTAGATAGGGCTAGGATTGCAGTGAGCAACACCTTAAAAATGCTTAAGGCCCAGGTCGTTGGGAATTTGCATTCAGGTGTAATTGAAGCTAAAATGTTTTCCAAAACTATTAACATTTCTTGGCTTAAAAATTGGGGAACTAGCACACTGGGCTGCCTAGGGCTGTTTGTACAGGGAAGGCCTCAGAAACACCAGAATCCTCTGAAGCCCCTGGGGGTTTTACATAGCTGAGGAGTTATACTTGTTCATTTGTGTGTTTACACCCTTGAGACAATACAACCTAAACAGTAATCACCCTGTTAAGTGGTAGTCATGCCAGTCTTGCTAACATATGTCACAGTTCTCTGTTTCTTCAAACATGATGACCAAAAGAAAACCTTTTCTGGATATTTAAGTCAGGGATAGCTTTAAAAACCTCCATGGCTGCCATGCACTATTGATGGAGTTTGCTCCTGGGCCTGTGGAGGTTTGTAAGCCAGTCTGGAAATGCTCCTTTTAAAACTCGGCCTGCTTTTCGTGCTTTGTTTTTGTTGTTTCTTTTCTGACTGTATGCGGGGCCTTGTCGGTGCTCTGAGGGTCTGGCCTATGGTTCCTGGCCCATAGAAACTTCTCTTCTTTTTATGTCTTGGCAGCTCTCAGGCTCCTGGAAGATTGCAAACCCAGCAAACAAGCTTGTTAAGGTTTTAAACATGAATCAGAGACATCAGCAAAGGCCAAATGGGACATCCTGCAGTCTTTACTGTGGACCACAAGAAGCTATTTTTTCACCATAGGTACCTTTCTTGCTTACTTCCTGATTTCTGGCTTTGCTTTATGTGGACAAGGTTTTGGGATATTAATTTAAGATAAACTAGGAATCACCATAATTTCAAAGAAGAAGAAAAAAGTATGGTAAAAGCAATATTGTATTTTTTATTCAGAGCTTGTGTTATATTCTGTTCACAGTAATGGAGAGTTCCCTTTACTGCTATGATGCCAAGGGGTTGGGCATTAGGAGAATTGTGGCCAAGTCTTGTGGGTGGGTAAATCTAAAACAGCCACTTCAGATAACTTTGGATTGGGAGAACTTGGTAGACGGAAATGTGACTTCCTGTCCTGGTTTTGTTGCTGCCTCAAAAAAATTACCCATTGTTTCCTAAATTGTAAGTTGAAAGATTTAGAAGAGAAAATAAGATTCTTCTAGCTTAACATTTTGATTTGTATATGTTTCTATCTAAAGATCTTTAAAATACAGGACTCCTGGCACATGGCCAAATGGTAAATACCAGATCGAATGCCATCCTGAGATCAGATATCAGGACAAGAGCAAGAGAACAAGTTACCTGGGTCTCTCTCATCAACTCTGACTTGACAGAACAAGGCAGGCAAGATTAGAGACAAGCACCACCTTCCTGGCACTGTAACCTTTTCATCAGCATCCATTAGACAATGCAGGATGAAGTGACTACTCTGTTGCGGCCCAGAATCCATCAGAATTGATGACTAGGAATAATTATGACACACTCCTGGCCAGTTAGGCTTCGGCTAGTATTTGTTTTGCTGCCTGAATTTTATAATCCTCTTTCTGGTCTTAAAAATGTTAAATCTCTTTCTGTGTGTTCCACGTTTAATAATTTTCTGTCCCTTGAGACTTTGCCGTGTGCATGCTGAGTATAAAGGGCTATATTATTCTGAAAATTTCTAGCAGCTTTTGTGTTTAGCAAAACTGCAAAATTCATAAATTGTAAAAGGAAGTTAGGAGGGGTGAGGAAGCACATTTCACTTTCAACATATTGTCAGAAATGAGTGAGCTACAGTCGGGAAAAAATCTTGGCCATGAAATGATGACTTGATATCCATCATTCTGATCTGTCACAATGATGAGAACAGGCAGATTGATTCTTCCTGAGGGTGTGGGGGCCTCCTGAGGATGGTGGCTGGTTTGGAAGAAGAGTGGAGATTTTCCTGTCTCCCTTTCAGACTGTATTCGCACATGCTCACCAGAAACGGTGTCTTAGAAGAGCCACTGAGAAAACCGTATGCAATATGCAGAATGCATTGTATTTTAAATTTGGATGTCATTCACAATCACACACATGCTTAGGAAATGTTATTTAGATATTCATGGCACAGTATGTATACTTGGGAAAATATATGTGTGGAAGGTTTTAAAGTTTGGTAAGATTCAAAATTCCTATATGGATCTGTCTGCCTTATAAATCTCAGGCACATATCTGATTTCTAGTCAGTTGTCATCCATTTACTAATATCGCAGGTATTCTGAGAGATTCTAGGATTATTCACTAGGGTCTAATTCATAACTGTGTCTCCATGTTGAATTATAATAAGCCTACTCAACCTACATTCTTGCTTTCCTATTACAGATAAAGTCCAATTCCTTGCTATCAGTTACAAGGGCCCTTATGATCTGGCCCCTGCCTATCCCTCCAGCGTCCACTTCTATACCTTTCCCTTCCTATCATTCCTTCTGTCACATTGGCCTTCCTTCTGTTCTTAGAGCACACTGATCTCATTCTCATTTCCTTAGGACCTCTGCTGTCGCTCTTCCCTCTGCCTGGAATGCACATCTCACTTGGCAAGGTTGGCTGCTTCTGTGATTTAGGTCTCTGCTCACATGTCACAACTTCGGAAAGGTCTTTTTGAACTCCCGTGTTGAATGTTACTCCCTCCCCACCACTTCATCACACACATGTTTTATTTTTCTCTAAGTACTCATCACTCTGAGAACTGATCTTTGTTTCACTGATTTCCTATTTGTCTGTTTCCCAGGCAGGAATGCAAGCTCCATAGCAGTAGGGACATTGCCAGTGTTTTCCAGGTACCTGGCACAGGGCAGTGGCCGAGTCCACATTTGTGAACTCAGTGGCTGCATATGTGCTTTCTGCAAAGCCAGCGTTAGGTCGTGAGAGTCAGAATAACAACAAACTAAACCACAAAAAAAGTTATACCGAACATTGGTCCCTACCAAGTTATAAATCTGTGCTTCCTAGGGGATTCACAGCACTGGCTCTTGGAGAGATGAAAACATAAAACTCTTATTACCCCATGGAATTTTCCACATCCGCTTGCTTGCTCCCATCCTTGTCCCGTTGTGACCCACTCTCTCCCTCCGGATGGTGAATGCTACTGGTATCTCCTAAAGCCTGACTCAGGAGCCGCCTCCCTGAGGAAGCCCTTCCCAGAAGCCTCCTCTCCTGCCTCCCTTCACACCTCTCCCCTGCATGTCTTCTACACTCTGATAGCATCCTGACTTATATTTGGCTGACATTCTTTTCTAGGGAAGCTACTTTTTCTTTTGGTGTATTGGTAGGGAGGAGGGGGATAGGCAAGGATACTTTTTTTTTTTTTGAAACAGTGTCTTGCTGTGTCGCCGAGGCTGGAGTGTAGTGGCGCAGTCTTGGCCCACTGCAACCTCCACCTCCCTGATTCAGATGATTCTCCTGACTCAGCCTCTCAAGTAGCTGGCATTACAGGTGTGTGTCACCACGCTTGGCTAATTTTTGTATTTTGAGTAAAGATGGGGTTTCACCATGTTGGCCAGGCTGGTCTTGAACTCCTGACTTCAGGTGATCTGCCCACCTCGGCCCCCCACAGTGTTGGGATTACAGGTGTGAGCCACTGTGCCTGGCTTGTTTTTTCTTTCTTAACTGAAGCCACCTGTGTGTCTTCTATTAAATGTGCCTGCTGTCATCTTCAGAAAGTAACTTGTTTCACGAGAAAAGCAACAAAGGAATGTTTGTCTACTGCCTACTTTTTAAAATGCCCAATAAGAGTGTATCCATTCAGAATGGCCTGCCCTCTCCAGTGATGACAGCCTGCAATTCCATGGTTTTCAATGAAGTCACTGACTATTGTGAATCTCAGAGTTGGAAGGGCTTGCAGAGGTCTTGTCTGCCAAACTCCCACCACAGGCAAGATGCTGCGAACCCTTTCAGCACAGTAGCAGAATTATAGAGTAGAATAATAGGGTTAGTCATTTCATCTTTTTCCCTCTCTTGGGCAGGAACAAAGCTAAAGCACCCTAAGCAAATAGAGAGATTTCACACCATCCCCGCAGATTTGTTCTTTGCAGGACCCTCTCTTTGGTGTTTCCAAAGGCAAAACCATGGTGTCGAGGTGTAAACTGACAAGACAGGAAATCGGTGGTGGGGCCAAGCCAATCTAGATGCTCAGTCCCCATTTCCAGGCTCCTAGACCAGACCACATTCCTGCCGTTTCCATGGGACCCAAATGTTTGTGTGGGTGTAGTAATTTCCAGGAGGAGCTGATTACAAGGCAGCTGCCTCACCTCTACTGGTGCCAGGAAAATGAACCCAGTGACCTCAGGCAGCAGGCATTTCCCCACATCCTCTACCTGATGTTCTGGACCTTGAGGTTTCACAACTCAACTTGACTCAGTGTAGGGTGTTATTTAATTACACAATAAAACAGGGCTACATAGTTTGCTGTGTTCACACCTTTGGGATGTTGAGCTACAAAAAGCAGAAGAAGCGAAAGAGTGGAGGCCAACGAAACTCTATAAATCATTTTCATTTCCCACCACCCCTGTGTCTGATGCTCAGGTGGTTTCTTTCTTCTGTCAATTCCTCTTGAGTCCCTGCCGCTCAATTAGAAAACAAGCAAAGAAAGAAACCAAAGAGCATGATCCAGGAGAAACATTTTCTGGGAGGTTGGGAGACCTCAGACCCAACTCAGGCCTCCTGTGTTGGTCCCACTGGGGTCCCTCTGCCTCTGTCCTGTGGGAAAATACACTGCACACAGGCCAGCAGCTTGCATCTACGCGGAGCAAGTCCGCCCCCGGGGTTGGTGGTTCTATGTATGTGTGTGCATGAGTGTGTGTGCAGAGAGGAGGCTGTGGGATAGAGAAGCTGTGAAAAGCCTTAAAATTTAACCTCCAAAGAGGATGCTTTAGTTCCAGAGAGTCCCCACTAAAGAATCCTAGCACAAAACTAGGGATATATGCATCCTTCTGTCAAAAGGTGTTGCCAAGAAACACGTCAAATACTTGTACTTTTTGTTCAAACTCAGAGTTAAGTCACAGTTAATGCACTCATCAAGACTGTTAAATAAAGATTCCAGTCAGAACAGAAATATCTAGAGCTCCACAAGAAATCTGCTGGTGCAGACTGCCACTGGCTTTGAGATGCCTGGCTCTGCTGATGTCACTGTGTCCTGAGTTTCTCTCTGTGCTTGTTATTACCCATGTTTACATTGCCTCTCCATTCCCCACCCCAAACAGTCATTTTATTTGAACAACCTCTCCTATATCTCTTTCTTCCAAACAACAAAAAAAGGGGAGGTGTTGCCAGTGGTCTCTGATGGAGAGTCAGGGATTCATGGCTGTGACATCTAAATAGCTGCTCAACAGAGCCAAGGTTCTTCCTGCTTTGCTAAGTGACATGAAGGGCACACAAATGACTTTCTCTGAACTTCCAGCTGTTCTGCGCTTGTGTTTTGGGCCAGATTACTCAGAATTATGAAGATTTATAGCACATTGGAAAAGTGATTGCCAGGTCATTTTCTAAAGCCTGAGTTTTCCTGCATTTTATCCCCGGCTCAGCTTTTACCTGGTAGCATAGAATTTTTTTGGTTTTCCCATTTAAGAGGAGGGATAAAAGAAATGGGCCTTCAGAGCCATTTTTAACAATTTAGAAATGAACACAACTGCTTTTTCTGTCTCTTGGTTGGTTTGACAGAGAACAGGGTTTCTCATTCTAAGATGGGGAGTTCTAGAGGAATCAGGACCCCTACAGCTCTAGATGTCCTCAGCCAGGGTTTACAGGCAACCCAGGTCTCAGTGGGATGGATGGCTAAGCCTCAGCTTAAATTACATGTGGTGGTGGCAGGTAGCATGGGAACTCAAGGTGTGCTTAGAACAACCTCTGGAACGGAACATGTGGGGTTCCAGTTCTAGCTCCTCCATTTACTTACTGGTGGTGTGACCTTGGTCAAGTAACCTAATGTCATTATGTATCATAATGATAAATGACATCATTCCATGATCCAGAGTGGCTACCTCACAGGATTATTGGAAGGGTTAAAGGAGCTTATATTTACTTGGGTTATTATTCTGGTGTATAGTAGTAATTGTAGGGCAAAAAGAAGAGATTTGTTAATCACTGAGAGATAGGAAGGTGAAAAGGTTAAAGAAATCTGAAAACTATTAGAAGAGGGCAATAAATTTGCAGAATTGACATTTCATTTTTATTTTATGAAAGTTCTTTGGGGTTCTTGTAAATGTAGATGTGTCTCACCTTCTCTGCCACCCTGACACTTAGGCTACATCAATACAGCTTCCCCAAGGACCGTATTTTTGTTGTCTCAAAGTTGGTTAGATTGGGGTCACATTTATTATGTTTAAAAAGAATGTGACCCATTTTTTAGCTCTTGGATTATACTTAACTATTTTAAAAGATTAGAGGAAGTTCTTACAGAAACTACCTTGGTGAATTCTGGAATTACAGACATTTTTTCCCAAAATACATCCAAAGAACCAATTACTAATTTTACTACAAATCATTGGAACAAATGGTTACACATCATCTCAAATGGAGAAAGGTCTCTTCTTTGACGAAGAGGAAGGAATTTCTTTTTCTCACTTCTTTCTTTGACTCTCAATGGCACTCCAAATCAAAATTGTTTAAATTCTCAAATATCCTTAACAGAGTAATCCCCTAATGCTGTAATCAGCTATGTTGCCATGTTCAAACACAGTGCAATGCTTTTTGTTCATCTGTTATCAAGCTTCTTTCTCTTTAATTCCTTTCAAGAAAATGGAAATTCAGTGAGGAGAAATGTACCTGCGTATTAGTTCTCCCTGTGTCCAAGGTCTACAAGGATGCAAACTTGAAAGACGCTTCCACTCCATGGGGCAAAGGTGTCTCATCTTTGTCAGCTTCTAGGAGGGACTCTCAGACCAGCGGGGCAGGTGCCCAGGGTGGGCAAGTCTTGCCTGGCCCTAGGACCAGGGGAGTAGCCTTGGGGGCCAGCAGTTCGTGGCTACAGCACCATACACCATGTGGCAGGCCTGAGTCTGGGGACCATAGCCCCTGCCGCAACGTTCTTTTCCAGAATCCTCCTCCTCTTCTTTTCCCTCACCTGTCCTGCCTTCCACCTCCCTGGTCTGGCTCTTTCTGCCCAGTGGGGACCTTTCTCTCCACACTTAATGGAGCAGCACCAAGCATAGTGTTGGGGGTGAACTCAGGACAGACTTATTACCATAATTCTGAATTTCCTAGCTTTTGTCAGTGTAAGCCAGATGCTTAATGCTATTTTAATGCAGTTGTTTTGCGTGTGAATAATATGCTCATTTTGCCAAACCTCAAGCCCTGGAACTAAGATCTCATAAAAATGCCTAGAGTCCAAAGCTAATAGCTGTTATTCAGCTGTTACAGGGTAAGGCCTAAAATGTTTCAGATTGATGTTCTCACCAGGGCAGAGAGTGACATGCACCTTCTGAGGGGTGGCTGAGGCTCTAGATGCTTGAGGAGTAGGAAGAGCTGTGTCCCATCAGGCCGTTCCAGTTTGCCCCTCCACGTGGAGGTCTCTGGTATGGAGGTTTAAAGTTTATTCTCTCCTCATTCCCTAGAGCCAGTTTTCTCTTTTGTGGTCCTCTACTCAGCGAATACCCTCACCTCCAACCCAAGCTGAAAGTTTTGGAAGTCATCTTTGATGCTTGTCCCCATCCCCCAGTGTGCATCCCCCCACCATTTTCATCATATATGTCCAATCATCACTGACATTCATTCAACAAGTATTTATCAAGGCCCTATTGTGTGCCAGGTACTCTTGTGGGTGTGACAATAAAATGATGAGCTATTCTTAAGAAGCAGTGTAGGGTCATGGTTAAGAGTATGAACTGTGGCCCAGAGCAGTGGCTCATGCCTGTAATCCCAACACTTCAGGAGGCAGAGGTGGGGGAATGACTTGAGCCCAGGAACTCAAGATCACCCTGGGTAACGCAGGGAGACTCTGTCTCTACAAAAATTTTCTTAAAAATTTGCTGGGCATGATGGCATGGGCCTATGTCCCAGTTACTAGAGAAGTTGAAGTGGGAGGACCACTTGGGCCCCGGAGGTCAAGGCTGCAGTGAGCCAAGATCATGCCACTGCACTCCAGCATAGGCAACAGAGTGAGACCCTGCCTCAAAAAAAAAAAAAAAAAAAAAAAAAAAAAAGAAGTATTAACTGTGAAGCCAGGCAGCCAGGTTCACATCCTGGCACTGTCACCTGTTAACTCTGTGACCTTGGGCAAGGTCTTCCTCCCATTGTACGGTGGATTAATAACAGTGCCTCCCAGTACCTCCTTCATAGTTACTTTCTGGTACATAATGAATTAGCATTTCTAATGCACTCAGTGCCTGGCATGTATTAAATACCATGCAAGTATTTGAAAAATAAAACATAGGAGGGAGGACATGAGTGTCAAGCTGGCACACAGACATGGGAGGCCCTGGGAGCTCTCAGATGCCTGGGTTGGGATCTGCAGGACCAGTGGGCAGCAAAGTCCCATGAGCTCCATCTCCTGCTACTCTCCCAGTTCAGGCCTCTGCTGTCTCTCATCTGGAGTGCAGAGACCTCCCTCTAAGTGGTCTTCCTTCCTTCTTCTCCTTCTCTCCAGGCTCAGCCAGTGGGGCTTTTCTAAAATGTAATCTTATCATGTCATTTCATAAATGACATTCTTCAGTGGCTCCCGAGGGCCCTTGGGTTTCTGCCGTACTCCTCAGTGGGCTTACTGGGTCTGCATCATTCTTCTTCCAGTGTCTCTCTGGTGTTCTTTTCCTCCTCTCTTCAACGTCTGAGACACACTTGCATGTGCTATTACTTCAACCCCACAGCACTGCTGTGTGTTCACCCTGCATGCCACCGTCTCTCTCCCCACTAGCCTTGGCACTTTGAGTTTTCTCCACCTGGAAGATCTGTCTGCTCCACCCCACCTTTTCCCTGGTAAACTCCTATCTTCCTTTAGACTTCAGGCTTTCAACCTCACTTGCTCAGGGCAACCTCCTCTGGTCTCCACTGTGGGGTTCTTTGCTTCTCCTCTGTTCTCCCACGGTCCCTCTCAGGGCCCTATCACAGCATATTGGTTAGTTTTTTGATTGTGTCATTTTTCTCTTGACTCTCAAATAACATGATGGAGAGTAGCAACTGTCTTGCTTGTTCAAGAGTGCACCCCCAGAGCTAGGCACAGTGCCTGGCATGCAGTGGGCTTATAGGACATATGTTATGGGTTGAATTGTGTCCCCCCAACAAATGGATATGTTGAAGTCTCAATCCCCAGCACCACAGAATATGGTCTGATTTGGAAATAGGGGTGTTGCAGATAGAGTTAGTTAAGATGAGGTCATACTGGAATAGGGTAGGCCCCTGATTGAATATGACTGGTGTTTATAAGAACACCATGGCCAGACACAGTGGCTTCCACCTGTAATCCCAGCACTTTGGGAGGCCGAGGCAAGTGGATCATGAGGTCAAGAGATTGAGACCATCCTGGCCAACATGGTGAAACCCCACCTCTAATAAAAATACAAAAATTAGCTGGATATGGTGGTACGTGCCTGTAGCCCCAGCTACTCGGGAGGCTGAAGCAGGAGACTTGCTTGAACCCAGGAGGCGGAGGTTGCAGTGAGCCGAGATTGCGCCACCGCGCTCCAGCCTGGCGACAGAGCAAGACTCTGTCAAAAAAAAAAAAAAAAAAAAAAAAAGAATGTCATGTGAAAATAAAAACACACGCATACAGGGAAGGTGATATGAAGATCTGAAGATATGCTGGGAGAAGATAGCTGTGTTAGGCTGTTCTTGCATTGCAATGAAGGAATACCTGAGGCTGGGTAATTTATAAAGAAAAGAGGTTTAATTGGCTCATGGTTTGCAGGCTGTAGAGAAAGCATAGCACTAGCATCTGCTTAGCTTCTGAGGAGGCTTCAGGAAGCTTCCAATCATGGCAGAAGGGGACGCGGGAGCAGAAATCTCACTTGGCAAAAGCAGGAGCAAGGGGGTGAGAGGTGCCACACGCTTTTAAACAACCGGATCTCATGAGACCTTACTCACTGTGGTGAGAACAGCACTAAGCCATGAGAGATCCACCCCTATGACCCAAACAGCTCCCACTAGGCCGACTTCCAATACTGGGGATTACATTTCAGTGTGAGATTTGAGTGGGGACAAATATCCAAAGTGTATCAATAGCCATCTACAAGCCAAGAAGACAGTCCTGGAATAGACCCTTCCCTCACAGCCCTCAGAAGAAACTATCCCTGCTGACACCTTGATCTTGGACTGCTAACCTCTAGAACTGTGAAACAAATTTTTATTGTTTAAGCCATCCAATGTTATGGAAATTTGTTATGGCAGCCCTCACAAACTAATATTACATGTTTCTTCAAAGACTGGATTTCCGACACTTTAAAATGTGCTCCCATAAGTAAAGACTTAGCACATGCACAAATATACCCCAAACAGCTCCGTATTCCACAAATAGATGGACCCACAAGAATGGCAAGCACAGGTGGCTCTTAGTCATCACAGCAAGCAGCCAGTTTTAGCTTCCAACGACCCCCTCTCCCTGGGTATTCCAGGAACTTCACCCGAGTGGGCAGGGGAGGTGACCCTCTCTGTGAGCCCCCATAGGGGGAATGTGAGCTGGTGGGCCAGCAGGTGCTTGTTTTTCCCACCCAGTCAGAAGGAGCAACTGAGAAAAAGAAGAGATGGGGTTGGGACAGAGCAAAGATCAAGGAAGAAAAGAAATAACAGCAGGAATGCAGAGCCAGTGTGTGTTCATTCAGCCTCCAGAACCACACCACAGGATGTCAGGTTAGGTTGTACAGGAGCCAATATGTCAGGTGGGAATTTCCACCCTTCTTAAAAAAAAAGTTCTCCTCCTCCATTTGATTGCAGCCTCTAATAAGCAATTCTTCCAAATTTCTTCTGACTTCAGAAGTTCAGAGTATGTTGAGCTGAAGAAACACAAGGATCATAATTATGGTTATTATAGGGAGCTGTGTGCCCATCACCACAGCATCTGGCTGTAATCACATACTTAATGGAAGGCGAGATGATCTGTTGCTCATAATGGGCAGTTTCTGAGCCAGGCAGCCACCAAGCGCCCACCCTACCACTTGGAGGCCCAACAGAACAGATGTTTGTAGAAGGAAGAGATGCTTATGTCTGTCTGGAGGGCCAGTGACTTCAGAAACAGTGTCAGGGAAAGCAAGTTCCGTAACTGGGTCATGGCGCACGTATGGCTCAGACCAGCCAGTAAGGATGAGAAACGGGCTTTCCCTCCACTCTGGGTGACAGGGCAAGTGTGGAGTGGGGGCACATCTAATTGTCCTCTCACAGATGGTGAAGTGGAAAGCTGTGACTGTGGGGCATGAACCAACATTTATTCCCATTAATATCAAGTACCTTGCCTCATTCTTCAGCAACTGAGATGCCCAACGCACTGAAAAGGCAGAGGGAAAATCCCTCTAGCCAAACAAATCCTTTGAAGCGTGATTATCTTGGTCTGCTCAAGCTGCTGTAACAAAATACCATAGACTCGGTGGTTTAAGGAGCAGAAAGTGATTTATCACAGTTCTAGAGGCTGAGGAGTCCAAGGTCAAGGTGCCAGCAGATGCGGTGAGGACCGCTTTCCTGTCTTGCAGATAACCACCTTCAGCATCTTCTGCTGTGTTCTCACATGGCAGACAGAGGCGGCTCTGGTGTCCCTTCCTCTTACAGGAGCACTAATATCATCATGGGGGCTCCACCCTCTTGACACATCCTAACCTAATCACTCCCACAGACCCCACCTCCTAGTACCATCATACTGGGGATTAGGGCTTTGACATATGAATTTTATGGGGACACAAACGTGCGGTGCACAATAATTAAACTTATTCTGTAAATTGTGTGTGTGTATGTGTGCATGCCCACGCCATTCACTTCTTTTTCAGACTTCAGGTTGGAGAGCTGAGAAACCTAGTGCCTGAGCAGGCCTCATTCCCTACAGAGAGGGCCTGTGACCCCCTTGGGCCTCACCCTGTCTCAATCTACAGACCACAGTACTTACCTTGTGCCCTGCACTTGCTGCACGAGGTCTTGACTATAGTAGAGTCAGCTCATTCATCAGTGAAGCCCTTTAGATTGGCACTATTAGAAACCCTGAAGCCATGTGATTCCACTGTTTGCCACAGATTCTGGGTACTTTAGTCAACATCCTTAAACATAAAATCCTACAGTTGTCTAACCTGTCTTGGATGACCATGCCCACGGTTTCTATACTTCTCCCTTATTCCAGTCTTCTGCTGCTGCTTGCCTTCTGTGGTTCCAGTGAAAATAAACCTCCTTATTTCCTTAAGCAGTTTTATATCCAAAAATCTTCTGTGTGCCCCAAAGGCATCTCAAACTCAACATGGCCAATAGGGAATTTTTTTAAATAAAATTTCCTTTTAACTTTTAATAAGAATTTATTTTTGCACGTTTAAAAAATTGTAATTTTCAGGACATGTAAGAAAAATATTTTTTGAAATAAGCATACCTTTGATACAGAAATCACACTATGTGTGTGATCTTTAACTAAAAAAATTAATCAAGAACTATGACCTCATATGCTACACAAGACTATTTGCCCATCCATCTGTCCTTTTTCATAGCTCCATTGTGGGGCTTTAGGATATAGTTCTGTACACATCTCCATATCTACAAAGAATTAAGATGCTATATCAAAGATATCCAGAAGTTATATTTGGTAGAGAATTAATTGGCTTAATTGTTGATGCATAACACAGACCACTAAAAAGCAACATAAGATATAGGACAAGTAAAATAGAACACTGTCACTAAGGTCAGATAATGGAAAAACAATCACATCCTTTAAATTTGATGCATTGAAAACAAAGTCACTTCTTCAGAATTATTACATAAACAACTTACAAAACTCCAAAAGTAATAGCACAGAGCCATGATTTTGATAAGGCACTTTAAAGACAGCAATCAAACATATAAAAATATCAAATATAAAAAAATATTAAAAGTGGTAACTATAGAACTAAACAGGAAAAAATATTGTATTAACCTGTTGTCACATTGCTATAAAGAAATATTTGAGACTGGGTAATTTATAAAGAAAAAAGGTTTCATTGGCTCATGGTTCTGCAGGCTGTACAGGAAGCGTGAGGCTGCTCAGCTTTGGTGGGGGGGCCTCAGGAAACTTTCAATCACGCTGGAAAGCAAAGGGGAAGCAAGCATCTTCACGTGACCAGAGAGAAGGAAGAGAGAGATAGGAGAAGTGCCACACACTTTTAAACCACCAGATCTCATGAGAACTCACTCATTATAGAGTACCATGGGGTGATGGTGCCAAACCATTCATGAAAACTCCACCCCCATGATCCAATCACCTCCTACCAGGCCCCACTTCCAACATTGGGGGTTATAATTGACCATGAGATTTGGGTGGGACACAGATCCAAACCATATCAAATATGCATTCCTGCCCAGGTGCAGTGGCTCATGCCTGTAATCCCAGCACTTTGGGAAGCTGAGGCAGGCGAATCACCAGGTCAAGAGATCAGGATCATCCCAGCCAACATGGTGAAATGTCATCTCTACTAAAAATACAAAAATTAGCTGGGCATGGTGACATGCATCTGTAGTCCCAGCTACTCGAGAGGGTGAGGCAGGAGAATCACTTGAACCCGAGAGGCGGAGGTTGCAGTGAGCCGAGATTACGCCATTGCACTGCAGCCTGGTGACAGAGTGAGGCTCCGTGTAAAAAAAAAAAAAAAAAAAAAAGCAGCATTCCTTCTAGACAGTCTTTTATTTTATGAAGTAAAGACTTTAAAAAAAATTATATAAGGGTAAAAATTATTTATCGTATATTTTTTAAAGCTACCATCAAAGTTCAAGTCTCCATAAAAAAGAGAGTGTTTTCCTTCAAGTCAATGAAGTTCTGATTCATACATTTTTCTAGAGAAACAATTATAGTCTTCATGCTAAGTATAGGAAGAAAAATTAGCTTTTAATTATGTTTGTCAGTTCTTTTATTCAACGTTTAGTGTGTGTTATGTGACACTGTTTTAGATGCTGAACACAGAGAAGTAAATAAGACACAGTCATGGGTTCTAGAGAACTTAGCCTAATGGAGTTGGATCTACCATTGGCAATTTTAAAGTTACCTCCTTTGGTCCATAAGATTAAGCTCTCCTTCAAACTCTGGCATGCATGGAATCTTGTTGCAAAACAAATAACTGTACCTAGTTTGTTACTCGTAGCACCATGACACTATTAATATTAACTATCTACTGATTAACTCTCATAAAGGATTCTATAAAAGCTTAGAGGGCAGAATGTATTTAAGGGTAAACAAATACTGGTCAGCTTCAAAAATAGCATCAGAATTCTGCTTTCACCAAAGTCAAGAAAACCAAGAAAAAAATTCATTCTGAGTATATACAAAACTGTTGGAAAGAGATCATCCTATACATTTCACACATGTGCAAATATCATATATGAGGAAGTATGAATTATTGCACCATCATTATTAAACAATGAAGCATGCCGAATCAGCTGTCAAGTTTTGAAGAAGAACCATAGCCCTCTTTCAAGAGATCCCACCACATTTTCAGGAAATGAGCATTTTCTGTAGACAAGCTGAAGGCAACCTCTTCTACTTGAGCTGATGCTACAAATGGGGCTTCAAGAAGTTTCGTTCACAGTGCTCTTCTCAATAGCAAAGACATGGAATCAACCTAGATGCCTATCAGTGGTGGACTGGATAAAGAAAATGTGGTACATATATACCATGGAATACTACACAGTCATAAAAAGGAATGAGATCATGGTCTTTGCAGCAACAACGATGCAGCTGGCCGCCATTATCCTAAGTCTATAATCCTAAGTGAATTAAAGCAGAAACAGAAAACCACATACCACATGTTCTCACTTAGAAGTGGGAACAAAACATTGAGTACACATGGAAATAAAGAAGGGAGCAATAGGTACTGGGGCCTATTTAAGGGTGAAGGTGGGTGGGAGGAGAGTGAGGACTGAAAAACCAACTCTCAGGTATTAGGCTGATTACCTAGTGACAAAATTGTTTGGATGACCCAAACACCCACAGCATGCAATTCATCAAACAAACCTGAACATTGACCCCTTGAACCTAAAATAAAAGTTGAAAACAAAAATGTGTACTTAATGAAAATGCATCTCCAGCTCCTGTTCCTCCGATGGATCTACCATTTGGCTACGGTCCCTGCTTGGAACCGGCCAGCCCAAATTCACGGGAGCGCTCAGGGAAGATGCCGAAGAGAAGTCTGAAGATGAGGGAGAAAAGGGAGGCAGCAGGGGTGGTAAAGAAACCTGCAACTCCTCAGGGTCAGCCATGGGGAAGGGCTGGGATGGCAGAGCCAACCAGAGCAGCCAAACCAATACTGTCTTTCAACTACTTGCCAGCAGTGAGTTTTTAATATCCCTTTGCCCACACCCCCACCTGTGAAACTATGTCTCTGCCATTGGCTAGTTCAGTTGGTAATACCACCACCTACTTACCTGACTTATCCTCCTCCCTTACTCAACATCCTACCCACCTATCAAGTCCTGCAGGGTTTACTCTCAAAATACTGCATATGTCAAAATATAAGGGAACCTGGCATTCAGAGTAGAGCCCCGTGGTGGTTTTTTTTTTTTTTTTTTTTCCAATTAGAAGATCCTCTCCATAAATCTCAACATTTTTTGAGGGGAGCTAATTTAATTGATAGTCAAATGTCTACCTAGCTATATTTAAATGATTAATTTAGCTATACATGCATACTTAACATAAAATATATGACACTAATTTAGAATTTAATATCATCACTCACATTTCATCGAACAGTTCCATTTAAATTCCTCATGTGCAATTTTGACAGCAGGGGCTTTGTCATCTCTGCAACCTCCTGTAGAATTAATACTGTTTTCTAGAGCAAATCATGGTCAGTTCTGTGGTGTTTAAGGCACCGTACTTTTGGAGTCCAGATGTGATTGTGTCTCTGGAAATATTTTCAAAAGTCACAAGAACCCATAGAACAGCTGTTTTTTCAGCTGTAAACTGTAAGCCTCACTATGTAATTACTTATATCTTCATTTTAAAGTCATCTTTCAAACATTTGTTTATAACACCATCCAACACTTGCATTGGTGAGGTCATAATCTTAGGGAAAATATTTCTTGAAGTCCTACTTTTTTTCTTGTCAGTTTCCAAATGATTTCAGTAAGAACCTCCTATGTTCAGCATTCTTTTACGTATCAAGCTAGGAAAGATAGTAATTTGCTGCTAATTGAAGAGATCCTAAGAAGCAATATTGAAGAGTTCAGGTCTCCCTTCATTCCCCTTAGAGCAGGCTTTCTAGAACCCTGACCCAGGGATGTTTAAGTATCAGAGGGAGCGCTCCCCTCAGATGAGCTGATTCACTGGGGTGCAGGGCCCAGGTTCTAAGCCAGACTTCAGTTGAAATCACTGTGTGCCAGAAATGTCTCACCCCAGCTCTAGCCTGGCTGGACTGTGCTTCTCTTCAAACAGGGCTTTCTGTCTCCAGACTTCGGCGTGTTCCTCTTCCTCCTGCTAGATGCTGTTCTCTCTCACTCCCCATGTTTCCATATTTCAACCACTCATCCTTTGCAGTTCAGCTTCTAAAATGATCCCAAATCCTGGTTAGCCATTTCACACTTTGGGTGAGAAGATATGAATAATTCAGCCCAGTCCATCACTATTGTAAAAGCAGCTGAAGATCAAGTTCCATCAAGGTGGAGCCAACAACATCTTTCCTTACATTTTCAGAGGAAAGCAAGCATATCTTTAGAATAGTGATGAAATCTGCAATGTAGGCCTCTGAACATTCACTTGTGTATTTTCTGTGGCCCATTATGGTAATTTCTTCTCCTCTTTACCTTTTTTTGTAACCGGGTGATTATACTGCCAATCCCTGGGTACTATAATTTGCATTGCAATATGAGGCTTCCATTTAATGCTTGCAAATTATGGGACCAAGGCTGAAACTCCAATGTGGGAGTTGTTTCCACATAAGTTAGAAGAAGTTACATATACATGAATGTGGCTCTGGGAATAAAGAACATCTTTTCATAATCACAATTTAATATTTAAAAATAAAATCTCAGTTAACAGAAAAATAATAGGAGCAGGATTACCACAAAAGGCAGAGGAGAACTGAAATGAAGTGCTCTCATGAAAGTTTCATAAAATACAACCACACACATATTACACACTTGGGAGAAATCCCATAAAAGTTCTACACAGGAAGAGGCAATGTTCTTTCTGCCGCCCTTCCATTTTAGCAAGGATTTGTTCTGAATTCTGAAGTCCCTACAGGTGAGTGCTCACAGGCATTGCAGCATTTCAAAGGAAAGAAGTTACTATCACTGGGCTGGGAAGATGAGGAAGAAGAATGAGCTCTATCCCGGGAAATCACAGGTAATTGCTATCAGAGGACAAGGCTCTTCATATAGATGTGTTCTAATTCAGGTTTTTCTAGAAGAAATAGTTTTTTCTGTTTTGTTTTTGTTTTTGTTTTGGTTTTTTTCTGTGATCTCAAATTCAGGGGAAAGCATGGTGTTTTGAAGGAGGACAATTTTCCTAGAGGTAAGAAGACCTGGATTCTAGTCCCATTTCACCTCCTAACTATCAAGTAATTCCTTAGTAAGACCTTGACTTTGTTATCTATTTATCATGGAGATTGAATGAGAACATCTTGAACATTTAATGCTCTAATCCGGCTACCTAATGCTCATTGGTGTGTGAAGACTAGTGTAGCAGGTTCATAGTCTATAGCCACCAGGGCAAAATCTTTACCTGGAGTGTGTTACTCCAGCACTGAGCTACCTAAAGGAGTTAGTGGGACACCAGATCTGGAGCCTGATAGTTGGCTTGTCTCTGATTTGCTGGTCTGGCAAAATGCATTCTATTCTGCACAACAATCTTCCATGGAGTTAATTTTTCTGTGGAAGGTGTGCACACAGGTGTGTGTGTGTGTGAGAGAGAGAGAGACAGAGAGAGAGAGCCAAAGACACACGCGCGCGCGCACACACACACACACACACACACACACACACACACACACACAGAGCCAGCTATGCTCCAAGAAGTGCAAAGTTAAAATACATGGAATTAACAAAACCAAGGACAGAGAGGTGAAAATGAAAACGAGACAGTCCTGAGCCAGATTCTGTTAGAAAAATAGCAACAGAAAAGTACCAGTACTTATAAATAATGCTCAAATAATACTTTGTTCTCTGCAGTTTAGCTGTATGTCTGTATTTAAATAAGATTTTTTTTAACTTCCCACGGTACACTGATGTATAAATAAGATTTATTATATGTAGTAAAGCAGTTTCAGGTTCTAGGAAATTCCTTAAGTAAAATTATTTATTTAAAAATACTCATATTAGATATGATAAATATTTTCCAGTTTTCAATTAAGGTCTGCTTATTTCAAGAAATATCTAATTTAGTAAACCAAGATACAAATTCCAAGGCTGCTACCCTACAACAAAAAGATACAGATGTTCTTTTGCGCTTTATTGTTATAAAATTGGACACATATGGAATTGTTCATAATTGTTCACATAGTAGGAAAAATGTATAGTGACAATTATGAACCTAAATCTTTTTTTCTAGTCATTTGACCTATTTGGAGGCAGCATGGTAGAATGCAAAGAATAAAAGCTTTGTCAATTCTGGACTCAAATCCTGGCATTGCCACTTCTTGTAGGATCTCGAGTGAGTTCCATAATCTATCTAAGCTTCAGGTTCCTCTCCTATAAAAAAAGAGGTAGTATTTTAGGAGATGGTTTTGAAAATTACAGATGATGTATTTAAGTACACAGCAAATGGCACTTGATAGGAACTCTATGATAGCAGCTATTTGCAATGGACTGAACGTTTGTGTCTCCTCAAAATTTTATGTTGAAAGCCTAATCCCAATGTGACAGTATTTGAAGATGGAGCCATTAGAAGGTGATTAGGTCATGAAGGTGGAGCACTGTTGGTGGGACTGTAAACTAGTTTGACCATTGTGGAAGACAGTGTGGCGATTCCTCAAGGATCTGAAACTAGAAATACCATTTGACCCAGCCATCCCATTATCGAGTATATACCCAAAGGATTATAAATCATGCTGCTATAAAGACACATGCACACGTATGTTTATTGCGGCACTATTCACAATAGCAAAGACTTGGAACCAACCCAAATGTCCATCAATGATAGACTGGATTAAGAAAATGTGGCACATATATACCATGGAATACTATGCAGCCATAATAAAGGATGAGTTCATGTCCTTTGTAGGGACGTGGATGAAGCTGGAAACCATCATTCTCAGCAAACTATCGCAAGGACAAAAAACCACCACACCACATGTTCTCACTCATAGGTGGGAATTGAACAATGAGAACACTTGGACACAGGAAGGGGAACATCACACACTGGGACCTGTCATGGGGTGGGAGGAGTGGGGAGGGATAGCATTAAGAGATATACCTAATGTAAATGATGAGTTAATGGGTGCAGCACACCAACATGGCACGTGTATACATGTGTAACAAACCTGCACGTTGTGCACATATACCCTAGAACTTAAAGTATAATTTAAAAAAAAAAAGTGCCCTTATAAGAAAAGGCCAGAGAGCTAGTTAACTTTCTTTCTACCATGTGAAGACACAGCAAGAAGTCCATACTCCGCCACTCAGAAGAGGACCCTCACCAGAACCTGACCATGCTAGCAGCTTGATCTTGGACTTCCAGCCTCCAGAACTGTAAGAAATGTTTCTATTGTTCATTAACCACCCAGCCTATGGCACTTTATTACCGCAGCCTGAGTTGACTAAGACACTGTTGTTATTCCATTCTATTGATCTGGCCTGTTGCAACACTCCCAGTTACATGTCTACGTGTCGGATGAGAAAGAACTGGTATATCCACAATGTGGACATGAAAATAAGTTCTCTCTTCATTGAGATGGAGGGTCATGGAGGAAGCCCTGCTAATATGAATATACATGAAAACTACTCTCTGGCGGTCACCCCTGATTTTCCATGCTCACAATGATGGGAATACAATGTTTCTCCTCTGTGCTTGCTGTTTGGCTGTAGCCACCACAACAGCTTCTGAAGATGAAGCATAGTTATGTCACAACTCATGGACAAAGTTTTCTCAGTTCGACTCTGAGTGGGTGACAGTGTCATCCTCAGAGTAATCAGAGGTCTTTTGTACTAGAAGATGAAGGAAAGGCATGTGACTCTTTCGGACCCCACATGAATATCCCCAATAGCTTACATCTTTTGATTTTCTTATCAAAAGATAATCAAATTCTTTTGATTCTCTTATCAAAAGGTGTTAAGGTAAAAACACCTTAGGATGTTTTCAACATCTTCCCCACCTGGGACATCCTTATCTTACCCATGGATGCTGGGCAGCCCTTTTCTCCCCTTCTGGTCTGAAAAGGTCTTCTTTAGCATCCACTCTTAATGCCCCAGGAGCACTCCTGCAAATGAGACCCTAGACATCTGGAGTTACCAGCAGGGGCAAATTAAGTCCCTACTTGAATTTTTGTTACATACTTAATTTAGTTGACCAATATCCAAAAACAGAAAAAGATAAAAGAAAAGTAGAGAGCTTTATTATAATTTTAACAACCATTTTCCAAACCTTTCTAACTTGATATTTACTTTATTTAAAAGTATTTTCAGGCTCTCCTCTCCTTAAAGGAGTAAATTTTGCTGTGTTGCCATTAGCTTTACACATCATCAAAACCCTGAAATTCCATATAGCATCCTTAATTTTAACTTTATTTCATGTTTTTATTTTTTAGAATAAGAGTTCAATGTGACTGACCCCCACTGCCCCTCTGAGGGTACAGATTACCACTCCCAAATTCACAAAGTCTATCTCAGTGAAGGACGTCTCTGTCCATCAGCAGAAGACCCAAATTCCTTATAGAATATGGGCTCTTTTAACTTTTTTTTTTTTTTTATGATCCAGGACCAAATATACAATTTTATTAACATGTAGGCTAAATTTTTCCTGTTCAGTATAAGCAGTGGACCTCAGGGAAAAAAATAGAGCATATAAGCCCTAAAATGTTTTAATGAGAAATTTCTTTTATTGATGCCTATTATGTATCTGAGAAAGTGTTAAATATTGTTGATACAAAGAAGAATGAGCCATGTTCTACGCCCTTAAGGCGCACAGTCTCCATTCCTTCAGAGATCTGAAATATATCAATTACATATTTCAGGAGATGACAATTGGTGATAGATGTCAACAAATCTTTAGGATCAAGAAAGGAGATTAACTAATTGGTGACTGATGGCAGAATATGAACAACTGAAATCTAACAATCTGCAGAAAGAGAATATGAAAGAAACAGTTGATGCATGCTACAGAGCTTTGGGAAGGCTCAGAAGTAAGGACTTCCCATAGTGGTGTGCTGGTTAAGAAACTCTAGCAAAACAAGAAAATCTTTGATTTGTAGTTTTTGTTGATTTCTGGTTGCACATCCTCCCACTATAAGCAATTTCAAGCAACCAACCGCTCCAGTGCAACAATGAGCCAGATATCTCAGAAGGTGGAGCAGGAAATGAAACTGACAACAGCAGGACTGATCAGAAGTCTTTAAATTCTAAAACATTTTTAGATTCAGAGGGTTCATGTGCAGGTTTTTTACGTGGATATATTGCATAATGGTGAGGTTTGGGCTTCTAGTGTACCCACCACCCAAATAGTGAACCTTTTACCCAATAGGTAATTTTTCAACCCTTCTATCTTCCCCTCTTTTGGAGTCTCCAGTGTCTATTTTTTCCAGCTTTATGTCTATGTGTACATTGTTTAGCTTCTACTTATAAGCAAGAACATGTGGTATTTGATTTTCTGTGACTGAGTTATTTCACTTACGATAATGGCCTCCAGCTCCATCTGAGTTGCTGCAAAGGACATTATTTATTCTTTTTCTACAGCTGCATAGTATTCCATGGTGTATAAATGCTACATTTCCTTTACCCAATCAACTGCTGATGGACACCTATGTTGATTTTGTGAACTTGCTCTTGTAAATAGTGTTGCAATAAACATAGAAGTACAGGTGTCTTTTTGATATAATGATTCCTTTTTCTTTGCGTAGATACCCACTGGTGGGACTGCTGGATTGAATGGTAGTTCTATTTTTAGTTCTTTGAGAAATCTCTATACTGTCTTCCATAGGGGTTGAACGAATTTACATTCCCACCAACAGTGTATAAGAGTTCCCTTTTCTCCACATCCTTGCCAACATCTATTTTTTTTTTTTTTTTGACATTATAATACTAGGCATTCTGACTGGTGTGAGGTGGTATCTCACTGTGGTTTTAATTTGCATTTCTCTGATGCTTAGTGATGTTCAGCATTTGTTCATGTTTATTGGCAAGTTGCATGTCTGGTTAGAAGTCCTTTTAAGTAGGAGTTAAATTCACTCTACAGAGAACTTCCATGACCTCAGAGACAAGAATTTATTCTTGGAGATAATGAACCAGGGCCATTTAGCCTTCAGGCACAGCAGAAGAAGAGTGAGTGTAGTACTGAAACTGTAAAAGATGAGTGTATTAGTCTGTTCTCACACTGCTAATAAAGACATACCTGAGACTGGGTAATTTACAAAGGAAAGTGGCTTAATGGACTCACAGTTCCACATGTCTCGGGAGGCATCACAATTATGGCAGAAGGTGAATGAGGGGCAAAGTCACATCTTACATGACAGCAGACAAGAGAGTATGTGAAGGGAAACTGCCCTTTTATAAAACCATAAATTCTCGTGAGACTTATTCACTATCCCAAGAACAGCATGGGAAAAGCCTGCCCCCATAATTCGATTACCTCCCACCGGGTCCCTTCCACAACATGTAAGGATTATGGAAAGCTGCAGTTCAAGATGATATTTGGGTGGGGACAGAGCCAAATCATGTCAATTAGCATAGGAGTTTTAATGTCTAATGGCTTTTCAGAGAGCAAGGGGAGAGGATGCAGAGAGAGAGAGAATGAGAGAAAGAGTAGGAGAAAGAGAGCAGCGGAAGTGGGGAAAATATTATAGAAATAATGTAAGAAAACTTCTGAGAACTGGCTGACATATATTTTCAGATTGTAAAGGCCTAACAATGCTCAGTCCATTGAATTTAAAAGACTCACACCGGGGCACATTGTGAAATTTAATAACACTGGGGATAAAGAGACAAGTCAAAAAGTTTTGAGAGAGAGAGAGAGACAGAGACAGACAGAAACATAAAGAGAACAGCAGATAAAGAAATGGGGATTATAGTAAGTATTAGGTTTCTCAGAATCAACTCAAGAAGCTCAAAAACAGTGAAGCACAGTTTTAAATATGAGTGGAAATTATTTCTAACCTGGAATTGTGTCCTTATTCATGGACCATGAAGATAGAATAAAGACACATCCAGACATGTAACAAGTAAAGAAACCAAAAAAAAAAAAAAAAAAAAAAACCAACTTCCCATGTATTCTCTCTTAGAAAATCTTTGGAGGCACCTCCCTCCTTCCCTCCCTCCCTCCCTCCCTCCCTCCCTCCCTTCCTTCCTTCCTTCCTTCCTTCCTTCCTTCTCTTTCTCTCTTCCTTTCTTTTATTGAGACAGGGATTTGTGCTGTTGTGTAGGTCAGTGTGCAGTGGTGTCATCATAGCTCACTGAAACCACCAGCTCCTGGGCTCGAGCAATTCTCCCAGCTCAGTCTCCCAGGTAGCTGGGACTACAGGTGCGTGCCACCACCCTGGCTAATTTTTAAAATTTTTTAGAGGTAGGATCTCATTTTGTTGCCTAGGTGGGTCTCAAACTCCTGGCATCAAGCGTTCCTCCTGCCTCTGGCCTTCTAAGCTGTTGGGATTATAGCTGTGAACCACCACGCCCAGCTCTGAGGTTTTTCTTATGTAAATAAAGAATAAACCAAGAAAGAGGAAGACATGGAGTTCCCAAAACAATGGCTCAAACTTGGGAGAGAAGAAAAGGGAGTTTCCAAGTGGATGGAGACAGCAAGTCTCAGGATGTCACCCATGGAGCAGGCCAAGCAGCCTGGGCACATGGAGCAAAAGGAAGGAAGGCTCCCAGAGAGAACCATTCAAGTAAAATGATGAGATGGATAGATGGCCTGATGTGTTTGAAAGGGACTATTGAAAGGGACTTCATGCTTCCGATGAAAAGTTTGGGTAAGGATTAGTAACAGTGACATTAAAAAATTAAGTAAGCAAGCAAACACGTGAGGCTATTATTATAATAGCCTCAGAAAGTAAAAGTTGTGTGAGAAAGTATTTGTAATCATAGACATCACCTGGCTCTATGGTACAGCTGTTAGAGCATCAAACTCCACAGTGTGATATAATTTGTTATATGAATTGAGATTTGATGTGATCAAGGAAAACCAGAGATATGGCAGTTGCCTGGGAAGGTTTTGATTTGTAACTATCACAGTTTTTCAGTAGTTTCCCCTTGCATTCTCTTGGGGTGTTATTTTTCCCCCCAACAGAATTCTGCCTTCTTCTCTAGGATCCTATGATCAATGAAAATAAGTAACACTCTGGAGCAATTCCTGTCTTTATTTAAGGAGGTGCTAAATAATTATAGACATCGTTAACATTTAAAGAGTGTATTTCCTTTTAAGTCCTTAAAGTACATGTTCACCTTCATGTTTCCCATGAAAAGTAAATTTCAACGAGGAGAAGAAACAAAATGGCAAAGCAGTTTGAAAAGCGCAAATCTTGACTGGTTCTGGTAAACAGAAATGTGACAGGTGATTTCGCTTTCCTGAAATCACTGTTTTATTCTGAAAAGAATGGAAGTAACTCTGGCTTAGAATCCCTTTAGAAATGATGGGGACTTTGAACTCTTCTTTCGTAAGGTGCAGTTGTGAGTTACATAAACTTTCTAGGGAGTCATATGCAATTGACTGATGTATTGACATCCAGAGATCAGTTGTGCCATGTATCTATTTTCCAGGCTTATTCATTTAAAATAGCTCCATGATGAAAATAAGTGTCGACACTGAGGGTTACTAGACACTGAGGGGTTGTTTTTTTTTTTTTCCTTTCTGGAGTTATTGTTCTTATGTCCTGGAATATACTTTCTTGAAAGTCTTTTAAAACTATGAGAGTATCTCATATTTCCCCAGTGGTTCTGCCTGAAGGCAGAGAAATAGATTTCAATGACCTCTCAAGACCCCCTTTGAGTCTTAATATGTCTGAGTTTGCCACCTGTCCTGCAGGCCACCAGAAGGCGTCAACCATTAACCACAGGAAGTTCTATGGCCCCATGAAAATAGTGATTAATAAGAGAGGAATATCCGAAGTTGACCTGCCATCCATGCACCTGATTTTCTCCTTGGATATCGTAAAGGTGGTAGAGTTAAGATGAGAGATCTCCATAACACCCAGAGAATGGATCTACAAAAGAATTTTAAAAGATATTATTTTCTCTCATGATTTTAGTGATACAGTTTGTAATGAAGGTAAACCTGTGAAGATCCATTGCTATGATTTTAAAAGATGTAATTGCAGAAACTTAAACCTCCTTAATCTGGAATTTGGACTGAAAACCACCACTAAATGAGGAGACTGCCAATACTCCTTCTTTTAACCATACAGATGAAATACAATCTCACTAGAGCTTTTCTTAGAACCCATCAGGAAGCCTGGGAAAAGTAATATGAAGAATTCAAAATTTTCCTAGGCATATAAAATAATGAGCATGTTTTAATATGTTTCAACTCAGTGAAAAATTTTTACTCCATGAGTGTGAAAGTAAGATTTTATCTGGAAAAGGTTTCTGTATTATATTAGGACTACCCTTTTTTTTTTTTTTTCAGATATAGCTGTATCATTTTACAAAGTGCAACTGTATGAAGATATAGAGAACTGAAACTTACTTTACAGTAAAATCTGGGCAATTTTATGATTAAACAGTATCCTTCTTCCCTAGAGACGTGTGAATAATAAAAACTGCCCCAGAATGATGTAATTTAATCTTTGTTCATTCAGATATTCACTCAACACTTCTTCCTTGTGGTTGTGTTTATTATGTTAATGGATTATTTATATTTTCCTAATTTTTCTTTTCTCTTCTGTCTCCCTCTTTCATTTATAAGAGTGCTGGTGGTTACATTGGGTCCAGCAGGATAATACAGGATAATCTCCCTATCTCCCCAAATCTGATTAGCAACCTTAATTCCATCTGCAATCTTAACTCTCCTTTGCCATGAGATATAACACATTCAGAGTTTCCAGGGATGAAGACATAGACATTATTCTGCTTACAACATCATGTCAATTCTCACCACAGTAGTCTCAGGCTGATCCATTAAAAAACATGCTAGCTGGGTGCAGTGGCTCACACCTGTAATCCCAACACTTTGAGAAACCAAGGCGAGAGAATGACTTAAGCTGAGGACTTGGAGGCTGCAGTGAGCTATGATCACATCACTGCACCCCAGCCTGGGTGACAGAGAGAAACCAAGTCTGTAAAAAAAACAACAAATAACACGCTGGATAACATCACAACTCTATTTGAAACCTTCCAATAACTTTTGATGTCTGTTAGGGTAAAAACCAAAGTCCTTATAATAATACTTCCCATGCCTCTTATGGTCTGACTCCTGCTCCATCCCTGACTTCTAGCTTGCTCAGCCCCAGCCGGTCCGAAATACACCCCACCCCTGCAAAAAAACCTTGCCTCAGGGTCTTTTCCTTAAGTATTCACATTACGGATTCCATTAACTGCAAAAATATAATCAAATGTCACCTTATCAGTGACTTTCTTGATAAAGTAACTTCTCTCATTCCTCTGGCAATTGTTATCACACTTATTCAATTTTATTTTCGCTGTAGTACTTATCTTTATATGACCTGCTATATATTTACTGTTGTTGTGTTAATGTTCTGTCTTACACATGTCTACTAGCGAGGCTGTGTGTAGGAATGAGAGTAGGACTTTTGTTCTTATTGTTAACTGTTGTATCTCCAGTTCTGAGAAAAGTGCCTGGCACACAGAATACTTTAGTGAATGAAATAAATGGATGGATGGATGGCTGGCTGGATGGATGAATGGATGAATGGATTGGACGGATGGATGGATGGACAGACAAATGGATGGATAGGCAGAGTTTATGATGTGAGGGAAAACGACCCGTGTTAAGTAGAGTGCTTGGATTTATCACAAATAGGTTTTTGAATAAAAGGAATTTTCTTAGCTTTATCACTAAGAGAAGAGGTACAGAGAGTTCCTAAGTGAACATGACTAATTTTTCCTAGAATTATAAGAATTTGCTCTAAAAACCCTTCGGGAGAGGGCAGAATGCCCAGGAACACACCCAGTTTGTGGCAGGTGCTATGTGGAGCCTGCGCCCAGGAAACTGCACCCAGGGCCAGGGAGCCTCACAGCCTCAGATAAAAAAAGAAGCTCAGCTTAAAGTCTACATGTGTTCAAATTTGTTTTTAAATTCTTCATTTGAAGGGTGAAAATGGGGCTGGGCACAGTGGCTCAGGCCTGTAATCCCAGCACTTTGGAAGGCCGAGGCGGATGAATCACTTGA
Source organism: Rhinopithecus roxellana (assembly GCF_007565055.1). Lineage (NCBI taxonomy): Eukaryota > Metazoa > Chordata > Mammalia > Primates > Cercopithecidae > Rhinopithecus > Rhinopithecus roxellana. Next base: position 146,167,373 of record NC_044552.1, read on the forward strand.
GGTCAGGAGTTTGAGACCAGTCTGATCCACATGGTGAAACCCTGTCTTGACTAAGAATACAAAGTTAGCCGGGTGTGCTGACACGTGCCTGTAATCCCAGCTGCTTGGGAGGCTGAGACAGGAGAATCGCTTGAACCCTGGAGGTGGAGGTTGCAGTGATCTGAGATCACGCCACTGCACTCCAATCTGGGCGACAAGAGCAAGACCCCATCAAGAAAGACAAGAAAAGAAAAAAGGAAAAGAAAAGGTGAAAATAGACCAGGCATAGTGGTGCCCACCTGTAATTGCAGTGCTCTGGAAGGCTAAGGTGGGAGGAACACTTGAGCCCAGAATTTCATGACCAGCCTAGGCAACATAGGAAGACCCAGTTTCTGCAAAAAATGAAAACAAATTAGCCACATGTGGTGGTGTGCACCTGTGTCCCAGCTACTGCAGAGGCTGAGGTGGGAGGATCGCTGGGTCCTAGGACTTCAAGGCTGCAGTGAGTTGTGATGGTGCCACTGCACTCCAGCTTGGGCCACAAAGGGAGACCCTGTTTCTTAAAAAAAAAGGTTTTCTGTGTGTTGCGGGGGGTGGGGGGGGGGGTGCAGGGGTGAGAGAAAATTCTTCTCCATTAAATTTCTGCCAAATTGTTGTCTATTTCTTAGAAATATTGAAAATAGTTAACTTACCCGTGTTAGCACATGTCTGTGTTTCAGACAGAAATCCACTGATACACCAATTTTAAGTGGTAAAATGTGTAAACTGAAAACAAAACACAAAAAAGCAGTACATATAGAAGATTTTTAATCTCGGTGAAATTTTCAAGGACAATGGAACTTAATGGTAATTTATTGGATGTAAACCAAATTTCATGCAAAAAATGCTTCAGGAAGAGTTGACAGCACTTCCCTTGAGGCAAAAGAAGAACCATGGTACAGAAACTGCTTCATTCTTTTCTGTGCCCTGAATCCTTTTCTGAATTTCTTACTTTCCATTCCCATTCTAAAACTTTAGCTTTAGCTGTGTAGTTCTTTATATGATGTTGAAATTGCAAAAAATAAACAAAAATGGCATAAGGTTTTGTGGAGTTTTATTGTTACATTTTCATCCTTAAAGCAGACAAAAAAATAGCTGATAAAATTCAGAGTCCTTCCATATTTATCCAATATCTGCTTTTCAGGTGCATTAATTTTATATAAACCTTTGGGAGTGATGGATATACTCACTATCTCGACTGTGGTCATGATTTCATGGTATACACCTATATCAAAACTTCAAAATGTGTGTTTTAAGTGTGGGTAATTTATGCCAACTCTACCTCAGTGAAGATATTTTTTAAATTTTAGAAATGCACACACACACCTTCTAAAGCTACACTATTCAGTGAACTCCCATGGTTATTTAACTTAATTAAAATAAAATAAAGTTAGAAATTAAGTTCCTTCGTTGTACTAGACACACCTCAAATGCTCAATAGCTTCATATGGCTAGTGGCTATCCTATTAGACAGTGCAGACACAGGACATTCCCAGGATTGCAGGAAGTTCTATCGGACAGCATTGCTGTAAATAATTCTCCGACTCAGCCCTCATTTTCATTTCTATGCCTTTACTTTATGATTTTATCAAAGCTGAGGTCTCCCGCTTTTAGCCTCCACGTAGAAACTGGGGCAATCTTTCTAAAATGCAAATCTGCCCTAGTTACTTACTGCTCAAAATCCCACAAATTTCCCCATAAGATGAAATCCAAACTCTTGCAATTGGAAGCTAAGGGAAGGACCTTTCCATCCTCCTTTTCTGCTCTGTCTCTTTACTTCTTTATTTAGGCTCTGTTCTCTAGAAACATTAGCGAATTTGCTCCTCATCTTTGTCAAGGAAACTCACTGTTTGCATCTCTACTGGGTGCATTTATGCTTACACTTTTAAATTTTGAAAATGATTTTACCCATGAAGTCTTTCAGCTCTCCTTGGATTTTTTTTTTTTTAAGAGATGGGGTCTCACTCGCCTAGGCTGGAGTGTAATGGCACAATCATAGCTTGCTGCAGTCTCAAACTCCTGTACTCAAGTGATCCTCCTGCCTAAGCCTCCTGTGTTGATAGGAATACATGGGTGTACCACTATACCTGGTAAATTTTAAATATTTTGTAGAGATGGGGTCTCACTAAGTTGCCCAGGTTGGTCTCAAAACCTGGACCTCAAAAGTGATCCTCTCTCCTGGGCCTCCCAAAGTGCTGGGGTTCCAGGTGCAAGCTACTATGCCTGGCTTTTTAGACATTTATGTGGTAAAGTTTGCCCCATGATATCTGCGCATGAGTCTATTTATTTTAGGAATCTATTGAGACTTTCTTTGTGGGTTAATGTATGTCTATTTTTATGCGTGTTCTATGTGGACTTGTAAAAGAAGGTACAATTTCTGTTTATAGAGTAGGAGGTTTGATGTGTATATTTTACATCATCCCATGAATGGCATTTTGATACATGAACTGTATTTTCTATGCTTATACATACTCTAGAATATTATATATTTTTTATTAAACATATAATCATAATTTAAATATTTTTTAAAGGATTTAAGCCTAATTTTCTTGGTCATAATAAATTGTGTACATTCATGCACCACTCAGTGATGGGGGTACATTCAGAGAAATGTACCATTAGGTGATTTTGTCATTGTTTGAACATCATAAAGTGCATTTCCACAAACATAGATGGTACAGCCTACTACACACCTAGGTTATATGCTATGGCTTATTGCTTCTATGCTAGAAAATTACAACATGTTATTGTACTGAATAATTTAGGCAATTGTAACATAATGGGAAGTATTTGTGTAGCTAAACATACTAAATGTAGAAAAGGTACAGTAAAAATATAGTATAATCTTACCGGACCACTGTCATATATGTGATTCATTATTTACAGAAACGTTATGCAGTGCATGACTGTACTTGAATTATCTTAGTTGAAGACAAATAATTTCATACAATTTTAGTCTCCCTCCACTCTCCTCCAAACACTTCACCATTTTTAAACTCTGAGGTTTCAGGCTAGGCAATAATAATTGTGGAGAGGGTTATGAGGTTGCTCATCCCTGTCTCATGATCTTAGATATCTTGTAGGGATGGTCAACCACTGATCATATCAGTTCCTATTACCCATCTTTTTACATGTCATCGTTTGAAAATCAGAAAGTGCATTAGGTAATTATGTGACTTATTCTCTCTCTGTCATCTCTATGACTATGCAGAGTATATACACACATCACACATGAAACTAAATCCGCTGTGCTGACACATTGCCTCCTCTGAGGTCTCTTCCCTATTTGACTGCCGGAACACTGATAACCGGGCCTCGGACCATCCAATCATCCAGGCAGGAGTTTGAAAGAGCCTTCTCAGAGCATCTCATAAACCCAACAAAAAGGACATACAGATAATAAAACTGGATAGCATCAAACTGTGCAGATAAATCCTTTAATGTGAAGTGTTCAGTGGACAATTCCTCCCACCTACTTAGAGTTACATATTGATTTTTTAGTGTTCCTCTCTTAAATATGAAGAGGCAGCCAAGAACTCTCTCACTTCTGAGGAAAGTCCCTAAAATGAAAAAGAGACAAGAAAGGAAACAAGCAGCAAAAGTAACCTGCAGAAAAAAGAAGCTATGCCGAAAGAAAGAATGTATTTAAAACTTTATTGATATCCTCAAGAAACAAAAGAAGACATTGTAGACAGAAAGCAAGAACAGGATGCTATACGATGGGAACATCCAGGAAACCAAAAAAGAGCTTTTGGAAGTTAAAAAGTTGTTAGCAGTTGAAGAACTCAATTGAAGAATTAGAAGATAAAATCAAGAAATTTCCAAGAAAGTAGAGCAAAAAGGCAAAGAGATTTTAAAAAGATTAGAGGAACAATGACTACTGTTTATTAACCAAATTTTATGTGTATTAATATGTGAAATAATTAATAATAATAAATTTATTTGAGGAAAAAATATTTTTTATCACCTGACCTGGATTGGTCCTTGCAGGCAACGTAAGAGTTGAGGACATGGTAGTATGGAATGTCCAAAAGGTGACCTTGACGTGTGGTTGATTAGTTTGAAGAACACCTAAAAGAGATGGGTAATAGGAGCTGGTATTATCAGTGGTTGACCATCCCTACAAGTTGTCTAAGATCATGGAATGGGGCAAGCAACCTTATAACCCCCTTCAAAATAATCTTTTTAACAGTTTATTCCAGTTTTCTCTTTTGATATGACTCCTATAGCTATTAGGGCAAAAGACTAAGACTCAGGCCAATTTTAATATGTGTAGTCATAGATTTAATCCTTCAAAATCTTATGTAATTTTCCACTACCTCCAAACTTTAAGGATGATGAACACTGCATAGGAATTGTTTACATTAAAAATTACTATTTTTTTAAAGTTAAAAAATTATTTGCCCTTTATAGCATCTTGACTTCCTCCCTCAGTGTTCACAAATTTCTCTTGTCTCAGAACCCTGACCATGACTATCATTTATAACACTAATGTTTTCTTTTTGTTGTTGTAATTAACAAGATTTACATTCAGATTTTATTTTTCATTAATTAGAGACAAGTGGACAATTTCTCTTTGGGGTAATTTATAGATGTGGTATGTTGGAAAAACACTGATCTTTTCTTGAATTACATTGTTGTTTATCTTTCCTTTGTGTTCCGTTTCTTCAGTTGGATTGTGAACTCATGAGGTTCAGCAAATTACCTTACACTTTGAATTTGCCCTTTAGTTCCAACCACATTGCATTGAAAAAGTAGCACTGGCTTCTATCTCTTGAATTCTTATTAGAAGTGAGGCCATCTTCATAGCCAGCTCACTGAATGTTTACAATAGCTCTGTGAAGAAGGAGACATTATTATCTCCACTTTCTGGATGAGAAAACTGAGGTTTATAGAGGTTAGTAACAGGGTCCCCCAGCCAGTGAATGGCAGAAGTGGGAATCAAAGCCATACCTGTCTGGATCTACAGCTGGAGTTCCTAAGAACTACGCTGTTTGAACTGACTATTCATTTCCCTTTGTTTCAGAAAGATTAGTTTTCTTTCAGCTTCAGGAAGGCAAGCTTGGGAATATGTCACAAAAGGCAATGAACGGTGTTATTCTGTTCATTTCTCCCTTTTCTTGTCTCTCTGCTGTTTCTTACGATTGCCCCTTTCCACTAACTGAAGGGGCCATGGCTGAGATAGTGACAGAAATAAGGGAATGTTGGAGGATGTTGGGGACAGAGTTTGGGGTCTCTGGCAATCATCAATATGCTAATCACTTAACAATCCTTAAACAATTTAACAGTAGAATGTCCAATGTCCAGGAACAAATTATTTCCATTGCCATTCCGTATGGTGGGGAGCACAAAAGAATACTGTTCAGGTTAGCAGGGGCCTGGCAGAATCCCAGGTCCACTCTGAACCCACACCCACACCCTTGTCTCAGGCCCCCTCGCCTGTCATTCCTCCAGAGAAAAGCAGTCAAGCCTCTCAGCGGTGGGGAATGACCAACACTTCCAGTGCAGGCTGTGAAACCCACGGTCTCAAAGGAGAAAGAATGTGAGTAGTGAGGAAGGGAGTGTTGTGGACAAGAACAAAGAGAGGGGACTGAAGCCTAGTAAATGGGCAAAAATAATGAGTTGAGAAACAGCTTGCTAGAAAATGGCTAGAAATCTGTGAGAAGAAGGAGGAGAGTCCCTGAGGAGAAGGGGAGGGGACAGGAGAAAGAGAAGGGGTCCCACTGAGAAGAGGAAATTGTGTATAGCCACCATTAGCTTGGAATCCATTCCAGAGCCATCCTCAAATTATTTTTCTTGTACTATCTTTCAAAATGTAGAATTTTATACATGTAAAGGAATATATATATAAAGTATGCTATAGACACACACACACACATGCAGTAATTTTTACATTGCTACAATTTTATGCCTACATAAAGTGTGAGAAAGCACATAGTAGGTAAAACAGGTTCTACTCTTTGGTGACCATGCAAGAAAGGAGATATATTTTTACCTGGAGTATGGGATGATAATTTTTTCTCCTTTGCTATTTGAAAGGGTGTATTGCAGGTAAAAAAAATTTAACTTTTGGGGATGCAAATAGCTTTTCCCAGTGTCCAGGGCTTACACCCTTGTCTCCTACATAGCTGAATTGGAAAGTTCCTTTAAGCTCAGGCCCTCCAGCGGGGAAACAGTCTTTTCTCCTGGTCGTAGTTTCAATTGATATTAAAGTTATAGGGCACTTTGTGCCCCCCAAATAACTTTTTATTAGATTGTGTGGCAAGAATTTAACTTAATGAATATTATTTGCAAAAATTAAATAACTCTAAAATTTTGAGGGACACCTATCAAGAGAGATCTGTCCCAAAAAACAAGCCTGACTGGGAATTTAGTTCCACTGGGTTGTGGCACTTCATGGGTGACTTAACCCAGATATTTCCCACTCCTGTTTATTGAATTTCTTCCCTTGTTCTCTGGGACTCTGTCCCAGCCCAGATAACAAGGTTGGAGGCACACAGAACTTGAGGACAAGAATGTCAAAAGTCCTCAGCCCAAATGTGAGGCAGGAGTGATTTAGGAGAAGATGCAGTAGGCTATCACTGCTCCCTGTCACAACCAGAAGAAGAGCCTCTAAGCTGGAAGGGAAGAGAGTTGGCATAGAACTAAGAGAGTTAGACACTGGAAGAGGGTGCCTTGCAGCCTACTCTGGGTTAAGTCCATTTCTTGGTGGGATATAGCAGGAAAAGAGAAATACCACACAATTTGGAGGTTGCTCACATAGAGGCATTCCATAACTTGCTTTTGATATGGAATTCTCTCTTGCAGAGATATAATTGATAATGCGGTATATTCAAATATAAATGCACCATTTATTTTCCTTTTGGTGGGAATTGTGGAAATAGAGTTTATACAGATCTCTATGTTTATAGGCCACAAACCATACAGATGGTCCATTTGTGTGTGAATTTGCATGTTTTATGAATCCTAACTGTCAATAAAAAAGCATTTGACTATGCCAGACAAAAATTAAATTATCTTTCTATTTTCTCTATTGAAAATCATAATATAAAGCCAATAAAACATACACAACCCCAACTCCAACAAAAAAGAAAGGCAAGGAAAAAGTAGCATAGAGGTGTGGCAGGCACTCAATGAATGAGAATATTTGTTAATGTTCTGGATTTTCTTTTTTTTTTTTTTTTTTTTTTTTTTTTTTTTTAAACAGAGTCTCACTCTGTCACCCAGGCTGGAGGTCAGTGGCACCATCTTGGCTCACTGCAACCTCCACCTCCCAGGTTGATGCGATTCTCATGCCTCAGCGTCCCGAATAGCTGGGACTACAGGCGTACGTCACCATGCCTGGCTAATTTTTTTGTATTTTAAGTAGAGACGGGGTTTCACCATGTTGGCAAGGCTGGTCTCAAACTCTTGACCTCAAGTGATCTGCCTGCCTTGGCCTCCCAAAGCGCTGGGATTGCAAGCGTGAGCCACCACACCCTGCCTCTGTTCTGGATTTTTGTGTGTGGCATTTGTCAGCTTAGTAAAATTAATAATTTTTTGAAGAAATGTTCACGTCACTAATTTCATATTATATTTTTTCTTAAATAGGGCCTCCAACATAGTTAAATCTGCTGTCCTACAACACTGTATCTGCTCCTGATTCAGTTATAGAAAAAAAAAATTAATCTTGGCACGTTTACTTCATCTCTCAAAAATATACCCATGAATATCTCAATAAAGAAAATAAATATCATTTTATTCTTAGTGGAAATAGCATTTCAATGTTTTATTTTTTTCCTAAGAGTACTAAATGCAGTTTCACTCTATGAACTCAGTCATTCTTCATATGGAGATACTGTGGTATAGGGAAACAGATGCTCTGAAGACACACAGGAAAACACTGAATCCTAGCACTGCCACTGACTGCAGTGGGCTCTTCAGAATGTCACTGGTCCTACAATCTCAGTTCCCTCAGTTTCTGGAAGATATGTGATAGACATACCACTATGAATCTGTCTCACCCCAGGATCAGGCCTTTCTCTATTTCAGAAGGCCCCTGTGTCTGCCAGACAGAAAGCACCTTCATGAATAGATACTTAATTTTGTCAAATGCTTTTTCTGCATCTGTTGAGATTATCATATGGTTTTCTTTTGTATTCAACTAATATGGTAAATTGATTTATTTTATGACACTAAACAAACCATGTATTACTGGGATAAACTCTACTTGTTTGTGATGTATTTTTTTTTTTTTTATATTGCTGGAGTCAACTTGCTAATGTTTTGTTAAGAATTTTTGTGTTTAGGATCTTGAGGTATGCCGGTCTGTAGGTTTCTTTTTTGTGTGATTTGTTTGGTTTTGATATTAGCAGGAATGTTCCTAAAGTATATAGAGCTTCAGATAAATATTTTTTGCCAGGCCTTTGTCTATATAAACAATTTGATATAAAACATAGTACAAAATTCATGGGCCTATGCGAGGTCTAGTAAAGATTTAGAAAAATGGGTGGAGAAGAAGTACTTATACATTTGTTTATTGTCTAATTGTTGTTTATAAAGGCTTATTTTGGTAGTATCTATTCCTATTTAGGTCCAGAAACTATCTCCTCCAGTTGTTTATTATCAAAGGCATAGTTTCTGGCTTTGTTCTGTCTCCCACTTTGAGAAAATGTAGCAATACTCTTATTACTCACAATGCTGGAACCTGTTTGCATTGAAACAGCATGGATCTTCTTACCTTTGCAATTCCCTAATACCACTTCTTTAATATTCGTTACATCATTACTCATGATGCCACATCAACCATCTGCTACCCATGAATATTAGTTTTCAAAGACTCACAGTCAAAGTTGTTACTGTTCTTTGTTGGTGCTGGCCACAAACACAAGTCTTACCCAGAATGTGCAGAAAAAATATGAGTGGTATTTTGTGTTCTGGTCATGTTACATTTACTGTTTGGGATTTTGTAGCATACATGTTGGACTTTTTAGACTGTAACCGGTGCATTTCTAGAATGTGATCTCTTTCAATGTTGACTGTGCTGTTGCCGTCTACACATTGCCACGAGGGGCCCGTGGGTAGGGTAAGAAGGACAGTCCCATTTGTGTAAGAAGTGTCCATTCCTCATCTGGTGTGACTTAAAAACATCCCGGGAGAGCACAACCACACCAATCAGAGGCAAGAGAGAACATCAATCAGAAGGCCAATTGATGCTGCAGGGCAATGCTCTCAAAGGCTCCCCAGTGGGAACAGGTACAATAGCTTCCAGGGGACTGCCTAGCATATCTTATGAAGCTTATGAAAGGGGCCAAGTGACCAACTTGGGTGTTAAAGGTGAGAGTGTACAGGGCAAAGGATTCTTGCTACCATGAACAAAAGACGTCTGCTGCCTTTAGGTGCTGTGATCGTGGGCAGCACTGCAGTCAGAATGTAGATGGGTGAGAGTCCAGGCATGGGTCCAAACATGTGACTCAAACCCAAGGCTTGGCAGTGACTTCTTGGTAGGCCAGAGTCCTGAACTTGCTCTGTGTCTGATATAAGTGAGAATCGCTCAACATCAGCAGTTTTTCAGCATCATTCTGGGAGACCAATCTTGCATGATCCTACAAGAGCAATATTATGTTGCCTGGAGGGAACAATCTGCTTGCCAAGCCTCACTCCTGGAGTTGGATCTTTGCCATGGGATCCTGGGATAACCCCAGAGATGTGAGTCTCTGAGTTCTTTGGGCATCTGGTTGATACTGTGTGCAGTGTAGAGGGTCAGAGAAGGGAGAATCTGGGCCCAGGGCCCGTGAGAGTCCCAGTCCAACCTCAAGGCACCCTGCCCAGATGACATTGCCAACCCCAACAGATTCCAGGCAGCAGAGGGTGACTTAGAACATCTTGAGGAGGGCATGCCAAGTGGGGTTTCTGAAGCATAAGGGCGTGGAGCAGAGGCCGGTTTTTTTGAGTCCAAGGGCAGTACTGGATATGAGGGGAATGTAGGTCTTATAGAATGAGTTGGGGAGTTTCCCCTTCTCCTCTGCAGTCTGTGTTTGTATGGGATTGGTGCTATTTCTTTAAATGTTTGATAGAATTCACCAGTGAAGACATCCGAGCCTAGAGTTAACTTTGTGAAAATCAAATTAGGAATTAAATTTCTTCAGTTTTTGTAGGTCTATTCAAGTTTTCTTTCTTCTTAAGTTAATTTTGGTGTTTTTTGCTTTTCAAGGAATTTATCTATTTTATCTAAGTTAAAATTACTGGCATAAAATAATTCATAATGTTTCCTTATTACATTGTTAATGCCTATAGGATTTATTATGCAGTTTAGTATTTCTCCTTTTTTATTTCTGATATTAACAAATATTTGTCTTCTTACTTTCTTGACCAGTCTAGCTACAAGTTTATCAATTATTTTCAAAGAAACTGCTTTTGGTTTCATTGGTTTTCTCTATTGTTTGGCTGTTTTCTATTTTATTGATTCTTGCTCTTATCCATATTATCTTCTTTCTTCTTCTACTTCAAGTTTATTTGTATTCTTTTTTCTACTTTCTTAAGGGGAAAGATTATTTTAGTCCTACTTTTCTAAAATCAGCATCTACAACTATTCATTTCCTTCTAAGCACCCCTTTAGCTGCAGCACACAAATTTTGATATGTTGAATTTTCAGTTTTACTTAGTTTAATTTAATTCCATTATAGTTGAATAATATATTTAGTATGATTACAGTATATTACTATATATCTGTGGAACATTACATATGTAATTGGACAGGCACAAAAAGAGGAGAAAAAAAGGAGAGTCAGAAAAATATTTTTAAAAATTTCAAGACTTGTTTTATGGCTCAATGTCTTTTTAAATATTTTGAGGCTTGTTTTATGGCTCAGTGTAGGGTCTATCCTGATGTATATGCCCTGTGCATTTGAAAAGCATGTGTATTCTCTAGTTGTTAGGTGGAGTGTTCCATAAACGACAATTAGGTCAAGTTGGTGGATGGTGTTATTTAAGCTTTCTATATATTTATTGATTTCTTCTAATTACTCTATCAATTACTGAGAGAGAAGTTTGAAATATCCAATTATAATTATGGATTTGCCTATTTCTCTTCAAAAGTACTTTTTTTTGGTTCATATATCTTGAAACTCATTCATTTAAATGTGGACGCACATTTAAAATTGTTATGTCTTCAGGAAGAATTAAGTCTTTTGTCATTATAACATGTTCATCTTTATTCCTGGTAATATTCTTTGTTGTAAAGTTTACTTTGCCTATAATTAGTATAGCTATTCCATCTTTCTTGTGCCTAGTGGTATATTGTCTATATTTTTAATTCTTTTACTTTTAACCTGTGTCTTTATTTTTAAAATAAATTTCTTGTAGATAGAATATGGTTTTGTCTTGCCTTTGCACTCTTTCATAAAGTTTCTGTCTCTTATTGAATAGTTCAGATTATTTACATTTAATGTAATTATCAAGTAGGTTTAAATATAAAATCTTCTGATTTATTTTCTTTGTCCCATCTGTTTTATGTTTCCTTTTTTTTGCTTTCCATTAGATTTTTTTATTAACTTTATTGAGAAATTATTTATTTACAATAAACTGTGTCTTCTTAAAGTGTATACTTTATTGAGTTTTGACAGTTGTAAACTCACATGGAATCACCAACATAATCAAGATACAGAACACCTCAATAATAGAATAGTTTTAGTATTCCATCTTATCTCCACTATTAGTTTATTAGCTATACCTACCTTGTTTAGTAGTTGCCTTGCAGTTTACAAATCGTATCTTTAATTTATAATAGTTAACTTTCAAACAGTATCATACCAATTAAGAAGTAACGAAGAAACAGCTATACACGTTCATTTTCTCCCTCCCATACTTTGTGCTATATATAAGTTTTCAGGTATTTTACTTCTAAATATATTTTAAACCCCACAACACATTGTTTTATTTTTTGTTTTAAACACTCACTAACTTTTAAAGAGTTTGTAAGATGAAAAAAATGACTTAAATGTAACCACAAATTTGCCATTTTTTATGTTCTTCATTCTGTGTAGAGATCCAAGTTTCCATCTGGTTGCATTTACCTTCTGCCTATAGCACAAGTTTGTTGACAAGAGAGTCAACTTCTGTTTGCCTGTAAAAATCTTTTGTCTTAATTTTTGAAAAATATTTCTCTGGGTATGTATTCTAGGTTGACAGGTTTTTTTTCAGCACTTTAAAGATATTGTTCCATTTCTTTGGGCTTGCATAATTTCTGATGAGAAACCTATAATAATTTTTATCTTTGTTCCTCTCTAAGTGTGCCTTTTTTTCTATGGATGCTTTTAAGATTTTTTTCTTTATCCCTTGTTTTCAGCAATATGATTATTATTTCTCTTGAAGTTTTCTTGGTTTTTTATTCTGCATGGGGTTTGTTGAGCTTTTTAGATTTGTGGGTTTATAGTTTTCAACCAATGTGAAAATTTTTCTGCCATTATTTCTTCATATTTTTTCCTTCCTCTCCCCTTTTTCTCCCTTTTGTGGGTGCCCAGTAACATACATACTGTTCCGCAGATCACTGAGGCTATGCTCAATTTTTTACCCTTTTTATTCTCTGTGCATCAGTTTGAATAGTTCCTATTGCAATGTCTTCATGTTCACTGATTCTTTCCACCCTGCAGTTTCTAATCTGTTAATCCAGTTCAGTGTAGTTTTCATATGTAAAAGTTCTATTTGCATTTTTTATATCTTCTATTTGTCTCCAAGTCCTGTTAATTTCTCCCTTTACCTTCTTGTCATATGAAGTATATTTATAATAGCTGTTTTAAAGTCTTTGTCTGCTAATTTCATCTCCTTTATCAATTCTGTGTCTATTTCTATTGATTAATTTTCTCCCTGTTTTTGGGTCAAGTTCTCCTGCATCTTGGCATGTCTAGAAATTTGATTGGATGCCAGGCATAAATTTTATGTCTTGAGTGTTGGATTTTTTTTTTTTTTTTTTTGTGTTCCTTAAAGAGAATTGTGATTTATTCTGGCAAGCGGTTAAATCGCTAAAGATTAGTTTAATAATTTTGAGGCTTCTCTTAAAGCTTTTTAAGAGTGGATCTAGAGTAACTTTTACTCAAGATTTGTAACAAACATCTGACTCTTCCAGGGTCTTTACTGAATGCCTTGTATGTTCAATGAGGCCTCTTCACTCTGGCCAGTGGCAACTAGAATGGTTTCTAGTCTTATGGGAACTCTTCTATTTATTCAGCTTATGGTGACTCAGCAACTGTTCTTTCCCCAAAATTGTAAAGTTTTACGTAATTCATGTGCAGACTGAGTCAGTCAAAGACTAGAAGGGAGGCCATGCAGATTTCTGGAGCTCTTTCTCTTCTCCACAAATTCTAGTCACTTCAGTCTCCCTGAACTCTGGTCTCCTTAACCTAGTGAGACCACCAGGCTTTGTTTGGGATTCTCCTCTTAGTGCTGTAATCTGGGAATTGCCTCTAGGCAAAAAGCCAGTGCTACAGAGGGCTCACATTGTTTATTTCCCTTTCTTCAGAGATCACAGGCCTAAACAGGCTGATTAATGTCTGAAAATCATTTTTTATTATATTTTACCATTTTTCTAGTTATTTATAGTCGTGTATGTGTGCACGCAAGTGTGTGTGTGTGTGTGTGTGGTAATCCAGACCCAAGTATTTGGCAGGAATTACATGGAAGTAGAAATTCCCCAGATACAATATACTTTGAACTTTGCCTCAATATTCTTTGAGTGAGAAAAAAATGCTGCAGATTGCTAGGATCTCTCATAAATGAAAAACTGTTTAGTCGTAGACATCCTCCCCTTATCTATACTACTTCTAGTTCTCAGAAAACTTTTTATCCCAGAGCTTTAGTTGGAGATTTGAAATCAATATAGTGATCTCCCAAGTTATAACTTAATTAGTGCCAAGATTATGGTCACAAGTTGAATTAGTTTAAATGGAAAACTTGGTTCTTAGAGGCAAAATGTTGTACATTGGGGATCTGTCTTTGGAAAACCGTTTTGCAATATAAAAATTCAAAAATTAATGACTAGTACGAAATTAATATTTTTAAGAAGTGATAAAGTGGTCATGAGGGACATTTGTGCTTTCCTGGAACAGCCAGCTAGAGTCCATAGTTGAGGATAAAACTTGCCAAATATCTCACCTTTCAAGGGCAGAGAAATGGGTTCTTAATGCCAGTCCTCCAGTGTGGGATTTGCTAGCAGAAGGCATTTAGCAGAACCAGTTTCTTAAGCCCCACTCCTCTGGTTTTTATAAAATAAAGGACACAGAGAGGGCAAGGATATGGGAGCACTGAAGGAAGCAGAGTCCATGAAGCATGAACAGTGCCTTTTCCCTCCTCTTCCCTTGGTGGAGAGACTTGGAGGCAGGGAGTAAGGAAGTTTCAATATGTTCCACCCTCTTGTGATGAAATCTGTGTTCTCCAATTTCCCTATACCCCCAGGAAGAACTGTGAGAGTGGAGGTCTGGGGGATGCCACTGAGCTGGCAGAACAGTTGATGCTATTGTTGCTGAAACTGTGAGCGTGCCCTAGGGCAGCCTGGATCCTCTCTTGGCAAGAAGGGATGAATAAATGCCGTGGAAGGTAGTCTGGGTTTTTCAGAAGCAGAGACTTTTGGGTGGATTGCTTGTTGCCATGGTGTTAAGGGAGAAGAGGACAGAAGGACGGTGCAAGGGTGGGCCCCCATGGAGTTCCCTAAAGACTAACAATTTCATCATTCCCACTTGAAAGACATTGCTAGCACTTGATGTTGGTCCCTTTGCATTGGACTGAGAGGCAGAGAAGGAACTCACCACCTCTGATGTCATTTGCTATGAAAGTATAAGTCATTGTCCTTCTCCAGGGACCAAGGGGAAAGAAAAGGGACAGGGAGTTTTGGAAGTTTGATTTCAAAAAACCCAAGATTAAATATTAAACCTGAGTGGGATAAAGAAATAAGATGTCTGGCCTAGTCAGAATGCAGGGCTGTGGGCCCAGAATATTTTGTGCTGTTTGAAAATGAGTAAGTTTCATTCTTACATACATCTATGTTGAGACAGTTTCATTAAATATTAATATGCTTATGCAATATGTGAAACCAAACATAGCATTCAGACAGCTTTTCTGTTGTGTTTGGTTTTACATGCTTGCGAAATTCCTTTGAGAGGATTTTAATGCATGGACTGTTTTGACTGAGCTTTTAAAAATATATATTTTTCAGAAAGCTTGGCCATAAGATAACTCTCTCTATTCCTGGCAAATCTCCCTATAGTAAGCATAGACATTTGTCATTACTTTAAGTGATCCTTGGTGCTTCCATTTCAATCAATCACATACATGAATTTGAATGATTTTGACTGGCTTGTCAGCACTGGATAATTGCTTTGGCTTAATGAGGGCAACAGTGTTGGCCACCCAATTATTAGAAAATCACAATCATTAGTTTTAGATATTACCATACGGTTATTACTATATGTACTATTCAGCATAGTACAAGAATAGCCTACATAAATAAGTAAACATTCTTATACATTAGTTCCATTACTCCTATTAAAACATTATCACAAACTTAGTGTCTTAAAATACACATTTATTACTTAACATTTCTGGAGGTCAGAAGTCCTCAAATCAAAGTGTCAATAGGGTGGTACTCCTTTTGGGGCTCTAAGGGAGAATCCATTTTGCTTCCTCTGCAAGCTCCTAGAAGCTACTTGTATTCTTTGGCTTGTGGCCCCTTCCTTGCATCACTCTGATTTCTGCTACCATCATCACATTTCTTTCTCTCACTCTGACCCTCCCACCTCCCTCTTATAAGGACCTTTGTAACTACACTGGAACCACTGGATAGTTCAGGATAACCTCTCCATCTTAAGATCTTTAATTCATTAATTATTAATTTTCTTTTTCCAGAGGTGAGGCTAGAAGCACATTTCCCCCTATGATTGCAGACTGCAGATTAGTCTTTACATACAGGCACAGAGAGAGAGAGAGAGAGAGAGAGAGAGAGAGTAAAGCACAAACATTCTCCTGAGAACTAGTTGGGGGAAACAGGAGGTTCCAAGGCAAAGAGTTTTTTTTGTCTCACCACACAGTGATTTTAGAGCAGTAGGTAGAGTCATCCTGATGGGCTATGCTGCTGGGCAAGCCAAGTTGCTGTGATGGGTCAGCTGGTGCATTAGCCCACCTAGACTGGGTGGGTGTGTCTTAGTGCCTTCCTAGCACCTGCAGAGACAGTGCTGGGCGTGCTGCCGGAAGCATGGCCGGGGATCAGGATCTGGAGTTCCCAAAGCAAACTAACCCACCATGAGGAAAAAAAAAAAAAAAAAGCAAAGTCTCAAGTATAATGACATATTATATTTTCAATAGAGCAGTGATGCATACATTTAAATCGTTGCAATGTAAGTTGAATCAGTTTTATATCTAAAGCTTATAGGTGTCAACTTCTGTAGATGTCAATGTAGTGGTCAAATAAAAAAGTTATTTGCTGGGGGAGGGGTAGTCACAGGGCCTCAGAGGAATTGTACCAGAAACTTCTTAAAAATAATCTACTCCTTGAGCTTTCCTCTTCTGTGAGCCATCTGGAGACATGATTGCCTCCTAAATATTGGTTTTGCTTCCTCCTTGCTTTTTCTTACATTTAATTTTCTATTCCATTACTAATTTCAATTCTGTAGTTACATAAGACTTTTTAAAAAAACATAAACATTTTTAGAGAACACTGAAATTCAGCAAGGAAGTGGCAGTGAACTTCTGAGGCACAGAAGGAGAGAAAAGCAAAGAAGCAGCTGGCCCAGTCAGGATCAGCTCAAAGCCAGAAGGAACTCTACATTGGGGGACAAAGCTAAATAAATCATATGGTGACTACACTACTATGGCCGCCAAGAATCAAAGCCAAAACATTCTACCAAAGCAACACTATAGCTACACCCACAAGAAAAAGTCGTACCCTACCAAAGCCAATTCATAAAATTGGAAGAAGAGACTGTAAAGTGACTTTTACATCAGAAGTGCAGATATGAATGTAAGGACACAAGAAACATGAAAAAGAAAGGAAACATGATACCTCCAAAGGGACATAATAATTAATCAGTAACAGATCCCTAAGAAAAAGAAATTATGAAATGCCTGAAAAAATTTAAAATAATGATCTTAAGAAAATTCAGCTAGATACAAAAGAACACAGACAAATGATGCAAAGAAATTAGGAAAACAATTTATGATTGGAATGGGAAATTGAACAAAGAGATAAATATCATAAATAAGAACCAAACAGAAATCCTGGAACTGAAAGATTCCATGAATGAAAAAAGTACAATCAAGATCTTCAACAATAAACTAGATCTAGCAGAAGAAAGAATTTCTGAACTTGAAGATAGGTCTTTTGAAATAACCCATTCAGACAAAAAGAGGAAAGAACAAGAATAAAAAATTAAAAAGAATGAAGAAAACCTGTGTGACATATGGGACACCATAAAGTGAACAAATATTTAATGTTTGGGAGTTAAGAAGGAGAAGAAATGGGCCAAGGCAAAGAAAACCTATTAAATAAAATAATAACTGAAAACTTCTCAAGTCTTGCAAGAGATACAGACATTTAGATACAGGAAGCTCAAAGTTCCCAAGTAGATTAAATCCAAAAAGGTTTTCTCATATATATTATAGTCCAGAGGCCAAAAGTCAAAGACAAAAAGAAAATTCTAAAAACACCAAGAGAAAACTGTCCTCATCAGGCTAATGGTGAATTTCTCAGCAGAAACTTTATAGGCCAGGAAATAATGGGATGACATTATAAAAGTACTTAAAGAAAAAAATTGCCAGGTGAAATACTATACCCAGCAAAGCTATCCTTCAGAAATAAAAGAAAAATAAAGTATTTCCCAGACAAACAAAAATGGAAGAAATTCATGATCACTAAACTAGTTCTACAAGAAATGGTAAGGGATTCCTACATCTGAAAGCAAAAGGACAATATCTACTTTTGTGAAAAAATATGAGGATATAAAACTCACTGATAGAGAAGATAAACAAAGAGAAAGACAAAAGAATCATATATTAACTCTGCAAGTCCCCACCAAATTGTAAAAGTTAACATTAAAAGAGGGGAAAAAAGAATCAAAGCCTATATAAAACAACCAGAAAACAATTAACAAAATGACTGGAGTTTGTTCTCACATAACAGTAACAACCTTGAATGTAAATGGTTTAAATTGCCAAATTAAAGTACATAGGATAGATGAATGGATTTTTTAAAAAGACCCAACTATATGCTACCTGCCAGAAATTAATATCACCTGAAAACACATAGACTGACAGTGAAGAAGTGGTAAAACTTTTCCTTGCAATTAGAAACCGAAAGCATGCAGTCATAGCTATACTTATACCAGAAAAACACATACTTTGGGTCAAAAAACATAAAAAGAGATGAAGAAGGCCATTCTATAATAATCAAGTGATCAATTCAGCAAGAGGATATGACAATTATAAATATATGTGAACTCAATATCAGAGAACCCAGATATAGATAGTGCATATTATTAGAGCTAAAGAGAGAAAGAGAGAGACACAATACCATAATGGTTGGGGACTTCAGCACCCCATTCTTAACACTAGACAGATTAATCTTGTCAGAAAATCAACAAAGAAACAGATTTAATCTGCACTTTAGACCAAATGGACCTAACAGACATTTACAGAACATTTTATCCAACAGCTGCAGAATATATATTCTCATCAGCACATGGAACATTATTCAGGATAGACCACAAGTTAGGCCACAAAACAACTCTCAACAAATTGAAAAGAAGTGAAATTATATCAAGTATTTCTCAGCCCATTGTGGGCTGAGAAATAAAAGTGGGCAAAGGATATAAACAGACATTTCTCAAAAGAAGACATTTATGTGGTCAACAAACATATGAAAAAAAGCTCATCATCACTGGTCATTAGAGAAACGCAAATCACAACCACAACGAGATACCATCTCACACCAGTTAGAATAGCCACCATTAAAGTCTGGAAACAAAAGATGCTGGTGAGGATGTGGAGAAATAGGAACACTTTTACACTGTTCGTGGGAGTGTAAATTAGTTCAACCATTGTGGAAGTCTGTGTGGTGATTCCTCAAGGATCTAGAACCAGAAATACCATTTGACCCAACCATCTCATCACTGGGTATATACCCAAAGGATTATAAATCATTGACCACCCAGAATCAAAGCCAAAACATCCTACCAAAGCAACACTACAGCTACATTCACAAGAAAAAGTCTTACCTTACCAAAGCCAATCCAAAGGATTATAAATCATTCTACTATAAAGACACATGCACACATATGTTTACTGCAGCACTATTTACAATAGCAAAGACTTGGAACCAACCCAAATGCCTATCAATGATAGACTGGATAAAGAAAATGTGGCATGCTGTACACCATGGAATACTATGCAGCCATTAAAAAGAATGAGTTCATGTCCTTTTCAGCGACATGGATAAAGCTGGAAACCATCATCCTCAGCAAACTAACACAGGAACAGAAAACCAAACACTGCATGTTCTCACTCATAATTGGGAGCTGAACAACGAGAACACATGGACACAGGGAGGGGAACATCACACACTGGGGCCTATAGAAGGGTGGAGGGAAAGGTGAGGGAAAGCATTAAGACAAATACCTAATGCATATGGGGTTTAAAACCTAGGTGACAGGTTGATAGGTGCAGCAAACCACTATGGCACATGTGTACCTATGTAACAAACCTGCACGTTCGGCTCATCTATCCCAGAACTTAAAGTTAAAAAAAAAAATCTCAACAAAGAGGCTTAGAAGGAACATACCTCAACATATACAGGCCATATATTACCATCCTACAGTCAGCATCATACTGAATGGGAAAAAGCTGAAAACCTTTCCTCTAAGAACTGGAACAAGACAAGGATGCCCATTGTAACCACTCTTATTCAATATGCGACTGAAAATCCTAACCAGAGAAATTAGGTGAGAGAAAGAAAGAAAATGCAGCCAAATTGGAAAAGAGGAAATAAAATTGTCCCCATTTTTAGATGACCTAATCTTATTTATAGAAAAACATAAAGACTCTACCAAAGAACTCTTAGAGCTGATAACCAAATTCTGTAAAGTTGTGTGATACAAAATCAACATGAAAAATCAATAGCATTTCTATGATATTGTTGATAGCATTGTTATTCTATCAATAACAAACTAACTGAAAAAGATGTCAAGAAAGCAATCCCATTTATAATGACTACAAAAAATAAAATACATAGGAATAAATTTAACCAAGGAAGTAAAAAACTCCACAATAAAAACTACAAAACACTCTTGAAAGAAATTAAAAAGGATATAAACAAATGGAAATTTTATACTTGTGAATTAGATAAATTAATATTGTTAAAATGATCATACTACCCAAAGCAATGTATAGAATCAATGCAATCTTTATCAAAATACTAATGATATTCTTCATAGAAATAGATTTTTTAAAAACCTCCTAAAATTCGTATGGAACCACAAGAGACCCTAAATAGCCAAAGCAATAGTGAATGAAAAGAACAAAGCTGGAGCCATCATGCTACCTGAGTTCAAAATATCTTACAAAGCTATAATGACCAAAAGAGCATTGTATTGGTACAAAACCAGACACGCAGACCAATGGAACAGACTAGAGAACCCAGAAATACACATATTTACCAGTCAATTGATTTTCAATAGAGGCACCAAGAACATACACTGGGGAAAGAACACGCTCTTAAATAAACGGTGCTAGGAAAACTGGACATTCATATGCAGAAGAATGATGCTAGACTCTTATCTCTTACCTATACAAAAATCAACTAAAATTAAAGACATAGGTGAAATGCTTCAGGACATTGATTTAGGTAAAGATTTTATGCTTAAGGCTTCATAAACACATGCAACAAAAGCAGAAATAGGCAAATGAGATTATATTAAACTAAAAAGCTCTGCATAACAAAGAAAACAACAGAGTGAAGAGACAATTTGTAGAATGTGAGATGTTTGCAAACTGTTTTCCTGACTATGGGCTAATATCCAGATTATACAGTGAACTCATAAACTCAAACAACTCAGCACCAGAAACAAATAATCTGATTAAAAAGTGGGCGAAGGAACTGAATGGACATTTATCTAAAGAAAATACACAAATGGGCAACAAACATATGAAAAAATGCTCAACATCACTAATCATTAGGAAAATACAAATCAAACCCACAATGAAATATCATCTCACCCTAGTTAGAAATGACTACTATCAAACAGACAAAACATAAGTGCTGGCAAGGATGTGGAGTAAAGGTAACTCTTATACATGGGTGGTGAGAATGTAAATTAGTACAGACATTATGGAAAATAGTATGGGGGTATCTCAAAAAACTAAGAATAAACTACCATATGAGACAGCAATCCCAGTATTTGGTACTTAGCTGAAGGAAAGAAAATCAGTATATTGAAGGGATACCTGCACACCTATATTTATTGCAGCACTATTTACAATATCTAAGATATGAAAGTAACCTAAAGGTCCATCAACAGATGAGTGGATAAAGAAAATATGGTGTACATACACACACACACACACACACACACACACACACACACACAAGTGAATACTATTCAGCTACAAAAATTGAAATCCTGACATCTGTGCACCTTAAATGAGCCTATAGGACATTAAGTGAAATAGGCACAGAAAGAGAAATACTGCGTGTTCTCACTCATATGTAGGAGCTACAAAACAATTCAGCTCATGGAAGAAAAGAGTTAGAATTATGGATACCAGAGGTTGGGAAGGGTAGAGGGAGGGGAGGGTGGGGAGAAGTTAGTTAACAGATACAAAATTACAGCTAGACATGGGAAATGAATTCTGGTGTTCTGAAGTTCTACAGCATGAATATAGTTAACTATAATTTATTGTATATTTTTGAAAAGCCAGAAGAGGGGATTTTGAATGTTCACAACACAGAGAAATCATAAATGTTTGAGGTGATGAATATGCCAGTTTCCCTGATTTGATCATTATACATTGTATACATGTATCAAAATGTCACACTGTATCCCATAAATATACACAATTATTGCATGTCAACTAAAAAGGGAAAAATGTGGCTTCATTGAAGGTAAAAATATAACTCATTTGAAGCTAGATCTGACATTCCCAACTCCTCAGAAAAATAAGAACAATAACAGTGTTGTGGATATTTTTGTCTCATTTCTGACTTTAAATGGGAAAGTCTTTGGTATTTTAGATGGCTATTCCTTATAATGATATGGAATGTTTTTATATTTTTCTTTCACTAATATTATCATAAATCAATGTTAAATTTTCTCAAATGTCCTAGAACAACTATAGAGAGTATCATGATTTTTTTCTTTTGTGCATCATTGAGATAGTAGTGTTAATGAAAATTCTACTATTAAGCCATCCTTGAATTTTTAGAATAGAACTACTTAGTCATGAAAACATATTTAGTGTTGAATTTATGTTGCCAACATTTTAGTTAAAGCAAGAACATTTTTTTCTTTGTTGGCTTTTATAAGGATTATATTAACTTTGAAAACTAATTTGGGAAGTGTTTCATCGTTCTGCAATTTTGGAACATTTAAAATAACACAAGAATTGTTGTTTGAAATATTTTTTAAGGACTTGCTCATAAAATGATCTGGACTCAATTCCTGTTTTGGAGATAGTTAATGAAAAATTGAAATGTCTTCCCTAAATGTAAGCTTATTAAAGCTTTCTAATTTTTATTGAATCAATTTTCCCTGAAAATTGCACATTTTATTGAGTTCTAATAATTTGTGTCCATAAAGCTAAAAAATGTTTTTTTTTAATTTTTTAATTTTTATTTTTTTATTATACTTTAAGTTCTAGGGTACATGTGCATAACGTGTAGGTTTGTTACATATGTATACTTATGCCATGTTGGTGTGCTGCACCCATCAACTCGTCAGCACCCATCAATTCATCATTTATATCATGTATAACTCCCCAATGCAATCCCTCCCTCCTCCCCCCTCCCCCCTTCCCATGATAGACCCCAGTGCGTGATGTTCCCCTTCCCGAGTCCAAGTGATCTCATTGTTCAGTTCCCACCTATGAGTGAGAACATGCGGTGTTTGGTTTTCTGTTCTTGTGATAGTTTGCTAAGAATGATGGTTTCCAGCTGCATCCATGTCCCTACAAAGGACACAAACTCATCCTTTTTTATGGCTGCATAGTATTCCATGTTGTATATGTGCCACATTTTCTTAGAGTCAAGACCCATCAGTCTGCTGTATTCAGGAGACCCATCTCACATGCAGAGACATACATAGGCTCAAAATAAAGGGATGGAGGAAGATCTACCGAGCAAATGGAGAAAAAAAGCAGGGGTTGCAATCCTTGTCTCTGATAAAACAGACTTTAAACCATCAAAGATCAAAAGAGACAAAGAAGGCCATTACATAATGGTAAAGGGATCAATTCAACAGGAAGAGCTAACTCTCCTAAATATATATGCACCCAATACAGGAGCACCCAGATTCATAAAGCAAGTCCTTAGAGACTTACAAAGAGACTTAGACTCCCATACAATAATAATGGGAGACTTCAACACTCCGCTGTCAACATTAGACAGATCAACGAGACAGAAAGTTAACAAGGATATCCAGGAATTGAACTCATCTCTGCACCAAGCGGACCTAATAGACATCTATAGAACTCTCCACCCCAAATCAACAGAATATACATTCTTCTCAGCACCACATCGCACTTATTCCAAAATTGACCACATAATTGGAAGTAAAGCACTCCTCAGCAAATGTAAAAGAACAGAAATTATAACAAACTGTCTCTCAGACCACAGTGCAATCAAACTAGAACTCAGGACTAAGAAACTCAATCAAAACCGCTCAACTACATGGAAACTGAACAACCTGCTCCTGAATGACTACTGGGTACATAACGAAATGAAAGCGGAAATAAAGATGTTCTTTGAAACCAATGAGAACAAAGATACAACATACCAGAATCTCTGGGACACATTTAAAGCAGTGTGTAGAGGGAAATTTATAGCACTAAATGCCCACAAGAGAAAGCAGGAAAGATCTAAAATGGACACTCTAACATCACAATTAAAAGAACTAGAGAGGCAAGAGCAAACACATTCAAAAGCTAGCAGAAGGCAAGAAATAACTAAGATCAGAGCCGAACTGAAGGAGATAGAGACACAAAAAACCCTCCAAAGAATCAATGAATCCAGGAGTTGGTTTTTTGAAAAGATCAACAAAATTGACAGACCGCTAGCAAGGCTAATAAAGAAGAAAAGAGAGAGGAATCAAATAGATGCAATAAAAAATGATAAAGGGGATATCACCACCGACCCCACAGAAATACAAACTACCATCAGAGAATACTATAAACACCTCTATGCAAATCAACTAGAAAATCTAGAAGAAATGGATAATTTCCTGGACACTTACACTCTCCCAAGGCTAAACCAGGAAGAAGTTGAATCCCTGAATAGACCAATAGCAGGCTCTGAAATTGAGGCAACAATTAATAGCCTACCCACCAAAAAAAGTCCAGGACCAGATGGATTCACAGCTGAATTCTACCAGAGGTACAAGGAGGAGCTGGTACCATTCCTTCTGAAACTATTCCAATCAATAGAAAAAGAGGGAATCCTCCCTAACTCATTTTATGAGGCCAACATCATCCTGATACCAAAGCCTGGCAGAGACACAACAAAAAAAGAGAATTTTAGACCAATATCCCTGATGAACATTGATGTAAAAAATGTTTTAAAATTAAAAATTTTCTTTCCATCCTTGTTTATATTGTCAAGTATTCGTGTTTCTCTCTCTCTTTCTTTCCAGTTACCATGTCATTAGTGTGCATATTTATTGATACTTTTACAGGTGAGATACTGTATTTATTAACCAATTTATCAATTTTGCTGTTTTTCTGCTTATTTAACTTCTGCTTTTATTTTTGTTATTTCCTCATATTTCTCTATGATTTGGTTTTGTTTTCTACTTCTTCTGCTGAATAAGTAGTTTGTTTTCTTCATTTAGTTTTGTGTAAAAATAAAATCTAAGGCTATACATTTTTTCTGTGTATAGCTTTGGCCACATTCATTAAGTTTAATTATGAGATATTGTGCCATTATTTCCTGAATAAATTGCAATCCCTTTTAAATTTTCCTCTTTAACAATACTTTTCCTTCCTCAAAGAGTTAGTTTTGAGATTATTAACTACCTTTTTTAGAACAGGTAATATAATATTTTCAAAAATAAAAAAATAACATGCATAATGAACAATCTCCCACCAATTCTATTTCCATTTTATCAGTCCTGTTTCCCCCTGTACCATTTAAATGGACAACTTTTTACATTTTTATGTATCCTTCTAAAGTTTTCTTATGTGCATACAAGCAAAAATCCATTCTTTTATCTCCCCCCACCCTTTTTGAAAAATGGCATGCTATACACACTATTCAACATATTTCTTTTTAGAATTTAAAGTTGATTTTTAGAAAATTTTCAATATCAGTGCACAGAATGTCATCATTTCTTTTCTCCCTTCTTCCTTCTTTTTACAGCTCCTCCTTTTTATGGTAGTCATTAAGTGGAGGCATCATAATTTCTAAAAGCAGTTTCCTATTATTAACATTTCAATTATTTCCATTTTTTCCTATTACAAACTTTGCTGTAATTAATAAGCTTAACATATGTGGAAATATGAGTTAGCATAAGTTCTGAGTAATAGAACTGCTAGGTTAAATGATTTGTGCATTTGTAATTTTAAAAGATATAGACAAATTCCTTTCTATAAGGATTGTGCCTGTTTGTACTTCCACAAGCAATTATGAAAGTGTCTATACTCTCATTCACTAGAACGTGTGGTCAAAGGCTGGAAGTTTTGTCAATCCAATAGACATAAATGATATTCAGTGTGGCTTTAATATGTACTTTTTCTTATTATGATTGAAGTTGCATTATTTTCATTTGTTTAAGAGATACTTTGTTTTACTCTGAATTATTCATGTTTTCTTGCCATTATTTTCCTATTAGGTTGTTGTTTTCTTTCTTTTTTAAGGATCTCTATACATATTAGGAAGATAAGCCATTTGTAAAAATATGTTAGGGTAAAAAATGCAAGATATAGATCCAACTTTTTTTATCTGGATCACTTTCCAGCTGTCCTAATGATATTGAGTAACCTATCCTTCCTCGCTGATTTGAGGTACAACTTTTATTATATTCTAAATTCCTACATGTGTTCATTTCTATTATTGTTCTTCCTATTTTGTTCTATTAGTTGGTGTATTCATAGTCAATTTCCTACTGCTTTATTAAATGAGGCCTTTATAATATGTTTTAATACTTGGTTAGGCTAGTCTTCTAGTTCTTTCTCATTGCTTTTTTAACTCAGAGCTTTCCTATCAATTCTTGCTTGTTAATTTTTATCTATGATCTTAAAGATTAACTTGTCTAGTTTCAAAAATAAACAAGCATATAAATAAAAAACAAAGGTTTGTATTTTTGAATAATAAATTAACTTGGAACTTGGTATCTCTGATATACTCTTGCTTTCTAAGCACATGGTATGTGTTTCCATTTCTTCAAACCTTCTTTTGCATCATTTAATAGTTTCAAAATTTTTTTCATAAAGCTGTTGCTATTACAAAGGGTCCTTTTCTTCCATTATATCCCATTACATCTTATGTATAATAAAACTATGGATTTGCATGTATTTGTACTCTATAATCTTATTATCTTAATCTCAAAGTCAGCTTTCAGTTTATTGTTTTGGATGTGTGTAACAGATTGTAGTTTCCAAATCTAGCCACCAATATCTGGTCATCACATATATTCTTTCTACAATGTAACATTGATAGTTTCCCATCAAGACATGGGGATCTTTATTCCCTTTCCTTGAATTTAGGCCAGACTATGACTGCAGCAGAAGTGATACTATGTGACTTCTGACTCTAAATCATATTAAATAAAAACTTTTCATCTGGGCCTGCTAAGATCCAGGCACCACATTGTGATAAGGCCAAGCAACCACATGGAAAAGACACACAGTCACATGGGGTGAAGCCGAGAAGCAATGTGGAGAGGCCACATATCATTGTTCCAATCACAGCCTTAGCTGAGGCCTCAGTCAACCACCAGCAGCAATCACTGGGCATATAAGTGAGCAAAACTTCAGAGGATTCTAGCCACCAGCCTTCAAGTCACCCCAGCAGATAACCAGCGGCACATAGACAAGCTCAGGCCACCAAGTCCTGCCCAAGTTGCAGATTCATTTGCAAAATAAATATTCTAAGCAACTAAGTTTTGAGATGGTTTTTTGGCAGTAATAGATGTGGATCACAAGATCAGGAGTTTGAATCCAGCCTGGTCAACATACTGAAACCCCGTCTCTACTAAAATACAAAAAATTAGCTGAGTGTAGTGGTGGGCGCCTGTAATCCCAGCTACTTGGCAGGCTGAGGCAGGAGAATCGCTTGAACCTGGGACGGGGAGATTGCAGTGAGCCAAGATTGCACCACTGCACTCCAGCCTGGGTGACACTGCGAGACTCCAGTCTCAAAAAAAAAAATAAATAAATAAAAAATCATTCATCAACAAATTGTAATGATTTTAGATTTTTCGTTATAATTTTTATAACTCTAATTTTTTTTCTGGTTGTGATCTAGGGATAAGAACAGCACACTCAATGCGACATATGCTTCCTTCAAAATCTAATAAGACATACCAAGCAATGTGCCTCTTTCATAGTAGTAATGCATGCAAAATGAAACAATTTGATTTTACTTTAGAGGGCATATATTGACATGTCTCATTCAGATCACTGGAGCCCTAGAAACTTCACAAAGGTAGATGGCCCAGTTTTTTTTTAAAGGGGGCCCTCTAGCATGCTTGTGTCTTCTCAGGTTATCTAGGGTACTTGCTGAATTCTTCAAGCAGTGTGATATAATCAATGTAATAAAAACTTGATTTCCCATGGGACAGTTAGACAAACAAGGTCACTGTGTACTAAATCATGATATAAAGCCATGATTGAAATAACCTTCAGAAGGCAATCCTAAACAAAAAGAATAAAGCTAGAAGCATCATGTTACCTGACTTCAAACCATACCACAGGGCTGCAGTAGCCAAAATAGCATGGTACTGACAAAAACAGACACATAGACCAATGGAACAGAATACAGAATGCAGAAGTAAGACCACATGTCTGCAACTCTCTGATCTTCGACAAACCTTACAAAAAAAACAAGCAATGGGGAAAGGATTTTCTATTCAATAAATGATGCTGGGATTACTGGCAAGCCATATGCAGAAGACTGAAACCAGACCTCTTCCTTACACTATATACAAAAATTAACTCAAGATGGACTAAAGACTTAAATGAAAAACCCAAAACTATAAAAACCCTGGAAGACAACTGATGCAATACCATTCTGGGCATAGGACTGGGCAAAGATTTCATGATGAATACACCAAAAGCAACTGCAACAAAAGTAAAAACTGACAAATGGGATCAAATTAAACTAAAGAGCTTCTGCACAGCAAAGGAAACTGTCAACAGACTGAGCAGACAACCTAGAGAATTGGAGAAAACATTTGCAAACTATGCATCTGACAAAGGTCTAATATCCAGCACCTATAAGGAACTTAGATAAATTTATAAGAAGCAAACAACCCCATTAAAAAGCGGCCAAAGGACATGAACAGACTCTTTTCAAAAGAAGACATACATTTGGTCAACAATCATATAAAAAAAGCTCAATATCACAGATCATTAGAGAAATGCAAATCAAAGCCACAGTGAGATAGATGCAATTTCACATCCAGTCAGAATGGGTATTATTAAAAAGTCAAAAAATAACAGGTGCTGATGAGGTTGTGGAGAAACAGGAACGCTTCTACACTGTTGGTGGGAACGTAAATTAGTCAAGTATTTCGGAAGACAGTGCAGTGTTTCCTCAATGGCCTAAAAACAGAAATACCATTCGACCCAGCAATTCCATTACTGGGCGTATCACCAAAGGAATAGAAATAATTCTATTATAAAGACACATGCATGCATATGTTCACTGCAGCCCTATTCACAATAGCAAAGACATGGACTCAACCTAAATGCCCATTAATAGTAGACTAGATAAGAAAATGTGGTACATATACACCATGAAATACTAAGTGGCCATAAAAAAAGAATGAGATCATGTCTTTTGCAGGAACAGGGATGAAGCTGGAGGCCATTATCCTTAGCAAACTAATGAAGGAACAGAAAAATCAAATACTGCATGTTCTCACTTATAAATGGGAGCTAAATGATGAGAACACATGGACACATAGAGCGGAACGACATACACTGGAACCATTCAGAGGGTGGAGAGTGGGAGAAGGGAGAGGATCATTTTATATTTGTTGTTTATTTATTATTTATTTATTAAAACAACTGATGAGTACTAGTCTTAATACCTGGGTGACAAAATAATCCATAGAACAAGCCCCCATGATACAAGTTTACCTATATAACAAACCTGTACATGTACTTCTGAACTTAAAATAAAAGTTAAAATAAAATAATAAAAATATTTATAACACTTGCACACACACACACACACACACACACAGACACACACACACACAGAAATAGCCTTGAGAAAATATAGTGAGGGCGTTTTGCTATCCTTGCAAGGTAAAAGAAATTTATTTTTATTTTTACTTTTTTATTTTTTACTAACTAGATGTAAACCTTTATTTCACAACTGTGTCATATTCACTTTCTGAAAAGACATGGACCGGGGGACACAGCTGAAAACACTGGGAGGCCAGATGCTGACGTCTTGCAGGTGGAAGCATAGCCGTGATCACTCTAGGGCCGATGTCTGCTGGGCTCTCAGGCGGCACAAGCCAGAGGCACCAGTACTGTGCAATCCCAGTTTTACTTAGAGCCACCTCTTTTTTGTGGGGTGGGGGGGCATTAGTCCTCATTTCATGCCAGATTTTCAGTAGAGGCTCCCTGTTCTTCCAAATCAGTTCAGGACTGTAAGTAACATGCCATATTCCAAAGACAGCTCCCCCAAGATGTGCTGCATAATCAAAAAATTTCCATCCCAGGATCATTCCTGCCGTATCCATGGCATTAATGGCTTTTAGGGCATTTCCTGCTGTGAATGTGAGCATTGGAAGAAAATCATGGCAAGCCTCCCTTCTGGGATCTTAGTGTGGACGGCTGTGAGGATCATCACGGTGGCGCGAGATGCATCATGTCATGGTCCATATCTTCGTGTGGCCAACTTTACACACATAATTGACAAAATTGGAAATAACACCTGCAGATAGGTACACTGCCATGAACTGCTCTTGACCCAGAATGTTCACTATACTGGAGGAGAAGCTCCACAAAACATACACATTTGCTGCCATGTGAAATAAGGAGAAATGATTGAATGTTGACAGCAACATTGGAGAACAACAGACCTTTGAGGCTGGATTAGATGTGAAATATCTGATCACTGTCCACTGCAGAGAAGGTACTCTCTAAAAACAGAAAATAAGGACATTTGCAGCTATGATACCTGAGTCCGCTGGCCATTACTTAGGTTATTCCACCACTTGTTAATCTCTTTTCGGAAGTCTCCTTTTTGTGGTCTTATGCTATCCAGCCAATCAGCTTTTATGCCATCGAAATAACTCTGGACCCTGGATTTCAGTAATTCATATTGCTAAATAGCAGCTGATCCAAATGCACAGCCTGTAAACCCAACAGTAAAAAAATAAAGGTTTTAGGAGAGTCCTTATAGGATAGGGAGAAAGATAAAAGACATGTTTCTTCCACCAGAGGAATCACAGCACTTCTTTTGTATGCTTCACCACTTGTCCCGTGTCTGATTTTTGAGGTTCAACCTTACTGGGTTCTTTTCTGAATCCACATTTTTCCTGAATTAATTAGCTAAAGCTGCGTCTGAGCAGCTGCGGCTGGGCTAGGGCCTCAGTGAGCTCCTCACAGCTGCTGCTGCCGCCCACCAGTGGAGCCCACGCTGGGCCACAGCCCCAGCCTTTCTGCGCCCAGCCTCGCCACTCCATTTTCCCGCTGAAAGAAAATTTTAGGCCGGGCACGGTGGCTCATGCTTGTAATCCTAGCACCTTGAGAGGCCAAGGTGGGTAGAATACCTGAGGTCGGGAGTTTGAGACCAGCCTGACCAACATGGGGAAACCCCATATCTACTAAAAATACAAAATTAGCAGGGCATGGTGGTGCATGCCTGCAATCTCAGCTACTCGGGAGGCTGAGGCAGGAGAATCATTTGAACCTGGGAGGCGGGGGTTGCAGTGAGCCGAGATGGTGCCACTGCACTCTAGCCTGGGCAACAAGAGCAAAACTCCATTTCAAAGAACAAAAAAAAAAGAAAGAAAGAAAATTTTAGCGCCTTCATCTGATATCCCAGGGATTGTATTTGTGTGTGTGTGTGTATTGTTTTTATATTGTTTTGTATTGCCTTCTGTTTCCAGAAGGCAAAAAGATTTCTGGAAACACTGATATCAGTGGAGCCACCGCCTAAGTAAGCTTACAATAATTTATCATTCTCCAAAATTCATCCATCTTCTGTACATAGATCATATTAATTTGCTGTTACTGACATAGCAAAATGTCAGTCCACGGACTGGTGGCTTAAACCATATGAATTTATTTTCTCAAAGTTCTGGTGGCTGGAAGTCCAAGATCAAGGCATCAGCAGGTTTGGGTCCTCTGAGTCCTCTCTCCTTGGCTTGCAGTTGGCCACCTTCTTCCCATGCCCTCACATGGTCTTTCCTCTGTGTATGGACATTTCTGGTGTCCCTTTGTGTGTCCAAATTCCCCCTTTTTACAAAGACCCTACTCAGATTGGATTAGGGCCCATTTTGATGGCCTCATTTTAACTTAATCCCCTCTTTAAGGGCCCTGTCTCCCAAAACAGTCCTATTCTAAGGCACTAGGGGGTTAGGGGCTCAATGTATAAATTTGAAGGGGACACAATACCACAGTGTAACCCATAATAGAGGTCAGACAGGTAAGATACGTGTAGTTGTGATGGAAACCAACTCTGGATCCTTCAAGTCTTTGATCCTGCACTAATTGCAGCAGTCATTCCAAGGGTGTGGTATTGCTGTGCTTTTCTGTTTTGGTGGATTTCTGCTTGACTTTTCCTACTTAATAGTTCCAACTCCATGAGTTAGGAAACTAATATGGTAACGCTGCTAGATGCATTCTATATTTCTATCAATTATGCTTTTAGAAATGGGGCATATAGAGTGAATGTGTGTGGGAGAAAGGGAGACAGACAGAAGGAAGGAAGAGAGATTTTTAGCATTTAATTACATTTAAATGTAACTAATTTTTAATTAAATTTTTTGAGTTTAAATTTTTTTCAAATTAAAGTTTAATGTTTTTCATTTTTTAATTTTAAAATTTAATTCTTATTTTGGAGTGAATGGTTTTATATCATTTGTTGATCTCTCTCAACATTGGGGCAATCAATACTTATATTTGTGTTAAGTAACATTTATAATTTATATAACATTATATTTTTCATCTTAAAAATAATTATGGTCAAAGACTTTGTAAAATAGTTTTTTTAAAACAATTTTGTGGCTGGGCATGGTGGCTCACGCCTGTAATCCCAGCACTTTGGGAGGACTGAGGCGGGTGGGTCACGAGGTCAGGAGATTGAGACCATCCTGGCTAACACGGTGAAACCCCATCTCTACTAAAAATACAAAAAATTAGCCAGGCGTGGTGGGGGGTGCCTGTAGTCCCAGCTACTCGGGAAGCTGAGGCAGGAGAATGACATGAACTCGGGAAGCGGAGCTTGCAGTGCACGGAGATTGCGCCACTGCACTCCAGCCTGGGCAACAGAGCGAGACTCCGTCTGAAAAAAAAAAAAGAAAAAAATTGTTTTGGAGTTATCAAAAAGATTCACATTTTTTAAAATCCGAAAATTATAGGAAAGAACCAGGTTCAGTAAACCCATTTTCAACAAGTAATAAAAACAAAAAGGAGACACCAATGCTGTTAGGATTTTGAGATGCACCATGCAGACATAAGGTTTAGAGTGGCTTCGTCTTTATTAAAGTCAGAATTTGCATCTAAGAAAAGTTTCACATGATTAAATCAAGAGCTGCAATACACTCAGGCTTTTCATGAAATTGACATCATTATTACAAATAGTGCTCATCTGAGGCAACTGTGACATTATTGCAATGAGAAACATCTGTCCCCTTTCCTCTCAGGTCCCCGTGGTGGCTTAGGTTCATGATTACAGCCACCTTTAGGACTAAAAACACAAAAGCCTTACTCTACATCTGCCCCTTTGACTTTAACATAGTTCTCAAAAAGAAGTGCAATAAACTTTTATTATTTCTTGATTAGATGGAGTTACAATTGCCAAAATAAAAATCCAAGGTCCAATTTTGGTTTTAAAACTAGAAAAGGAAAAAATGTTATTATCAATAATGACTTTGGGAAGAATTCTTTAAAACACAGTGAGGGTGAGTTCTTTTGGAAACAACTGTATTCTATGTTTATACATATTTATATTTAAAGGTGTCCTCATTGGGGGCGGGGGGGTGCTGATGCCACCAGTTCCTTTGAAGCCTTTTCTCCCCCACTGCCAATGCCGGAGGGGAATGAGTCTTCAATGGCGGCTCAATCTAGCTCTTGCGTTTAGGCTTGGATCTCATTCCAATTTAGGCTTTTCTTTCTCTTCTTCCATACCTAGAAATACAGGCAAAGTGTTTTATTTGAGCATCAGATTAAACTACGAGCAGTTTGTTTAATCTGGTTTGCTAACACTACTCACACATCCACTCATCTGCCCTCACTTCTCCCATTCACTCTCCTGACACACCCCCCTTTCCCTCCTAGCTAGGAAGGAAAGCCATGAACAACTTTCTCCAGAAACATCCTCTGTGACCTCTCTTCCCCACCCTTTCCACAGAATCAGGACATAGCATCTCTGGGACACACCCAGTTCCTATGGCCTCTGGGAGACAAGCCTGCAAGTTGATTCATGACTTGCTGAGTTTGCATGGAAACCCCAGCTAGACTGCTTTTTAAACTAGCTTCTGGCAACAAGAGGTGTGCAACTCATGAGTTTCAAACAGACGTCATTTATTTTTACTTTAGTCCTGTCCCTTCCCAAGGCAAGGACTTTGGATTTTAAAAAGCCATGGTTTTTTTTTTTCTTCTTCTTCTTATTTTTTT
This sequence comes from Rhinopithecus roxellana, assembly GCF_007565055.1. Taxonomy (NCBI): domain Eukaryota; kingdom Metazoa; phylum Chordata; class Mammalia; order Primates; family Cercopithecidae; genus Rhinopithecus; species Rhinopithecus roxellana. Next base: position 146,201,636 of record NC_044552.1, read on the forward strand.
AAAGGTCCTAGAGAGTTTATTAGACAGAAGAACTGTTTATTTCCATACTCATGAATCTTAAACTGCAGTTCTCTCTCTATTCAACCTGGTAGAATCATGTTTTTCTTCCTGAAGGACTTGTACGTACTAGACCAGTAAGACCCTTTGCCTATCGTCTGTAAAGAATACTCAATGATATTTCATGTTCCTGAAGATGAAAATGTTCATCATTTTTAGGAATTACAGTTAAATCTGGCAAGTGCTTCTTGCTTTCTTCTTTTTCTTGAACCTAAACATTTTTTGAATCTTACCAAATTCTCAGTTTCTTTGTTTCAATAGCAAAAATGAAACAAAATAACTTAAAATACCACTTTGCAGGTTTTGTTAGTATTCTTTCATAAATTGCAAGCTTTCAGAGGGTAGGGCCCTTCTCTGTTTTGTTCCTGATTATGTCCCTAGCACCTAACACCTAACATGTGTGTCTCATTGCAGGAGCTCAATTAATCTTTGTTGAATAAAATTAATAAGCAGTGAACACAGAGAAGACTTCAGAAGCCTAGACTAGTGGAAAGCAGTAGAACAAAATATGGGACTCCACAATATGAAAATTATGAAATTTAACCCCAGAGGGTCATAATGTTAGGGCTTACAATAGGAAGGACTTCCCCACCACATAACCCCCAGCTCCTGGTATATGTTTTGTGCTGCCAGAGTAGCGGTGGTGGAATGTGGGTAACGTGCTCTGAACGAATGTCCCCAGATGGTCTTTTATGTTTGATTTTCATGGCTAAGGAACTGGCAGAGATCTGGAGAACTTTTTCCAAAGTCCTTCTCAGAAATCCTATGAAGGAAAACTTAAAGTTGAGGAGTAAGGACATCTGACGGGAGGAGGAACAGGGTTGAAGGCAAGAAGGTACAACACGCCTTCGTTGTTGGGTAACCACGGAAAAAAGAAAATAGCACAGATTCAGCTCAAACAGCACATGTGTCTTGAACCTCAGCTCTGTCCATATTCCCTCTCCTGTAGAGAGGCTATCAGGGGCTAGGAGCAGTTTGCTTCTCTTTTTAAAGTCTGTTTTTTCCAAAGCGTTCTGCTGCAGATGGGTTGACTTGGCAGCAGTGCTAGAATCTTCAAAAGTGCGGGTGGAGAGCAGGGGTTATTCACTGACCTAGAGAGGGAAAATGGCTTCCCACCTACTTTAGTTTGGCAGCTGTGAGGTAGAGAGAAAAAATTAGACAGCTGTAAAAAATGTCTGCAAGAACCAGAGATAAAATTTCCACGCAAAGGGCAGGAAGAAACCTATTACAAAGCAGAGGCAGGATACACTTTTGGGACCAGAGGAGACAAGACTGCAGGGCGCTGAAGGAGTCAAGTCACATGCCCTTCCTGCAGCCCATGGGGAGGGCTCCACCAGGGGGCAGTGCTGGGACATTGCTAGGCCTGGGTGGGCCTGGGCGGAAATGACCTGCACGGGAAGCGGGAGGCGAAGAGCTGCGGGTTTCTGCACACATAGACCTCTCCTGTCTCCCCGCTAGCCTACTTTCTCTACTCACACCAAACTTTTGGTTTTGAAAAGACTCATTTCTGGTCTTACAAAATGTAGCTTTAATAAGACTGGTCAGATATACCAAAATTGGAATAAAATCTTAGCTTAAGTACAGAAATATTTCAGCTGTGAATTGTGTCTGCACCCCATCCCCCCCAAACTGCTACATTGAAGGACTTAACCCTCAGAACCTCAGATTGGGAGAAAATGCCAAGGGTGTGGCTGGAGAGCCATGTGCTAATGAAATTAGGTACGTGACTCACAGATCCAATCAACCTCCACAGCAGATGCCAGAAATAGAGAGGTGGTTATGTGAAAAAGATTCTAGGAGTGCCCTCTTGTCTGACTGCTTGGACCCCCATGACTTGCATGGGAGGCCAATACGGTTTTTGAGAATTTTATACCAGCAGAAACATTGACAGCGTGGACTGAAAGGGGCAGAGACAGGATGAAATGAACAATCAATGGCTTCAAAGATAGTTCAGCGACTGGTTCCTCCTTGGTTGCAGAGGGTGGAACTATTGCCCAGGGCTGTGGGGGTGGGGCTCCTGTGACCCTGCGCCTAGAAGGCAGGGCTATGTATCCCCTCCCCTGTGAGCCCTGAGGACAGAGCATCTAGCCAAAGAGGATTATTTTCAAGCCTTAAAATGGAATGGAATTTCCCCCAAGCTAGCTTCAGACTTGCTTGGGAACCATGATTCTTTCTTTTTCCCCTGCAACTTCTCCCTTACAGAATGGGAATGTATATTCTATGCCTGTCCCACCATTCTGTTTTGGAAGCAGATAACTTTTTGTCTGGTTTCCCAGGTTCACACACAGCTAGAGAACAATTTTGCTTCAGGGTGACTCATACCCTGAGTCTCATGCATACCCAATTTTATGATATTTAAGATGAGATTTTGGACTTGAGAGTTGTTGTTTGAAAGACGTTTGGGGTTGTTGGGATGGAATATTTTCATGGGGTGAAGGACATGTATTCTGGTGGGGGGGGAGTGAAGTATTATGAACTGAACTGTGTCCCCCGCTCCCAAATTCATACGTTGAAATCCTAACCCCCAGGATCTCAGAATATGACTTTACTTGGAGATAGGGTATTTACAAATGAGGTCATCAGGGTGGGCCCTAATGAAATACAACTGATATCCTTATACAAAGGGGAAACTTGGAGACTGGACTGAACATCAGTTAGAAGGCACTGGCTCTGCCATCACCTATTCTGGAGGGTCACTTAAGATTTTGGGGCCTCAGTTACCTTTGGTGAAAGGAAAAGCTCGGTTTCAATGATTTCCAATCTCTCAGCTGTAAGATTCTGCAATAATGTGAATTTTATCTTGAAGTTGTCGCTAACATAAGTTACCCAAGTAGACGGAGTTGAGCTATTAAAAACCATTATGGAAAAAGGAGGGTGGCTCCAATGCAATCTTTCTTCTTCTTGGGGGATTGTATGGTAACTGATGTGAAATAATCAGGATTGTAGTACTGTACTCCCATGTCCTCAATTCATCCTAACACACTTCTTTTGGTGAGTAGTTTTCGACTGAACAGCTAACAGAACCAGCAGCTAATGTGACTGAGTAAAGTGGCCAGGTGAGAACGAGGGAAAGTTACTCATCTAAAGCAGATAACTGATACTCAATTCTTTTTTCTTTTCTTTTGTTTTTGAGACATAGTTTCACTCTGTGGCTCAGGAGGATGGAGTGTGGTGGCATGATCTCGGCACACTGCAACCTCTGCCTCCAGGTTGAAGCGGTTCTTGTGCCTTAGCCTCCCAAGTAGCTGAGATTACAGGCGTGAATGCCGGCTCATTTTTATAGTTTTAGTAGAGATGGAGTTTCGCAAGGTTGGCCAGACTGGTCTTGAACTTCTGGCCTCAAGTGATCCGCCCACCTTAGCCTCCCAAAGTTCTGGGATTACAGGTGTGAGTCACGTGCCCAGCCAAGGGATAACTGATGCTCTATTCTAAACCATTGTCACCAGAAGAGAACAGTGGTCTCTGTGTTTCCAGATCTTAAAATATTTCCTAAGAAGGTGAAAATCTGGCCTTTATGTCAAATCTCCCAATTTTTTTTTTTTTTTGAGACGGAGTCTTGCTCTGTTGCCAGGCTGGGGTGCGGTGGTGCGATCTCAGCTCACTGCAACCTCTGCCACCTGGGTTCAAGCAATTCTCCTGCCTCACTGAGTAGCTGGGACTACAGGCACACGCCACCCGGCTAATTTTTGTATTTTTAGTAGAGATGGGATTTCACCATGTTGGCCAGGATGGTCTTGATCTCTTGACCTCATGATCCTCTGCCACGGTCTCCCAAAGTGCCGGGATTACAGGCGTGAGCCACAGCGCCCAGCCGAAATCACCCAATTTTAAAATACTGATTAAAAAAAAAAATTCCACCATGTACGACTAAAAGAAGTTGTTAGGTAGGAGTTGGGGAAGGCCATCAGTTTGTGACCCCTCTTGTAAATAAGGATGATACTTACTTGGCACAAAACATCTGTCTCTGTGGAACTAACTAGATGGTCCTAGGTACATAAAGTTAATTTTCATATCTAAAATGAATTTTTAAAAAGTTAGTCAATCTTATGTTACTTAAGAGAATGGCATAAATCAAACAAATCATTTAAAAAAAACTTTAATTTCATTATTCATTTTTAACTCTTCATTCAAAACTGCTAAAAAGCAGTATTCTATTAATGTAGAGTGGATATTTCTCTCTACTGGTTTTCAGGTCATCCTCTCATAGAAGTAGCAGAACTGTGGCCAAATGACTGTCAAATCAATCAATTCAAGTGTAAACAGGTACTTAAATACTTCCTGAATAACATATATTGGACACATTCATTTAAGTTTAAATACAGCCTTTCTCCCAAGAAGCTGAGAAAGGTTTATACTTTGTTCTCAAAATATTTTTGTCAAGTAACTAAATACTTCTGTATATTAATGGAGAAAGATAGCTATTTCCATTGAACAGGTGGAACATTATTAAAAGATTAGTTACTGGTTCCCAAGCTGTGGCCTGAACAGAATTAAAAATGTTGATACTTTTTCTAATAGAACATTGATTAAAATCAAAAGCTGCTGAGAAAAGAAACCCTCAAATTCCCCTGGACCATTTAACATTGGCTAATACCCTGACATGTACAATCTTAGAGGATCCACACACACAAAAGTCCAATTCAGTAACCACACACAGTAACCATGCACTCACTGTGCTTTATTTGTCTGATTCGATTGAGCTCCTGGCAGGGTGTCTGGCACAAAGCAGGGTTCTCAATGTCTGTGTCACACAGTCCATTTACTGGGGATGTCTAGAATGCTGTGATTGTGTCAGAGGAAAGAGCCAGGGCTTCCTAAAATCTCCAAACCATCTTGCCTTTGGATGTATTTTCATGCAGGACTCAATCACTACATGTCTGTGCTGGCGCTTTTTCCACCTTTCAATTTTTATGTTATTTTACATACACTTTGGACAGGTTTTGCACAGCTTGGATAAGATTACGTGCCTTGCCAAGATGGAGGCTCTGCCATAAATGGAAACAAATGAGAAATCAAATCACAGATTAAAAGAGTTTTTTGCAGCCACGAAATATTGTCTTTTACTGCTTGTAGCTCTTTGCCATTTTCAGACCTTCCATATGACTGCCACTGGTGAGTCAAGGTGGCTGGAGCATCGCACACTGCTTAGATAAAGCTCTAGCAGAATGGCAGTGAGACCTTTCCCAGGTGACTGCACCCACATAGAAAATGGAGATCTGGGTGACCTTAAAGGAGACTGGTTACATTTAATAATGTATCTATTTAATTTGGGGTCCCTTCAGCTAACTAAGGCAGTATTGTGTTGTTAATGAGGACAAATTTCCCTAATGTGTGTTTTTTGTTAACACTACATTTTTCCCTATAAAATTTTATAGACATGCCTCTTTCCTCTTTAGATTTGGATGTTTTACTAGCTAATAAGACCAAGTGACTAGTAAACCTTTCGGGTAACTGTCAGAAGCTCTTAAATTCATATTGTAGTTATAAAAATGGAGCTCTTTACAGGAGATCCTGTGTGAAGGCTAAAAGAAGAGGCTACAGTGGAATTTTCCCTCAGTCTCTGCATAGACTCTTGTCGGCAGTAATTCTCTTGCTTTATGTTCCCTCAGACCATACTTACTTCTCTGTGTATCCCAGATATAGTTGTTCAGAACTTCTCCCAGCAGGTACAGGAAGTTCATTAAGATGGTTGTAGACCCAAAGAAGATGATTCTGGCTCCTGGGCCAATGTGTTCCAGGAAAGGGTACACCCACATGCCAGTTACATGATGCACCCAGCACACCCTGCAAAGGAATCGGAAAGAGACAAGGACAGGAGTCACTCTTATGGCAGGCATCAAAGCTGCTATGATGCAAATATATACTCCCTCACTCTCATCATGCTTCAGCATTTGCCAGTCTCAAGTTTGCTTCCAATACTCAGCAGCTACCGGAAATTTGGTTGTTGTTTTATTTTACTTTTTATTCTTCAGTAATTGTAGACTCACAGAAGAAGCACAACTCACCTTCCCCTCATGTTAACATCTCGTATAATCCTGGGACAATTAACCAAATTTAAAAAATTAACATTGATATGACAGTACTAAATTATAGGCTTTATTCAGAATTTCCCAGTGTTCCTGTGAATGTCCTTTCTCTGTTTCAGGATCCAATCCAGGACCCCATGTGGTCTTCAGTCTTCACATCTCAGTCTCATACTCCAGCAGTTCCTCAGTCTCTCCTTGTCTTTGATGACATTTGAAAGGCATTTGAAATTGTTGACTTTGTTAACACTGTTCAACAATCTTTTAAATCTCTTCTTTACAGAATGAGACAATATGGCATTGGGCAACCACAAGAGAATAAGACCTAGGTGAGTATGTGCCAGATACCTTGCCATATGGCCTTCCAACTAGACACCAACACTCATGCCATATGGTGGCACAACCATGCATACCCTAGCAGGTACCAGCTTCCCACTCCTCTGATCTTCAGATGTTACACTGATTTCATTTTTTTCCCATTTTACTTACTTAATCATTCTCTTTGTGTTCCAGAAATATTTTTGACTCAGTGGGAATAGTAACATCATGAATTGCCACCGCTTTCAAAAGTTTAGTTGGAATATCGGCTCCATTGGCTTGGATCCTGACATGACTGCTTACAGCTGTTTCCCAAACATTCTTGAGTTCATTCCTTTATAAACTGTTGGCAATTGTGAAGACTAAATAAAATACAGATAACTCGATTGCATTGGGAATAAAGATGACTTTTCATACTCATATGTTGTGAGGTCATTTTCCTTATCCATGGCTTCACTCTAAGTAGCTGATCTACACATAAACATTACTGGCAGTGCGCAGTGGCTCATGCCTGTAATCTCAGCACTTTAGGAGGTTGAGGAGCGTGGATCACCTGAGGTCAGGAGTTCAAGACCAGCCTGGCCAATGTGGCGAAATCCTGTCTCTACTAAAAATACAAAAATTAGCTGGGCATGGTGGTACGTGCCTGTAATCCCAGCTACTCAGGAGGCTGAGACACAAGCATCGCTTGACCCTGGGAGGCAGAGGTTGCAGTGAGCTGAGATCATGCCACTACACTCCAGCCTAGGTGACAAAGTGAGACTTGGTCTCAAAAATAATAATAATAATAAACATTACCTACACATGTACCTCATTTTTGGCAGGAAACCTAGGTATCTATACCTGAGAACCTGCATTATCAATGAGGGTGATAACCCCACCTTCTCTTGCAAGTGAAAATTCATTCTGGGGTTGGTGGTAAAACAATTTTACACTATTTATGTAGAAAGCACAGATACACACACAGACACATACATATACACACACAGATGTACATACATGCATAGAGAAACACATCAATAGGTGAACAAATAATCAAATGTGGCATATCCATGCAATGGAATATTACTGAGCCATAAAGAGAAGTAAAATGTTGATACATGCTACAACATGGATGGACCTTGAAAACATTATGCTAAGCAAAATAAGCCAGACACAGGTCACATATTGTATGTGATTCCACTTATATGAGGTACCTAGAATAGGCAATTTCATGGAGACAGAAAGCATAGTATCTATCAGTTACCAGGGGCTCCGGGGAGGGGGGAATAGAGCTATTGTTTAATGGGAACAGAGTTTATGTGGGGGATGATGAGAAAATTTTGGGTATAGATACTGGTGATGGTTACACAATGTTGTAAATACACTTAAGGACATTAAATAGTATACTTGCAAATAGCTAAAATGATAAATATTATGTTATGTAAATTTTAGCACAGTAAAAAACGTTCCTGTGGTGGAAATTAGGACAAAAAATATGTCTACAAAGGTTCCTTGGTAGATGGAAGCAGTAATGAAAGAAAGATTGAGGAACAATCTTACAGCAAAGAGGCATTCTCTAGGTCTGTCCAGGTCAGCCTGAATCACTGTCCAAATGAAAATATTTGCGTCAAAGAAAGAGGCCATATTAGTCCAAAGATTTTGTTAGAAAAGCTGAAGCAGTTGTGAGAATCAGCAGAAATTAAATGGTTAGAACTACCCTGTGGGATTCTCAGATGTCATATTGTTTGTCCATAAATTAGAAGCAGTTTCATCATTCTGACATTGTCTTAAATAATGTAAGGAAGGTGCTGTGTACCCATCAAGTGGTTTATTAATTTCCATGGAAAAAATATGCAATATTCCCCCAATTTAATACCATTTAGCTGTAATTGATGTTGCAAATCAACTTACAAAATTTTAATCAGTCTGTGCTACAGGGTGTTTGCGCTGGAGCAGCCGGATGGATCTGGATTAAATGTGAGTCAGGCCATGCCACTGTTCCGCTCAAAACTTGCTTCCTCTCCTACTCAGAATAAAAGCCAGAGTCCCTAGATGGTTCTTCAAAGCCCTACCCAGTACTCTTCTGATTTAATCTCCTGCTATTCTCCCCATCATTCCCTGCCACTCCAGCCCATCGACTCCTTGGTGTTCCTCGAACACTCTAAGCTCTCTCTGTCTCCGAGCTTTTGTATTTTTCCCCTGCCTGGAACAATACTCCTCACCACCCCCACAGCACCCCCCTGGACTCCCTTGTGTCCTTCAGGTTTTCATTCAAATGTCTCCTTTCCAGTGATGTCTCCCCTGGCCACTGCATCTAAAAATTGCAACTTCTACCCTCAAAATGTCTGTTCTCTCTCCCTTTATTTTTTCTCCCAGCCATATAATATACTCTACTTATTTTTATTTATCTGTTTATTATCTGTTCAATGAGCAAAGGAATTTTGTCCAATTATGTTCATTGCTGTATTCTGTGGTTCTTGGAGCAGTATCTGGCAGAGTATGCACTCAATAACTATTTGTTGAATTAATAACCTAATGAAGGAATATAAACAACAACATCCATTTATTGAGCCATTACTATAGTGCAGACACTTCGCCAATAACTTACAAATTTTTTTAATCTCAAAAAAATCCCTAAAATCTTTATTTTTTTTGTCACTATATTTAATTTAAGTCAGGAGTAGGGAAACCTTTTCTGTAAGGAACCAGATAGTAAATATTCCCATATGGTCTCAATCACAACTACTCAACTCTGCCATTGTAGTGCAAAAGCAGCCATAGACAATATGTAAACAAGTGAGTGTGGATGTGTTTCAATAAAACTTTATTTATAGACACTGAAATTTGAATTTGATGTATTTTCACATCATGAAATATTCATCTTTTGATTTTTTCAACTATTTAAAAATGTAAAAACAATTCTTAGCTTTTGAGTCATAAAACAAACAAAAATCCAGGTGGTGGGCTGGATTTGGCACATGGGCTGTTATCTGCTGACTACTCGTTTAAGTAGTTCTTTGTATTTCACAAAGCTCCTTCAGCACACTATGTCATCTAGTCTTCTCAGCAATTCTAGATATAGCATGGCATTCTCATTGTACTATTGTATGAATCAGAGCTTATGGGATATACATGAGACTATGTCAGAACTGCCAATGCAATGTGAAATTCTCAGGTTTGCAACCTACAAGGCAGAGAAGCAGACAGCTATTCTGAGTGTGGTGCTCATAAACATGATATGTAATCTCCTTTACTTTATACATCCACCCTATTAGGTATGATTATTCGCTTTAAACAGGTAAAGAAACTGAGATCAGACTAAAGAACTTATCATAAAACTGGCAAAGCTGGGAAAGAAGTGCACATCTGATTTCTTTTCTGCTGCATTGACTTGCTTCCCTAAATGAGGCATTCAATATTGTCTCCAAAATGGAATTGAGCGTTTCTTGTTTGGTTTGGTTTGGTTTTCTTAACTCAGTAGGTCATCAAACAATCTCAGATAAAGAAATCCTGTTATTTGGGGTTTCACCTGGATCAGTGTGAATGACGCACCCACTTGTCTTAACAAGTTGTTCTTTCACCATTTGTTTCCTTGATTTTTATCAGGGCTCAATTCTCTGCACAAAGATGACTTATGGCCTTGCCCATCTATCTGGAGAGTTCCTAGTTCTTGGCTGACTTTTAATTTCTCTCCTTCTAAGGTCTTCTTGTCTTAGTGCTCAAATAACGTATGCTTATGGTCATGGTACCAATTTTAATTTTAGCCTAAGAAGTCAATAACCATGATATGTGTGCATGCATATATATGCACATATTAGTATAAGATTTTTTGACTGTCTATTTTATTAAATGTACCTCCAATTTCATTCACTTTAATGTACAATTTAAAAAATAACATTTATTCATGCCTCCTATCTCAGTGCTTTGCTATTCACAAATGATACAAAGTAAACAGGTTACATGAATGAATTAAATTACACATGTACCTTGAAACTGTGTACACCTATAATGCATCAATGAAAAAAAAGTAAATGAGGCAGAGCTAATTCCTGTCCTCATGGAGTACAATGTAATGAGAAATACAGATAATTAAGAATTACAAGTGTAGTCAGAATTAAGAAAGGGTAAGTGTAGGGGTGCCAAGGGTACACAGGGATTAGTCCCCAACTTTTTTTAAACCTCCCACTTGCCTTTAGTCTTTCTTTCTCTTGTGTATTTAACTTCCTTTCAAACCGGTGTTTTTCATAGCTGATGAATGTGTTCAAATGCCTCTCATTAAAGCACAAACAAAAGTTCCCAAATATTTCACAAGTACTACTGAGGTCTCTCCTCTTCAAAGGCAAACTTCTCCAATAAGTGGTCCAGATTCACTGACGCCCTATCTGTACATTGTACTCACTTTCACCCACAGCAGTCTGGTGTCTCTTCTTGCTGTTCGACCTGGTCTTTGATATCAGCTTCTCCTGGTTTTCCTCCTACCACTTGGCTGTTCCTCTTCCCTTTGTCAGTGCACCCTTCACTACCCTACGACTAATTTTTGGATTTGCTTAAGTCTTGGTTTCCAGACTGTTTTCTCTCATGCATTCTCAGTTGACGAGTTCATTCACGGCTATGGCATCATGTTCACTACCTATACACAGGTATTTTACAAACTGATATCCTAACCCAGATCTCTCCTCTATTCTAGGCAGTTTATCAAACTGTTCTTAAGACATCTCATTTTGCCCATCTTAAAGATACCTCAAACTCAATATATCTAAAGACAAAATCATGTTCATTCTCCCCAAACCTCCAGTATTTATTTCTGCAGACAGTACTATCATTCATTCAGTTTTGTAACTCAAACATCGCAAGTCATCCTTGATACTTCCCTCTCGTTCATAGAATTTAGTTAATCCATTATTATTATTATTATTTTACAATTTTATAACTTTATTTGATGTATTTGACGATCAGCAGTTAGTTCTTATCCACATTGACTGTTTGTAGATTTTTGAAAGTGGTAACAGGTACATAGGTAACAGAAGTATAGAACTTATCTGGTGAATCTTCATCCTCAGAACATTTTCTAGACAACCACACATGGCTACAGTATGGGACATTCCTTATTCCTTTGGCCCAGACAGTTTTGTTGGGCCTGGTATCAATGCACACATCTGGAGTTCCCATCTCCTTGGTGGCAAATTTCCAGATCTCTTTGAGTGCCCGAGGGGCAGACTTCTTGAAGCCCACTCCATAGACATGCTTGTGAATGTTGGTGGTGTATCATCAATGAGGTCACCACCTTGTTGATGGCAGAATGGCCCTTTTTGTCTCACCACCCTTCTTTGTGAGAGCCATTCTGCCAGGCCCAAATTGGAAAGGAAGAGCGTGAGTAATTGTCCAATCCATTATCTTGTCTTATCAAGGTTACCCCTTACATCTCTCTAATATGTTGATTTTTCCCATGTGCATCACCAGCATCTTAATTTGTGTTAGAAGCATTTCTGTTTGGAGGACTGTGATAGTTCCTAATTTGTCCCTACATCTCTTTTTTCCCCCTTCCATGTCATCCTCACTGCTGCCAGAGTGATCTTTCCAAACCAGAAGTATGAACACACCATATCCCTGCTTTCAACATGTCAAAGGCCTCCCACTGGTTTTTTTGTTAGAGACCCAAAGTTTCAACAAAGTCTAGAGTGCTCTTCATAGAGTGGCTTCTATCTGTCTCTTTGGCCCCATCTCATATCTTGCTCCTGTTCCTCTTTGCATTCCTGTCACACTGGCTTTCATTTGGTTCCTGGATCTTGTCATGTTCCCTCCTGCAATGTGGGTTTTCACATATTCTTCTTTCTGCCTGTACTGTTAGTTAGCCACCCCTTAGACTAATTAGGTTATATGTATCCTTTCTACATTAGCTCGACTGGTACAATTGATCAATTATCACCTACTCAGGGAAAGTCTCCCCTGATCTACAGATTAGGACAGATTTTTATAAGTTCTTATAGAACTAGGGCTTAAATTTGAATATCTTTATTTAAATAATATGTATCTCCCCCTCTACAGTGTAAGTTCTGTGGGGTGAGGGATTGTGCTTATTTTTACCTCTCCTTGGATCCTCAGCATTTATCAGAATGCCTGTCACACGCTAGAAGAATGAATGAATGAATAAAGTAGCATTTAAACTGTGATAGAAAGGATAAGAATTCATTGAGTAAAGATAGGAGGGAAGAACTTTCTAGCCAAAAAAAAGGGCATGTCTAAAGAACCGAGAACAAGAGAATGCTCCCAGAAGTTCAAGAAGAGAACACTTTTGTTGTGATTAAGGAAGAGAGGGCAGAAGGAGCAGGCAGGTGCCAAAACATGGGTTGATTTTTTTTTTTTTTTTTTTTTTTTTTTTTTTTGAGACGGAGTCTCACTCTGTCACCCAGGCTGGAGTGCAGTGGCCCGATCCCAGCTCACTGCAAACTCCGCCTCCCGGGTTTACGCCATTCTCCTGCCTCAGCCTCCCGAGTAGCTGGGACTACAGGCGCCCGCCACCTCACCCGGCTAGTTTTTTGTATGTTTTTTAGTAGAGATGGGGATTCACCATGTTAGCCAGTATGGTCTTGATCTCCCGACCTTGTGATCCGCCCGTCTCGGCCTCCCAAAGTGCTGGGATTACAGACTTGAGGCACCGCGCCCGGCCCCTATGGGTTGATTTTTAATCCATGGTAAGAATTGTAGACTCCATCCTAGTGTGCAAATAGAAAGTCTTTGAAGATATGAAATAAATCTGAAATAGCTCAGATTCAACTGAACCAATCGTATCAGAAATGATAGTGGCTAGGAGAGGAACAACAGCACTGGCAATGAAAATTAGTCGAAAGATTTAAGAACACTTAGATCAGTGTCTATCAAACTGTTTGAGTCATGAGTGTGGCATGCTGGAGATTGTCATGAGAACTGGTTGTTAAATCTTTAGGTGGTTTGCAAGCTGGTTGGTTGGTAGCTTGAATTCCACCATGGTGGGAGTATTCACACCAAGGATATGGGCAAATGCTACACATCAGGTATTCCCTCCCTTGCCGCCAGAAGAGCTAACTGGTTGTTAAACATTTGTCAGTAACTCACTGGTTACTAGCATTTTAAAACAGTAACAGATGTCAACAGAAGAGAAAATACAGGGCCTTGCATATAATGATGATAAGAATTATTTTGTGAAACTTCTATTTCAGTTATGTGTGTTTTAGTTTACAGTAAAAGAAATTTGACAGGCACTGATTTAACAAAATAGAATTAAGATAACATGGTGATTGATTAGATTTAGGCAGTGAGGGAAACGAGATGAGTTAAGGATTAATCACAGATTCCTGGCTTGATTAGTAGGGTGGAAACAGTTGTCATTTCCTGAGAGAGGGAATGCTATAAGGGAGATTGTTTGAAGGAATGATAAGTTCAGTCTGGACATGTTGAGTTTGAGGTACCTGTAAAATATCCAAGTGGAGATGTTCTGAAGGCAGTCAGTTCTATGGATTTGGACTTTGAAGAAAGGACTTATTTGGCAATACAGGTATCAAGTTCATTGGCAAAATAAAAAAAGATCATGGTTGAAACTATCAGGACAGACTGAGACCCAGGAAGAGTAGGGTCTGAAGGAAGTGGGCCCATGAGAGGTCCTTGGAAAAGGTTAACATTTAAGGGATAAGGTCAAGGAAGATGAGCCGAAAAAGGACATCAAGAAAGATGGGCTAGTCACAGGGAAGCAAAATAGAAAAGTGTGATGTTGTAAAGCCAAGGGACAAGTGGTTCAAAGATAGACAGCATCTATTAGCACAGGGTCTTCATTGAGAATTATTAGAAAACTGCCTTTCCACCAATACAGTGGAAGGGAAAACATTTTCAGATTCCAAGTGGTATGTACAACATTCAAATCTACTTTGGATGTTGACTGAGTATAAATGATATACAGTCAGTTTAAAAAATGACATTGTCAAGCTCATAGCTCTTTTTGCTACATGGCCAAATTTCATCCTATTCTGTCATGAGTTGGGGTGGTCACTGGAGCCCTTGAGGAGCACAGTGAGGTCGATATGTCATCCCTTTCTTTTCTAGCTATGCCACTTTTCTATTTTTGAGATTATTTTAAAGAGGATTTAAAAACTTGCTCTATTATTCACATTTAGATAAGGAATTAGGTTGTTTGAGATCTAGGCTATTAGCACCGAAGACACAGACTCATATGCAATAAGAGCTAATTAGCTAACCACACTGAATGCACGTGTGCTAAAGGTTATATGAGCAGCTCTTTGGAGAAGGTATTGTATTACTACCATTTTACAGATGAGGCCACTGAGGCCTAGAGAGATTAAGTGGAGAATCTGAGATACACACTTCAGCAGTTTAGTGTTCAGCCTGGATGCCAGGCTCCTGTACTGCTCTTAAGGCTAGATGGTGATGGATGGGGACAGAGCTCTGGAAAGCTTTTCTTTTAATGTTTTGCTCAGAACCAAAAAAATGATCTAAGTATAAAATCTCCCTGTAAAATTTTTTTTTTCCCACTGACTATAAAAGTAATTCATGCTCATTATAGAAAATGTGTGAGATACAGAAATGTTGCAAGATGCAAGATAAATCACTGTGGGTGAAGTTTTAACGCAAGACTAAGTGTCTTATAAAATGCAGAGCTCAGAATTTTACAACTTCCCCTGAGGAGGGGGAAGAAACGCTGCAGACATAAAGTAATAAACACTTCCTTCAGAGAAGGCACTGACTTACCTCTTAAGAAACAGTTACATCACATGTGCATTTAACCTACTGGAATTTACTGCACAGCTTGGCAGGCAATGAGCATGTGCCCCAGGGTGGGATAAGATATGGGATGTGCATCAGCTTCTCACCCAGTAGGTTTCTGTGAGCCTCTCATGGTACCTCCAACCTGAAGCCCCTGAAGGACTTTTCAAGGACAGGTTTGACTTTTGGCTCAAATGCTGATTTTAGACCTGGCCCTCTCTTGAGAGCTAATGGTCTAATTTTAGAACCATTCTATAGGTCCCTTGGACCATTGCCTGAGTATTGATTGCATGGAGACTGCTTCTTGCTCCATTTTTGAAAATCTGAAATTCTGCTGCAGTTTCCTAGAGTTCATGCACTCATTCATTTATTCAATGAATGTTTCTTGAGTCTTCACTCTGTGTCAGGTGGGGTGAGCAGCAGTGGGGATTGTGTGGCTGTGAGGGGGTCATGGTGTGTGTGGGGGTCTGCTGAGATTCCTGATGAACAGCCTGTAGGTCTCAGAAATAGGACAAAGGACATCAGCTTAGATGGAAACAGAGCTCAAAATGGTCTCCTCAGTGAAGTGTATGGTAAAGCCAAAAAATTAATGCGTCCATTCACAGGTAAATATCAAATAGAAGGAGCCAATCCGAAATGATATTGAAATAATCTCTAACTCAGTTACAAGTATCATTGTAGAGGTCCATTTTTGATATTCAGAGGGTTTAACAGTATTTTCCAAGACAATATTCTAAGGCATAATCACAGTTTAATATTCATCAAAACTGTCCCAATTCTTTTCAGTGGAGCTAGCCCAAATGTACAGAATCTGGGAGGCATCTACACATGGGGCAGGCTTACGCATTTGTATCCTGTGCAATTACACAGGGTGTTGTGCTCAGAAGGGGATCACACTTGTTTTAAGGATCTGCTGTCACCATCTTGAAAGTCTTACATCATTTTTGAACAAGAGGCTCCACATTTTTATTTTGCACTGGGCGTCACAAATTTAAGTGGTCCTGCCTATGCAGTTATGTCATCTATATTTGGGATCAACTCTGAGCTCATCCACCAATTTGTTAGTTCACCTTGGATACTATCCACTGAGCCTCAGCTTCCCTTTTGGTAAAGTGCTATAAACCATACTGCCTACCTTAGAGATGTGGTCGTCAGATAATGTAGTTTTTGGCATAGTCAACTTATGTTAGATTTAAAAAAAAAAAGCAAACAGAACAAACAAAAACTTTCCACTGCTTCTCCTTATGCAGAAATATATAATATTTTTCTGTACTTCTTACATGCAAGAATGTTTTCAAGGTTACAAGTCCCTCCGCCCATCCCTGGGGAAAGAGGCAAATTGTGAATGCCTCCCAGAATGAATTCCTGTAATGAGGTAATGTGCTTTCTTCCTGATTCTAAATCACAAATATCAGAGTGATTAATCCATAAAGGAGGCCAATAATCCACTTCAGAACATTTTCCTCCAACACATCTCCTGGCACACGTCAGCAGTGATTTTAAGTGATGTGCTTCCATGCAGTCCCACTTTCTAAAGTCTACCTGGTCTTATGGTGATGTTTCCCTGGAGAGAATTCAATTTGAATTCCCCTTAATAACATTCATGACCTGTTTTGCTTAACTGGAATCATTTGGAGCTACTCAAGGCACATAGATGCCAAACATTAAGTAGACACATTGAACATTGTAGGGAACATGTGTTTTTTCAGAAGGGAGGTGGGGAATGTGGTTAGCAAGGCACTGTGACTGCCCAAGCAATCATCAAAACATGGCAGAACTGCTAGCTCTGGAAGGGGAGGGGGAAGAACATCTGAAATTCCACAACAGAAAAATCATAATTTTCCATATTTTGCAGAAATTATCTTCAGCGTCTCTCTCTGGCATCGTTTAAGTCCCTCCTTTCACTAGATGCTTATTTTTAGTACTGCAAACAATGTTCTGATATCCCAGCCATGATAATGTCTTCCTTGATCTCGCTCCCTCCTCGGACTACCAACCTCTCTCTCTCTCATTGAGAGGTGACAATGTGCTAGCAGCCCTCACGCACCCTCAGTGCCTCCTCGGCCTGGGTGTTCACTCTGGTGGCGCTTGAGGAGCCCTTCAGCCCACCGCTGCCCTGTGGGAGCCTCTCTCCGGGCGGGCCTGAGGCCAGAGCCTGGCTCCCTCTGTTTGCAGGGAGGTGTGGAGGGAGAGGCGCGGGCGCGAACCGGGGCTGCCTGCCTACTTGCAGGCCAGCGCAAGTTCCAGGTGGGCAACGCGCTTGGTGGGCCCCGCGCCTGCGAGCTGCCCGCCGGCCAGGGCAGTGAGGGCCTTAGCACCCAGGCCAGCAGCTGTAGAGGGTGCGCCAGGTCCCCCAGCATTACAGGCGCCCATAATCTCACAGGGCTTCAGCCGCCTCCCCGCCAGACAGGGGTCGGGACCTGCAGCCCGCCATGCCCGAGGCCCCCCACCGCCCCGCTCCCGCCTGGCCCCGGCCTCCCCGGCCTCCCAGACCACCCTCTGCCGCTCCACAGCGGAGCGTCCCATCCACCGCCCAAGGGCTGAGGAGCGCTGGGGAGCTGCGCGGAAATGGTGGGCAGCTCCCCTTGCAGGCCCTGCCTAGGATCCACTAGGTGAAGCCAGCTGGACTCCTGAGTAGGGTGGGGACTTGGAGAACTTTTATGTCTAGCTGGAGGATTGTATATGCACCAATCAGCACTCTGTCTAGCTCGGGGTTTGTGGATGCACCAATCAGCACTCTGTATCTAGCTAGAGGTTTGTAAATGCACCAATCAGCACTCTGTGTCTAGCTAAAGGATTGTAAACTCACCAGTCAGCACTCTGTCAAAACGGACCAATCAACTCTCTGTAAAATGGACCAATCAACTGTCTGTAAAATGGACCAATTACCTCTCTGTAAAATAATGGACCAATCAGCAGGATGTGGGTGGGGTCAGATAAGGGAATAAAAGCAGGCTGACCCAGCCACCTGAGGCAACCTACCTAGGTAGCCTTCCACGTAGTGGAAGTTTTGTTGTTTTGGTCTTTGCAATAAATCTTGCTGCTGTTCACTCTTTGGGTCTGCACTACCTTTATGAACTGCAACACTGACTGTGAAAGTCTGCAGGTTCACTCCTGAAATCAGCAAGACCATGAACGCACCAGAAGGAAGAAACTGGACACATCTGAACATCTGAAGGAACAAACTCTGGACACACCATCTTTAAGAACTGTAACACTCACATCGGTCCGGGGCTTCATTCTTGAAGTCAGCGAGACCAAGAACCCACCAATTCTGGACACAGCATCACCAATCTTCTTTAATAAAGAGCAAAATTCCACACCTTTCTGAGCTCCTGCTCTGTGCCAGTGCCTGATGTCAAACTGTAGTAAGCCTATCTCTGTATCATTTGTCACATTTGTCCTCTGGGTGCTGCTTCTACCACAGCGAAATGTTTCTTACACTTTTTTTTCATTCAACAAATATGTATTAGCGCCTAGAAGGTGTCAGCCCTGTGAATACAGCAGTCTGTAAAGAAGATGTGGTCCCTGCCTTTGTGACAGAGCTCCCAGTCTATAGCAACACAGACATTAGATGACACTGCAGTATTACACACTCACTTGTGCAAGGGAGGGGTGGAGGTGTCAGGTTTTTTTTCCCAGTTGTGTTGCAGTGTTCCTTTTTAAAGTTGATTTCAATGTTTATCAGAATGAAACCATCAATAGTTCTAAAATGTTTATATTAAAAAAGCAGAAACTCCATGCCCCACCAACTGCCCTTTAGTTTCCTCTTCATGCCCTGTTCTGCTCCCAGAGGAAGCCACATTCAACTCTTTCAGTGGCTTCTTCCAGATTTCATTTCATTTCAATTTTTTTTTTTTTTTATACAGTCTTGCGCTTGTCACCCAGGCTGGACAACAAGTGACCTCGGCTCGCTGCAAACCTCACCTCCCAGGTTCAAGCGATTCTCTGCCTCAGCCTCCTGAATAGCTGGGATTACAGGTCCACACCACCACATCTGGCTCATTTTTGTATTTTTAGTAGAGACGGGGTTTCACCATTTTGACCAGGCTGGTCTTGAACTCCTGGCATCAAGTGATCCACCCGCCTTGGCCTCCCAAAGTGCTGGGATTACAAGTGTGAGCCACTGTGCCTGGCCTAATTCATTTTTTAAAAATTGAAGTATGATTTATATACAAAAAGGTATACATAACGTACACATGTTGATGAGTTTGCAGGTGAGTATAAGTCCATTGAAACCATCACCATAAACAGTGCCATAAACGTAACCATCACCTGTAAAACCTTTCTCTCTCCATTTTTTTGGTGATACAAACATTTAACATAAGATCTACTCAACAAGTTTTAAGTACACACTAGAATATTGTTAATTATGGCTTTTATGTTGTATAGTAGATCTCAAGGACTTACCTTGTATAACTGAAATGTACCCTTTGACTAATATCTCCTTGATTCCCTTCTCAGCCCCAGGTAACCACCATTCTACTCTCTGCTTCTATGTCTTTGGCTATTTTATATTCTTGATATGGGATCATGTGGTCTGGTTTATTTCACTTACAATAATGTTATTTCAGCTGAATCCACATTTTAGCAAATGGAAGGATTTATTCCTTTTTAAGGGCTGAATAAAAATCCATTCTATGTATATACACCTTTTATTTATCACTCATCTCTCATTGGACATTTAGGTTGTTTCCATGTCTTTACCACAGTGAATAATGCTGCAAAAACACGGGAATGCTGATGCCTCTTTGAGACCCTGATTGCAACTCTTTTGGATATATACCTAGAATCCTGGATCATATGGTAGTTCTGTTTTCTACTTTTGAGGATCCTCCATACTGTTTTCCATAGTGGCTGCACCAATTAGCATTCCCATCAACAGTGTACAAGGGTTCCCTTTGTCCACATCCTTGCATACACTCATCCTTTTTTTTTTTTTTTTTAGTAATAACCATTTTAACTTGTGTGAGGTGATATCTTATTGTAGCTTTAATTTGCATTTCCCTAATGATTAGTGAAGGCTGAGCACCTTTTTGTATATTTGCTGGCCATATGCGTGTGTCTTTTTTGAAGAAATGCCATTTCAAGTCGTCTGACCATTTTTTTATCAGGTTATTTTTGTTTGTTTTTGTTTTTGTTTTTGTTTTTTTTTTTTGCTATTGCATTGGATGATTTCCTTAGAGATTTTAGATATTAATTCTTTATCAGATATAATTTACAAATACTTTCTCCCATGCCAGGGGTTGCCTGTTCACTTTGTTGATTGCTTTGCTATGCAGAAGCTTTTTAATCTGATGCAGTCTCATTTGTCTATTATTGCTTTTGTTGCTTGTTTTTGGCATATAATCGTTCATAATAATCCCTTAAAATCTTTTCATTTTATTGCTTCAGTTGTAATGTTTCCTCTTTCATGTCTGATTTTATTTATTTGAGTCTTCTCTTTTTAAAAAGGTAATCTAGCTAGGGGCTTGTTGATATTGTTTATCTTTTCAAAAAAGTCAACCCTTACCTTAGTTGTTCTCTTCTTTTAACAATTATTATTATTTTTCATTTCAATAGTTTTTGAGGAATAGGTGGTATTTAATTACATAGATAAGTTCTTTTGTGGTGATTTCTAAGATTTTGTTGCATCGATCACCCGAGCAGTGCACATTGTACTCAACTGTGTAGTTTTTTATTCCTCACTCCCCTAATACTCTCCCTGGCGTCCCCAAAGTCCACTGTATCATTCTTATGCCTTTGTGTCCTCATAGCTTAGCTGCCACTTATGAGTGAGAACATATGATGTTTGGTTTTCCATTCCTGCGTTACTTCACTTAGAATAATGGTCTACCATTCCATCCAAGTTGCTGTGAATGCCATTATTTCATTCCTTTTTATGGCTGAGTAGTATTCCATGGTATATATATATACCAAATTTTCTTTATTCACTTGTTGATTGATGGCATTTAGGCTGGTTTCATATTTTTGCAGTTGTGAATTGTGCTGCTATAAACATGCACGTGCAAGTGTCTTTTTCATACAATGACTTCTTTTCCTCTGGATAGATACCCAGGAGTGGGATTGCTGGATCAAATGGTAGATCTACTTTTAGTTCTTTAAAGAATCTCCACACGGGTTTCCATAGTGGTTGTACTAGTTTACATTCCCATCAGCAGTGTAAAGGTGTTCGTTTTTCACCACATCCATGCCAACATCTATTATTTTTTATTTTTTGATTATGGCCATTCTTGCAGGAGTAAGGTGATATCACATTTAGTTTTGATTTTCATTTCCCTGATCATTAGTGATGTTGAGCATTTTTTCATATGTTTGTTGGTCATTTGTATATCTTAATTTGAGCATTTGCTATTTATGTCCTTAGCCCAGGTTTTAATGGGATTGTTTTTTTTTTCTTGCTGATTTGTTTGAGTTTCTTGTAGATTCTGTATATTAGTCCTTTGTCAGATGTATAGATTCTGAAGATTTTCTCCCACTCTGTGGGCTGTCTGTTTACTCTGCTGATTGTTTCTTTTGCTGTACAGAAGATTTTCAGTTTAAGTTCCATCTATTTATCTTCGTTTTTGTTGCATTTGCTTTTGGGTTCTTGGTGATGCAGTCTTTGCCTAAGCCAATATCTAGAAGGATTTTTTTTTTTTGATGTTATCTTCTAAAATTTTTATGGTTTCAGGTCTTGGATTTAAGTCTTTGGTCCATCTTGGGTTGATTTCTGTATAAGTTGAGAGATGAGGATCCAGTTTCATTCTTCTACATGTAGCTTGCCAATTATCCCAGCACCATTTGTTGAATAGGGTGCTCTTTCCCCCCTTTGTGTTTTTGTTTGCTTTATCGAAGATCAGTGGCTGTAAGTATTTGTCTTTATTTCTGGGATCTCCATTCTGTTCCATTGGTCCATGTGCCTATTTTTATACCAGTACTATGTTGTTTTGGTGACTATGGCCTTACCGTATAGTTTGAAGTCTGGTAATGTGATGCCTCCAGATTTGTTCTTTTTGCTTAGTCTTGCGTTTTTTGGTTTCATATGAATTTTAGGATTGTATTTTCTAATTCTGTGAATAACGATGGTGGTATTTTGATGGAAATTGCATTGAATTTGTAGATTGCTTTTGGCAGTATGGTCATTTTCACAATATTGATTCTATCTATCCATGAGCATGGGATGTGTTTCCATTTGTTTCTGTAGTCTATAATTTCTTTCAGCAGTGTTTTGGAGTTTTCCTTGTAGATGTCTTTCACCTCCTTGGTTAGTTATATTTCTAAGTATTTTATTTTATTTTTTTGCAGCTATTGTAAAAGGGGTTGAGTTCTTGATTTGATTCTCAGCTTGGTCACTGTTGGTGTATAGCAAAACTACTGATTTGTGTAGATTGATTTTGTATCCTGAAACTTTGCTGAGTTTATTAGTTTATTAGTTCTAGGAGCTTTCTGGAGGAGTCTTTAGGGTTTTCTAGGTATACGATCATATCATCAGCAAACAGTGACAGTTGGGCTTCCTCTATACCAGTTTGGATGCCCTTTACTTCTTTCTCTTGTCTGATTTCTCTGGCTAGGACTTCCAGTATTATGTTGACTAGAAGTAGTGAGAGTGGGCATCCTTGTCTTGTTCCAGTTCTCAGAGGGAATGCTTGCAACTGTTCCCTGTTTGGTGTTATATTGGCTGTGGGTTTGTTGTAGATGGCTTTATTACATTAAGGTATGTCCCTTCAATGCCGACTTTGCTGAGGGTTTTAATCACACAGCGATGCAGGATTTTGTCAAATGCTTTTTCTTCATCTATTGAGATGATCATGTGATTTTTGTTTTTAGTTCTGTTTATGTGGGGTATCACATTTATTGACGTGTGTACGTTAAACCATCCCAGCATCCCTGGTGTAAAACCCACTTGATCATGGTGTATTATTTTTTTCATATGCTGTTGGATTTGGTTAGCTAGTATTTTATTGAGAATTTTTGCTTCTATGTTCATCAGGGATATTGGTCTGTAGTTTTCTTTTTTTGTTGTTATGTCCTTTCCTGGTTTTGGTACTAGGGTCATACTGGCTTCACAGAATGACTTAGGGAGGACTCCCTCTTTCTCTACTTTTCTGAATAGCATCAATAGGAATGGTACTAATTATTCTTTGAATGTCTGATAGAATTCAGCTGTGAATCCACCTGGTCCTGGACTTTTTTTTGGTTGGCAATTTAAAAATTACCATTTCAGACTCACTGCTTGTTACTGGTCTGTTCAGCATTTCTATTTCTTCCTAGTTTAATCTAGGAGGGTTGTATATTTCCAGAAATTTATCCATCTCCTCTAGGTTTTCTAATTTATGTGCATAACAGTATTCATAGTGGCCTTGAATGAACTCTTGTATTTCTGTGGTATCAGTTGTAATATCTCCCATTTCTTTTCTAATTGAGCTTATTCAGATCTTCCCTATTCTTTTCTTGGTTAATCTCGCTAATGGTATATCAACTTTATTTATCTTTTCAAAGAACCAGCTTTTTGTTTCATTTATCTTTTGTATTTTTTTGTTTGTTTGTTTCAATCTCATTTAGTTCAGCTCTGACCTTGGTTACTTCTTTTCTTGTGGGGGTTTGGGTTTGGTTTGTTCTTCTTTCTCTAGTTCCTTGAGGTGTGGTCTTAGATTGTCTCTTTGTGCTCATTCAGAGTTTTTGATGTAGGCATTTAATACTATGAACTTTCCTCTTAGCACTGCTTTTGCTGTATCCCCTTTTGCTGTCACAGATTAACAGCAGATTTCTCAGCAGAAACTTCACAAGCTAGAAGGGATTGGTGTCATATCTTTAGCCTCCTTAAACAAAACAATTATCAGCCAAAAATTTTGTTTCCAGTGAAACTAAGTTTCATAAGTGAAACTCCCTATGGGAGAAATTGTGGGCAAAGGGGATCTTTCTTGGTACTGTGCTGTGGTAGCTTAGGGGAAGCGTAAATCTGATAGAGTGAAACTACTCATTTTATCCTTTTAAATGCAGCTTTTCTCAGACATTTTGCACCATTGGTGTGCTGCAACCTTTTTCTTGGCAATCTTGTTCATGAATAGTTGCTTAATCAGTGTTTTTTGGGGGGTAATGGCCAAGACTGGAGACTTCCTATTCTGCCATCTTGCTGATGTCAGCCTCTTTCTGGGTTTTATACCCATATGTCTTAACAATATCTATATACTGCTATTTCTTGATTTATCAATTTTATATATCATCTGCTTTCCTAAAATAAAACATATGGCTTCAGTCCTCTTACAATCCCTCCCCTCTTTTTCCCCCTATCTTTTATCAACTAAGTTTAGTTTTATCATATTTTGAGAAACTAAATCAGTAATCAGTATTTATGATTATTATGATTATGCAAACTTTGCTCATGGCTGAGTCAAGTGGATTATTATTGTTTTCTCATGCCTTTGGTGTTGTATCTAAGAATTTTATGTCAACTCAAATTCCCTATATTTTCTTCTAGAATTTTTATAAGTGTTGACTTTTACATTTAAGTCTATGATCCATTTTGGGTTAAATTTTGTGAAAGGTGTAAGATTTATGTTTTGATTCAGCTTTTGACCACATGGACTTCCAATTGCTACAGTGCCATTTGTTAAAAAGATGTCCTTTCTCTCTTGAATTGCCTTTGCTCCTTTGTCAAATATCAGTTGCCTACATTTGTGAGAGTCTATTTCTAGCTCTTTATTTTGTTCCATTGGTCTATGTGTTTATTCTTTTGCCAACTCCACAATGTCTTGATTATTGTAGCTTTATAGTAAGTTTTGAAGTCAGGTAGTGCCAGTTCTCCTACTTTGTTCTTCTTCAACATTGCACTGGCTGTTTTGGGCCTTTTTACTTTCAACATAAACTTTAGAATCAGTTTTTTGTTTTCCAAACAAAACAATTATCAGCCAAAAATCTACAAAAATCAGATTATTTGTTTTTTGTTTTTTTGTTTTTGTTTTTTCCCTATAGAATTGTTTGAGCTCCTTGTATATTCTAGTTATTAATCCCTTGTCAGACAGGTAATTTTCAAGCATTTTTTTTTTCCCCAATCTGTGGGTTGTCTCTTCACTTTATTGTTTCCTTTGTTGTGCAGAAGGTTTTTAACTTGATGTGACCGCATTTGTCCATTTTTTGCTTTGGTTGCTTGTGCTTGTGGGGTATCTCAAGAAATCTTTGCCCGGTCCAATGTCCTGGAGAATTTTCCCAATGTTTTCTCGTAGTGGTTTCATAGTTTGAGGTCTTAGATTTAAGTCTTTAATACATTTTGATTTGACTTTTCTATGTAGCAAGAGATAGTGGTCTAGTTTCTATCTTGTACATATGGATATCCAGTTTTCCCAGCAACATTTATTGAAGAGACTGTCCTTTCCCTAATGTGTGTGTTTGGCACCTTTGTCAAAAATGAGTTTATTGCAGTTCTTTGGATTTGTTTCTGGGTTCTCTCTTCTGTTTCATTGATCTGTGTCAGCTTTTATGCCAGTACCACGCTGTTTTCATTAATATATCTCTGTAGTATAATTTGAAGTCATGTAATGTGATTGTTTCAATTCTGCCTTTTTGCTCAGGATAGCTTTGGCTATTCTGGGTCTTTTGTAGTTCCATATAAATTTTAGCTTTTTTTTTCTATTTCTGTGAAGAATGCCGTTGGTATTTTGATAGGGATTGAATTGAATCTGTAAATTGCTTTAGGTAATATGAACATTTTAACAATATTTATTCTTCTAATCCATGACCATGGAATATCCTTCCTTTTTTGCATGTCATCTTTGATTTCTTTCACCATGGTTTATAGTTTTCATTGTAGAGCTCTTTCACGTCTTTGTTAAGTTGATTACTAGTTATTTAATTTTACTTGTAGCTATTGTAAAGGGGGTTACTTTTTGACTTCTTTTTCAGATTCTTCAATGTTGGCATATTGAAATGCTATGGATTTTTTTTATGTTGATTTTGTATCCTGCAACTTTACTGAATTTGTTTATCACTTCTAACAGTTTTTTGGTGGAGTTTAGGTTTTTCCAAACATAAGATCATACAAACAAGGATAATTTGACTTCTTCCTTTCCAATTTGGATGTTCTCTATTTCTCTCTCTTGTTTGATTGCTCTAGCTAGGACTTCCAGCTACATATTTTTAATAGATGTTCTTTATCAACTTGAAGAATTTCTCTTCTATTTATACTCTTCTGAAAGTTTTTTTTTTCCTTTAAATCACAAGTGGATGTTGGATTTTATCAAAGTCTTCTTGTGCATCTTTTAGTATGATCATATGATTCTTCTTTAGCTTACTGCTGTTGTGGATTATGTCAATTGGTATTTGAATTTTGACCATTCTTGCATGCCTACAACACTTTCCACTTGGTTTTGGTGATTAATTCTTTTAAATCTATTTTATTTTAAAATTGATACACAATATTTGTACATATTTATGAGATACAGGCAATATTTTGTTATATGCATAGACTGTGTGCATATACTTGATGCATGATCAAGTCAGAGTATTTGGGGGTCTCCATCATCTTGAGTATTTATCATTTCCATGTGTTGAGAAAATTTCAAATCCTCTCATCCAGCTATTTTGGAATAATTGTTTTTATACATTGTTCAATTTGATTTGCAAACATTTTTGAGGATTTTTTGTATCTATGTTCATGAGAGATACGTGTCTGTAAGTTCTCTTTCTTGTAATGTCTTTCTCTCGTTGTTTTCGTATTAAGGCAATGGCTGGCCACAGAGAATGAGTTAGTAGGTATTCGCTCTGCTTCTATTATCTGAAAGAAATTGTGAGGCCGGGCGCGGTGGCTCAAGCCTGTAATCCCAGCACTTTGGGAGGCCGAGGAGGGCGGATCACGAGGTCAGGAGATCGAGACCATCCTGGCTAACACGGTGAAACCCCGTCTCTACTAAAAAAATACAAAAAACTAGCCGAGCGAGGTGGTGGGCACCTGTAGTCCCAGCTACTCCGGAGGCTGAGGCAGGAGAATGGCGGGAACCCAGGAGGCCGAGCTTGCAGTGAACTGAGATCTGGCCACTGCACTCCAGCCTGAGCGGCAGAGCAAGACTCTGTCTCAAAAAAAAAAAAAGAAATTGTGAAGAATTGGTATGATTTCTTCCTTAAATGTTTGGTAGGATTTGCTAGTGAAGCCATCTGGGCCTAGTGTTTTCTGTTTTAAAAGGTTAGTAATTATTCATTCAATTTCTCTAATAGAGATAGGTCTATTAGGATTATCTTTCTCTTTGCATGAGTTTTGGTGATTGTTTCTTTCCAGGAATTGATCCATTTTATCTAGATTATCAAATTTGTGGGCATAGAGTTGTTCATAATATTTCTTTATTATTATTTTAATGACAATAGGATCAGTAGTGAGATTCCTCTTTCATTTATTATATTAGTAATTTGTATATTCTTTCTTTTTTTCTTGGTGAGCCTGTCTGGAGTTTTATAATTTTATCAGTCTATTATAATAATCAGCTTTTGCTTTTATTTTTATTTAATTTTATTACTTCTTTAATTTTTATTATTTCATTTCTCCTTACTTTTGACTTAAATTGTTCCTTCTCTAGTCTTAGATTAGATTAAAAACTTATAATATATGCATATAATGTTAAATTAACCTCTAAGCACTGCTTTCCTTGCATCTCAAAAATTTTGGTGAGTTTTATTTTCATTTTCTTGTAGTGCAAAGTATTTGTAAATTTCTCTTGACACTTCTTATTTGAACCATGGGTTATTTATTAGTGTGCTATTTAATTTCCAAATACTTTGGACTTTTCTAGCCATTTTTTCTTTTATTGATTTCTAGTTTAACTCCCTTGTTGACTGTGAACATACTTTGTATGACTTCTATTTTTTTTTTAACTTTGTTAAGATATGTTTTATGGCCCAGAATAGGGTTGATGTTGGTGAATGTCCTACATAAGCTTGAGTGGAATGTGTACTCTACTTTTGTTGAATAAAATATTCTATAGATGTCAATTAGATCAAGCTGATTGATGGCACTGTTCAGGTCAACTATATCCGTATGAATTTTTTGCCTGCTTGATCTAACAATTGCTAAGAGAGGGGTGTTGAAGTCTCCAGTTATAATAGTGGATATGCCTATGTTTCCTGGCAGTTTCTATCAGTTTTGTCTCATGTATTTTTATGCTCTGTTGTTATGTGCATATACATTAAAGATTATGTCCCCTTGGTGAATTAATCCCTTCATTATTATGTAATATTTCTGTTTATCTCTGATAATTTTCCTTGTTCAAAGTATGCTTTGTCTGAAATTAATATAGCTAACATCAGCTTTATTTTGATTACTGTTAGCATATTCTATCTTTCTTCATCATTTTACTCTTAGCCCAACTGTGGTTTTATGTTTAAAGTGAGTTTCCTGTAGGAAACATGCATAATATTTTAGTCTTGTTATTTTTATCTACTGTAATAATCTTTGTCTTTTAATTGGTGTATTAGGCTATTGACATTTAAAGTGATTATTGATATGGTTGGATTAATAACTACCATATTTTAACTGCTTTCTATTCATTGCACTGGGCATCTGTTTCTTTTTTTATGCCCCTCCCCTTTCTGTTTTCTTTGGTTTAATTGAGTATTTTATATGATTCTGCTTTCTCTTCTCTCTTAGAATACTTCTGATTCTTTAAAGTATTTCTTTTTATAATTTTCTATACTATAATCACCTAATAAGTTGCTGCCTTTGTAACATTAAAAAACACTTCTCTAATACCTCACTTAAAAAGAAAAATCAAATATTTTCTTTGATGATTATTTATTCCTTATTCTATGCTCTTCTTTATTTAGTGTAGATCCATGTTTCTGAACTTTATTTTTCTTCTCCTTGAAGAACATACTTTAATATTTCTTCTAGGGTAGGTCTGTGGATGATGAATTATCTCCATGTTTGCTTGTCTGAGAAAATATTTCTTCTTTACTTTTGAAAGATAATTTCTCTAGATATATAATTCTAGGTTGACGGCTTTTGTCTTTCAATACTCAATACTTTTCCATTCTCCTCTTGCTTGCATGATTTCTGATGAGAAGTATATTATAATTCTTATCCTTATTCTTCTATAAGTAAAAGGAAACCCCCCATTCTACCACCCCCCCATCACCAGCTTCTTTCAAGATTTTCTCTTTGGCTTTGGTATTTGTAGTTTTTCTTTTAAATATATTTTTAGAATATATTTTATATATGGTAGAAACTTTACACACCCCTATGGATGTTACACTCAGACTGTTTATAATGAAGGCTAAAGCTACAAGGGAAAGCCATACAATGCTTTGTGGAAATTTCACGGATTAACGTAGCTAAAATGGAGGCACTAAAGACTTACTCATTCATAAATGTTTTCAGGTATCCTATAGGAAGGAGAATGGTAAATTAAATTAAGAGTTACAGCTTTTACTCTTTCCTGAGAAAGTGGCAGAAATGATATTTTGGTAGGACTGAATACCAGAAAGATGTTAAGTCTGAGTACATTATTTTCTTTATTTGAATGACTGAGTACTAGTTGACTTCCCTGTTGACCTCAGAACAAGCCAGCCAGCATAATAAAGCCCCCATGTGCTGCTATGAACTCAAATAATCAATTCACAGTCAAAGAGAAGTGACACTTACCAGAATGCATTTATTTTAGACAATAGAGAAATGAGCAAACCCAGGTGTTGAGTCACTGGGAAAAATGAGGACACACAAACCAACACAAATCTAAGCTGTTTTCATTCCTCAATGTTATCCTTACACCTTAAAAAGTAGAAGTCTCTTTTCTTCCATAGTTTTTATATTGTACTTTTATTAGTGTGCAATCACAAACTTGTATTTCATAAGATTCAGCACTAATGAAACTATTCTAGTCACCATTGGGTTCTATTTTTCTCCAGGGCAATAATATAAGACAACTGAGGGTTATTAACATGTAATAAGATCAAAGGCACACTAGTCCTGCTTAGCGGACAGTTGCTTAAAAGAAAACCTTGCTAGACACCATGCCTTGCCTTGTTGTCACACTCAGAGACCAGGTTCTTGACTCTACTGGCATTATCAATATTCTATTTCTTTTCATTAAGCAGTGACATGGTGAGTATTTGGATACTGTCTGATATGGTTTAGCTCTGTGTTCCCACCCAAATTTCACCTTGAATTATAATAATCCCCATGTCTCAAGGGAGGGACCAGGTACAGATAATTGAATCATAGGGGGAGTTTCCTCCATGCTGTTCTTGTGATAGTAAGTTCTCATGAGATCTGACACTTGTATAAAGGGCCTTTCCCACACCTTTGCTCTGCACTTCTTGCTGCCGCCCTGTGAAGAAGAATGTGTTTGTTTACCCTTCCACCATGACTGTAAGTTTCCTGAGGCCTCCCCAGTGCTGCAAAACTGTGAGTCAATTAAATCTCTTTCCTTTATAAATGACTCCATTTTGAATATTTCTTCACAGCAGCATGAGAATGGCCCAACACCACGTGTAAGCTGCCAAGACTTGGGGCTTGCACCCGGTCTATGTTACCAAGGTGAATAACAAAAGAAAGACTGCTACCATGGAAACCTACCTGATGGCCTATGTGGTGAGCTCCTTGCTACTTGAATACTAGCAAATGCCACACAATAAAGGGCTGATCAATGTTAGGCATAAAGCTTCCATACAAGAGCACTGATTATTAACTTTAATGACTGCCTTGAACATTGCAATCTGAGGCAGCATTATTCTTGTCCGAACTCATTAGAGAAGCACAGGGGAACTTGTTTTAAGATGTACTTTGGTTTGCAAAGCAAGAGTCAATTTAAGGCCATCTCCCAATATTTGTCTCTTATAAAAGCTACACAGTTAGTTCAAAGATACATGAACTTAAAAATAAACTATTAACTTGCAGTGAGCTGAGATTGTGCCACTGCACTCCAGCCTGGGTGACTGAACAAGACTCCATCTCAAAAATAAATAAATAAAATAAATATAAAAATAAATAAATAAACTATTAAAAGTGAACTAAGAAGCTGAATCACTGCCAGTTACATTTCAGTAGTTTGTCCTCACCTCATTTGTATGTGTCAGATATTTCTTCTTCTCCATGATGCCTTCTTCATGGAAAATTCATTCAAAGGCTTACAGTATACAATTTAAAACATGTAGCTCTATTTTCTGTGTGTGGCTATAATAAAGAATTTATTTGGTCAAGTCAAGCAATATCCCTATTAACTTAATATGCTATAAAAATCAAGACTTTCCTTAATTTAGTAATTTTTCAAAGTATACATGGTCAAAATTTTAATTAACAAAAATAATTTAAAAGGTCTTTGAAAGCAATGGTTAGGGAAGACATATCACTAGTAGTTTTTAATTTTTTAATTTTTTCTTTTGGAAAGGGATTTACACCCTCTTCTGATGTCTATCAGGGGTTATCTCTAATGCTAGATTACACTGGAAATCCTGGCTGGTAACTTATTCTTTTCTATCTGTGTGCAACTGAGTAAATAGCCTCTTGCCTCTTTCCAGTTGTGTTCTAGAAACCATCATTCAAGAGTGGAGCGCCAAATGAATGACAATTCATTCATAAATTGTATATGTATATATTCATAAATTGTATATGGTTATTTTAGATCAAGTTTCTCTTGCCATTTCCATCACATCGCAAGCAAATGGTCTTTTGGGCTATAAATTTCTGTTGACTCTTGGGGTATGCACTCATCTCTGCCACAGATAACTCTTCATCGGAATTGTTTACTTTTAACCAGATTTTAATGTGTGCCTCTGTTTGGTGCTGTGGGAGATACAAATGCCTGGGGACTGGTTTCCTCTCAGTTTCTGTCAGCTGTGGAAACCATCTGCTAAAGGTGGGACTGGGCAGGACAGGGGTCCCTGTAAAGAGGCTCACATACATGTATCCTCCCATGCAGCCCACAAGAGAATATGTTCTGAGCCTTCAAAATGCTCTCATACTCTCAAAGACACCAAGAAGGCACCCCTGAGGGAAATGAAGAGGTTACGATTTTGCTAATTAATGAATCTTTCCCCTATGTGGAATGTTTTTATTGCCTGAACTGGGTCATCTCTCCTATAGGATGTGAGTCACTCTGGCAAGGAGCGCAGTCTGTGAGGTTTCTGCTACAACTTTATCAGCTTCATTTGGCAATTTAAATGAATCAGGCAGGTGGGAGAAGAAACAAGCTGAAATTCAATAGTGGAGAAATGGATGGCAGGGGTGTCGTAAATACTTTATATGGTTGCCATTGAACTAAATGTAAGAGAGGTAGGGGTGTGTGTGGTGGGGGTGTGCGTGTGTGTATGTGTAATACATATTCATTTTCCCTATTTGCTTGCATTTAAAACTCACTGTTGCAATTTCTCTTATTAATGTCTATCTTAAACATATTTTCTGTGATATTTTATTGATGTAATGTCTAAAGAAAATGTGCTTGGATTAACTCTTAGGATACTGGGGACAAGGAAGCCCTCTTTATTTTCTTTAAGATAATTTCAAGTGCTAATCTTTTTCTTGCTCTAGATAGTGAAGGGAGGGGATTTTGGGGGCAGACTTTGGAGAAAGAGTTAATCAAATAACCACAAAACTTCAACTATTTTTAAAATCCCCTGGCAGAAATCAACAGAAGATTATAGTAGTGTAGCACAGAGAAGCTGAACCAAGTCTGGAGACTCAGAGAGGGCTGCCCCGAGAAAGAAAGTTAAGTTGAGGCCTCAAAGAGGAGCAGGATTTGAAACTAACACTGGTGCGAGACATGACTCGGGGAGAGGTGGGATTTGTTGGTGGCACAAAGAAAGTGAAAGCTTTGAAGTGGACGAAGCTTATTGTTTTTGACAATCAGAGAAGATCATTGTGGCTGAAGCTAGCAAGGAAAAGGGAAGGAGGAATATGATGAGGCCAGAGGTCAGCAGGGGTCAGGTAATGCAGGGCTCCCTAAACCATGTAAAGGAATTTTGGTTCTTATCTTGAGGAGCAATGGGAAGTCATCCACAGTCTTGGAGCAAGGGAGTATAGACAGGAGTTGGCAGGGGGGGATGCCAGTTCTAGCAGTAGTTGAGGGGAGAGATAACTGAGGCTGGGACCATAGTGTTGGCAGCAGAGATGGAGCAAAGGATAAAGATTCTAAAAGTACATCGGAGGTACAGAAGTCAGAAATTGGTGAACAACTGCCTGGAGTGGGCCTAAAAGAGATGGGTTAAGGATGTCTCATAGATTTCTGGCATGAACGACTAGTTTCGGGATGATGACAAGCAGATGCAGGTTTGCGGGTGGGATGCAGACATCTGGCATGGCATGAGGTTGGTTTGCAATTGCTAAGTGAATAGATATGGAGTAGGTTCAGGAGAGAGGTATAGGATGGAGTTCGGAAATGGAGGCATTACAAACACATGTGGATGGGTTTACCTAGGGAGAGTGGGTAGTAAAACAAGAGGACCTGGAAGTGAGCTCTGAAGAATTCCAACACTGAGGCTTGGGGGGAGTGGAAAGAGCCAATAAATGAGGCTGAGAGGGATCATCTTCAGAATGGAGGGAAAATAAATGGTTACAACACCTAAATCAGAGGAAGAGAGCATATCAGGAAGTGGGGGTGTGTTTTAGTATCAAATTGCTGAAGTGTCAATTGAGAAGAGGTCTACAGAGCATTCCATAAATGCAGCAAAAGAGAAGTCACCAGTGACATCAGCCAAAGTTTTGCTGAAGTAATGACAGCTGAAGCCACACTGGTGTGGATTAATAATAATAATATTAACATAGTACATTCTCTGTGTGATTTACTGTCCTGTGCATTTTACATATACTAAAGACTAGTATTAGTTTAATGGTAATGCCAATCTGATGAGAGAGTTATTACTTACTATTCCATTCTACAGATGAGAAAACCAAGAAAGAGAGAGGTTAAGTGACTTGGCTCAGTTCATATGGCAGAAGCAGAATACAGGCTTAGGCAGTCTGGCTCACGAATTCACTCTCTCAACCATTACACCACCTTGTCTCTTAAGCCTTTGCTGTGTGAGAGTAGAGACAATGCAGACAACTCTTTGAAGGCACTCAGCTGTGAGTAGGGAAATAGGGAAGCAGCTAGAGGTACAGGGGCTGGTCCTAGAAGAGCAATGTTGTAAGGTGGAGACTGGGACTACAGTGTGTTTAGATGCTGATTGAAAGGATCCAGCAGTGAGAATGAAGTTACAGGAGAATGAAGTGATGAGCACGAATGGGGTCCCAGGAGAGGTGGAAGGGTATGAAGCCAGAGTCCAGAAGGAAGGATTGCTTGCTGAAAGACATAGAGACCGTTTTCCTATTGTCTCAGGAGCTGAAGAGAGGATGGGTGCAGAAATGATGTTTGCAGGGGGAGATCGAAGGCGCCCCTGTTTAGAGTCTTTTATCTTCTCTGTGAAATAAAAGGCCAGGCCATCTGCTGGGAGGACTGGGAGAGTGAGGTGGAGGCAGAGGGAGTGAATACAGATGGCTGGAGAAATCCACAGGAAAATTGCCAAGTAGCATCAAGGGCACAAGCAGCATCACACTGCTGATCTGAGCAGACTATGGAGAAAAGACGCAGCGGTATGGGCATGGCTGTAGGGAAGCTGAGGAGTGTGGGAACGATCATAACCACATAAAACATGACTTCAGGGTGGGGCAAGGTTAATAGCACATGGGGAATTCTAGTCGTTCATGTACTCCCAGAATGTCTGAGAACCAGCTGTTGGGGTAGAAGAACAAAAAACTCAGAATAATAAATATTGGGGATTGAGACAGATTATATACATAAGCCTTTTCTATATAGATGCAGGTCTAAGAAGTCGATTTGACCAACACTCAAATGGACATTCTCAGGGGCCAAGGGCAAGACACACTCTCTGTTGTCAGGCTTTCAACTGCCCAGATAGACTTTTCCTTACAAGATGAGAAAATAGTGCATTCTCAGCAACGTGCTTGTACAAATAGCAGATTGGAATAATGGGAAAGTAATGACATTCCCAAATCTCATGGGAAAAGCAGAGCTCCGGAAATAACTTAATATATGAACCATAAGAAAATTTCAGAAAACTATTTAACATTCTTAATAGGTTATGAAGAGCCACACATCCTGTAAAGTAGGACCAAAACTTGTATGAAGAACAGAGGATAAAATGAAAGTAAAGTAAGGGTCGTGGGGAAAGAGAGAGAGAAAAAGAAAATGAGCCTTTCTCCTAGGGTCTCTGCAGGCATTCAGGAATTTTGTTGCCTAGGAGGAAGGAAAGATGTTCTCATTTCCTGAGCATCCCTATGGACTCTTTAATCCTCACAACTCTCTGAGGCAGGCGTTCTTTCCCATTTTAAAGGTGGTAACAATGAGGCTAAGAGAGGATAAGTAATTTGCTCAAAGACCCCAGGAAGAGGGGATCTAAACAAGGAGTATCTAACTTCAAAGATCTGGACTTCTGCCTTCCAGGGTAAGGTTCATGAGGGAAGAAAGTTGCAGAAAGAGCTAAGCTGAGCCTCTCTGAGGATGGAGTATTCCTAGCGTGTAAACAGAATAATAATGGCCACTGGAACTGAGTGCCAGTTAGGTGCTGAACATTGTATACCCATTTTTCTGATTCTCACAGCAATCCTGCCTGATCACCATCATCATGCCTTTTTTTTTTCAGATAAGGACATTGAGGCCCATAGAGATTAAGTGATTTGTTCAAGTATTCGTTTTTTTCCTGCTACTATGACACATTGCCACAGACTTGTGGCTTAAAACAACACACATTCATTGGAGAATTCTACAGTTAGAAGTATAACATAGGTCTTATTGAGCTAAAATTAAGGTGTCAGCAGGGCTGAGTTCCTTTCTGGAAGCTCTACGAGGAGAATCCCTTTCCTTGTCTTTTTCCGCTTCTAGAGGGGGTCCTTGTTCCGTGCTCACAGTCCCTTCCTCTGTCTTCAAAGCCAGCAACGGCAGTTCGAGTCCTTTTTCCACTGCATCTTTCTAACTGTCCTTCGGCAGTCATGTCTCTTTGACCACGGTTGTGAATGGCTCTCTACTCTTAAGGATTCACGGGATTAGACTGGGTCCACCTGGACAAAGTAGGCTAACCTGCCCATCACAAGGTCCTTACCTTAATCACACCTGCAAAGTCCCTTTTGACATGTGCCATGTCAGGGAACATATCCAAAAGTTCTGGGGATTTTAGGATGTGGATATCTTTGGGGGTTTGTTGTGGGCATTATTTTGCCTTCCATACCAAGGTTAAAAATTATTAAAGGGGCTGAGTCCAGAGTTTAATTTAAACTTGGCCAGGAAATCCTGTTGACTCTACCTTCAAAACATATCCAGAATTCTATTAACACCATTTCTACCACCAGGGTCCAGGCCACTTCATCTCTTAGCAGGATTTCTTCTATAGCCTTCCCTTCTCTTCTCTTTGTTCTACCCTTGCCTTCAATCCAGTCTTAACACATTGGCCAAAGTGATTCCTTAGAAATGTCTCAGTTCATGTCAAGTCTCTGTCCAAACCTTCCAATGACTCCCAATTTGAATTAAGGGCAGTCTTTCCAGTGGCCTATAACGCTGTCCTTCCCTCACCCTAGGAGCTCTGTGCACTCTCCCCCTCACTCTGTTTCCATACACAGTGGCCTTCTGCTTTCCTTGAACATACCAGGCTTATTCCTGGAACCCTGAATGGGAGAGGGTTTACTTCTTTATTCCATGTACTCCAAGACACTGAAATAGAAGAGGAGGACATGGCCTGGTTCTGAGATGCCTCTTTCCTTTCTGATGGGGGAAAGGGAACAAGGATGAATATCTTCTGACTTCACTGCCTGTGCTTGTGCAAGGGGCTTTCCCTGTGGTTGGCAAATCCCTGCGTCCCACTGATCAGTGCTGTGAGGCTGAAGTCCGGGTGCTCACCTCTGCATCGGGTGCATATGTGTGAGGTTTGCAGGGGTCTCTGAAGGGTTTCTGCAATGAAGAGCTTCCTTATGTGGGAGATCTGACTGGCTCCAGCTAGACCTCTTTAACACCCCCTGGTTCCTGTCCAGGGTAGCACACCCACACACAGAAACCATGGGGTTCCTGCCCAGGAGCCATTCTTTCTTGGGTGGGCTACCATCAAGACAGCTCAACTCCAGCAACCTTCCTCTATGTCAAACCAGATCTACAAGAAACTTTGACACTTACAATGATGGGATCACAGGCCGCTTTACAGCTTCCCCTCCCTCTGTCCTGCCATATCTTTCCAAGACTCTTTTCCTTGCTTAAATACGAGACATAAGGAAGGCTAACGAGTCAGCTTCCTAAATTCCTGCCTCATCGCTATTATTTACCAGGGATTCCCTTAGAGATTCACACTTAGCTTTGGTCAGCATGGAGAGGCCTTTCCTTCCCCCAGTGGCTCCCCTAGATCCAAAACTCAAGACTGCAAAGACCCTGTCCCTCTTCCCCAACTTGGGAAGAGGGTGGGGAAGACGGGCATGATGGAGCATGGATGGACTTGGTGATAGTAAGTGAGCAGAGTCCTTTGTCTATTATAAGCCCCAAGAAAGGTAGCTCTCTTCAGAATGTGAGACACTTATTGTTACAGTAGGTAGTTAGTCAGACATGAAAGAGCAGGAGAGCACTCACCCGCCACCCCCCTACAAACAAGAATGTCAGGCAACCATCAGGTGATGGTCAGTCAGTTGTTGTTAAAACTGCCTCTTTAAAATAATAATTGGTTGTGGTTGGCACCAGGGAAAGGCAGTCTCCCAATGGAGAAAGACACCTAAAGTTCATGATCAACAGCTTCCTGATAAGATCTCAGGATTTGGGTGAGTGCACTCAAGCATGCACACTAAGAGGCAAAATAGTGGAGTTTAATTGGTATATGACCTTCTAGGAGCATTCAACTGGTAAGGGTAGAATGCCGCAAGTGAGCGTGCATGAAACTCCAATAAACACACTGAGCATGCAGCCCCTGCCCAGTGCTGGTAGGCCACTGTGCATGTGGGCAGTCCACTCCAAGGAAAGAATCAGGGGGAAAGGAACACAAGACCCCGAAAGCATGCCAACACATAAAACACCAAGTCAGAAGGTCAAACTGCACACTTGATCTCCCAAGTTGCCCACTTGACCCTCTTCCAAGTGTTCTTTACTTCCTTTCATTCATGCTGTAAAGCTTTTAAATAAACTTTCACTCCTGTTCTAAAACTTGGCTCAGTCTCACCCTGCCTTATGCCCCTTGGTCAAATTCTTTCTTCTGAGGAGGCAAGAAATGAGGTTGCTGCAGACCCATACGTATATGCCACCAGTAACATTATCAACTTCATTCATCTTGGACTCGGTTCTCCAATGCCAGAAAATCAGAAAAATGTACACAAACCATTACAGATGTAAAAGTCAACAGCTATGTGGAGTGAAAGATTCAAGTTGAACTGAGAAAAATGTCATCTGCTGGTCAAAGAACACATGTCGGCCAGATTTGTTTAACTGGTGAAGAAACATCTGATTAAACGGAAGGAATTGAATGTGGTCTAAAATTTCATTTTCTTAGTAAAGAGGGTACAAATTTTTTCCTAAAAATTTTACTCATTCATAGCTAAAAATTCTAAGACTTTAAAATTTGAGTACACTCTTATTTTTATTTTTGAGAACTTTTTCTCTGGCTTACAAATACTGTATGTAAATAAAAAGCAATGTATGTTTCCAGCAGAAACTTGAGAAACAAAAACATTTCAACAAGAAGCCAAAAAATCATCCAAAATTGCCCAGTTGAGAGATAATCAAATTTTGTGGAAGATAGAATTCTGACATGAAGTAATTTAGGAATGATCGTAAAAGAATGAACACACTTCATTCTGTAAACCAAAAACAAAATCCTAAGCCTCGCAACCAACTGAATGGACCCCCTCTGGGCCAAGGGGACCCTAGAGAAACCTGAAGAATGGAATTCGCAGCCATTAGGGGAAGGCAGGTTAGACATGCCTAATGGTACCCTCTCCTTTTTGGAGTTTAGGCATAACCGACCAGGATTAACTTTAAAATAGAGATCATAAGACTAACAAAACAGACTCTTCATGGCAATAAGATTCCAAATTTCAACCTGATTTTGATGTAGCATCACATAACAGATGGTAGGTCCTGAAGGAAATAAAACATATCTTAGCCCAAAATATATTTCTTTGACATATTTTGAAATGGCTCTGCAGAGCCATCTTTTGTGGGGGATCTTTGCATTTGTAGAGAGTCTCCATTAATACAGCCAGGACATTCCTGGATCTAGGAGAGATTAACCAAGAGCCTGATGCCATTTAGGGTCTGAAAAGAGACATTTACCATCCATTCTCTCTGAAGGCTACCACCTATGAGGCTTCATCTACATAACAAGAAACTTGGTTTCCATAATCTCCTTTATCTTAACTCAAGCATTTATTTCTACTGACTTAAAGTCTTTAGACAAAGCTTAACTCTTTCAAACAACTCCCAACCAGAAAAATCTTTGAATCCACATACGACTTGTAACCACCCACTACTTCTTTGAGACATCCTGCCTTTTCAGGTCAAACCAATACATACCTTACATGTATAGATTCACGTCTTTGCTTGTAACCTCTGTCCCTCTAAAATGTATAAAATCAAACTGTAACCCAACAGTCTTGGGCACACTTTCTCAGGACCTCTTGATACTGTTCTCTGGGCTATGCTCACTCATATTTGCTCAGAACAAACCTCTTTAAATATTTTACAGAGTTTGCTTTTTCCATTAACAATTCTGATTTTACTTTGCTTTATTTTCTGAGTCGGAAAGTTATTCAATGAACACATTTGAGGAAATGAGATTTGGAATATGGAATTTGTTTAAAACCACTAGGGCCCAGAGACAACAGCTATCTCTATTTTGTCTTAAATACACTCACAGCAGTTGACAAGGAATATTTATACATAAGTGGAAACACCCAGGATCCATTTCGTCCCCTTCACTAATGCTTACTTGTTCTTGATGTGTCCTGGGTTGAGAGATCAACATGTATTATACATGGCTTCTGACATCTCACATGGGCTCTGATTGAATGAGAAACCCCTGAAGGAGGGGAGAATAGCCAGGGGCTGGAAGAAGACTCCTCAGGACAGAGACCACTCTTAAAGTCTTGAGGATGTACATTTCCTAGGGTCTGAGTTGGTTTCCTCTTTCTGTATCTTGCAGATTGAAAGGCAGAGCAATGAGAAGCAGCAGAAATGCAGAGAGACAAGGATTCTAGGTGCTTGGAAGTGAGGGTGGAGGCAGCCTGGGAAAAGATTCAGCCCCAGACGACTGCACCAGGTGGAGCAAAGATGTCTTCTCTTTTATACATGTCAACCAGAAGGCGACAAAAGTCAGGAGTCCATGATTTTACAGCTCCCTGTTGTTACCCAGTACCCCTGTAAGATTTCCTAATCATTCTTTTATAATTAAAAATATATATATTTTCATATCCCTTAGAGTTGTTTATGACTACTAAAATTGTTTTTGATTTTGTGCAAATGATCCAGAATGAGTAAAAAGAAAACATGGTAACTAAAATTCTCAAGCCTTGAAAAGAAAACATTACTGTTTATACTACTATTTGTTGAGGAGCATTTCAGAAATGATAAATAGCAAATATAGGTATTTTTTTTTACTGTGAGTCAGGCATTTTTCTATGGGCTTTATATGCAATAACTGTGTCTTTCCAACTACGAGGTACATTCTGTCCTCCTCCCTGTTTTACTTCTGAGAAAGCTAAAGTCTAGAAATGTTTCCAACCCAGAAAGTGGCCTCAGCTACCAGGCTTGGCTGGTTCTTATGTATTTCTTCTAAACAAAATAAAAAACTCAATACGTTCATTCATAGAGTTACTCTTCACACAGGAAGGGCAATGGAGGGTCCAGTTAACAGACTACAATCTGGAGCCACACACTGGGGCTTGTACCGTAGTTCTGGCAACAGTCCAGTGGCTCATCCTGGGCAAGTCATGTACTCTCTCTAAACTTCAGCATGCTTCCCTGTAAAAATGGGCAAGATATCATGCCTATCTTTAAGGACTGTTTGGGCAACTAAATAATATTTGAACTGAACTTGGCACAGTGTCTGGCTCAAAGGAGTGTACCCATTATGATTCCTGATACTTAAACTCTTACATCAGACACCAAGGAGACCTCTGTATGTATCCAGAATGCTATAAATAAGGGTCCTCTCATTGATTAGGGAAAATCTCACAAACAGGTGCAGAGAAATGTGTGTTGGAGGGAAGATGATCAGGGGAGTGTCCAGGAAAGGAGTTAAGAGCTCCCCACAAATGGACAGGTGATGTTTGGGCTGGGGGAAAGAGAAACGTGGCAAAAAGGCAGAAGTCATCATGGAAGGAGATTGGGATGGCCTTTAGATGCTAAGCCTGGGGAGGACTGCAACGGGGCTGGGAAACAGAGCCACCAAGAATGGGAGCTCAATGGGAACCAGTCAATGGGGAAACTCCAGGTATCTCTCACTTTCTCTACTCTCACTATCCAAACCTGGGAAGAGAATAGATTCAGACGAGGAAGGCCAGCTGAGTCTAACTGGACAGTAAGTTAGAGTCCCAGCAAAACAGCCAGCCAGCCTGGACAGCAGCCCCTGAGGTATAGATTTAGCTCAACCTTACTCAGTATTGCACAGACCATCTATTTCTTTTATAATCAGCATATGATGAGAAGAATGCTTTCTTTCATCTTGGCATGGGGCTCTGGAATGTCCAGTTACAACCCTGGTATGCTATCAAAAGATTTCATATCCCAAACCTTTGGCTGTTGTGTCACTGGTATGTTGGCCCTAACATAGTCTGAAAGGAAGCAAAAGCCAGTACCTTTTTGATAACAATTAAAATCTTGGATTTACATAATGTGACATGACGTGAGGGCCATTGTTTAGCTTTTGGCATAGTTATGAATGCCCAGGGCAGAACACCAAAGGAAAAAGTCTACTTTGAATGCTTTCTCAGAACAAATCTGAGAGAATTCACTGGTTAATGTAAATACATGTCCAAACAAGTACTGGTTTGCTTAGGGAGTACGCAGAGCTGGCAAGCCTCACTTGGCATACAGAGCACGAGTAATGCTTCATTTTCATGAGGGATCTTGGGGGTCTATAATGAGGACTATGTGGCATTTCCCATGTGTCTCTTTGGAACGTGGGCTGATTCTACCCACAACGGAAGATAGGCCATCAGAAAGTACATAGTTCCTGAAATCTCTGGGGTTCTACAAGATGTAGATAATTTAATAGCATATAAATGAATTTGCAGAAATATACCCAGAGTTCCCAGAGTAAAGAACTTGCCTTTTCCACAGGTAAGCAAATAGGAGTGCAAAGTAATGAGACCGTATTTGGGGTGGGGGTGGGAAGTGAGACTGATTTTTAAACTATGGCTATAGGCAGTTCCAGGTATGTTTTAAACATCATGGCATCCCTGGAATAATTGTGCAGTCTCCCTACTTGACTATTCTGAAAGATAACACTCATTTGAATGTATGTTCATATGTATAAAGCACATAAATCCATTTTTAAGACATAACTTTAGTCATATTGCAGGTATGAGTTCTGATCATTTGGACATTTTCTATCAGAGAAACTTAAGGTTTAGGATGAGGGAAAAAGCTTAGAAAGTAATTAGGAAAACAAACACTTCCCTAGTCCTTGCAAGTGGTCTTTACTAGTTGAAGGAGGGGCCAATGGGAGGAGCTTATTTATTTATCTATTTATTTATTTATTTTTGAGACAGAGTCTTGCTTTGTTGCCCAGGGTGGAGTGCAGTTGAGCGATCTCGGCTTGCTGCAACTTCTGCCTCCCGGGTTCAAGAGATTCTTACGCCTCAGCCTCCCAAGTAGGTGGGATTACAGATGCCCACCACTACACCTGGCTAATTTTTTATATTTTTGGTACAGATGGGGTTTCACCATGTTGGCAAGACTGGTCTTGAACTCCTGGTCTCAAATGATCTGTCTGCCTGGGCCTTCCAAAGTGCTGGGATTACAAGCATGAGCCACCACGCCCAGCCGGGAGGACCACATGGTCGTAGAGCTCCTCCCAGCTGGACGCGGTGGCTCATGCTTGTCCACATGGACATCCTCTGGATGTCCCCTTATATCCAGCCAGAGGGTGTGACTTCCTGAAGCAAATCTCCTTTCTGCTCAGATTTGGGGCATCATGTGATTGTTTATGCAAAGTGTGTCTTGTACTGTAGCGTCCTTTATTTTATATTTCAACTCCAGCTGGAGCAAGATGCTCCAGGGAGATAGGGCCTCCCAAAGAGCTCTAGGATTTGGGGGGATTAAGTACAGTTGAGGGGTGTTTGGAAGAACATTATCCAGTCCTTCAGGCTTAAAGGAGGGGATAGTGACCCAGAACTCAGGACAAAAGAGTCCCAAGAGGCAGAAATGCTGGCAGGAGGGAACTCCTCTGTGGGTGTTAATATGTCAAAGAGGACTTGGAATTATAAAGAGAAATAAGAAATTCTCTATGTTAAGATAAATAATTTTTGAAGTGTTAAAAACCTGATAAGAACTGAAATTAATGTGAGGTAGACTTGCCAGGCAAAAATTCTTTTATCAGATAAATTTGGCACCTCACACTTCCATCTGAATTGTGCACAACAGATCAAATGAAGATTTCTTGTGTTTTATTTACCCCAATATTTAAAAACAGAACAGTTTAATGCATTCTCCATGTAACAGCTAATTCTGGAGTAGGTTTTAAATGGACCGGGGAAAACGTACAATTTTCACTTGTTTCCTAGTAAGTTTAAAGTCATTGCTCTAAGAGGTCACTTCTGTTCTCATCTGTGTTTGCTGCAACTCCCCTGCCCCCCAACAAAAGCAACAACAAAATCCCAAAGCAAAAAAGCCCTTAAGCAATAAAACCGGTGTCCAAGAAAAACATTTAGTTTGAAAAAGAGTTGAAAAATGTAGCCTTGGAAGAACCACTGCTTACATGGGATTGTTCAACAAATTCCTGTTGTGTGAGGTTTGGCATATACTTTCTAAAAATATAAGCATCTGGGGAAACGAGACAAAGCGCAGGTCTTGGACCAAATGAGGCACACAGTGTGAATCTGTTAGTGATTATATCCATAATGAAATATGTGCCCAAATTTAGCAGTGCAAAATCTAATACAATAAGAAAGCCCAGCAGGCATGGTCCTTACCATAATATATAGCCAACAGAGAAGGTACATATGGCAGTGAGTCCGCTGCTCCTGCTGGGATACTGATGGTGCGATGTCCTCATCTCGATTAATATAAAGGGCAGAACCGTCGTGTGCTGGAAAATAACAGAGACTAGGTGACACAGATTCTTATCATTGTCTCTCTGTAGTTGTTTTTTCTCCGGTAGGAGAATGCACACTATAAATTCCTAGGAAAGTGTCAGGCAGAAAGAAGTCTACGGCTCGCCAGAGAAGTAGAATGGACATAAAACCACATAGTGCCTTGACTGCTCCATTAATATTTTTCTTCTGTATCTTAATTTTTGAAATTTTATTTTATTTTTTGCCCATTACAGAGAATTTTGATAGCATAGAAAAATGTCTAAGAAAAAACTGGAACAAAAGAAAGGAGTAACAATAACCACTGTTAACATTTTGGTGTACGTCCCATTTTTTCCTTCCCTGT
The DNA here is from genome assembly GCF_007565055.1 of Rhinopithecus roxellana. Classification (NCBI taxonomy): domain Eukaryota; kingdom Metazoa; phylum Chordata; class Mammalia; order Primates; family Cercopithecidae; genus Rhinopithecus; species Rhinopithecus roxellana. Next base: position 146,246,340 of record NC_044552.1, read on the forward strand.
TCATATTACTTATACATAGTTAATATCATACTGTGTGTGCACTTTTGCTTTGGATTTTTATCATAATATTGCAGCATGAGAATTTCTGATATGGTATTTTAGAAATTCTTCTAGAAAATCGGTCTTGACCATAGCTTTGGAGAACTCCATTATATGGATATACCAAGATTTATTTAACCAATTCTTGTTCCTGGATATCAAGATGTAAAAGATTTTCAGCCTTGCATTTATTAAAAACATCATGATGAACATCTTTCATAGAACTCTTTGTCTGAATGTTAAATTATGTTTTTGTTGTCAAAGGCTATACAGATTTTAAGGCTGTTGATAAATAATGCCAAATTATGTGTGCGCCAGCAGCAGGTTAGCAAACAACGCCAAATTAGCTTCCAGAAAGGGTGTGCCAGTTTGGACCAGCAGTGCATGAATTTAGACATGATGTCTGAAGGCAGAATTCCAAGAAGCTGAGTAGAACATCTTTTTGTTTTTCTGATCCAGTAGTTACTCTAGACACTAAGTTTATTGGAACAGGATGGAGATGAAATTTATCCCATCTATTGGTAAGAAGAAAGGAAACTAAAATTCTTAAACCTTTCAAATGTTCAGATGCCCTCGGTTTTGAAATTTAGTGGACAGATATGAGGAACAAAGAGTTTCTAAGATAAAACTGGGTCAGGATATGTATTTACCTTCCAATATTGGAGACTTTCTCAAGAGTATAAAGATGGCAGAACTGAAAACTGACTCATCAGCAGGTTTAAATTCTATTTAGTACTTCCTAAACAGCCGAGAAAGAATCGTTGCCTTGTTCTTCCTGCATTATTTGTGTATTCAAGGCAAAGGGAGGAAATTGAATATTATGATTTTCAAAGTCTAATAAGTATTTTAGCAAAATGGAACCAGGTGGCAAGTGGGCCTTGGCAGGCAAAAGGCATGTTGGGGATATCTAAATGAACATCTTTGGAGCAACCTGTTGTTTATATTCTTAGAAAAAAATAGAAAGGCATGATTTTTAAGAAATATTAAGGCCGAGCGCGGTGGCTCAAGCCTGTAATCCCAGCACTTTGGGAGGCCGAGGCGGGCGGATCACAAGGCCAGGAGATCGAGACCATCCTGGCTAACACGGTGAAACCCCGTCTCTACTAAAAAATACAAAAAACTAGCTGGGCGAGGTGGCGGGCGCCTGTAGTCCCAGCTACTCCGGAGGCTGAGGCAGGAGAATGGCGTGAACCCGGGAGGCGGAGCTTGCAGTGAGCTGAGATCTGTCCACTGCACTCCAGCTTGGGCGACGGAGCGAGACTCCGTCTCAAAAAAAAAAAAAAAAAAAAGAAAGAAAAAAAAAGAAATGTTAAGACAGTGGACAATCTTTGCCTTAAACATTCTCCTCTAGATAACTGTGCTGACTGCCAATACATTAGTAATTAGAGTGTGGCATTCTGAGAAAATCAGGTGAGGGATTCCACAGTTGGGTAGCTTTATATTTATCTTTTATCTTCTTCATTACTATTTTTTAAAAACAGTATAATTAGCTCTGAAGAAAGTCATGCAAGCCAATGTATATGTGTGCTAATACAGAGACAGCATGCATTTTAAAGATTGATTGATTTTTCATTATAGTTACCTCAGATGACATCCGCCTGGAATGTCGCCAACAGTTTGAGATGGCAACAGTAGTTTTACAATGGTGCATTCATGTATAATTCAAATGTACAACTGGCAATAAGGCTATGTCTTATCAAATCTTACACAGAAGAAAAATACCTGCAGATCAAACCTTTACACTGATGATAATGCTGACCCTGAGGGCCTGTGTGGGTTATAAATGACAATGACATTACTTTTGGATCACTGATATTAATACAGTTCTTAAGTTCTACCCTTCATTCATTGCTCCAAATAAAGTAGAAAATCCTCCATTTTTTAATAAATAAATATTGGTTGTATAAATAACCAATCAGAATATGCTTATTCAGTTGTCATTATTTTATCAAGGAAAGTGACAAAATTTATGCCTATATTCCAGATAGGACATCTGATAGTTGCTGATGATCATATGTATCTGGGAAAATCAGCATGTACTGTAACCATTCCAGGAAGAAAATCAATTTGAAAAAGGAATATCTTTCTAGATCACTTCATCATTGGCATCATCACCACTAAACAGGAGCAACTTGTCCCATCAGTGACATAACCACAGACAAAAGATCTTTTTGTGGCTAGCTGCGTATGTGCAGGTTTGTCCAGTGACAAATCTTAGTAGAAGGTTTTTCTATGTCAAGGTAACAGCTTATCATTTGGAATTTTCATGCACTAAAGACTGTGGATCTCCCTCTCTAGAAATTTATAATGTAAGTTATGCTTATTTATACATAGTACATATTAACAAACATAAATTAGTGTAAAATATTTGCTGCAAATATAAACGTTGCCTTACCGATAACTAAAGTTTTGTGAACTGAAAGAATGGTAAAAAACTATGAATGGTCCTGCTGAATAAGTAACCTTTAGCAGTTGAGTTATAACTTAAAATCCATAGCAGCAAGAGAGATAATTATTTTAGAACTACAGGTACGTGAAATCCAGTTCCAATCCATTCTCAGGCAATATTCTGCTTCAATGACTTAAGAACCAGGAAGGAAATATTTAATTCCGGTTAAAATCATCACTGCATAAGAACAGCACTCTTACGTTTTGCTCACTGTGGTATCTGCAGCACTTAGAAAAGAGCATGGCACAAGAGAGGTACTCAGTCAATGTTTTTTCACATAATTTAATCTTCAAAACAACATCCTATATGGATATTATCAACTCCATTCTGTAGATGGGGCAAAAAAGGCTCAGAAAGGTTAATTATTTTGCCTCAGATCACAGAGCTAGTAGGTCTAGAGGTAGGATAGAAAACCAGTTCTGTATGCCTCCAAATCTCATGCCGTTTTTTTCTGCATTAGAATTATATTTTTACAAGATATCACAGTTAAATAATGTTTGAATCAATAAACCTGTAGGAGTGCATAATTGCAGATCACTTACATTATCTCCCAACAGATTGGAATTAGTTTTTGGTTGGGCCTCAAAACAAATAAAAAGATCTTCATTGTAAAAAATGATTTTTGCTAAATATGTTTTTCCTGTGGTATATTATCATATCAATAATAATAAACAATAACATTAGCTAGCATAGAGTCAGAACTTTTTTTTAACTTTTATTTCAGATTTGGGGGTACATGTGAAGGTTTGTTATGTAGGTAACCACACGTCATGGGGGTTCGTTGTACATACTATCTCATCACCCAGGTTTTAAGCCCAGTACCCAATCATTATCTTTTCTGCTCCTCTCCTTCCTCCCAACCTCCCCCCTCAAGTAGACCCCAGTGTCTGTTGTTTCTTTCTTTATGTTCATAAATTTTTATCATTTAGCTCCCACTTATAAGTGAGAACATGCAGTGTTTGGTTTTCTGTTCCTGCATTAGTTTACTAAGGATAACAGTCTCCAGCTCCATCCATGTTCCTGCAAAAGATGTGATCTCATTCTTTTTTATGGCTGCATACTATTCTGTGGTATACAAGTACCACATTTTCTTTATCCAATCTGTCACTGATGGGCATTTAGGTTGATTCCATGTCTTTGCTATTGTGAGTGGTGCTGCAATGAACATTTGTGTGCACATACCTTTATGGTAGAATGATTTCTATTCTTCTGGGTATGTACCCAGTGATGTGATTGCTGGGTCTAATGGTAGTTCTACTTTTATCTCTTTGAGGAGTTGTCATGCTGTTTTTGACAATGGGCTGAATTACACTTCCACCAACAGTGTATAAGTATTCCCTTTTCTTCGCAACCTCACCAGCATCTGTTACTTTTCGAAAGTCAGAACTTTCTAGTGGTATGATGACACTTACAGATGGCTGGAAGTGAACTGAAGCATGATCTGTTTCTGTTTCCCCAAACACAAATACCATTTACAACTTATAGTATTTTCAGGTAGATGTAGATCCATCTTGGATAAATGAGAAGGTTATAAAGTCTGGTCACCAGAGATGGCTCTTGGCTCTTAAGAATTGTTTGGACTGTTCTCTGCAGTACGTTGTCAACAGAACAATTCCCCAGGAGCTGAGTTAAAAACAAGGCTTGACTTGTTTGAAGAGCTAGGTAAAATGAAGCGTTGACAGCCCAAGGAGTAAACCTTTGGTCTTCCATGTAAACTCCAACATAGAAAGTACTGGTCTAGGATATCAGTGGTGAACCTATCCCAAGCTCTATCATCCATTTTAGCTAGTTTTAATGAGGAGCTATAATTTGGAAGATTGTGTCCAAAAACCAAGCCTAAATCTATTCTGATTTGTTGCATCATTTGTGTTTTTCTTAATGGGGTCTTGGTGGGTCCCCTGTGATGCAGCGGAGTGAACTGACTCCACTGCCATGGACGCTGTGAACCGACTGGCCTCCCATGACAAAGGTCTATCTGCAGAAGAGATCCACAAGGGGGTGTCACCTCCACACAGAGCAGTCCTCACACCTGAGATGGGGATGGATTCACGCAAGGACCCATGATTAATTCTGATGTGAAGGCCCTGAAGCAGGTGGGACAAGAAAAAGGGCTTTTGCAGAAGAGGCTCAAATGAAGACAGCAGTGTAATGAAATGGAAAGATTAGGAGGCTGGCTGCTGAAATCTAGTGCTGATTTTGTACTTGCTCACTCTCAGACTCAGGTTTTCACGCGTGTGTGAAACTTAGTATTATTCTTTGTAAAATGAGGTAGTTGGATTAAATTAGGCTTCTCATGAAGAGCTAATAAGTTTTGCTATAACACATGCCAGGGCTGACCCACATATGCTTTAGGGACAGTAGACACAGTGCCAGGGCCCATGAAAATGTCTTAGTTTCTTTTAGAATCAGAAGAAAAAATGAACTTTCAGAGTTGAAGATTGTATTCATCTGTATACCAATGCCATCATAAAACATCATATACATATACTTACACACATACACACGAATGCAAGACGGGACTCACTAACACAAAGTGCTTAAAATCTACAAAAGCCACACTGTGGCCCTGTTCATGCTACTTGATTTTTTTTTTTTTAAAGTTCTCAACCAATTCACATTTTTCTTAAATAAATGTACTTAAAGAAAAACTGTATGTAAACTCTCATAAATGGAATATCATTTGCCATAAATAGAAGATAACCACAAAACCAAATACAATAAAAATGAATTAATCTTAATAAATATTTGTTAGATTATTTTGAGGCCTGCCCTATCTGTGTTAAACAAGGACGTTAGTAAATATTAGAGGGGCATTAAAGATATACTGGCATAAGGCTGGACACAATGGCTCATGCCTGTTATCCCAGCAGTTTGGGAGGCTGAGGCGGGTGGATCACCTGAGGTCAGGGGTTCGAGACCAGCCTGGTCAACATGGCGAAACCCTGTCTCTACTAAAAATACAAAAATTAGCCAGTCGTGGTGGCAGGTGCCTGTAATCCTAGCTAGTTGGGATGCTGAGGCAGGAGAATCACTTGAATCTGGGAGGCAGAGGTTGCAGTGAGCCGAGATCACGCCACCGCACTCCAGCCTGGGTGACAGAGCAAGGCTCAGTCTCAAAAAAAAAAAAAAAAGAAAAGAAAAAATATATTCTGGCATAAAAGAGAGACTCTCCTAAACAGAATGAGAACGACTGAAAGATAATTCAGAGGGAATAAACTTTTCAGTATGCAATTCAATATTATTTAATGTCAGGTCCCTGTGCTACATAAATTATCTTGCAAAACACCAGAGCTATACAGCCTACATACTGGGGTATACTGGAATAGATTCTTTATAAGTTGTAGCTGTACCTTCTAACTACTAGATTATTTGATTTATGAATCAAATGTCCCTTCACCAGGAAACTGGAAAGATGGATGAGTTGGAAGTTTAGGTTCTGACAGAAGAATGCAATGGTATTAAAGGAAAAAAGTTCACATTACACAAGAAGGATCTGGACTGGCTCCTGGGGAAAATTTTGGACTATCTGTGATGGCAATGAGTGACCTATAAACTGCAGAGAAGTTCTGGAATAACCTTCGCTGTGGATTAATAGAAGGACAAAAATTATGCTGCATGATGGTATAAATCCAGGCAAGTCAGATGGATGAATTAGGGGGCCTCTCAAGATTATTTTAGATCTGTAGAATTGAGGGTTATAATCAGAGTGTACAACAGAAAAATTAATAGGCAATATTTGAAGACTATGTTCAACTGCCATTTCTCTCGTCTTTCTCCTTCTCTCCAAAATATTTTTTAATAGGAGGGTACTACTCCCATATCATATGAACACCAGGCAAAAATCGTTTCTTCCTCAGAAGTAAAACCAGCTTTTGAACGTGAGGTGTGGCCAACCTCATTGGGTCATAAAAGATCTGGCAATCCCGTCCTCTATTGGCACCTGTAGGATACAGGCAGGCCTCCGGAAGTGTTTGCACAGTTGGGTGTGCATCAAATCGCTAGATGAGCTTATTCTTGCCTTCATGTTTTCTAATACCCCAATGACAACTTTGGATCTTTTTTTTTTTTTTTTTTTTTTATACTTTAAGTTCTAGGGTACATGTGCATAACGTGCAGGTTTGTTACATATGTATACTTGTGCCATGTTGGTGTGCTGCACCCATCAACTCGTCAGCACCCATCAATTCGTCATTTATATCAGGTATAACTCTCAATGCAATCCCTCCCCCAACCCCCTCCCAATGGTAGGCCCCGATGTGTGACGTTCCCCTTCCCGAGTCCAAGTGGTGTCATTGTTCAGTTCCCACCTATGAGTGAGAACATGCGGTGTTTGGTTTTCTGTTCTTGTGATAGTTTGCTAAGAATGATGGTTTCCAGCTGCATCCATGTCCCTACAAAGGATGCAAACTCATCCTTTTTTATGGCTGCATAGTATTCCATGGTTTATATGTGCCACATTTTCTTAATCCAGTCTGTCACAGATGGACATTTGGGTTGATTCCAAGTCCTTGCTATTGTGAATAGTGCCGCAATAAACATACATGTGCATGTGCCTTTATAGCAGCATGATTTATAATCCTTTGGGTATATACCCAGTAGTGGGATGGCTGGGTCATATGGTACATCTAGTTCTAGATCCTTGAGGAATTGCTATACTCTTTTCCATAATGGTTGAACTAGTTTACAATCCCACCAACAGTGTAAAAGTGTTCCTATTTCTCCACATCCTCTCCAGCACCTGTTGTTTCCTGACTTTTTAATGATTGCCATTCTAACTGGTGTGAGATGGTATCTCATTGTGGTTTTGATTTGCATTTCTCTGATGGCCAGTGATGATGAGCATTTTTTCATGTGTCTGTTGGCTGTATGAATGTCTTCTTTTGAGAAATGTCTGTTCATATCCTTTGCCCACTTTTTGATGGGGTTGCTTTTTTCTTGTAAATTTGTTTGAGTTCTTTATAGGTTCTGGATATCAGCCCTTTGTCAGATGAGTAGGTTGCAAAAATTTTCTCCCATTCTGTAGGTTGCCTGTTCACTCTGATGGTAGTTTCTTTTGCTGTGCAGAAGCTCTTTAGTTTAATGAGATCCCATTTGTCAATTTTGGCTTTTGTTGCCATTGCTTTTGGTGTTTTCGACATGAAGTCCTTGCCCATGCCTATGTCCTGAATGGTACTACCTAGGTTTTCTTCTAGGGTTTTTATGGTGTTAGGTCTAACATTTAAGTCTCTAATCCATCTTGAATTAATTTTCATATAAGGAGTAAGGAAAGGATCCAGTTTCAGCTTTCTACTTATGGCTAGCCAATTTTCCCAGCACCATTTATTAAATAGGGAATCCTTTCCCCATTTCTTGTTTCTCTCAGGTTTGTCAAAGATCAGATGGCTGTAGATGTGTGGTATTATTTCTGAGGACTCTGTTCTGTTCCATTGGTCTACATCTCTATTTTGGTACCAGTACCATGCTGTTTGGGTTACTGTAGCCTTGTAGTATAGTTTGAAGTCAGGTAGCGTGATGCCTCCAGCTTTGTTCTTTTGACTTAGGATTGTCTTGGCAATGCAGGCTCTTTTTTGGTTCCATATGAACTTTAAAGCAGTTTTTTCCAATTCTGTGAAGAAACTCATTGGTAGCTTGATGGGGATGGCATTGAATCTATAAATAACCTTGGGGAGTATGGCCATTTTCACGATATTGATTCTTCCTATCCATGAGCATGGTATGTTCTTCCATTTGTTTGTGTCCTCTTTTATTTCACTGAGCAGTGGTTTGTAGCTCTCCTTGAAGAGGTCCTTTACATCCCTTGTAAGTTGGATTCCTAGGTATTTTATTCTCTTTAAAGCTATTGTGAATGGGAGTTCATTCATGATTTGGCTCTCTGTTTGTCTGTTACTGGTGTATAAGAATGCTTGTGATTTTTGCACATTAATTTTGTATCCTGAGACTTTGCTGAAGTTGCTTATCAGCTTAAGGAGATTTTGGGCTGAGACAATGGGGTTTTCTAAATATACAATCATGTCATCTGCAAACAGGGACAATTTGACTTCTTCTTTTCCTAATTGAATACCCTTGATTTCTTTCTCTTGCCTGATTGCCCTAGCCAGAACTTCCAACACTATGTTGAATAGGAGTGGTGAGAGAGGGCATCCCTGTCTTGTGCCAGTTTTCAAAGGGAATTTTTCCAGTTTTTGCCCATTCAGTATGATATTGGCTGTGGGTTTGTCATAAATAGCTCTTATTATTTTGAGGTACGTTCCATCAATACCAAATTTATTGAGCGTTTTTAGCATGAAAGGTTGTTGAATTTTGTCAAAAGCCTTTTCTGCATCTATTGAGATAATCATGTGGTTCTTGTCTTTGGTTCTGTTTATATGCTGGATTACGTTTATTGATTTGCGAATGTTGAACCAGCCTTGCATCCCAGGGATGAAGCCCACTTGATCATGGTGGATAAGCTTTTTGATGTGCTGCTGAATCCGTTTTGCCAGTATTTTATTGAGGATTTTTGCATCGATGTTCATCAGGGATATTGGTCTAAAATTCTCTTTTTTGTTGTGTCCCTCCCAGGCTTTAGTATCAGGATGATGTTGGCCTCATAAAATGAGTTAGGGAGGGTTCCCTCTTTTTCTATTGATTGGAATAGTTTCAGAAGGAATGGTACCAGCTCCTCCTTGTACCTCTGGTAGAATTCAGCTGTGAATCCATCTGGTCCTGGACTTTTTTTGGTTGGTAGGCTATTAACTATTGCCTCAATTTCAGAGCCTACTATTGGTCTATTTAGGGATTCAACTTCTTCCTGGTTTAGTCTTGGAAGAGTGTAAGTGTCCAGGAAATTGTCCATTTCTTCTAGATTTTCTAGTTGATTTGCGTAGAGGTGTTTATAGTATTCTCTGATGGTAGTTTGTATTTCTGTGGGGTCGGTGGTGATATCCCCTTTATCATTTTTTATTGTGTCTATTTGATTCTTCTCTCTTTTCTTCTTTATTAGTCTTGCTAGCGGTCTATCAATTTTGTTGATCGTTTCAAAAAACCAACTCCTGGATTCATTGATTTTTTGGAGGGTTTTTTGTGTCTCTATCTCCTTCAGTTCTGCTCTGATCTTAGTTATTTCTTGCCTTCTGCTAGCTTTTGAATGTGTTTGCTCTTGCCTCTCTAGTTCTTTTAATTGTGATGTTAGAGTGTCAACACAACTTTGGGTCTTAAATAAAAAGATGGCAGTGTGCACGTGCCTGTGTGTTGCACACTTAATAAAGACATGCATATCTTTGCAATGTGCATATCTTTGCGTTACTGTGCACCTGTATTCTTATGAGCACCTAGACTGCAGGCAGGGCCAGTGATGTGACTGGACTTGCCTAAGAAGATGGGATAAGGAAGGGTTCCTAGGAGGTCCAGTAAGTTTATAGCTATATTGTAAATACCAATAATATGAAAAACTATCCTAAGATACAAAAAGTGTGTACTCTAGATTGTAACTTGAATATTTTGTTTATTTTTTCCTGTTTCTTCTCACCCTGCATAGAACAAAAGGGTATTAAAAATGGGAAAATTTTTATCCTGAAATAAAGCAAGAGGAAATTTCCAGGTTTGAAAATAAAGCCCCATTGCATTAGTAAAACATGATCTAAAACAACAGAAAGGCAACATGTGAAAAACTGAGAAAAATTACCAAACTCTGGCTGATCGTAATCTTTGGCGAGGCTTCTAGGCTTCCCAAATAAGTCAAATGTTTGAAGAATACAGGAAAACGCAGCATTAGTGAGGGCATGAGGAGAATCAGCGTGGATCTTCCCTTGGGGCCACTGTACAGTGTTAGCTGGATGAGATGTTTCTCCTCTTTAAGGGAGATAGAAATGACATCCCAAGTAGCTTGGAAAGAAAACTGATGCGGGCTCCAAAAAAATCCCCCGAATTTTTACCTTGGGAAATCTGACAAAATATTTTATCTTGAAACTATCATTATTAATTTTGCTAATTGGTCAGCTCAATTTCTGTCACCCTTCCTCCCTTCCTCCCTCCCTCCCTCCTTTCCTAGTAGAGATATTGTAATGTTTTGAATGATGAGGAACTGCCAGTCTCAGCCACTATACTTTTTGTTTCTCCAGAAGTCAAACAGAACTTCCTCTTGTCATGGGTCTCCCTCTCCCCAGGGCCCGGTGCTGGCTTTAGTTTGGTGCTGCCTATAAGTATGGCATAGAATCTCTCTCCAGAAACTGCCAGGGTATTTTTTAACTGTGTCTTTTTGGCATAGGTTGGATACCTGTTCCTGCCGGATGTCAAATCAGGCTGAGATGCTCTTACACCAGAACAACCTCATGTTCAAAATCAGGTTAGAAACAGTGACCCAAGGTGAAAACCTCAGGTTCAGACAGAACAACACTTAATGAGTGCCAGTATGTTCTGGGCACTTCCAAAACTCTTTATAGGCTAAGGACTAAATTTGGAATTTACTCACTTCTAACATTAGCCCCAAAAACTCTTAGGATATGGTTTTAATAATTATGCCAAATAAAACAGTGCTGCACACTTAATAAAGACATGCATATCTTTGCAATTAAGAGCAACTATATGTCATAGGAACCATTACAGTAGGACAGTGACACGTTTTACTGGGTTATTATTTTCGCATTTAAAGATTTTAAATATGACTTGAGGCAGTAACTATCTCTTGCTGAATCCTCCTAATGAGGATACCCAGGAGGTGCTAAGGGGCCATGGCATTACCAGGAGGCTGCAGTGTGGTGTGTTATTTTCTCTTTGCTTTTCAGCCCAGCAGCCTTTGGGCCACCAATTAAAGAATTCTTTTTGCGAGTGGGATGCTATATAACACCCATTTTTAAGTGACCTAGTGTTTGCTTTCTTCCACAAAGTTTTCCCAATTAGTATGTGTAGTTCTCACAGAATAGCACCTCTAATGAATGCCCTCAAACAAGCAAACCACTATACTATGATGAGCTGTATGCAGACTTGCAGACCAACAATGGCGCAAAGGCCAGAGCAATTTGCTCGGCTTGGTTATGTCAAGGAAAGACCTCACATAATGGTAGACATTTGAACTGAATTTTTAAGTGTGACTAGAGGTTGACAAGCAGAAGAAAGGGTAAAGGAAAGTGTTCATTCACATGGCTAAGGAGAAGAAAAAGTATGTAAAGGTAGAGTACAGTTCACTAAGGGCACTGTTACCACTGCAAGACGTGAAAGAGGATGAAAAGCTGGGTTTGCATGGGTGAGGGTGAGGGAGGTGTCTGCCAAACCCTAGAGGGTTTTGAGCTGAAGTCTGCCCTGCAGGAAGCAGAGGTTCCTCTATAGGTTCAGACATCTTCCATGGAGTTTAAGATCTAGAGAAGTAGGAGAAACAAATTTGGATATTAATAGTAGAAAGATTAAGCTGGAGAAAGAGTGGAGAAGGGAGTGAAAAGAGGAGAGATTTATCTGCCAAGTCGCTCCCCTCTCCTGCCTGGCTTCTATTCTGCTGGCTTTTCAAGGAAGGGACTTTCCATGACTGTCTTCTAGGCCACCTCCTCAGCCTCACACCTCTTCCTCACATCTCTACAGCCTCCTCACCTACAATTTCCCCCCTTTCTACTCTTCTTTTTCTCCTTTACTTTAATAAGTTCTACAGTACTGAAAACAACATAAGGTAAAGAACAAAAAGAAAGCTAGTCTAACTTTGTAAATGTCAATTTGACAGATAAACAAAGAAAACATTTTTTTTTTCATCCCTCTGTGTTTATGCTGCTTCCCCTATTATTAACTGGATGTGCAGAAATATGGAATAACAATAATAATAGCTACCATTTACTGAGTTCCTAATATATGCTGAGTTTATACTAGACATTTCCCATTATTATCATATTTAATTCTCACAACAATCCTAATGCAGTAGTTATCTTCTTCATTTTATACATGACAAAATGTAGGAACAGAGGGGTTCACTTGTCAAAGGTACTGTAGAACTCATAAATGGTATAGCCAATATTTGATTCCAGATCTTCCTGACTCTAAAACATGCTCTTTTACTGACACATGCTGCTTCCCATGCTTGTTAGTTCATTCATTCATTCAACAAATACTATATTCCTACTATGCACCAGTCATCCTTGCCTCCAACAGACTGCTGTTCTAGGAAATGTATCTCAATTAGGCGAATAAAAATTTAAAGTCTCTCACCTTGGAAAAGATCTCATTCACTGGGGTTGCATGTATAGGATCTTGGAGTAGACGTGGCTCACACAACACATGCAAATAATTGAAGTTATTCTGTGAGTTCTATTTATTGCATGTCAGGAACTGTACTGATCGCTTTACATGGATTAAAACTCATTTAATTCTCAAGATAATGCCTCGAGGTATATGTCATTATCATCATCAATTCCATTTTACAGAGACTGAGGCACAAGAACTTAAGAAAGCTGCACAAGTTTATCCAACTGGAAGGTGGTGAGTTTGTGCTCAGACTTGGGCAGTTTGGCTCCCGGTGCTCCACTGCCTATGGAGCACTGGGACAACCGAAGGATAAAAGAATGGCCAGGGGAAGATCTCATAAGAGGGAAGGGGAGCTGACTGCGACATGGTTGTGTCTGGGAGAAGGAACCTGAAATAATCTCTCATCGTCCCATCATTCAACTTCTTAAGATTCTGGGGTCTGAGGGACAACAGGTCAGTCTTTATGCCCATGTCAGAGGGTAAATCGCATAGGTAGCAAGGGCCTCATGGACACAGAGGGGAAGAAGGGAGAGTAACTCCAAGCCACTGTCACAGAGAGGCATTCTCTTTCTGAGATTTGTGCTACCTTTCTTGTGTTTTTGGTGGCCTACTCTCCTTAAAAGTATTTTGGAAATTGATATGGTTTGGCTGTGTCCTCACCCAAATCTCATCCGGAATTGTAGCTCCCATAATTGCCCCATGTTGTAAGAGGGTCTTGGTGGGAGAAAACTGAATCATGGGGGCGGTTTCCTTTATACTGTTGTCATGATAGTGAATAAGTCTCACAAGATCTGATGGTTTTATAAGGGGTTTCCCTTTTTGCTTGGCTCTCGTGCTCTCTTGCCTGCCACTGTGTAAGACATGCCTTTTGCCTTCCACCATGATTGTGAGGCCTCTGCAGTCACGTGGAACTGTGAGTCCATTAAACCTCTTTTTCTTACAAATTACCCAGTCTTGGGTATGTCTTCATCAGCAGCGTGAAAATGGACTAATACAGAAACATTTTGGGGAGTGAGGTGAAGAATGCGAGAAGAGAGAGCAAGGGGGGACACGGCAGAGGTGGATGGCAAGGGAAAAGTGAAACTCAAGTAGGTGTTCCTGCAGTCAGTAAAATTTAAAGCACGGAAGTATTTTGTTAAAGATCATGAAAAAAGTGACAAGTTTGGGGAGCAATTACAGAAAACCAAAACATCATTCACAACATTCTGAAATTTAACAAAAGGAAACTTGAAAAACAATAACCTAGGGTTTTAAAATTATTCACCTGCTTTTCAGATATTTTCTCAGTAGAATCCACTTATTCATAGATATCAGCATCCTCCAATGTCATCGAGTATGGCTTTAAAAACACAATTCTGACTATGTGGTTCTCTTCTTTAAAATCTTCCATTTTTTTTTTTTTTTTTGAGATGGAGTCTCACTCTGTTGCCTAGACTGGAGTGCAATGTCGTGATCCCGTCTCACTTCAACCTCGCTCTCCCAGGTTCAAGCAATTCTCCTGCCTCAGCCTCCCAAGTAGCTGGGATAGCAGGCACCCACCACTATGCCTGGCTAATTTTTGTATTTTTAGTAGAAACGGGGTTTCACCATGTTGGTCAGGCTGGTCTTGAACTCCTGACCTCGTGATTCACCCGCTTCGGCCTCCCAAAGTGCTGGGATTACAGGTGTGAGCCATTGCGCCTGGCCAAAATCTTCCCACTATCTTCAAGTAAAGTCCAAGTTTCTTGGCATTGCCTTCAAAGGCCCTTACTATGTGATTCAACCTACTTTTCTAGATTAATCTTATACCACTCTGGACTGGTAACTGTTATTGTTCCACTAAAAGACCTCAAACTTTCATGTCTTTGTTCACCTTCTTCTTTCTGACTGTAATCCCTTAATATTTGGGATTTTATCCTTGGTATATACATATCGCAGAGTCATTTTCCTCCCATCAAAGAATCAGCCTCACATTTTTATGCATCCTCAGTTAGGCGGGTTCGCAGAAGGCTCTAGTCCTGGCCAACGGGCCTATTATTAACAGAAGGGATGTGGACACTCCTAGGTCAGTGCATTTAAAAGCTAGTGTGTGTTCACTCTCTCTCTTCTCTACCATAGTGACTTGGGAGCCACATGTTAAGACCATAGATGGAAGGGTTCTGGATCCCTGCATTATCACCTGGAAGCAAGCTGCTCTGGAGGGTCAACTGGATAACAACACAGTTTGTGTGAATGAGAAACTTTGTGGGGTTAATCTAAAGAGAATGAAGTTACTATCTTTGGGTAAGTTAGCCTATTCTGACTAATACACTATTCCATAAGGTCAGCTCTGTCTTGGGGGGAGTTAATTCCTCTTTTTCGTGTTCCCACTGCATACCTACATGATGGAACTTAATGACTATACTGAGATCTATCTCAGTATAATCCTGTAGAAATAGTATACACATGTGGTATAGAAATAGTGTAGTAATATACCACATAATGCTATAATTACCATGAGGGAAGGTGATCCTGATGCATTGGAAGTACTTTAGGGAGAAGGAACGATCCAGTTGAGCATTGTATGCTAAGCTTTTGTTGAAGGAACCTATTAGTATGACTTCCCCTTAAGCAAATCTTCTTTTTGCATTGACTTTCATTAGAAAAAAAAAAAAAAAAAATCCTTGCAATTTAAGAGGAATAAGAAATAAGTTCCTGAATGCAATTTATAGATAAACTGAAAGATAGATTCATCTTTAAGGGACAAAACGATAATTTCCTATTATGTAAAGAAAGGGAGCTATTTTGCCCCAAATCATAATCATATGGGAATAAGCCACCAAACTTAAGCCGCGTATTCACAAAATACATAGAGGCGTTAATTTTTCGAAGTGAAAATAGTAACACATTTCCATCGACTTTTATAATTTCATCATGCTCCCATATCACAGTGAGGAAGCAAATTTCAATGACACTAAAGATGTTTCTTCACTAAGTTTTCAAATACAATGATTTCAAATGGTTTTAATTTACCCTTGTTTATGATGAAAATAAATGTTATTTTGATTGATTGGCAAATGTCTACTAGCAGCAATAAGAGCAATTATGTTTGACATGGAGACATTATAAAATCTATAACCCAAACCTTTAAAGCCTGATTTAAAATGTCAAATTTGACTTATGAGAACCAGTTATAATCCTGCTTCATGCAAAAAGCATTAGGTTAATGCTGGAGCAAAGTACTCTTGCCAAGCATGCACTGGCATAATTAATCAGGGATATTTCAGAAATGAATCATCTCCAAGGGGTTATTGATTTACTGTCATGACACGTTCTTCTTATGGGCTGTGATGGTGCTCTGGAGCTGGGATGCACTGGCACGTATTTTTCAGTGACTAAGCCTTGATCTGTCCTCCTGGATTCCTGCCATCTCTGCACTGACATCTGCAAACACTCACATTTGACAGCCTCATGCCTGAGTGTGGTGGCTTCCAAGTTGATTAGAATTAGTTCAGAGGGGTTTTGGACTAGTCTGAGTGTAATCGAAAGCAGAGAACCATGAGTCTCAAGAGAGTGGCAAGCACCCTGCAAATGGCATCATATTAATAGAGAATGTGCCTTGCATATGCACACACACATGCCAGCATATACAAGCACACACCCATGCATACAAACACACATACAAATACACTAGTACAGATTCATGCATTTGCACACATGCAAACACACACACTCATTCATGCACACACACAAGCACACACACCCATGTGCACACACACAAATGTGCACACACACATATTAACACACTTAAAGAATGAAGAATATTTCAGCTTTAGTCTTCAAGGTCATCTCTATCACCTATTAAATGAAATTAAAGCTCTTAGAGAAATACTATTTTATTTAAACACATATAAAGTATTTATAACTTAGCTCTTTTTCACAATGATTCCATGACATAAGGTAATGCTGTCAAAAGGGGCCTTTAAAGCCCAGTGTAGTCTAGAGTTCTCCCAAAGATTACAGGAAAAAGCCAATGGAGAAAAAGGCAAATTAGCTCACAGCTCAAAACCTTTTCTCCGTAGTCTTTGGCTTTGCAAAAACAAAATGACACATTTTCAACACAAAGCAATGTGGATAGTTACAGAAGTGTGGGTGGGAAGGCAGTAGGTAATAGGTGGAGAAAGTCCTCTAAGAAATGGGTAACATTTCTGTTACATCAAATTCCTATGCCCTTTGCAGGTCTTTGCTCATGTTATATTTCCCTGTACATTCCATATCTTGCTTAGGCTGCCTGGAAGATTCTGTGATCAACGTTGAGCTCAGATGAATGGAGACTCTAGTGACCACACCGGCTCTGCTAAGTGTGGGAAGACGGGGAAAGGATGGGGCCAGGAAGTCTTTCACCATTAGCTGGCTATGCAACTTTGAGTCAATCGGAGCCCTTCTCAACCTCAGGCTTGTCATCTGTAGGAGTCTGCAGTACTGGACAGTAGGGGTCCTGTTTGAGTCTTGGGAATTTTTGTCTATATCCTTGATGACACATTTTTGTATCCAGGGTTTTACATCTGCCCTTCCTTTTCCTTCTTTCACTATATAAACTCTGAGTTTAAATACTATACGGTATCACAGAGAAGTGCACAAAGTGAGTGTTCAGAAAAATCAACGAATGTTCCTAAAGTGAACTCACTCCAGTAACCAGCACTTGGATCAAAAACAGCTTTGCAAGCCTCCCAGATTGTCCTCTTCACACTTCTTCTTGTCACAGTGAATCTCCACAAAGGCAACCACCATTCTGACTTCAAATACCATAAATCAGTTTTGCCGATGTTTACATTTGTATAAATGGAATCATATGTTATGTCTTCTTTTGTGTCTGACTGCTTTTGCTCAATATTACATTTGTGATATTCATCTGTATTGCCTTTTGGAGCTGCAGTTTTCCTTCTCATTGCTGCATAGTACTCCGTTGTGTGAATGCAATACGATGTATTTATTCATTCTGTTATTGATGACACTATGGTTCTTTCCAGTTTGGTGCATTTGGGAAGAGTGCTGCTATGCCCATTAGTGTGCATTCTTCTTTTGGTGGTCATGTTTGCATTCTTCTTAGGCATACATACTGAGGAGAGAAACTGCTAGCTCATATGACATGATCACTGATATTCAGCTTTAACAGACAGTGTCAAAGAGTTTTCCAAAGTTATTGTACCAATTTACCCTCCTGTCAGCAGTGTATGAGAGTTCCATTTATTCTTGTCAACACTTGATATTATCTTTTTCATTTGAGTCATTCTCACGCTTGCCCTTTAAATTTCAGAGCTTTATTTCTAACTTATCACCTTATGACTCAAGTCATCCAGATTGTCATACTGTTGCTGGTCAGGTTCCCTGTGTGGCAGATTCTGAGATGAAAATCAGCATGCAGAAGTTTATTAGAGAAGTGTTCTAGGACCAACACCTGTCCAGGGAAAATAAGAAAGTATGATCTAGGCAAGGAAGGTGTGGCCTTGTGATGCAGTCTGAACAAGGGCCTGAGCCTACCCTACTAGGAGCTGCAAAGTTGTGAAGGCCCTGCCTTTCAGAGTTGCCCCTAACAGAGGAAGTGGGTCAGGTCTTTATACTCCAGCATGGACCAGTTATGGGATGATGGCTCTCACAAGGAAGGTGGTCTGAACTTAGTAAGGCTGCTGTCTTCACATGAGGGCTGTTCTGGAGACAGCTTAGAGCAGAGGGCTGAAACTGAGGGCACTCCCACCTGCTGGGGAAGTAGGTCCGATCCCCAAAGGGGACCTGTATGGCATATCCTGGCATCCACCAAACATGGTTAACACCACACCAAACAATACAGCTAGTCTGAACCTCTGATTTTAAAATCCATAGATGGAATATCTACAATGAACAGATCCTAACAATCCACAATTGCACTGCAGGGTTATGAATTTGCCGACATTGGCATTTATGGGGACTTAGTGCTCTTATGAAACAAGAAATTGGTCAGTACATGATTAAATTCCTTACCACCACTTAATTTGGGTGCTATAAAGTCAGCCCCTATAATTTTATATATGGTCATGTACAGCTAATAAGCCTCCTTGACATATAACTGGCTTTCTTACCAGCCAGGGCATAGTTGGCACTTGATGCTCTTTAAAACTTGTTATCAATTTGTAGCTATTCAACACCTTATTCAGCTGAATAAGGCACATGTTAGACCATCTAGCTGTGGTTCTTGTAGACTTGAGGCTCAGGGAACAATGCCATTCGTACAGACAGTATCAAGTGCTTATTCCCTCATGAGGCAGGGCACCAGGGAAGGGAGCCGGAGGAAGAAACATGCTCTGAGCTCCACATGTAGGTCACATAACTAATCTTTGGTTTTATTCCTCCTTATGGCCCTATGTTTTGTCATTTTCACCCACAGACCAATATTTTAAATGGCTTTATTTCCCAAACTGTGTATATCAAGTCATAACCCTCCCTATTTCTGTTATAATTAATCATGGATATATATTTTGGTCAGCTTCAGATGAGCATGAGATCAACAATATTACAACATTGTGCTCACAGAGTTCAGCCAAATCAAAGAAACCTGACATTTTCATCAGCCTCTGCAGCCTAATCCTGGGTAGAGGCACATTTTTAAAGCTTAAACGCAGTTGCAGATCCTTCCTTGTACCAAATTTGGTTGACCCCTAGGAGTCAGGTTTCCATTCTGTGACTATCTCAGGTAAATGGAAAAGTCCCCACTGTACACAGTGATGAGTGGCATTTCTATCTCTTCACCAGGAGCCTCCCTCATGAACAGAGACTGGACCTTCAAAAACTGCTCGTCAGCTTTTGTCTTCAGGTCCACCCCTTGCTCCAGCCAATATATCTCCCTGACCCCATATTCTTCTTGCTTCGATAGTCATAAGTCTACGATATCTGGTAGTCACTGAAGAAGGAATCAAGATGAGGGCAGGGCTAAGTTGGAGCCTTGAGAATCTTTTCAGCTTCAAGAATCAGAAAGGATGAAGGGGAAAAAGATGGGAGAAAGACTGTTCAAAAGGTACAGAACGTGCAACTTTTTGGGTTGCATGAACTAGATATAATGGCCAGTTCCTGGATTACTGGGGCTAGGAATCGAGTGAGTTGAGGATGATAAAAATAGCTGTGTGCTGTGCTATACGAGGATAGACAGCTTATGGATTATGAAAGTAGAACACACTAAAAGTAAAAATCAATTCAGTAAGTGTTTTGGTAAGTGGGTGAATATGATCAAGGAATGAAGAAGGACTAGGAAAAGCTAGGATGCATGAAGAATATCAGGTGTTCTTGTAATAAAGGGAAGTCCAACAAACCCTTCTCTAACGCGGCTTCAGAGGTCCCTTTCCTCTGGCCTCAACTCACCTGGGTTCTGATCCTCACTGGCAATCACCTCAGTCTGGAGGAAGCACCATGGCTTCCAGAATTTGAACAAAAATGTTTGAATCCTTCAAGTCCTTGAGGAGGAGATGTTTTACAAACAGAGATGAGGATTAGGAAAGGGAAAAGAAAGAGAGAGAAGCAGGACTGGGTCCCTTTTCTGATTCATGTGCATATTCTTTGAGGTCAGGTCCTTCCATTGGCTCTGCTTAAATTGGCTCTAGATCATATTATTGTCCTTAATGAATTCTTACTCAGAATAGAGTGCCATGGTGTGATCATAGCTCACAGCAGCCTTGAAATCCTGGTCTTAAGCAATCCTTCCACTTCAGCCTCCTGTGTAGGGCTAAACTACAAGTGTGTTCCACCTATGCCCAGCTAATTTATTTTTTATTTTTTGTAGAGATGAGGTCTCATCATGTTGCCCAAGCTGATCTCAAACTCCTGCCCTCAAGTGATCCTCTTGCCTCGGCCTCCCAAAGCACTGGGATTGTAGGTGTGAGCCACCATGCCCAGCCCTTCTTGACCATTATTTTTTTTCAGTTTTACTGGGTTACAATTGACAAACAGAAATTGTATATATTTAAAGTGTACAACTTGGGGTTCTGATATATGGATACATTGTTAAATGATTACCACAATCAAGTTAATTAATATATCCAACACCTCACATAGTTATGTGTGTGTGTGTTAACACTTAGGGTCTACCCTCTTAGTTTCAAGGACATAATACAGTACGTATCACTGATTAATTCTTGACAGCTGATCTCAGGCAATTTCCATTTAACACCTGCAATGAATGGGCCATATTATTATTTTTATTATTTTTTGAGACAGAGTCTCACTCTATTGTCCAGGCTGGAGTGCATCGGCATGATCTTAGCTCACTGCAACCTCTGCCTCCCAGGTTCAAGCGATTCTCCTGCCTCAGCCTCCCAAGTAGATGGGATTACAGGCACTCGCCACCACACTCGGCTAATTTTTGTATTTTAGTAGAGATGGGGTTTCACCATGTTGGCCAGGCTGGTCTTGAATTCCTGATCTTGTGTCCACCTGCCTCGGCCTCCCAAAGTGCTGGGATTACAGACGTGAGCCACCGTGCCCAGCTTATGGGCCATATTATTCTTACTGCCCTCCAAATCATTGCCTGTGAAACACTACAGATAAGGAGGATTCTAAATCAAGAGTAACAAAGAGAAACGCCACTGAATGACATTTGAATGCCTGTGGCATGGTAGAGGCTAGAGACTGGGCAAATGAAATGCACCTTGAAGGAACAGCTGGGAAGGAATGTGCACACAGTGTTTCCAGTTAGTAGGTGCTTAATACATGTTTATGGAATGAGGGAATGAGTGAGGATTTTGCAGAAACATTGTGGATACCAAAGGCATTACCAGGTTACTTTTTGTCACTTTAAGTTCACAGCAAGGATGAGGGGGTGTTTAGTTCTTTCTATCAGGGTCTCTCTCAGAAATCTTTCTCCTCCTAGTGAGGTATATTGTGTTCAGCTCTTGCCAAACTTAAATTGCATCCATGTTAAAGAGGAAAAAGGCTTTAGCACATTCCTTTGGGGAATGGAAACAATTTATTTTGTTTGTTTCTAATGGAGCAGGGTTAGCTCCAAAATCTCACTGTGAGGTCTGAGAATCTGAGTTGAGGACCGCCAGGCAGCTAGAAGGGCAGAGAGAGGGGGGAAGAAGGAAGAGAAGGAGAGAAAGACTGAGACCTTATCAGGTGACTGAGATAGCAGCAGCAGCCAGGGATCAAGGCAATGCATAAAACAGAGTTCCTGGATTCACATCAGGAATACATATTTAGCCAAATATTATAAGAATATAAACGCTTCCATGATGATTATTTAACAAAGAAATGCTAGTTTTTGTTTTAAAATTACAATCTTCCCCTGCAGCTCAGCACAACCAACTTCAGTATCTTTGGGGGTGGGGCAGAATGGAGTGGCTTTTGTTTGTCGGTTTTCCCTCCTCGCTATTCAGAACAATGAAACTGCCAAGCTTGTAGCTCATCTTCCTTTGCAGGAGGAAAGGAGAAGGGCATAAATGCAAATGACCTGGACGATAACAAGTAATGAGATTTTGGAAAGACTCTCCGATTTCTCAACACAAACTAGATGATGAGAAACATAAGCATGATTTCTCATCTGCTGGTACCCCTTGAAAGCTTATTTTATAATATAATTTATTTCCAAAGGGTGGGCTTGGTCTCCTAACAAGAGTGGAGTGTTGCCATTGCGAAGCTGCAAATATCAGTACACAGCCTCAAGGAAAACGCATCCTTCTCAGAGTTCCCAAGCCTGTAATACGACTTGCTGGCGTGTTCAGTGATATATGGTCTTTTTATTTTCAGCAGAGAGCAGTATGCTTTGGGTCTTCAAAATATTGTTAATTGCTTTACAGAAACCAATCAATAACACGCAGGTAAAGTTTTCAGTAAGGCACATAAATCCTAGCATGGGGAGACCAGCTGTTGTGAGATTCTGGCCCGGTGCCAGTTTCCAACTGGGGAGTCTCAGGGAAATGATCCTGAATCTGGGGCTTTGTTTGGATTTCAATGGAACATAATCGGGCGACATCTGGTCCCCCACCTTGTGCTGGCTTGGCCACACTTCATCCACCATGGCTCTGGGCACCTCCTACGGGGCTTCCTGCGAGAGCCAGGCACCCGTGCCTTGCCCATCACCAGATGCCAATCAGTTTTCACAGTGGGGGACAAAAAGAGAACTTGGGGCCTTGAAGATGCCTGCTGAGAGCATCTCATAAAAAAGATCTTAAACTGCAATTTGGGTCCCACTGCCCCACAAGTTACTGGACACCAGACAAAAGAGAATGCAAAAGTAACTTTGAGGGGAGGAAAAGTGAGCAGGAGCGAATAACGATAAGCACTGGAAATCCGCAGTGTGGGCACAAGATAAAGTAAAGGTAAAAAGGGCGAAAAAAATTAATGAAAAAGGCCAATAATAAATACCCAGGCATATATGCACTCATACTAATAAAATAAACAGGTATAATCAAGTTAAAAACCATTTACACATACTAAATTTGCTAGGAAACTTTTCTTATAAAATAAGAATCTGTCATGTTGCCAGAATACAGTGAAAAGCACCTCTCATGAATACTGGACAGAAAATATAACTCAACCACTGTTGTGGAAGCAAACTGTCCCTACTAACAAGGACTATAATTCGATTTCCGGGAATCTATGCTAAAGAAATAATAACCAGCCTAAATAAAAGAAATAAACACAAGATAAAACGCATTCTCCTTCAGCTTGGTAAACAAAGATATTTTCCCTAACCCTACTTACAGTAGCAAAATAATTTAAAATAATCTTAATAATTTACTATCAGGGAATGGTTTTTCAACTAAGATATATCCACTCAGTGGAATATTACACAACCCTTAAAAACATCTAAAATACTTATACATCATATCTAGACATCAAAGAACATCAAAACATATTTATGTCATCATATTTACTTTCATAAATATTACATGGAAAAATCTAAAAAGAGCACATCAGAATGTTAACACTGATTCCTTTGTCTGAAGAACCATGAGTGATCTTTCTTGTTTCTACATTTTTATATTTTTTAGAATGTTCTTTAATTTGTGTGTATTACCTTGTTGTTAAAGTCACATTCATAAAAATTTTTTAAAGCATACCTTAAAGAAAATGTGGTGTATGTACAGGAAAGTATTTGAATAAAGTGTTTCCAAGAAAACACAGAAATATGAAGAACCAGGGCAGGGCTTACAATAAGCTGAGCAGATGAGCAGGAGAAAGGGCAAATGGGCATGTTTCCGACATCAGAAATAAGACAGAGTGAGAAGGAAGTAGAAGCTTAAGTAAGTCATAAGAAAGAAAGAAAGAAAGAAAGAAAGAAAGAAAGAAAGAAAGAAAGAAAGAAAGAAAGAAAGAAAGAAAGAAAGAAAGCAGGCAAGCACGCACGCACGAACAAAGGACCAGGATATAGAAAACAAAGAGGGGAAGCTATCAAATAAAAGTGGTATTGCTGAATATTGACCACTTTTGCTTTGCTAGAGAACCATTTAAAAATGCTTGGTCACCATAAGCAATACTGGGGAAAGGCCATATGAATTTACAATGCAGAAAAGTCAAAGACAACTGGGGGAGTAAAGGTGATGTACTAATCTGATCTTCCTTATACATAATCATGACCAAAAGAGTCATTTCAAGCTTTCAAGTCAGTCCTCTGGGACATCAGTGCCCTAACAAATACTACTTGTGGCTCTCTCCTGTCAATCCACTCATCTATGGTGTTAATTTTATGAATAATATTTCAGGTTGGCTATGCAGATTTATTTGAGGAGGAATGTAAAGGGGAGAAAATTAGAAAGCATTGCAATAACAACACATATGAGAACTTTTGAAAAACTGACCATTGTTTTGGCAGAAAGTGTAAAATGCATGATTCATCTGTGGTCCCCCTAATGATTTTCTATCCATGGATTGGCCCTTTGGGAAACTCTACTAGATAACATAAGTCTTTTTAATATCTTCCCTTGCTAGACTGTAAACCTTAATTTTTTTCTAATGAGTCTTCAATTTTTTTTTTTTTTTGTATTTTTTTTAGTAAAGACGGGGTTTCACCGGGTTAGCCAGGATGGTCTTGATCTCCTGACCTCGTGATCCGCCCGTCTCGGCCTCCCAAAGTGCTGGGATTACGGGCTTGAGCCACCGCGCCCGGCCGAGTCTTCAATTTTTAGTTCTGTTTTGATGCATATTGCCTCCCTCTACCTTTTTCTTATCCTGCATAAAACCCCTTTCACTATTGTAGGAATCTGTAAGAATCCCTATTTCTTAAACCTGTATTTATCAAGTAGTAAGTTAATGTGATTCTTGGCAGCACCTTCCATCATTTGAAGAGCATGGCTTCTCAGAATTTTCTTAGTTTCTTTGCCTCTGTTCCCCTATTTGCTTTGCAGCTTGAAAAAGTGAAATAATATAGGGGAGTTCTCGTTTTCCAGCTGCACAATCAATGTAAGGCAGAGCTGTATGTTCGAGTTTCTCCCACAGCAAATAATTCTTCCTACTTCTTACTTGCGGATGGAGCCTTCAATTTTCTGGAGAAAAAGTACCGTGGAAATGATGTCACCCTGTTTTAACAACATGAAGTATTTAATATTTCCTATGCTACTTGGATTATGTAAGCCCATTTACCTTCCCTCCTCTGGCACAGTTTAAATTTACAAGTGGTTTTAATATAGAGATGATTTTGCTAAGCAATATAAAAACACTTCCTCTTGCAAATTCTTAGACTGCTTTCTGTTATTTATTTCACTGAACATCCATGGACTGAGCTGCAGCAATGCTGAAAGCGTCTTTGCAGCAGTACCTTGAATATGTCTTCCAATTCTATTTATCAACAGCAAAGGATACGTTAGATACTCTCTCTCATAACTCAAACGTTTTCTGAAAGATAATCATTAAGAGAAATTGCTGTAAACTAACCATTTGCTTTTTCAAGAGTGCAAGGATTATCAGCCAACTTAAATTTAATGCACCAAAATCAATGAGGAAAAAGACATCAAGAAGTTCCTTAAATCACTATAAAGCTAGAGTTGTTTGTTTAGAATATCTTTAACTAGAGCTTTTTTTTCTTTTCTTTTCTTTTTTTTGGTCTTGTGAAGCAATGGTAACTATGAGGTTTCCTCTAATTTTCCATCTTTATGAAGTTAACCCATTGATGGAAGGTAGACTGGTGTTGATTCAATTTCTCCAAGTGTGGTGAAAAGCTTTAGACTCAAACATTTAAAAAAATTGCATAGAGGAAAGATAAGGGTCATAATTTATATATGATTTTTTTTTTTTTTTTTTGAGACGGAGTCTCGCTCTGTCGCCTAGGCTGGAGTGCAGTGGCGCAATCTCGGCTCACTGCAAGCTCCGCCTGCCGGGTTCATGCCATTCTCCTGCCTCAGCCTCCAGGGTAGCTGGGACCACAGGCGCCCGCCACCACGCCCGGCTAATTTTTTTTGTATTTTTAGGAGAGACGGGGTTTCACCGTGTTAGCCAGGATGGTCTCGATCTCCTGACCTCATGATCCACCCATCTCGGCCTCCCAAAGTGCTGGGATTACAGGCTTGAGCCACTGTGCCCGGCCTATATATGCTTTTTAATAGATTTTTTGGCACATAAATTCTGACATTTAACCAAAACTGCTTTTCAGGGTGAAGCTTTTGCCTGCTTACGCCAAGGCCACCAGTATCCATACACCTCCCCCAAATTCAGCCTTGCAGGGGCTGGAAAATGCCAACACCAAAGAGCTACCTGTGGCCAGGCACGTTGGCTCACATCTGTAATAATAGCACTTTGAGAGGCCGAGGTGTGTGGATCACCTGAGGTCAGGAGTTTGAGACCAGCTTGACCAACATGGTGAAACCTCGTCTCTACTAAAAATACAAAAATTACCTGTGCATGGTGGTGCACGCCTGGAATGCCAGCTAGTTGGGAGGCTGAGACAGGAGAATCGCTTCAACCCCAGGAGGTGGAGATTGCGGTGAGCTGAGATGGTACACTCCAATCTGGGTGACAGAGGGAGACTGTCTCAAAAGGAAAAAAGAAAAAGAGCTACTCAAGTCATCTCCAGGCTGTTGCTTGTGGGTTTGAAACTCTGGGAGTCTCCTTACTTTTAATTCCTCTTTCTCTTCCTACCAGCTAAAGAGCTGAAACCAAAGAGAAAGACATTCTTTTTGTTCATTAATTTTAATGAGTAAAGGGATGGTGGGGGGGAGGTGAAGGGGAATTAGGGCTTCTTTAAGCAAAATATACTGTTAAATGAATTGCAGGCTTTTGCAGTTGTGGGCTGGGAAGCCCAGTGGTTACTGAAGTTACACCTGGGTTGGAATTTTAGCTTTGCACTTACTAGCTTTGTGACCTTGGGGAAGACATTTAACTTATTTAAGCCTCAATTCACACAGCTGTAAAATGGGCTTAAAAAGGAATAATGACCTAATGATGTGGTGCTGGAGTAAACCAGGCAATGCATGTAAAGCAGTCACTATAGTACCTGACACAAAGTAAGTGCTCAGTCAATGTTTGTGTTATCATTTTATTGTTTCAGCTACAGTCTTTTCCTGATTCTTTCTTGTGACCACAGCACCCCAAAAGTTTTTGAGTTATCTTGGACCTAACTGGACCCAACAGGGAATCTATTATCATGGATAAATGAAAAAAATGAATGAATAAAATTTACTGGTTTCCAAAGGAAAGCAGAGAATAGATTCAAATTTCAATTATTTAATAAACACCAAACACAACAATATATACTGAACTGAAGAAGTTGGATGGGATAAAGGGAGGTATCTTTAAGAAGCAGAAGACCCTCACTGTCTTCATTACTCCCTTCTCCAATGCAGCTCTGGCCACATACTCTACAGAATTTTTTCCCTTGGCTCCCACTATATTCAAATCTTATGATACTAAAACTTTTAGGCAGCTCAAAGGCAGTAAGTCCAAAACTAAATTCATGATCAGCTATTGTGCCCTGCCACTGCTCTCCTAGTTCTCCCTATCCACTACCCAACTAATTGCTCAAATGAAACATTGAGAGTCATTCCTGACTTCCCTTTGGGTTCCTGGTTGGTAAAACTGGACAGGGAACACCAGCAGTGAACTAAGTTTGGGGGTACATTCCCAATTTTGGTTATGAGCACTCAAAAAATGAGAAAACCTTTTGATGTTCAACTTAATGGGAGTCTGGAGCTTGCAAAAGAATTCTTAGTTAGGTGATAAATGCAGCTATAATTGTGAATATGCTCATTTAAAAGAAAGGCACACATATATATTAAGACCAGAAGAAGGCCCAAGAATAAACCTTGAAGGACTCCATGTTTAATGGCTGGATGGCAGAAGAGATGTGCCTGCAATGCATAGTAGACAAAGTAGCCAAAGAAATGAAAGGAAAACCAGAAAGTGTAGTATCAGGGAGGCCAAGGGGAAGAAAATAAAAGGAGAGAGTGGTGTATGGCATTTAATGCTGCTGAAAAGGCAAAATTGGGACTAAAAAATGTCTATGGATGTTCTGGCAAATGCAGGTTGTCTTAGTCTGTTTTGTGTTTCTATAATATAATACTCAAGGCTGAGTAATTTATAAAGAAAAGAGGTTATTTGGCTCACAATTCTGGTGGCTGGAAGTCCAAAATTGGGCAGCTGCATCTGATAAGGGCCTCGTGCTGCCTTCACTCATGGCAGAAAGCAGAAGTGGAAGTGGATGTGTGCAAAGAGATCACATGAAGAGAGAGGAAGTCTTAAATTCTAGTCCCAAGAGTTTAGGTTGGATACATGGGCTAAGAGGATCCACTGCACTTTTATCTTCTGCCCCCGTCATCTCCTGGAAAAGGTTTTGCCAAGGTCTCTGTTGACCTCTGCTATGGTTTGGATGTGGTTCCCATGATAGCAGATTGTCAAAAAGAGTCTGACTGCTCTCATGGTAACTAATCCATTCCTGCACAAGGGCATCCATCTATTCATGAGGGATCCACCCCTATAACCCAGACACCTCCCATTAGACCACATCTTCCAACATCAACACAGGGGGATCAAATTTCAACATGAGTTTTGACAGGGGGTGGGTCTAGAATATAAGACTCTTTCACAATTGTTCCTCAAATTATTTTCAAGTTAAGCTTTCATTTGTACTCTTCAAAATGTCTCTTTGCCTCAACTGTGCTAGTTCCTTCCTTGGTTTCTTTCTCCATTCTACTTCATACCCCTCCTTGATTCCCTCTCTGCCAATCACGCCCATGAAATACCTTCATTAGCTGGGAGAGGCTGCAGTCAGAAGCATTTGCAAGAAGAGAAATCTTTAAACCAAAATTTTATGAGTTTTGCAAAAGGATATGGGTGAGAATGGAAGATATTGCTCTCTTTAGTGTTAGTGGTGGCTAAGAAGAAATTTTTGCATTGGGATCACATATAATCAGCACTGCTGAATCAGTACAAACAATTCTATTGATGATTTGAATCATAATATGCTGGTGGTTGTTCACAAAATTCATGAAGAGGCTGAATGAACATGAGCTCATTTGAATTTGTTCAGCCACAATCAATAGTCCCCCATTTAGTGACAGATGAAACAGGGTGGAAGGCTTTTGTCTTCATTTTACAGATGAGGAAACTGTGCCCTTCTTTAGCATTTTATAGAAATGGTTAATTCTAGTGAGAAACGTCTGGCCTTTGTCACTAGGGATACCTAGATTAAAATACTGTTGATACCATGGATTCAACTGGAGGACTCTGGGCATCAGGTTGACTTATAACAGGTATTCAGTAGTTATTCGTTTCTGTTCCCTCACCTTCCTCCTCTTTAACTTTTGAAATCCTAGTTAGAAAAAAACCACTGGCCACTGTGCAGGGGTATGCTGAGCCTGAGAGTGGCAGGAAGTGACAAACTTTAGGGGGGTCTCAGCCTCTCACTCAAATGCATACTTTTAGAACTGTCTCCATCTTCCACACATAGTATTGAAAAAAGTGAGAATTAGAACTCATAACTTATATTTCTGTCTCCAGGGTCCTTAGCATAGCACCCAGAACTTGACGGATGACCCACGACCCAAAGGTTAAAAGAGCAGATTAAAAACACCCCGGCTAAAAACCTCTGCATGACCTGAGACAAATAACAGAAAACATGGCAACTTTATTTGCTGAGCCATTTAGGGCTGGAAATGTTGTGAGAACTAAAATAAAACAAAACAAAGAACCAAAACCAAACCAAACAAACAAGAAACCATAAAAAAGTAGGCATAAAGCCTTCTGTAAAAATATAAATGCTTAACTATAACCGTTCAAACACATACACACATACAAAAATTCACTGTGTATTTCCACTGAAAACCCTAAAGATTCACAAGTGTTTATTTGTACTAATTTCAGAAATTTAATTTGATTTTTAAAGATTTCCTCATTTTTTTTGAGAAGGTCACTAAATAAAGATTTTTTTTTTTTTTTTTTTTTTTTTTTTTTTTTTTTTTTTTTACAAAGTTATGCTACCTGGAAATATTTAAGATCACTCTAAATAGTAAACACCACATTTCAAACCTCATTTTATTTTAGTGATTCAGGTGTTCTTGACTCCAGGAACGAATGAGACCACAGGATCTTGGAGCGCTCCCTGAAAGCCATCGGGCATGGAGGGAGGCAGTGGGAGCTGCCAGCTGCCTTTGCAACTGACACGGTGACTTCAGCAAAAATGACATGGGAGCCTTGGCATGATTCTTTCAGAAATAGTCATTCACTGGAAAGCCATAAGATATCTTAAGTGTGTAGGTTCTGTGACTGTAGCTGCATGCTTTATGGACAAATGAGACTAAAGCTTAAAAATGCTTCCAAAGCCAATTATATCATTTAAGATTTCTAGCCTCCTCCTCACCACTGTCATAAAATGAAGAAAGGGACTTAATTTTTGCATCCCCTACTGACATTTTTACCCTACTGACATTTTTACAAGAGTCAGAGAAAGTAAGTATCTTCCAGCTAATTCGGATTGTTTTTAAAAGAATATAAGTTTCTTTTTTCTTCTAATATGTCAAGATCTAGAGAGTGTCGAACAAAGAAAACAAGAATCTGCTACAAACTGCCGATGAAGTGGGGAATCATAGATATAAAGTATACATTGGATTAGGTAAATGCCATATTGATAGTATATGTTTATTTCAGTAAGATCCTTTTCCACCCTATTTCAGCTATAACAGTTCCATTTTTATCTGCTCGACGTCCATGGAAGATTTTGTTTGGATTTAAGGTTCAATAACTAAAGAAACATTTGAAAATCACTGTGCAAGAAAAATGTCTAAACCTGCCAAAATAAAATTTACTGATGGCAAATGAACAGCCAATGTTCGGGTTGAAGAAGTCAGTAGCATAATGTACAGTAAAAATTGTAGCCCCAGAAACCAGCCTATGATATGACCTAAATAAAACTGTAGACTTAGAAGGGAAGGAGAGAAAACAAGGGGTTGGGGGAACTTTTAAAGTACCATTGATTTTCTTTTTCCACTTAAGAAATCCTAATTTTCCTTAGATTTTAATTATAGTGTCCATTTCCCAGCCAGTTGTTTTCACTGCTTTCCTCTACACATTATATAGACTTAAACAACACTGCCTATATTGGGAAGTTTACTTCTGTTTATTTTAATTTATTTTTGTCCTACAATTTATCTCAGTTCCTTTTGAATTTGGATTCTGTTTATCTAGCTCAGATATTTGATTTATAAAGCTTTGTGTATTTGCTCCACATCTAAGCCACCATTTGTAAAGGAAGACTCCAAAACTGTATAATAATGAAAATAACCATGTCGTAATTTTAGACAACTCAGGATAGGAAAACATGTTCTTCAACTACTCCTCAATTTTTTGAAAGATTAATGATTTGTAAAACAGATATTCTGCAAAACAGAGTATCTCAAAATTGAGAGCGGACATAGCAACAGGGTTATAAGATCTAAGACTCTTTGTGAAAGGATTAGCATGTAACATCACACCTAGAAAAATAATGAAATTAATATAAATTTATATTTCTTATCTTTTAGAATCCCCTCAAATTTCCATACAGTGTGGTCCCTCTCTCCAGAAAAATCTATATAGGCACATACTCTCATAAACACATTTTCAGAAAATATTTATGACCTCCAATCCACCCATGGATAATGTGGGTGACCCCATATTATGAACTGAATTGTGTTCCCCAAGATTCATATGGTGAAGCATTAACCCCCAAAGTGACTGTATTTGGAGACAGAACCTTTAAAAAAGCAATTAAGCTTAGGCAAGGTCATAAGGGTGGAGCCCTAATGCAATAGGGCTGGTAACCTTATAGGAGACAGAGACACCAGGGGCATGCTTGCACAAAGAAGAGGCCACATGAGGACACGAGAAGACACCATCTGCTAGCCAAGGATCGAGGCCTCAGGAGAGACCAAACCTGCCAACACCTTGATCTTGGGCTTCCAGCCTCCAGATATGTGGGAAAAAAATTTCTGTTGTTTAAGCCACCTAGTCTGTGGTCTTTTGTTATGGCAGCCTTAGCAGAACGATATACCTCATAACTGAAAGAACCATTTTCATATATAGAGAAGAGGGTGGTTCAGTTGTTGTTGCTAACTGCAGGCCCCTGCTGTTCCATACCTGAACTGTTCTGTATTACAAAGCAATGCAAGGGGCTCTTCTATGCAGTCATGCTGGGTGATGTTCTTATGTGAGAGTTTACCTAAGATCACAGAATCAGAAACTTCTAGAGTGAGGAGAATCTTTTGGGACAGGTTCTCACTGTCACCCAGGCTGGAGTGCAGCAGAATGATCATGGCTCACTGCAGCCTTGACCTCCTGGGGCTCAGGTGGATCCTCCCACCTCAGCCTCCCAATAGCTGGGACTACAGCTGTTGTAGTCCCACCACAACATACCACCAAGCCTGGCTAATTATTACTACTATTATTATTTGTAGAGACGGGGTGTTGCCATGTTGCCCAGGCTGGTCTCAAACTCCTGGGCTTTTAAAGCAATCTGCCTGTCTTGGCCACCACGCTTGCTGGGACTACAAGCATGAGCCACTGTGCCTGGCCAAGAAGAGCCTATTTTTAAGTGCCTCACACAGCATCACAACTCTAACAATATCTTCCTTAGGAAACAAAATAATAAACACTTCATTACAGTTACAATTGTATATTATCTAAGTCAGTGACTTAAATTGGAGGGAGGTGGGCAGAATCAACTCAATAGTCTACGAGTCAATATCTAAAAACAAAACAAAACAAAACAAAAGACGGAAAAGAAGAAAAAGAAGTTCGTGCTTCGGGTTGTGTTTGCAGATAAAACAAAGCAGAGACACCCTCAGGATGTCCAGGACTTTCCCTCATGGTGGGATCTAACTGTTCAAGTACCCAGAGAAGAGTCTCATTTAAATAACTTAAGTTGTTTTAAATTTGTCATGATGCCTCTAGGATGCCCATCTGGGCCAACATGTCCACCTGAGGAGGGACCACTTTGGATGTCCCTCCCTGCTTCTTGCAGGTTACAGAAAGCTTCAGTACAACTGAGAATCAAGCACATTTAACACCCTTTCCTCTAAGTCATGTTGCAAAGTGGCTTTCTTTGCTTTCCACATTTTCCCCAGATCTCTCTGTAATCACCAAGAACTGCTACTGCTACTTATTATTATTTTTGTTTATTGCTGTGTACTCCAACAGACCCACAAAAGGCAGGAACCCACCACTTTGAAAAGGCGCTTTCGCCCTGCACAGAAGGGAGCAAGTCTTTGAAGAGGAATCAGTCCGTGGGAGCTGAGTTCAAAGCACTCCCTGATAGTTAGGAAGCGAGAGAAGACTTCAAAAAGAGGAAGGGTCAGTCTTTGATGAATCTAAAAATTCAAAAGAATTTCTACTGCCAGCCTAACAGGGAGATTCTTTCACATTGTGCTGTAGGGAGAGGAGGTAACATTTTTACTAACCCATGAGATTCAATGTAAACAAACCAAGACCAGTAACTTCGTGATAGGAGATTAAGTATTGTTGGAGTGGAAGTTTCTGTTTAGTTTTAAGAATTTAAAAACAGTTTGAAATCCTTCCTTGAATTACACATTCTGAAAAACTGAAAATGATGTACTCTCCCTGTTTAAACATTTAGATTTTCAGTGCAAAAACTGAGGACTTCATAGAATAACTACACAGTAAATGCGTCCTTGGTGACCATCAGCTCATGATACATATTTTGTTTAGGAATAATCTGTTTATATGCACTGTGGGAGACAGTTAATGAGTTACTGATGGAGGAGGTATAAAACTCCTAACTTCCCTGCATGGCTATGCTGAAGACCAATTAACTGAAACATTTGTGCCAGGACCCCACCTTGAAATTTGGAAAGCATTTTTCATAGAATAACAATGGAATAAATAAATGTTGGTTAGAGGGATTTGGTTAGCATGATATTTGATATATTTTGGGTAAAATGGGTCTTACCTAGGTGGTAAGGTCAGAAACCTAACTTCATTGCTTGTATAAAGAAAATCATACTGAGTTCTTAGTTCCAACTGAGCAGGAAATTTTTAGAACATGACCCATTCAATACTTAGGAAATGCCTATGGTTGTTACCAGGTGTGACAGACAGATTCTAAGACGCTTTCCAATGATTCCAAGTACTCAGTATTCATGCCCTTGAGTGTGGGCTGGCCTAGAGACTTGCTTCTAATCTACAGAACATGGTAAAAGGGACAGGATGTCACTTCGACATTTAGGCTAGATAAGATTGTAGCTTCTGTTTTGCTAGCAAGTGTCCTCCCTTGGCTTTGATGAAGCAAAGAGTCATGTGGGGAGGCCCACATAGCAAGAACTGAAGGGGCATCCTCTGGCCAAAAGCCAGCTAGAAACTGAGGCCCTCAATCCAACAGCCTTTGAAGAGCTGAAACCTGCCAACAGCCATGTGCACTTGGAAGCAGATCTTTCCCCGTTCAGTCCCTCAGATAAGATGCCAACCCTGGCTGGTACTTTGATTGTACTTTGAAAGGCTCTAAAACAGAAGACCTAGCTAGGCCTGTCTGAAATCCCGATCTACAGAAATTGTGAAATGATAAATGTGTGTTGTTTTAGCTGAATTTGTGGTGATTTGTTATGGAGCAAAACAGAAAACGATCTAACCAAATATAGATCATCTAACCATTCTGACCTTACTCATACATGTTTGGGTTAGCCCACAACCAGCTCAACAGGGCCCCTAATGTTGTTTCAGAGGAATTTTATGTACCTTCTTAACTTCTTAGCACATTAAGGAATTTGTGAAAAATTTCCCCACTCTTGGCCTCCCCCATATCCCCATGTTCCATTTATTCAATTACCCAGTACTTTGGATTCCTATGCTGCTGGCTGTTCCTGTACTGTGCATTAAGAGAAACTTGGACCCTCACGTCTGTAATCCCAGTACTTTGGGAGGCCAAGCAGGTGGATCACCTGAGATCAGGAGTTTGAGACCAGCCTGGCCAACATGATGAAACCCCATATCTACTAAAAATACAAACAATTAGCTGGGTATGGTGGCACACACCTGTAATCCCAGCTACTCGGGAGATTGAGGAGGGAGAATCACTTGAACCCAGGAGGTGGAGGTTGCAGTGAGCCGAGATCGTGCCATTGCACTCTAGCCTGGGCAACAAGAGTGAAACACTGCCTCAAAATAAAAACAAAATGAAACAAAGCAAAAAAGACAAGAGACCCAATGCTAAGACCACCCTCAAGCCTGGCAGAATGGATGGTACTCACATAAAAGTCTGCTTTCCAAGAGACAAATAAGTGATACACAAAAGGGGCAAAGCGGCATGAAAATTCCAAAAGGAAGAATTACTATCTGGGGGATGGAGTTTGACAAAGCTTTGGAGATGAAGAAATGGAGCATATCAATGGAGAGAAGATGTAATGGGATTTATCTGGGAAACAATAGTTTGCTTTATTTAAAGCAAACAAAAGGGAGGGCACATTGCCTTTCTTATCCAGTGTGTAGATGTAGATGGTGGGAGGAAGAACAGTGAAAAGAATGATAAAAGGTCAAGGACCAGGATGGGACTCAAAAATGGCCAGAAAAGTTGTAGCTTGAAAGTGCAGTGCCATTTGGGGCCAGAGGACTCTAGGTATACCGAACCCGAAAAAAACAGCAGGCCAGTGAATTTATTTATTCATTCAGGAAATAGGTATTAAGCACCTATAATAGGCAGCACAGTGCTGTTCTCACAGAGCTTACAGCCCAGTGATCTCAGAAGGCTCAGTCATGGTGTTATCCCTACTCTACCCCAGGCCAAAATTTGAAGAGTTCAATCTAGTTTGCAAACAGTGTCAGGTGCGCTTGTTCTCAAGATAAGAGCTCTGGAGACTTCTATGGGTCAGTTAAGTGAGTATGTGAATTAATTTCTTAGGGCTGTTCTAAAGATGACCATAGCTTGGGTCATTTAAAACAACCATCAGCTGGGCGCGGTGGCTTACTCCTGTAATCCCAGTACTTTGGGAGGCTGACGCAGGCAGACCACCTGAGGTCGGGAGTTCGAGACCAGCCTGGCCAACATGGAGAAACCCCATCTCTACTAAAAATAAAAAATTAGCTGGGTATGGTGGCACATGCCTGTAATCCCAGCTACTCAGGAGGCTGAGGCAAAAGAATTGCTTGAACCCAGGAGGCAGAGGTTGCAGTGAGCCAAGATTGCGCCATTGAACTCCAGCCTGGGTGACAGAGCAAGACTCCATCTCAAAAACAACAACAACAACAACAATCAATCAATGTATTCTGTCACAGTTCTGGAAGATAAAAACATGAAATTAAGGTGTTGGCAGCTGCAGTCCCTCCGAAGTCTCCAGGGGGAGAATTCTTATTTGCCTCTTCCAGCATCTAGAGCAGAGGTATCTAATCTTTTGTCTTCCCTGGGCCACATTGGAAAAAGTATTGTCTTAGGCCACACATAAAAAACACTAACGATTGCTGATGAGAAAAAAATAAATTGCAAAAAAACAACCCCTCATGATATTTTAAGGAAGCATACAAATTTGTGTTAGGGTGCATTCAAAGCTGTCCTGGGCTGCACGTGGCCCATGGGCTGTGGGTTGGACAAGCTTGATCTAGAGGCTGCTGGAAGTCCTTGGCTTGTAGCTGCGTCACTCCAATCTCTGTCTCTGTGGTCATCCTGCCTCTGCCCCTGTTCAGTGTGTGTCTAACTTCTCTCTGCCTTTCTCATACAAAGACACCTGTGATGGCATTTGGGGCCCACCCAGGTAATCCAGAATAAACTCCTCTCAAGATCCTGAACTTAATTGTATCTTTTTGCCACATATGTTAATAATCACTCTTTTGCCATAATAGGTTATATTCATAGGTTCTGGAGATTTACATGTGGATATACTTTTTATTAAAAATGTTTAGATTTCAATATAAACTACTCATAGGAAATCTTTTGAGATTTATAACTTGCCCATTGTCATTTTAGTTATCCCATGCTCAGATCAGAGTAATTGGCATGAAAACATTTAAAACGTAAAAATCATGTAATTCTTTCAGGAGATTCCAAAGAAGAAAGATGTGGAATAACATAAAGAGCTGCTCCCTATTCCAGGGCCAGCCTTGAGAAGGAAAAAAGACACAGGTGATCACAATCATGGAGAAGAGCGATTGAGCCTTAGGGCCCATGCACCTGCTAGGCCAAGACAGGGGACCATGCCTGGGTTCAACCAGAAGGGGTGCCGATGTGGTCTGCCTTGCTCCAGACAGGCCACCACACTTAGAGGCCCCATGATGCCTGCCACATATGCAGTTTCCTTTTTCTAGATTTCTTATGCATGGCTTGCCATGGCTGTACATCTCAGTATTCCACTTTCCTGGTCAAAGCCAGCTGGACAAGGAGCCAGGACTTGATCCATAGACAGCCTTCTGCAGGCAGGCAGCGGCCCCTAGGGTGACCTGTTTGAATCACTACATGCCTAATGGAGGTGCATAATATGGAATTATGACTGGTGACCCAAATAACATCCTTTCGTTTAGAGGCTTTACATATGAAACACACATAGGTCATCAGCAAACATAGGGGGGTTGAAGCAAAAGACACAAGAAGGAAGTAGGCAGAAGCCAGGAGATAGTAGAGGCTCTGAGTAACACACAAACTATGCAGGGGAGGGGTTGTCTGTAACAGTGGAGAAACCATGTACTGGTAGTGCAGTAGGAAGTCCATTCTGGAAGAGAAAGGAGCAGAGATGGGAGAGCTAAGTGTTGAACTGGGGAAGCTATCAGAATTGCTATTCGGTTTCCACGGCAACTGTCAGATGAAAGGAACTACTGTCCTGTCCTGGCCATGACAATGAACAATGTTCACCTCTCCACAAGGCCTGGCTGTGAGGTGCCTGGCTGGTTTCATGTCCGTGCATCCCCCTAATAGGTTCATATTAACTTCAGTAACCCAAGCTTGTCTCTTTCCCACAACATGAAAGGACTTAAAACCCAGCCAGCATATCCAGTATTGTCGTTGAGGAATGCTTAATCACTGATGATTCCGTCACTATGTTACTGACAGTGTATTGAGGAAAGAGCTTCAAACCAACCTTTTGTCCCCACAGAAGATGTACAAGTCAAAGGACAACTCCATACCTGGATGTAGCTTTAGGATTTTCTTCTGCTGTGGTCATTAACATCTCAGGTGAAAACACTGTAAAAACTGCAATGTATTTACAAGTGACAATCAAATTACTTTGTGGTAAACTTACCCTAATTTTTAACATATTCATCCTACATAATTATATACTTTACTTTTAATTAACACAAATGGCCCCTCTTACAAACCGAAATTAAATATAAGTGGGGGTTGGTCATTTCATTTCCCTCTGAAGAATGAACCTGCCCACAATGCTGAAAACTAGTATTAGGTGACAGGGTTGTTTTGTTTCAATTTTTTTGAAAAATGTTTAAAATGGCATAATTTCTGATTTATTATGTTCTTGACATTTGCTGTGCTTCAAGATCTCCTGTGGGACTTTTAAAAATATGGTTGTTCATGCCTTACTCTGAGATTCTGATGAAGGAGAAATTCACCTAACTGATGGGGTTGGATAGGAAGTGGAGGAAAAAGCACACCTATTTTTCACCTTGATTCAACAAATACTCAGGCAACTGAATTCATAGAGCTTGACTCCTGGCTCAGGATGAACTGGCCTTTTACATCAGCAAAGCTGATCTGTGGTTGGGATATGTCCGCCCCTTTGGGTTTCATCAATGGTCCCTCTCTGTTTGCAGTGGTTACCCAGAAAAGCTGTTCTCTGAGGGTGGTGGTGATGGGGGTGTTAATCTCCTCCCACTACTGGCAAAACCATCGAGGCCTGACGAGCAACTGAGACATGGTCTTTAAAGCAACAAGCTATAGCTTGGTATCTCTAATTACACCCTATATTTGAGGGTACTGGAGACAGCCTCCTGAACATAAAACCGTGCCTTCAAAAATGTGGGAGGAAGCAAGGCCCTTATGTTTTTCATTGTGACGTAGTCTATGCAAACAGTAGCAAACCCTAGCTCTATTTCCATACTTAGGGCACATGACTATCAATATCCTCTGTTGTCTTTAAATTTACTTGCAGATATTGGTATGTACTGGTAGGAGTTTTCTGTTTTTTCCCTGCAGAAATAATGCAGAATTATTAGCCCCATGGATAATATTATGTTCTAAGCTCATAAAAACTCCGTTGACTCTCAATAGTCATAAGACACTCCCAGGAGACCACAAAGGAGTACTTTTGAGATAGATACTGATGCTCAGCATGGCTCAGTTTACCAGAGGCAGAACCCAATATGGGTTATTAGCACTTCATCCATGAGAAGCAAGAGCCTTTTAGACAGTGTTCAGTGAGGCTCTCATGTTTTTGTAAGGAAAAACCAGACGAAAATGGAAAGATGAAGACTTCCTGAACCGTATCCACCCAGATTCAAACCAGGTCCTAACATTTACCAGCAGTTAGTCTGATTTCAGCAGAGTCAATGAACCTATTTTTAGGCAGCAAGGATAAATGTGTAGAGATCCCAGAGAGAAAGGCTGCCTGGTTTAGAATCCTGGCTCTCTCATGTATCAGCAAGGAGTTCTTAGGCAAGTTTCTTAACCTTTCTGTGCTTCAGTTTCTTCCTCTATCAAATGGGAATAATTTAATTAACAGTGAAGAATAAACTTGCCCAAAGTGATGTCTGGCCATTTCCCTTGGCTACTGGAAGGTTCCCTATAGGCCCTTAGAATGTCCTGGCTGGTAGAAGTGTCTTTGTTTGCTAGGGCTTTAGCCACCAGACAGTCTTAACAGTGATTTATGATGGGGGCTTTAAACCAAGAGGTATTAGTTCTGCCTCCAGACATAACTGGAGACTAAAAGTCAGCGATGTGGGTAGTATGTGATCAAGTCCCCCTAAAAATTTTGGACACCCTTTGGGAGGCCGAGGCGGGCAGATCACGAGGTCAGGAGATCGAGAACATCCTGGCCAACATGGTGAAACCCTGTCTCTACTACAATACAAAAAATTAGTTGGGCATGGTGGTGTGCACCTGTAGTCCCACCTACTCAGGAGGCTGAGGCAGGGGAATCACCTGAACCTGGGATGCGGAGGTTGTGGTGAGCTTGTGCCACTGCACTCGAGCCATCAGAGCGAGACTCCATCTAAAAAAAAATAATAATAAAAAATAAAATAAAATAAGATCTTGGACACCAAAGCCTAGATGAGCTTCCCTGGTTGGTAATATTCCATCCATATTATCACACAGAGTCACAGAGAGGAGTTAATGCCATATAACTCCATGGGGACAGGACAACTGGAAGCGCCACATCCGAGCCCCTTCCGGGCTCTGCTGTATGAGCCTCTTCCCTTGGCTGACATTATTCTGTATCCTTTTCCTGTCATAAACCATAGCCATGAATATAACAGCTTTCAGTGGGTTCTACGAGTCCTTTGTTTCTATTATATTTTTGAAGCTGTTTTTGGGAATCCCTGAATTAGCAATTGGTGTGAAGTGAGGACATTATTCCTTCTAATTTCACAGTTGGTTCTTTTGTTCATAGCTGGCTAAACCTTTTGCATTCTCTCACTGGCTGTTGAGAGGATTACATGAGTTTTTATATGTAAAACACATAGAACATTACATAGTATGTAAGTGCTCAGTAAATGTTGGCTATTATTTTTATGAACTCCACAGGCAAACATTTACTTATTCAATGCAAATTTCTGTGGTGAATGGCTCAAGCAGATTGTCTCATTTAATTCTTGACGTGGTTTGGCTGTGTCTCCACCTAAATTTCATCTTAAATTCCCATGTGTTGTGGGAGGGACCTGGTGGGAGGTGATTGGATCATGGGGGCAGGTCTTTCCTGTGCTGTTCTTGTGATAGTGAATGGGTCTCATGAGATCTGATGGGTTTATAAGGGGGAGCTTCCCTGCACAGGCTCTCTTCTTGCCTGCTGCCACCCATGTAAGATGTGACTTACTTCTCCTTGTCTTCCAGGATGATTGTGAGGCCTTCCTAGTCACGTGGAACTGTAAGTCCATTAAACCTGTTTCTTTTGTAAATTGCCCGGTCTCAGGTATGTCTTTATCAGTAGTGTGAAAACAAATGAATACAATTCCTAACTAACTGTAAGAGGAAACTGAGTGAAACTTAGAGGGCTTCAGTAGTTTACCTAAGTTGAGTCAATTAGAAGCAGAAGTGAGGCCCTAAACCAAGCCTGTCCCACCCACAGCCCAGGATGGTTTTGAATGTGACCCAAAGTGAATTTGTAAACTTTCTTAAAACGTAAGGAGATTTGTTTTGCAACTTTTTTTTAAAGCTCAACAGCTATTGTTAGTGTTACTGTATCTTATATGTGGCCCAAGATAATTCTTCTTCCAATGTGGCCCAGGGAAGTCAAAAGATGGGACAACTGTGCCCTAAACCCTGATCTCTGTGACCTGAGCACACACCCATACGTCTTGAAAGCCTCTGCTTTTAGCTGATAAGCTACACTGCCTCATAAAATACCTCTGCTGAAGGAATTCACCAACTATGCATTGCTGTAAGAATTACAGATGATGTTTGCAAGCTCCCAAGGAAAGTGTTCAATAAACGAGAGCAAAAGCCATCAAGTTTCCAGTGTTTTTCCTTGCAGGATAGAAACATTGAAATGATTCTGTAGGAAAAAGCTGGATGAAGAACCTCACTTTTGGGACTACTTCAGCACCCTCATCCCAAACTTGTTTATTTCTTTTCAAAGCAATTATCATTCCGTATGACTGCAGCTTTGGGAGGTGCAATATTTATTCTTGATTGGATTTTTGTACTGACATATGAAATGAATAAACATTTCAGTTTCTGAATTAGAGTGTATCAAATTCCATTATAGTATCAATAAAATGAAAGAAGCAGTAAATTTAGTGCAGAGCCTCAGGGGAAAAAAGTCA
The DNA here is from genome assembly GCF_007565055.1 of Rhinopithecus roxellana. Taxonomy (NCBI): domain Eukaryota; kingdom Metazoa; phylum Chordata; class Mammalia; order Primates; family Cercopithecidae; genus Rhinopithecus; species Rhinopithecus roxellana. Next base: position 146,288,338 of record NC_044552.1, read on the forward strand.
AATCACCATGAAACTCTACACACTCAAAATCTTCTCTGGAAGCTGTGTTGTTTTTCCTTTTGTATACTTCTGTATTTGTTAAAAAAGAAATTCAGACTTTGGATAGTGGTAGCACTTTCCACTAAAATAAGCTGAATAATACCTTTCCATCTACCTTGAATGGTTGTTGTAAGTATCAAATGATATAATGTATGTGAGAGAAAGTGTTTTGCCAACTATACTCTACTAATATAAGAGATTATTATAATATTAACTTGGGTAATGTTCAATGTTTTCCTGAATACACTGAGAAACCTTGTTCATTAAATGGGCTTTGAGAAGGCTGATCCACCCCTTCCCAACTAAAAGAGACAATAGCTGCTGATCCTTAATAATGCTAATTTAGTGACAGGGATATTACAGATTTGTTTTTCTTCTTCGAAGGTTAAACTGTTGTTCAAATGAAGGATTGAGCATAGTTCCTTCTTAGAGTAGCTATTTAAATATAATGACCTCTCAGAGAGTGAAGGTAAGTTCAAGTGCTTTGGGTTGTGAGAAAGGCTTTAGTGGTAACATAGCTTTGAGCTTGTGAATGCCAAGCTGAATTTATATATTTTTCAAAAAGAGAGGAATTAACTTGATAATGTAACATATCATAAAACATCTGAGAAGACACTGAGATCCCAGCACTCCTCTAAAGAGCCTGCACAGGCAGCACCTCTTTGCAGCTAAATCAGCTCTCCAGGCTATACATTGATGCTCACAGTGTTTTGTTCATGCAACTTCAGAGCAAACCATTGGAGGTGAAAGCCTTCTCTTTGCTATATCTTCTGCTACAAGTATATGGTGCATTCTCAGCAGTGACATTATTAAAGCCCATACCCATGTGATCCATTTAGTACATTATCAGAGCCTACTCAGTGTGCTGTGAATTCATGCAGCCCTTGGAATAATCTCATGGCTCCCAAGGGGTCTACATAACTCAGACAGAATTTTTCTGTAAGAAAAATCCTTAACTTCTTACCTAGCAATCAAAGAGGTCAATGTCTTGACCTGAGGCTGCCCCCTCAACCTCTTGCTGTTCCTCCACTTAGCCCCTAGGCTGGGGAAGCACCTGCAGTCTGTGCCAATTACAGCCTCCACCCCTTGTCCACCTTGATTGATAAGTGAACTCCCTCATCCTTCCAATCTCATCCATGTTCATTTCTTCTGGGAAACACTCCTTACCTCCTTCAGGAACAGATAGTTATTCCTCCTTCTGTCTTCCAGTACCATTTAACATATACACTCTATCATTTTATCTCACAATGTTATAACTGCTACTGGGTACGATTCCATCAATTACCTGTCAGCTATTTGAGGACAGTTGTCATGCGTACTCATCTTTGCATTACTAGTGCTGACCAGAGAAAGTAAACAGGCTTCAACTCTTGACCCAGCTAACATGGCTTGAGAGGACCTGCCTGAAACACTGAGGTGAGGATTTTGATGGCAAATCTAGGCCTGGCAGGAAAGAGTGCTGTGATGGATTAGCTACGTCTGTATTGGGAGCAGGAGGGGAGATGAGGTATGAGTGATGCATTTGCAGTCTTCCCATAGAGATGTGTGCTTGATAATGTTAGGATATGTTTTCCTATTTCACTCTCAGTGGTAGTATGGCAGTTCAGGGCAATACTTCCGAACCATAACCAGGTGGCAACACAGAGTTCCTTTTCTTCTTGATCAATTCATCAAAAGTCTCCTTCTTCTACTGTCCTATATATAGCAATTCTTTAACACTACCTATGTTACCACTGTCTACTGCCAAATAAAATGTATAAGTTAATCTGGGGTGACTTAAGATCAGATATCTTGAGAGATGAGATGTCACCTGGTAAAAAGATTCCAGGCATTTTTTGTAGTCTAGGATACTTTATCGGGTTATTTTTAACTGGGAGGCTATTCAATGAAAAAAATAAAAGGCTAGGGTTCCAAGCAAGTGTATAATTACGGGAAGCACCTTGCTAATTCCAAGAATATATGGGCTTCCTTTTTTTTTTTGAAACTTCTCTTAGTGTTATTTTCATAATTTCATTTGGCATAGAAAGAATATCACTCCTGATGATGCATCCTAGAATTATTCGTCTTTTATTGTCTTCTTGAATTGTTTTAGATAAGTGGTGAATGTCTTAGTATAATCCACCTCTGCATGGAATAAGGTTTTAGCACCTACATACACAGCTGCAAATGTTCCCACATCATCATCTGATTATTTATCAAGTACTGGAAAGAAGCAGGACCAAGGATTTTTTTCTAAAAGGAAGAGACTGAATTTATATAAGCCTCGTGGAGTGTGAAAAACACCTTCTAGCCTGATCTCAGGAACCAGCTCTATCTGCCCACAAACATTTTGTAGATCTAGGATGGAAATAATGTTGGCAAAACCCAATAACTATAGTGAGTCATTCATATAGGCCATCAGATAAGCACTAGGCTCAGTAACAGCACTTCACCTTTTACAACCACATGCAACCTGGGATAAGGGAGACAAATACCCCAGGACCAGCAAGGGCTGCCTGTAGGGGCATATCCACAGCCATGAGTAGCATGCACTTCCTGCAGAGATGCATGAAACGTTATTATTTGTATAAAATAGAAGTGTTCTGTGTCAGGCTAATGGATGCTAAGTTTATCTTTCTTGGATTTTGCAAGCTTAAAAAAAAACTAATTTAGATTTATCTGTAGGTGTCATCTTTCCATTCTTGGACACATGGTATGGTGACTTAGCATATGGATTTAGGATTCTCCTAAGCACCTCTATAATGGCATCGGGTCACTAACTCTAACAACGTGGCTGCATCAAAAGAAGCCATGATTTAGAGTTAGGCAGAAATGGATGTCAATTCCGGCTCTGCCAATCACTAGCTATGAGATTATGGTCAAGTGATTTTACCTCTTTGTACTTTGATTAACTTTTTCATCTGAAAAATGGGGATAATTCTCCCTTCTCCATATAGTTGTGGGCATTAAACTAAGTTACGTATAAAAACTGCCATACAGTAGAATTTCAAAAAGCACAGCTATTTTATTATTATGGTTATTGATATAAATGTGTTATCATGTCCATTAATTTGAGCTTGGTCATGAAATATAAGTGGCTTGGGTTCTATTTTCCTCATATTACATAGCAACCCTACCACTCAGTCTTCAGTTTGTTTTCTCTTGCCAATGACTAGAATCCCTTGTGTTGTTCCTGAAATTTGGCTGCGTTCTTGCTTCTCCTGGCCTGAGGATAACTTCTCCTTACACTGCTATTGCTCATGCTCATTCTAAGCCCTTCTCCCTACTACTTTTCCTCTTTATCCTGGAGGAGGAGACATGTCGAAGAGATCAAAACACAGTTGTGTGACTTAGGGATACACAGGTTGAGTATCACTTATCCAAGATGCTTGGGACCATAAGCAATTTGAATTCTGGAGTATTTACATACACCTAATATCTTGGCAATGGGACCCAAATCTAAACATGAAATTCATTTATTTTTTATATATGCCTTATACACATAGCCTGAAGGTAATTTTACATGATATTTTAAACAATTTTGTGCATAAAACAAAGTTTGTATTAGGTACCTCCATGTGAAATTTTCCACTTGGGGTATCCTATCAGTTCTCAAAAAGTTTTGGGTTTGGGAGCATTTCAGATTTTAGGTTTTCAGATTAGGGATGCTCGACTTGCATTGCTTAAATGCTCTGTGCTTTACTTTCCGCACCTATAAAATAGGGAGAAAAACAGAACCTACCCACAGGGTTGTCCTGAGTATTAAATGAGTTGATGTTTGCAAATTCCTTAGAACAGTGCCTGACACACAGTGAGCACAGTGGAAGTGTTAAATAAAAATGAAATGAAATACAAAGTGAAGCTTTTGATCGGAAATGTAACAGTAGGGCTGCATGGAAATGAACTCTTTCCCTGGCTACTTTCCTTCTATCTCTTAATGCCTTGTCACAGAAGTGGTAAGATGATGACAGCCAAGTCTGAGTTTAGACCTGAGGGAAAAGTTGTCAGGAAAGTCTGGGTTGAGTCACGGATACAGGCCAAGGGGCAAAAGGGCGCCACACAAGTCTAAAACAGTTCAGTCTTGCTCACCGGGTCAGGGTTTTCACATAGGAGTTTGAGATAGTTGTTCACTGAAACAGCGTTTCTCAAGGACTCCCAGGGCTTGTTTCTTTTAGGGGCTGTCTTGAGCCTTTGTTAAAAGTGACTTTAACATTTAACTTGTGCCCAGCACAGGATCAACTGTAAAGGCTATGTTTTATGGCTTTATTTGTTGTCGTTGATTTTTTTTTTTTTTTTAATCAGACCACTTTCCTAATGCCCTCTGCTGATGGATAGATTCTCCAGGTAGCCTCACAAACATCAGGTCAATGTTTGTAAAGGAAAATCTATAGAAATCTGAGAACTTCTCCACAAGCTAAGAGCAAACAGGAATGTGTATCATTTCCATCTGAGGAGTAACTAACTCTTCATGATGGTCCTTTAAGTCAGATACTCATAGAGTATGCTCTGCAGACTGGTGGCTGGCCATTGGTATAGATCCACGGAAAGGTAAGTACAGGAATTGAGAGTAAGCACTTGAAGGATTTTTAAAGCCACTTTCCTATTGAATCCAATAAAAAATGTTGGCCCTGAATATTGTTTGGTTTTTTAAAAGATTTATTTTCCTAGTAATTAATTTTTTATTATATTTGGTAAAAATTTTGGTTCATGACAGACTGGAAATATTTTAAAAACCAAAAAACCCAAATACAAACAAATGCTCCTTTACCAATGATAGCGTTGATTGTTGGGAAAATTCCACTAGCCATTGGTCCAGAGGGAAGGAGCAAAGATTGGATGACGTGCTCGATCTATGATCTCATACCTTCATGATCCTAGGCAGAACAGGGTGGCTGTGGTTTATATGTTTTATGTAGAAATATGAAGAAATCCTTTTAGAAGTCCCAGCTATTATCTTGCCATGTTAAGATCAATAGACTTGCCACATGTAACTTCTCCAAGCTAAACTTTCGTCATATGTAATGCAAAAAAGTTATACTTAATTTCTAGGGTTCTTCTGAAACTCAAGTAGTCAGCACTTGTACGGTACTCTCTATTTGCCAGGGCTTATTGTAATATGAAACTACACCACCTATACTCATTTCATCCTTACAACAACCCTTAGAGATATTCACTATTTTAATTCCTACTCTGTAGATGAGGAAACTAGGGCGCAGAGGGGTTAAGTGACTTGCCCAAAGTAAAACAGTCAGGAAGCAATGCAGCTGAGATTTAAACCCAGGAGGTCTGGCTGAAGAGTCTATTCCTTCATTGCCTATGTCATACTCTCTTTCATAAACGGTTTCAATAAATGTTTGCTCTCGGCTCATTTATTCTCTTTGTCCATTTTAGATGGGCTTAGGTAATAGTGAAATTCTACCTGGAACCTCCAGTGTTCAATATATCTAATTACAGGGAGATATTTGGCCTCTGCTTTTCTGCCTGTTGCCACATTTCACAAGTTCCAGTCAGGTAAAACATCCTGAGCCAGATGTGGTTAATATAATGAAGCCAGGAGACTACGGGATGAGTCTTAATTGTCTATGTGGCCAACACATAGGCCACCCTCTGCCAAACTCCTCACTTCATTTATTTGATCACCCAATTGTCCACAATCCACATTTTGAACACAGGCCATGTGTCAGGTCTTGTGATAGGGCATAGGAAAGATCAAGATGCAATAACACACGTCTTAATATGAAGAGGGAGAAGTTTACTAGGTAAGGTAGACTTATAAACATGGATGTGGAAGCGGGAAGATGAGAGGGAAACAAGATCATGTGGTGAAAGAGGTGAGAGAGAGAATACATGGTCCTTCCTACATTCTTTAGGGGCTGCTGTTCCAGCCAGTGGTGGCCCCTCAGCTCATCGACAAGCAGCCGGATACAAGCATCCACCATCTCCTTGTTCTGAAGCCACAGCCACAGTCTCACCCAACAAAGGAAATGAGCACAAGATTTTTGAGTGGCAGTGTTAGCATGGGTTCTGTGGGTCCTGAAGGTTTTGCCACTAATATCTGCTCAAAAACATTCAGAGGACTTTTACTTCTGTTATGAAATTCCACAGGACTTGATTGCCCTTTTCTTACATTTCAATTCTGAATGCCTCTTTTCTTCCTTCAGGGGCCACGCCAAATGTCATTTCCCCTATACATCCTCCCCTCATCACCACCTGCCCCACTCCAAGCAATGTTGCCAGTCTCTGTGCACACCCTTGGCAAAGCACATATGCTGCAGTTACAGCTGGAAATTTATCAATATCTAAAAATTCTGCCATGAGTGGACTGTGTCTTAGTCATCTTTGTTTCATAGTGGCCAGTTCAGTAAAGACTTTTGGATGACTGAGCTTCTTTTAGGCTGCCCCGTTGTCAATCTAGCCTGGTAATTATGTCTACAGTGTCTGGATTCAAGATGAAAGGGAAGTTGTAATTGGTTCTCCTCCATCTCAAATACAAGCTAGTCATACAGATTTCATAGGCGTCTCTTAGTGGCAATCTTATCCCCTACCTTTCCCTTTTAGAGACACAATCTTTTTAATAACAAAGGTTTTGCTGCAGGATCTATCTTTTCTAGCATTCACATGTTAGGCATTCCCACTCATTACAGTTCCTTTAAATGTTCCAGCTTTTCTAGGGCCAAATAGCCATTGCTAGAGTGTCTGTTTCCACCCGATTCTATGACAGACACGGTTAATTGTCTATTCACTTTCTTTCTTGCAAATCAAACTCAGATTTTTTTAAAGCTGGTGGAGATCCCATGACCTCAAAGAAAACAGAACCCCTCTCCCAGACCCAAAGGACAAATTATGATTGGATTAGGGCTCAACATATGACCCAGTTCTAGCCAATGAGATAAAAGGAAAAGTTGGCTGGGGAAGGTCTCCCTCTCTAGAGTAAAAACTGAAACAACAATAAATGTCATAGTAGGAAGAAAGTCTTTCTCTACAATGGCTTCCTTTCTGCTTGTGTTGTTGTTATGAGAAAATAATTCTGGGCACAACAGGAGCCACCTTATGGACAGGAGATCATAACTTTGAGGATGAAAGGCCAACACTAAGGGTGGTGATAAGAAGCCTGAAAAGAAAATGGGGCTGGGCGCGGTGGCTCACACCTGTAATCCTAGCACTTTGGCAGCCTGAGGTGGGCAGATCACCTGAGGTCAGGAGTTCAGGACCAGCCTGGCCAACATGGTGAAAACCTGTCTCTACTAAAAATACAAAAATTAGTCAGGCATGGTGGTGGGCACCTGTAATCCCAGCTACTCGGGAGGTTGAAGCAGGGGAATCGCTTGAAACCAGGAGGCAGGGGTTGCAGTGAGCTGAGATTGTGCCACTGCACTCCAGCCTGGGTGACAGAGAGTGAGACCTCCATCTCAAAAAAAAAAAAAAAAAAAAAAAAAAAGGTCTTTGGTGACACTGTTGAGCAATGGAAGTAACACCAGAAATACCCTTTGATTTCTTTTTATGGGAGAAAACTGACTTCTAAGTTTTCAAGCTTTTGGTCACATTTTCTCTTACTTGTAGCCAAAAGCTTCCTAGCTAATATACTTCATAATTTCTTTTTTCTGCTTCTCTCATGAACTCAGACTCAGTTCTTTCCTCTTTTCCTACATTTCTAATAGAAAAGTTCCTTCAAAGCTAAGTTCGGTTAGAGTAGAAATTGTTTTTCCAGAGCTGGTGGTAACCTTAATGTTTCCTACTGAATAGATGAAGAAACTAAGGGAGAGAGAAGTTCAACGATTTGGCCAGGACATGCATACTAAATATTGGGCATGCATACTAAATATCCCGCTTTTCTGATTTAAAGTTTAATCATGAGTTTATCATGTATTAGTTGACAGAGATGGTATCTTTCTTGACTTTATAGCCCCAGCCCCTAATACAATGCCTGCACACTATATGTTCCTTATAAAGGTTTATTAAATGAATAAATTGTAGCCTCAACTACATTATAAGCTTCATGAGACAAGACTTCTTCATGAGACATTATAGATTAAATTGCAGCCCCAACTACATTATAAGCTTCAAGAGACAAAGGTCCAGCATGGTACAGGGCACACAGCAAATGCTCAAAAATATATGTTGGATAGATAAATAGATGGGGTTTGCTAATGGATGTATGACACTATATTTAAGAGCTGAAAAATTAATTAGTTAAAGGCATTGAACTTCAATGCATTAGATGATTAATATCAAGGCAGTGGGGGCAGTATACAAAATAGTTAAACTCTTGCATTCTACAGCCAGGCAGTGGGGTTTAGATTTAGATGCCTTGCTTACTGGTAGCATTGCTCATTGTAAGTTATTTAACTTGTCTGAGCCCCAATCTCCTTACATGTAAAAAAATCAAGATAGTGACAATTATCTCCTTCATTGGGTTTCTGTGAGAATAAAATGGAATCATGAACATAAAACATGTAGCACAGTGCTTGGTGTGTAGAAAAAATACAATTGTTACTATGATTGTCTATTTTTCTGGTGAAAAAATTTCTTAAGGAAGTGTAGACGTTCTTTTAAACACATGGTTTACAGCAAATAAAGCAGTGTCATTTAGGTTGACTTGATACAAATGTGTTTTAGTTGGGGGGTGGCTTTTTTGGTTTAGGTAGCTCATTTTGCTTACAGTTTGAAGAGGAAAAAAGCTAAGCAGATGGCACGGTGACACAAAGGACTGGAGCCTACTGTTACTAGAGGTTGTAAAAGTGGAACCCCATGGTTGCCAGCTTGGCTGGACTTCAAACAAGTCCCATAAAGAGTGTGACTCGCTCAAAAGGGGGCAGGAACTTGGTGTGAAGCTCTCTAAAATGCAAAGAACAACATTATTATATCCACAGTAGCTTGACTCAGTGCTGGGCTCTGGCCACAGGCCGGATGGCAAGAGGGTGTCAGAAAATCACAGGCAGTGCACCTGTGAAGGGACTCCAAAGACTGAATCCTTTGAAAACGCCTGACTCCAGAACAACGACAAATTACCAACAGATGGCGTGAGTCACAGACTCCGAGTCCGAATGAGGCATCTGCAAACTCACGGCAGAGGCCCTGCCCCGCTGGGCTGAGCTGGACAGACACAGGCCCCGGCCCAGATGGCTGCGAAGGTCACCAGGAGGGACACCAGCCATATGCGTTCAACTCATGAGAACTAGCACAACTCATAAGGCCCAAGGAGGCTTCCCAGGATTAAAGGAAACGGAAACCAGATATCCTGGTCAAATAAAACCTCACATTTCATTTTGGGGGTTTATTAAATACAAGAAAATAAAAATGTGATGGGGTTCAGTACATATACCTGAAAATATTTAGTAAATTATTAGAAAGTCTTTTTTCTTTCTTGAAAAAAAAAAAGAACCTGTACTTTGAGTGAGATGCCACTGGGAAGCCAGCTCCATTGCCTGTCTGGCATCTGTCCATGGTGCTTGAACGGCAGGCAATGAAACTGAAAATTACAAAGACCCACCTAAACATACCTTTGCCCGCCCATCCTGGTCGGGAGTAGGCGGTGGGGGAACTGTGTTGCTGTGAGGAGGGGAAGACTTGGACTTTCACAGTTTTTCCCACTGTTAAGTAAAACCTTAGGCAATTAGCCTTTTCAAAGGTAAAAGATTTCTTTTTATAATCTCTTGTCACACAAACACACACACACACACTCATAAAAGAAGAAAAAGTAATGTTGCTCAGGAAAATTGCAACAATGAGACTGACTCCTGCTGCTTTTGTCAATTGCCTTCTTTCAGAAATAGATTAGAGTAATGAATGAGAATGCCATGAATATCCTAAGGGGGTTCCCCAAAGAAAAGAGAAAATCCTTCAGAGTTCAGAGTTCCCCTACCTGGTTGGGAGCATCAAATTCCTTTCAGGAGCTTTGCTTCAAAAGAGAAGAAAATATTGATTGAGAACTGACTAGGAGTTGTTGTTTTTCTTTGGGAAAAAAAATAGTTTCATTATTGGAGAAATAAGTAGGAAGGGGAAAAAAGAACCCATCCATCCAGTGTTGCCTCACTGGGGCTGCCATTTTCCAGGTGAGTGAGGATTCCTCACACAGATGCTGATTAGGATACTTCTATCAAAAAAGAATGGATCAGAGTTAGACTCAGGAACCTAAACCAACACCATTGATAATAAAATGGAACAAAAATGTTTGGACCTTTAATTTAGAAAGTGGCCTTTCATGACTCATGGTGGATATTCCATGATACATTACATGAGCAAACACTACTTGGTAGATGAGGATGAAGTGAACTCCAATCAGATTGTCTTGGAATGTGGCAAAGGTATTATTCCCTTGAGTTCAAATGCACTTCCCTTCCTGGGGGGGGGGGGTGGGGGGTGGGGGCTGGGGCAGGGAGGCCTAATCATTACTCCATAGCCCTGAGTGCCTGAATGTATTCATTCATTCATTCATCTGTCATTCATTGAGGGCCCACTGAAAGTTAGATGGTGCGGTAGGAGGTAGGGATTTAAAGATGAACAGCAGATGAGGAGCTGAAATTCTAATGGCAGAGTGGAGAACGGTGAAGACCAATACCAAACTGTAAGCAATCTGACCAATCTGGCTATTTCTATACCTCACTTCTGTTTTCTACACATCAGCTTTTTTTTTTTTTTTTTTTTTTTTTTTTTTTTTTTTTTTTTTTTTTTTTTTTTTTTTTTTTTGGTCCATAAATCTTCTTTGACCACAGGGCCAGAGTATCTCTGAACCTACTCTGGTTTGGGGGCTCTCTAGTTCACAAATAATTCTTTATTCAATCAAAGTCTGTTAAATTTAACTTGTCTACGGTTTTCCTTTTAACAATAATTAGGAGGGTTCATTTCCCCGTTCTTCTTTATCTCATCAAAGCACCAAACATTTCTGAAAATCCTGGGTCCTAATTTGAGCAAAATAAATTAATCACCCAAGGTCATGTAATCTCAGGACTTGGTTTTGAAATGTAAAACATTTTATATTTAAAAATTTGGGTTTTAAGTTTCAGATTTAAAAAATGGCTCCAGTGCCAGGCAGAGCCAACCCTCATGGTCCATGCCCCCAAGGTGATGGCCATGAGAATCCTCTCATGCTTCAACCCCTTTCTGGACATCCGGGACAAGAGGGTTGGGTGATGCCTGGAGTGGGGGCAGACCCCAGGGGTCCAGGAGTGATGCTCTTGGACTCCAACTCCACCAGAGAGGGCAATAAATCCTCTGGTGGTGGCCTCCAAGCTTGCTGTCTGCTTCATGTACATGTTAGTTGTCATTATTTGGCTCAGGGGTACTAGCATAGGCCTGGGAGCTTCCACAACAGAAGAAACAGGAGGCATGGCCAGCATGAGTCTGAAAGGACATTGCTTTAAGTGTCTATGTCAATTTGCACCACCTTCTACACATAAACATGTATTGATAGGCAGAATTTTGGATTAGAGGCCAATGGAGCCAATATGGTGTCATGGAGCAAAATTGGCAGAAAGGTAAAATAAAAGGAAGAAGAAAGGACCCTGTGAAATAGGCAAACTTGCGGGGAAAAATGAATTTGGGAAGCTTGCATTCTGCCATAAAGGGAAAAGGGAAGCAAGTGGCTCAGTTATTAGCAGGTTATAGTGATAAAAACATGTAACCTACTTAAGACATTTGCCTCTTTAGAAAAGATGGCTAGAAAAATCAATTTTTAACTCAAAGGAAGGATTATTATCTAGAGTTTAGGGGTAAGAAGCATCTTGGCAAAGAAGGTGTTTGGGGGATGGTGGATAGTTCCCTTTGATGTATACCTTACAATTATGGACAGCTGGCCTGCACACACGCATTTGGTGATGGTATACTGCCTGTGTGCGATGGTTTGGTGGAGGACAGTGTCTATTTGACTAAGAACCGCACTTCACGGGCTGCTCAGCCTGAGCCTCAGGGTGTCCACACGCCAGACTTTCTCTCTTACCACCTGATATTCTTAGCACTGCTTCCACCTTACCCTTAATTCTCATGAAGTCCTGGAGTATAATAAAAATTCAGAAAACACTGCTAATTCAGAAGGGCTGCCAGTCTACTAATTGCTGGGGTTTATATGAAAATTCCATTAAGCACAGAGAAACAGAACAGATTGAGAAATACCTCCAACTTTCTTTGCACTGTGGCCCCCCCAACTGATCCTTCATACAGGTGCCAGAGTAATCTTTCAAAACCTCAGATCTGATCTATATAAAATCTTTCAAAAGTGGCAGAGGCTCCACAGTGCCTTTATGATTAAATGGAGAGATCCCTTAACTTAGTATCTAAGGTCTTCATGCTCTCATATCTGACTACATTTCCCTTTCATCTTCCACCAGTCTTCACCTAGAATCTGCGCAGGAGGCATATCAAAGAACTCATGGTTTATTTAGTATTCTGGGCTTTTCCTCCATCATCTATACGTATGCTGTCAAATACAGTAGCTACAACAGGCATGTGGCTATTAAGCCCTTGAAATATGATTAGCCTAAACTGACCTGTGCTGTAAGTGTAAATGCCACATTTTGAAGATTTATTTGAGCACAAAATAAAGACTGTAAAATATCTTTATAATTTAAAAATACTGGTTACCTGTTAAATGGTAATATTTAGTATTTGTTGAATTAAATAAGATATACTATTAAAGTTAACGTCACACTTTCTTTGAACTTCCGTTTAATCTGGTTTGCATTTGTGGCTTGCGTTGTATTTCTGCTGGACATTACTGGTCTACAGCTATGCCCATGCTCCCTCAGCCAAGAGAGAGAGCCCTTTTTCACTCTGTTCATGAGATAGCTCCTCTCCACCTTGTAAGATGCAACTTCAGCATCACCTCTTCTGGGAAGATTTCCCAGCTGAGTCAATGCGCCTCATCTTATCTCTATTTTAAAAATTAGCATAATACCTTATTTGTAATTACCTCTTTAGGTGTTAGTCTCCTTCACTATCTTGAAGGAAAAGATCCTTCCTCCACTATTTCGGCATTAGGTACTGCCATTCTGTGAATGCTTGCTTAATGAAATAAATGCCATTTCAAACCTGAACATCAGTGGTATGAATTCATTTATTCTCTAACACATATGTAATGAACACTTGTTATGCACTGTAAGAGATGTTAAGATAAAGTATTATACTCTCTTATATCTGTATAATTTACTACAGTTTACACAATACTATTATATCCAGTAACTTTAAGGAATTTTGCTGGGTGGCAGTTCATTTATTTTTATGCCTATTTGTTAGATGAGGAAACTAAAGCCAAAGAGTGTAACTGACTTTCCCAAGGTCATCCATATGTGATGTGATTAAGCCAACATTTTAATTCAAGAATGGAAGGTGTGAAAGTTAATTGTACATTTAAGAAGTAACAAATGGTTCTGAAGGCTGAAATAAAGAGGGGCAAGATGTAAAACTGGAGCCAAGTTGAGGAGTCAGACTTGCTTCTGTTGGTTAATATTTCTCAAATTTTAGTTATTCTCTTACTGACTTCATGATACCTATATATTGTTATTAAAATGCAAAAATACAATAATATATTACTTGTCTTAATGCATAGGGTATTCTTAATATATAACAGTTAATATTATGCTAATATTAATCATATTAGTATAATATGTATAATATAGTATTATACATATAACTATGTATATTATATTACACATATATTATACTAATATGATTATAATATGATTATACTAATATGATTATTATAAAAGAAAAAAGTGTAAAAAAGTGTGAAGTTAACTTTAATAGTTTATCTTATTTAATTCAACAAATACTAAATATTATCATTTAACAGGTAATCAGTATTTTTAAATTATAATATCATAATATACTAATACGATTAGTATGTAACTACAGTAATCTAAACAATAATATATAAGATAATATGTTATAACTTATCTTACATATTATAGTTTTACTTTAATAAGTATTTGCATTTTTACTAATACATAGTAAAATAAGTATAATAGGTTTGTATAAGTAGCAAAATCATTCACCACTATGTCCCTAAAATCATTTCATGTACCAATAGCAACGTCATACCTTCCATTGGGAAACTGCTAGGGACATTAGTAAACCATTAAAGGATCTTAAACTTTCACAGGTTAGAATTTAATTACATTTTAAACATAATCGGGTTGCTATTTTAGACTTATAGAAGCCAATCTCCTCATTTGAGGGTAAATGGAAAGACAATGATGAGATATTAGCTCTAGTCAACTGTTAGTTAGGAAGGTTCTCTGAGCTCAGGATTACATTTTTAATTACTTTTAAAATAAAAGACACTAAGGTCATGAAACGTCCCATCGAATCTTGATGTAATGTCATTTTCTCTCACTGAATGATGAAGCCTTGTAAATGGGACAGATTGCAGATGAAATAGTTCCACAGAAACCCACAAATTTCCTCCTTGACTCTGGTCAAAGATAATTTTTTTTTTTTTTTTCTGAGAGTCCAGAAATGAGAGGCATTAAAAATGAAATTATTACAAAAGGATTAAGAAAAAAACAACTAAATGGCATTGCCTTGGTCATCTTTTTCTGTGGAGGGTGGTCTGTGTGGATGGTGCTATCTGCTGAAAGAAGAATGATGAGTTGTCACTGTCATGGTGGTTCAACTCATTTGAGACACAAGCAATGACATCATAGCAGTCTCCTGGTAAATGAGGGTGTGGTAGCATTTATGATGGTTTACATGCTCTGGTGAGTTGGAAAGCATTAAATTGCAAATGTGAAAATGTCCATTACATGATAAAATATACACTTTTCCCAACAAGCTGCACCTGCCTGTTTGTGATAGAACTCCAGGGAGGGTAGAAGGGAATGGACAGCAGGCGGCAGGAATGCTTTGTTGGGATCCCAATTTGGGATATATTAGAAGTGAATGTGTCTTTCACCAAAAAAGAAACTAAAAGGTTAAAAAACTGGAATACAATTACACACTAAGTTAGTGTCAAAGCTAGAATTATAACTTAAGTCTCTTCAAACCAATTCCATTTTGGAGGCAAGGTCTTCATATATGAGTAGTAAGTACAAATTGTTTCCTGTGCTTTGTTCAAATGGCAGGAAATAGAGCTGCTGTCTTCACACTGCCTTAAGGTCAAGTCCAAGGGTACTCCTGGAGTCAGGTCTTGCCCCTACTGAATCACAGGACCCACTTAGGGCCATATTCTGCCTCCTTTGGCTTGGAGAGTCACAGTTCCTCCTACTGGCCCCACATCTGGGTTTCCATCATGGCAATGGCATGATCTGGCACTGCCAAAAAGATCTTAGCCAGGCATCCTTCAAAGCAATGTCTCATGTGGCCACAAAAGCAACCTTTGCCTTTTATAGAGAATAAGAATTGAACTCTTAAATTTAAAGTGAGTTGGCATTTTATACTTGACATCTTGGAAATGAAAAAACTAGCTCCACACCTACACAAAAGGAGCAGATGAAGGTTACTTTTATTTTCCCTGTTCCCCAGACCACACCTACTTTGGGGCCAATTCATCACTCCTCAGCTGTTCTCTCCCTCATGTGGGCCTGTGGCTGTTTGATGCTTTTGCCTGCCTGTAGACTCTCCTGGTTTTGATGTTGGGACACTTACTCCACCTGCACATGGCAGTCGTGGTGCCTGTCCCACACAGAGTCCTGCAGAGGGCCACTGTCTTGCTCAGCCCCTGCTGTAGAGATAGCCTTACCTAGCCACATTTTGTACAACTTAACTCCACCCTCGCCTTGGCCACAACTGACTGGTCAGAGGCGGATGCTTCATTCAAGAACAGTCTAGTCTGTATGTAAAGAGGCCTGGTGCGAAAAAAACAAAATACAGCCCCTTGGGGGCCTCAGGTAGGTCATTGTAGGTCATGAAGAACAGTAACCTATGAGAGAACCAAATTTAAGAGGGCAGGGCAGAGATTTTCAAAGCGTGTTCCAAGGTGCCTTTGGGGTTCTGTGGGGGTAACGCAGGGCCTGGTGCAGGGATGAGGGGAGGTCCAAATGGGAGGGGCTGAGCCGACTGCCACTTTGCAGTTCAGTTTGTATTAGCTTTAAATATAAGATGTTACTTAAAGAAAGAGTTTCAGGCTTAAAAGTGTTTGAAATCACTACAGAGAAAGATGAAATAGAAGGAGAGGAGGTTAAGGGAGGTAGATAATAGCTACCTAACAGATAAAGAGGAATGCAGTGAGCTCTGGGGGAATTGCTGGTCACATTAAAGACCACGAGGTGACGACCTATGCTCGTACACTCTTCCTGCAGCTCAGCCTTTCGGCGGCCCCAGTTCCTCCTGGCCTGTCCTGGGTCCCTGTGCATGTGCACCCTGATAGTTGATGCTTCCAGCCCATCCCTAGGTCCTCCAAGACCCAACCCCTATGGCCACTAAATCTTTGGTTTTTTTGCATCAAAAGAACCCTGTTGAAAGAACCCTAAAATATCAGTCAGGGTTTTCCATGCTGAAAAAAAAAAATTTACCCCAAAGAGATCAAGCTCTTTTGTCCTACATTTGGAGGACATGACTCTGCAAGCTTATTGGAATATTTTAGGCCCTAAAAGTCTGTTTTTGTGCTTTTGCTTCTTCAATTTTACAATCTCTTAGATCCAAGAGTTTAAAACTTTCCAGTCCCCAGGCTGGAGGACACTTAAAGATTATCTCTCATTGGTGCTTTCTGAAACCTTCCTCCTGATGCCAATAGGGCCAAATGGGGATGAAGGAGGGGTACGGGGCAGGGGCATGGGGCAGTCATAATGGCTCCTCTCCACCAGACAGCATACTCCACACAGAACCCTGCTGGGCTCTTTCCAACCTCATTCTCAACACTTTGTCCAGGGCCTAGGACGTAACAAGCACTGACTAAGCATTTTCTGACAGGGTGACTGACTGGCTACAGGTAAAATTCTTGCTTTCTGGGACAACCTTCTGATTTCCAAGAAGTCTTTTCTCTTTGTTCAAGAGACTTAATTTGATGACGAAAGTTCAGACAGTGAATTATCTTCTTTAGGACAGGGGTGTCCAATCATTTGGCTTCTTTGGGCCACATTGGAAGAGAAGAATTGTCTTGGGCCACACATAAACTATACTATAACACTAACGATAGCTGATGAACTTAAAAAAAAAAAGTCACAAAAAACTCAATGCTTTCAGAAAGTGTATAAATTTGTGTTGGGCAGCTCTCAAAGCTATCCTGAGCTGCATGTGGGCTGCGGACCACAGGCTGGGCAAGCTTGCTTTAGAGCACTAGGTTCCTTAGAAAAATAAGATCTTTGGTGGCCTGCCCTGACATCCCAGAGTTCCCTGAGAGAGGATGGGAATTAGCTACCTCTTGCTAACTCTATTCATTTTTTTAATGGCCAGCTGTGTAGATTCTACACAATTTTCACAAAATTATGCTAATTCTGAGGCCTACCTATTTAAAAGTCAATAAAAATTAACTGCCTATATTTTCACTTCCAAAAACACACACTGAGATGAAAGTCTGGTAAAAATATTTGCAGTAGCTAACAGAATTATTTGGGGAATTATGTAATCAAAGAAAAAGATCTCCTGATTTAAAAAGTTAAGAAGAGGCCGGGTGTGGTGGCTCAGAATCATAATTCCAGCACTTTGGGAGGCTGAGGCGGGTGGATCATGAGGTCAAGAGATCAAGACCATCCTGGCCAACATGGTGAAACCCCATCTCTACTAAAAAAAAACAAAAAAAAACAAAAATTAGCTGGGCATGGTGGGGCACGCCTGTCGTCACAGCTACTTGGGAGGCTGAGGCAGGAGAATTGCTTGAACCCAGGAGGCAGAAGCTTCACTGAGCCGAGATCACGCCACTGCACCCCAGCCTGGCGACAGAGTGAGACTCCATCTCAAAAAAAAAAAAAAAAAAAAAAAAAGTTAAGAAGAATGGAATGCGTAACTGCCATTTTAAGGCAAGCCTGAACAGGTGTGACTCTTGTCATTATACCCGAGCACTTTTGTAAGACAAACGAGTGGATAAATGTTGAAACAGAAGAAGTCAGAGAACAATGATGACTGGTTTTCTCCATCACCACTACACAAGATTCACCAGCAATTACAAATGATCTCTTTGCAAATGAGCAGCTTTCTCTTAAAGAGATCTGGAGCATTTTTTTTTTTAATTTGCTGAAACCTGTTCCCTTAATCACAGATGTGCTCTTTAAAAATAGTGTATGTGTTATTGACTATAAAACAATTACAAAAACAAATGTGCCAAAAGAGAGAGTAGAGGCATATTACATTAAAATATATACAAATTTGCCTCCAAAATTGGGACAGAAACAAGGGAAAAGCAAGACAAAGTTTCCCCATACAGTTTGGAGTTTGGGGAGAGGCAGTCAATGAGATAAATTGTGTTTTCCAATACCTGAGTTGTAAGCAGATTCTGACTTTCACTTTATGATATGTAGAATTCGCTTCTTGGAGCTATGGTTTTTTTTTTTCTTCTAATTATTAAATAAGTTGCTTCTTTTAGGCAAATAAAGCTAATAACATCAACACGAAGATGCAGGAAAAAGTTATTTGTAGTTTTCGAATCTTTACTCTCAGTGACAGTAAAGATTTCAATCTCTAAGTTCTTGAAAGAAGCAAAATAAATAAGAATACCTGGCTTATGTTTTAGGAACTTTTGCTTACTTCAAGAGAAAGCAATGGCAGCATTTAATTATTGAAGGCAAAAATGACTTTCAGTCAGTCATTTATTCATTCTACAAGCATTTTCTGAATTCCTCTCATGTGTGAATTATCTGAGGCAAAGAGGCTTGAACTGCCTCCCACTCCCCTTCCTTGTGGGATGTCTAAGACACGAGCCTGATTAACTACAATATAAAACAGAGAGGGATATGAATAAAACATTGTTAAGATAATTTAGGGCGGGGGAGAGCTTCTCAATGGGCAGACAAGGGAAGGCTTTCTGGAAGAGGCCACACTTCAGCATAAAGGACAGTGGATTTGAACAGGCAGAGACAGAAGGGAAGACTACAGCAGTCAGGGAAGGCAAGGATGTTGGGAAATGGTGGAGTGTGCCAAGAACCTGGTATAGATAAAGGACAGTGCTTGGAATTAAGTCTGAGAAAAGCTACTGGAATCCAAGCAGGAAGACTTTTAAATACCATGCTGGAGAGTTTTAACTTTATTAACTGGGCAATGGGCACTTGTTAAGGGGTCTTGAGGCAGAGAATGGTTTAAGAGATGTGGTTTCAGAAGATTAATCTGGCAAATGTACAAGCAACCTATTACAGGAGAAAAATGGAAGACAAGGAACTTGGCTGGGAGAACATCACAATGGTCTTAGTGTTAGGGACAGGACAGCTGTAGGAGCAGGAGGGATGGAAACCACAGGTAGATTCAGAAAACACTTGAAGACAAACATTGTTATGGAAGGAAGGAAGGGAAAGGGAACATGTATTAATTGAGGACCTACTACATTACTCACAACACTAAACATGTAGAATGAAGATACATCTTGTTTTGCTTGGTGCAGTTTAACATTTTGCCTTTTTTGGAGGGTCATGGAATAATTATTAACAATAGCCATGTTCACTCTCAATGTGCTCTAGTTTGGATAATACATTACATAACCGAATTTTAATATACTTTTCCTCTCTTATTTCTCCAAACAATTCTCTGTTTACACATGAAGAAGCTGAAGATCTGAGAAGTGAGTTACCTAATGGCACCTGACCAAGAGGTGGCCAACCTGGATTTGAATCCAGACCTACATAGTTCCAAACCCCAGAATCTTCTACTATTCCTGGTTTCCTGCCCTCAACTTAATGGCAGGTCATGGGGGGCATTGAGGTGGGAAATGCCCATTAAAGGAAATAGGGATGTTGGGAAGAGGAAAGGGAGGGTAAAAGATGAGGAATTCAGGTTTGGATATGTGGTCTTAAGGCACTGGAAGGACACTGAAGCAGTTGGTAACATTGGCTGCAACTCAGGAGCGAAATCACACTCTAGTTACAGATTTGTGTGCCTTCCAAATCAACAGATGCAGGAGTTGAAACCCTGGGACCAAATGACATCACCAAGCATGAGACTGCAGGACAAAGGTCACAGCTCAGACGCCTGCAGTGGCCAGGCAGGTAACACAGACGAGGCAGGGCAGGCAGGAGACGTTCAGGAGGAGGAGGAGGAGGTCTTATGAGGACTATCTTAATTTCCCCTAAAAATTATTTGCAATTTTAAATGGCAACACTACAGCCCTTACGATGGTAGTCTATTTCTTAATTAAGGCTGGTGACTCGACTGATTTCCAGTAATTTAATTTAAAATAAATCACAATTTATTTATCAAAAATAGTTATTCTGTTAAAGAGAAGCCTCATTGGTAGAATAGAACATGATAAATTATAGTCATTCAATTTTTGTCCACCTTTTCATCATAAGAGGAACTTCAAGTGAGAGTCTTTTTTAAAAAAATGCAATTAATTTTTATCAAAATTACTAGCTACATTCAAGTACTTTAAACCAAACTGCAGTGCATTTTCACTGTCTTAAAAACAGACAAATATAATTCAGACCCTGTTGCCATAAGCATGAAGTGGGGCTGGGGAGGGAGATGGGAAGAGAGGGACAAAGTCTTGGAGGAGAGAGCTTTTCAAAAAGCAATACCCCCAAATTTCAAATTATTTACATTTGAAAAAAAATTAATTCATTAATAAAAACTTGAGTTACTAGTCTTGTCCTTGTTTCAAACTCTCAATTGCAAGGCAATAAACACCTGTAGCCTTCACAGGCCTAAACCAGTGGTCTGCAAACTTTCCTCAGTATCAGAAGTACCTAGACTTGTTTACCTGGAGGACTCATTACAGCACAGATTGGGAGGCCACATTTTGGAACGTTCTGATTTTGGAGGTCTGGGATGGACTGTGAGAATTTGCATCTCTAACTAGTTGCCAGTAGATGCTGATGTTGCTGGCACAGGGACTACACTTTGAGAACCACTTGCTCAACACACCAGTGGGTCTGCTAGACAGAGGCTGGCTGGCTTCTGCCTTTTTCAGAATTACTGTGGAGCACAAACATCCACCAAGGCTGTTTCTCATGGCACTCTGGAAAATGATTCAATGACACTGCTTCGAACAGAGGTCCAGCTTTTTGCCTCATTGTCTGTGTTCTGAATCCAACCTAGTTTAATATTTTGGAAAATGTTACCCTTTTCCGTACTGAGCAAAGTAAATATTTTGTCAGTTGTTAAGGATGAGCTGCAGAGTAAGACCTAAAGATGTATCCAAATTCAGCAGGAAGGCTTGGAGCTGCTTTGGAACTTTTTCCAGATTGTGATTTGCAATGTATTTCAGAAGCCAGCCGAAATACCAACCACTTGATCTATTAAGAAAAGGCTGAATGAACCTTTTCACAGCAGAATATATTTTTCCACACCAACTCTCATTACACTTGGCAAAAAAAAAAAAAAAGGAGAAAGAGGAGACAAACTGCTTTTCTGTCAGTAAGATTTCATATGAGTATTGTTCTTATATAAAGAAATTGGTAGCAGAGAGTTTTTAAACTGCAAGAAATTGTTAGCAATCCTCTAGTTTGTCAACTGCTAAAACTAAGGCCCAGGGAAGGTCAATGTCATTTGCTAGAAAACCAGACAGTGGCAGAGCTGAAATGAAATTCACAGGCTCTGGACTCTGGGGCCAGCACTTTTCTTTTCACACCACACGACTTCCCTTGCAATAAGAATCAGAATGAATTGACATAAAAACAAACAAAAAAATACTACCAATGGTGCATTTCACACTGCCTTTCCTGATAATTCCTAACCCCATTAGTTACTGATGGCTTCACCTGCTAGTGAGTGCTATGGGGGAACAGACAGACGGGAGTCCTGGAGGGTCCTTTTTGGATGTTCCTTACTAACCAAGCATTTGCTGAAGATTCTTACACTATGGTGCTTTGGGGTCTCTTTAACATACTATGTGAGCTGAGACTACAGAAATATAATCCTTATTATGGTGAAATTCACATTCTGTCAAGGAAGGTTCACATGAGGTAAGGGATCTCAGAGATCACCAGGTTCACATATCTCATGTTTAAATGAGGAATCAAAGCTCTCAGGAGTCGAGGAACTGCTGGGGTGTTTACAACCTATGAAAGCACAGGGCTAAAGCCTGACCCCAGATCTCTTGCCCTGCAGCATGTTGCTATTTCTACCTTATCATCCTGTCGACTGTAGTACAGTGTGTTGATTTAAGTCAGAAAATTGCATGCTCCACTGTGAATCTAGATCCAAAAATACTGAATCTGTTCAGCATCAAGAAAGAAATACGGTAATCACAACAGCTATGATTTCTTGAGTGTTAAGTCTCTCCCAGGCACTGTTGTAAGCACGTTACATGAATTATTGCATTGAATCAGTCATATCACTGAGGAACACAGAATATCATAAAATAGGAAATTGAAATTAAGGATGAAATGATGAAAATGCATGAAATGCATTACATGAAAACAGGGCCTATGCTATTTTCCCAGAATATAATATCATCTATTAAATGCAATAATCCAAGTAAAAGATTTAGAACAATTCTTGGCTCACAGTACATACTAAATATTAGCTGCTATTATCATATTTTCTCTATTTCTTTGTGTGGAACAGAACAGAAAATTTGGACCTAGATAAAAGTTATGAGCCATACAAGATCCCCAGCTGCCACCAGCAAAGACCACAGAGAACACTGTGTAGTTTGGACTAAAATGCTCTCAAAAGCCAAAAGCTGAAGCCAGAGACCACAAAATTAAACAGGTCTGTATTGGGCCTTGGTTTTAAGGAGCTCAGAGGGTTTACCTGGTTCCTCCTCATCAATCTTTATCACATTCAATTGTAGGGGGGAATGGATATAATATGAAAACCTTTTCCTATGAAGACAGCTTGCATAGGCAAAACGAATTACTCAAAGCCAGTGGTGACAACCCAATTTCCTTAATAAGAATGTGCTGATCTACTAGCTAAGAAAAAGAATATCACCATTAATTAAGATGAAACTACAATAATAATACTCATTAAAGCATCCATGGCAGGTAAACTGCCTTGTAAATTACCCACCTGGGAAAGCTTGACTTACTAGGTATTTGCAAATTGGTTAAACAACAACAACAACAAAAACTAGCGATATCCAGACCCCAAGTCCATTCTTTGGCCACCTACTCTCTCTACTTGGAGCTAGAAGAGATTTATTGTGTTTGTAATAGAGGGATAAACTGAGATCAGCGGGTGAAAGATGCATAACGGTAGATTTTGGCTCAAGATAAGAAAGAACTTTCAAAAAAATTAGAGGAAACCAGTAACAAATGTGCTGCCAGCTGAGGTGATGTGCGCTCTGCACATGATCAAGGAGAGGCCCAATAAACATTTGAAGTGTGAGTAGTTATTGGTATCACAATTTTCATTGTCATTGTAATCATTATCTTATTAGCATCCTATCAGGTAGATGTAAACATTGATGAGAGTTGAAAATGGTTCCAATTAGAGAGGCCAAATAGCAGAGTCAAGATTTGCTCTTAGGTCAAAGTTGAGTTTGAATCTAGAATCAGTTGCTTACCAGTGATGAAGCTTCAGAGTTGGCAATGAAACCTAAGTCTCGATTTCTGCATTTGTATGATAGAGATTATAATAACAACGTCTCCTGTTCATTTTTTCATTCACAAGTTACTCACAAAGCATCTACTCTGGACCATGCACTTTTCTGGATGCTGGGGGATGGACAAGACAGATAAGATCTCTCTTTTCTATGGGTTCACGTTTCAGTGTGTGTAGACGGATTCAAGTAAACGTAAATATAACAAACTAAATACATATGTACGTAGTAATAAATGTTATGAATTCAATAAAACAGGATGTCCAGGGTATCTTTACTTAGGATGGTCAAAGAAGACTTCTGTCAGAAGGTGACATACAAGTTGGAACCTGAAATAAAAGAAGGGGCCAGCTTTGACAAGCTCCAGCAGAGGAAGCAGCAAAGATCCTATGACCTGATCCCAGCCCCCTAAGCTAGATTGGTGTGTCTCAAGTGGGTTGGCATGAGCAGCTCAAGATGAGGCTGGTGGTGAGAATTACAGGTAAGGTGGGAGGATCTGCAGCACAGTTCACAGGACAAAGGAAGTACCTGGCAAAAAGAACAGTTGGGTCATTATTCATATTCTGAAAATTCCATGACATAGTAATGCCCTTGTGTAGTGAAGGCAGACAGAGGTCATGGCTTCTCTGTCTGGTGACACCCCAAAATGCCCAGGCCTGGGCACAGGGACAGGTTTCCATGCTACTCTGTTAATCTAACCTACTCAATCTAAAAGCATAATCTATATTTTAACCACGGGAGAGGAGAGAATTTTAGAGCTGGAAAATAACTGGACCTGTTCATATATCAACAGTCATGATAAGGAATAATCTGAGGCTTTCTTGAAGCCCTGAAGAGTAGAAGAGTAAGAGGGTGGGATTCTAGGCCACCAGCCCTTGTTCCAACCAGAGGAGTTCTATAGGCATCTGTTCTTTTGTTATATTTTTCACTTGAAAACTGAGTTGTGTTGCTAAAAACAACTCCAAGGCTTGAAAATCACCAGGTGACTCCAGTTTTGTTTTGTTTTGTTTTTGGACATAGGAGCTCAATCTGTCACCCGGGCAAGAGTGCAGTGGCACGATCATAGATCACGGCAGCCTCGACCTCCTGGGCTCAAGTGATCCTCCCACCTCAGCCTCCCAAGTAGCTGGGACTACAGGCATGCACACCTCACCTGGCCTGACTGCAGTTTCATAGATAAGGAACCTGAGCCTCAAACTGAGCCCGAAGGTCATTAGCTAATTAGCAGCAACCTGGGGCTAGGGTCCCTCTCTTGACTTCTGATTTAATGTTTCCCATCTGCTTTATTACATTAGAACACTTATTCTGATCTTTACAGATATGGCATTTGCTTCTCTTCAGCTCTATGTCAACCAGTATGTGTTCCCTTTCATATAAGTGTGTATCTGAGTTCTGATGCTCTAATGAGTTCTGCTATTTTGGAAAGTAACTCTTCTATTTAATTAATTTTGAACAACGAATACAGGACCAGTTTTCAGTATATTTCCAGTTCACAGAGGTTTCCTCAGAACCAAAAGATGTTTCAGCTAGGGTCTAGGAGTGAGGTTTGAGGGGAAGAGGATTAAAGCAACAATTTCTGAAAGGATTATAAAAATGTCGAATTGCTCTGTGCTACCTGAGGGAAAACTAAAGCTGAAAACTGGTTAAAGAGAAAATTGTGGAATCAGGGGTCAGAAAGTAGCAGAGATTCAGGAAGATAATAAAAGACACAATTTTCAAAATGTTGAGAATGAAGAAGGGTCCTTCATTGTTACCTTTTTGCCAAGGGCTTCCTTTGTGCTGTGATGCCTATTTTTAAGAATCGCCATCTTAGATCATGAGAATGGTTTATGTTCTATCTCAACTCAAGTTTTTGTGGTGGAGGATACCATCTGGATACTTTAAACCATTAGAAGCTGGTTTAGTGGAAGCAAGAAATCTGTAAAGATTTGTAAAGAGATATGTCAAACCCTTGCTTCAGGGACAGCAAGTTGGGCTGGAGATTTGGCTTAAATAGCAACGAATTTTCTATTTGGAAAAGAACAGTAACAATGGGGAACATATGATATTTTATTCTATTTTTGACCATGGAAAGCAATCCTGGCACATAGGGAAAGCTATCTAAAGTGTTTCCCAGATTAGCTGACAGTAGTGGGTAAGATGCCTTCCTTTGGTTAATTAATGCTGGCAGCTAGGGCAGGTGACCCAAGCATTTTCACAAGGTTGGAAATTTGCAGAGTTCAAGGTTTTGGAAGAAGTTAAACAGGATTCTCTTCAAAGGAGAGTAAAGCTGTTCCCCAAATATCCCACAACTAAATGGAAGAACAAACCCTAAGTGAGGACAATATTAACAGTTAGTGTAAGTTAGTATCTTCACTCTTTATGGAGTTCATTTAGGTTGCAAAAGACAAGTAAGTGAATTCACAAATGAGACGATGCAATTAGCAACACGCAAATGAGAAAACATTCACACTAAAATAACAATGAACTGTTGTACTTCCTTCTATTGCATGAGTGCTGACAGGGTTTTAGGGAAACTGGTGATCTCAAGCATGGCAGGGGGCATGGTAAATCAATATAGCCCTTCTGGAAAGCAGGTTGGTAATACATATTGAGCCATAAACATGATCCCACCATGTGATCAGTAATCCCACTCTTGAGAATCTATCCTAAGTAATCAAAAATATGTGGAAAGTGGCCGAGCATGGTGGCTCACACCTGTAATCCCAGCACTTTGGGAGGCCAAGGTGGGCAGATCACTTGAGATCAGAAGTCCCAGATGAGCCTGGCCAACACGGTGAGACCCTGTCTCTACTAAAAATACAAAAATTAGCTGGGTGTGGTGGCAGGGGCCTGTAATCCCAGCTACCTGGGAGGCTAAGGGAAGAGAATCACTTTGACCTGGGAGGCAGAGGTTGCAGTGAGCAGAGATCACACCACTCCATTCCAGCCTGGGCAACAGAGCGAGACTCTGTTTCAAAAAAAAAAAAAAAAAATGTAGAAAGCTATAACCATAAAGACGTTTGTTGAAATAGTGTTTAAAAGAACACAAATTTAGAATAGGTGAGAAATTTCAATTCAACAAATGATAATTGAATATCTACTATGAGTGGGGTGTACTAAGGCAGAGTTCCATCCCTCAGTAATTTATAATCACAATTTAATGACTGTACTCTTTGGAGTATTATGCAACCATCATATCAATCCAAGTTTTTAGCAGCAGGCAATAGAAACTGACCCTGAACATCATTAACACAGCAACAACAAAAAAAAAAAAACGCAATGTTTGGAAGGCAATTGGGGTTCACAAAGTTAAATGGAGTCTGAAGGGTCAGGCTGGTAAAATGCCAGCAACGAGAGCTCTAGAAGTTTGGTTGTTGGAACACCAATAAGCTGGTTCTAGTTCTATGTTAGAAATAAATTATGAAAAATTAACAAAAAGTATAAAAACTTCTCAATTGAATATGTCAAGTATTGTGTAATGAAGAATACTACTGTTGACTTCTAACAGTGGTTTTGCTACTAACTAGTCATAGAACCCTGTGTGACCTATTTTACATTTTCCAGCCCTAATATTACAGCCATGTGTAAAATGAAGAACCAGATTAGAGATTATTTAAATGATGGTGCTCCGCTAGCTTCCTTGTCGTTTGAGTCTATATCAAGAGAGGCAACCTGTTTGAGATTCCTCCTTTCCCCTCACTGCTCTCATGCAGCTGGGGAATACACTGTAGAGAAGCATAGACCACTTCTGTTTAAACCTGGACACAGCCACATAATCTGTCTCAATACAAAGTTCCAGCTATGTACTACCCATCAGTTGGAGTTTGCATGGAAGGAGAAATCAATTTGCCATTCCTGGTCTGTACTATGTTGTTCTGTATCCACAGGATAAGTTAAATCAGAAAAGCCAAGACATCCTAGCAGCTACAAGTAAAAGTCTCTGCTGAAAAGAACCTCCAAGAGTAGCTCTTGTCCTGCTGCTAAACATCAATTCAGCTTGTACAATCTCCCTGGTAACAGTGTACAATAAGCTATCATCCAGGCAGCCTGAAAGTTTTGTCATATAATTCAAACAGATTTTAGGAGCTCTCAGCATGGTGTTCTTCATTCAGTTCCTACAAGCCTTGCCTTTTGTCCTCCATCCTCCCTGTCCACATACCTGATGACTGTCCCATTTATATTCTGCTGGAATCCTCCAAACTGAACATAATGGAACTTAGAAACCTAGAAAAGCCCTGGATCATCCGGTCTTAATAATCAAAAGAGTCTGGAAACAGAAATATCAGAACTTTGTATAATCAAATAAGGATCAGTTAAGGGAGAAGGAGTCTACTGAAGGGAACACTTTTTAAAATGAAACAAGAGTCTCAACAGTTTCTCTCTTTCAAATCAAGTTTCATCTCACCAATAAGATGTGTTCATTAGGGTGAGATTTAGCTATATATATCACACGGACTCAAAATCACAGTGCCTCAGAGCAGGGATCAGTAGGCTACAGTCTATGAATCAAATCCAGCCTGCCACCTGTTTTTGTAATTAAAATTTTATTCCAACATAGTCATTCATTTGTTTATGTATTGTCTGTGGCTGCTTTTGAATTATGACAGCAGAGTTGAGGAGCTGTGACCGAGACTGTATGGACTACAAAGCCTAAAATGTTTATTTTCTGGCCTTTTACAAAAACGGTTTACTAACCACTGCCTTAGAGTGTTCATTCATTATTCTCTTATGTAAAGAAGTCTAGAGGCTGGGACTGTAGGATTAATAGTGCCATCAGAGAACGAACCCATTGCATCTTTTTGCTTTGACATCCTAGCCCATGGGTGCTAGGATCTTCTAGGTCATCTCATGGTCCAAAGTGCTGCTGGGACTCAGCCGCCATATCTATATATCTCAAATCCAGGTCTGAAGAAAGAGGAAAAGAAGACACTGGTGAAGGAGGGTTCCTCCTTGATGAGTCAGCTCTCATTAAGCAGTCCTCTTGATAGTTCCACAAAACACTCCACTTCCATTTTACTTGCCAGACCTTAGTTGTTTGCCATATTTACCTTCAAGGCACACTGGAAAATACTGTTTTTGTTTGTTTGTTTTATTGTTGGTGGCCACATAACCAGATAAAAATAAGAGTCCATTGTTCTGGAGAAAGGGGAAAGTGGATGCTGAGTTAGGATAGCACCAGTCTTTGCTAAAAAACACTATTATTTAGTGACCTCATGAGTATCAAGATTCATAGCTCATCCATACCTTTTTCCATTGTGGGGGTGGAAATGTTTAAAGAATGAAGAATTTGCATTCTGACATCATAAATACAATTTATTTTGTCTTATGTTTAATCAATTGGTGTGCATATTAGCCAATTATGAATCAGTCAGTGATAGATCAATTCATTAATTCAACAAGACCTACTGAGCACCTACAATGTTACAGGCTGAGAGTGAAGCAAAGGGATCTGAAGTGCAATAAACCCAATCTCTGCCCCCAAGAAGTCCCAGGTCAATGAAGGGGAAAGACAAGTAAATGGACAATGGCCATTCAGGGTGGGAAATTTCCCACACCACAGTATATTTGTACACCATGGAAAGCACACAGGAAAGACTTACAATTTGAGGTGCATGTTGAAGAATCAGTTGGGAGGAGTTTGTGGGAGAAACAGGAGCACAGCTATTTCAATATGAGGGATTAGCAGGTGCCAAGACACGGAGGGCAAAGGGAGAGAACAGGCATGGAGAGGTTGGTGCAGCACAGGTGTGCAGGGGGAGGAAGGTGGGCAAAAATCACACCCAGAACAGAAGGGACCATGGCACCAAGATGTTGGGTTTCATCCAGACAGTGACGAGTAGGTACTGAAGAGTTCCCTTAGAAGCAACAGGACAAATC
Source organism: Rhinopithecus roxellana (assembly GCF_007565055.1). Classification (NCBI taxonomy): domain Eukaryota; kingdom Metazoa; phylum Chordata; class Mammalia; order Primates; family Cercopithecidae; genus Rhinopithecus; species Rhinopithecus roxellana. Next base: position 146,317,769 of record NC_044552.1, read on the forward strand.
TGTGTTTCATAAGGATCAAACTCTGGCTACAATGAGGAGGATTTGGATGACATGTGAAGGCAGGAAGACAAGGGAGAAAACCTCTATTTACCCCATCACATATTCTGCAATGGTGCTTGGGTTAAAGTATGACCTTGTATTGTTACACAACAAGATCCACTCACCCAATAGCTAATTAGCAAAAAGGCCTAATGATAATAACCTGAAATTCATTTAATCCTCATAGCCATCCTGGGAAGCCTCATCTTATAGAAGAGGTAACTGAGGCTCAGAAAGGTTAAATGGCTTGTGTAAAATGTCACAGCTATGAGTGACAGAGTGGGACTTGCATTAAGGTTTTCTGATCTCAAGTCCAGTTCTCTTTCTGCTGCATGAGAGCAATGAGCATTCCAGACTAAACCAGTCACCCTAAATTCAGTCCAGGCAGGACTATCTGCATGTTTTGGCAGGAACATATCTTGATGGCATTAAATGTAGGAAAACACGGAGGCATTTCCCTTCTGTTACTTTATGAGGCAAGTTATCAAGAGTATTTTACTAGGCTTTGGCAAAGTCTCTTAATAGGAAAAATCAAGCATATGTTTTATTATACTTTTGTTCAATGTTGTGGCAATTATTCAGAAACTCATGAAAGATCTGTTTCTTTAGCATTCCAGCTTTCTATTTGATTATAGTCCATCTTGTATCATTTATGCAGAGAGCCACAAGAATTATCAAAATAGACATATTAAAGTCTCAAGTCAACTACATTTAATAAATTTTAATCTTTTAACTTGTTGTCATAGATTGTTGTCTTCTCAGAAAGAACTTCCCAGGCCAGGCGTAGTGGCTCACCCTGTAATCCCAGCACTTTGGGAGCCTGAGGCAGGTGGGTCACCTGAGGTCAGGAGTTTGGGACCAGCCTGGCCAACATGGTGAAATCCTGTGTCTACTAAAAACGTAAAAATCAGCCAGGTGTGGTGGTGGGTGCCTGTAATCCCAGCTACTTGGAAGGCCGAGGCAGAAGGATCACTTGAACCCAGGAGGCAGAGGTTGCAGTGAGCTGAGATGCAGTGGAGTTCCACTGAACTCCAGCCTGGGTGACAGAGTGAGACTCTCTCAAAAAAAAAAAAAAAAAAAAAAAAAGAAAAGAAAAGAAAAGAAAGAAAGAAAAAGAAAGAACGTTCCAGATACCTGTGCTCCTCTCCCAACCTTCATGTTTGAGTTAGATGCTGCCCCTCATTTATTATACTATCCAATGTGCAGTCAAGGAGCTTAGAAACCTGCTTCATGATTGTAAACTTCCTCGCCTGTTTCTCACTTCAAGGATGGTAAGATCCTTGAAGTTAGCAACAGGATATTTATTTGTCTTTATATATCCAGCGTCTGGCACAGTGATTGCCATTTAATAGTTCACAATAATTATTTGTAGACTAATTAATAAAATTAAGCAACAATGTAACTAAACACATACCATTATATTTAAAATGATATTGCTTCAAATTTCTTAGCACATTAAAACGATTTTTACTTTCTCTGTAATTTTACTGCCAAAAAACCACAAAAGCTCTAAGAACAACTTCAGAGTATTCCAAGGGGCTATTAGGGGTCATTTTGATATTTGTTAAGATTGAGGATCACAATGCTTTTTCAGAAGTTGATCCAGAGACGGCTGCATTGTGGTTCCATTTTTTTTCTCCCTCTGTCATATCTCCCACAGTAAGCACAGGCTTTGCAGATTAACTCTGCCTTGGTTTAAAATCGGAAATGTTATGTTGCTGTCTTAGAAGATGAGATGTTATGCTGGGCACATATATGCCTTTCGAATTCACTCTGCTTTCTGTTTGTCAGCCCACCATGCTGCTACTTGATAGGAGGAAAAAGCTCCTATGTTTTGGTCTGAATAGGAGCTAAACTCAAGGGACTTACTGCCTGCAGACACACAAACACTCGAAGCTCTTCTACACTCATATGTTTTACCTCTCTCCTGAAGAGTGTGGCACCCTGAGCCACCGAATTTTCATTTTTTTGATTCAGTTTGAAGGCCTGAATGAAGTGCTACTATAAATTAATGAGACATTTTCACGAAAAGGAATTCCTATTCAGGAATTCATGATCTGGTCAGTCATCTGCTTAAAACATATCTGGAAGTAATTGTCTTAAACCCTGTTCTAAGAGTGAGGTAGGAAACCCCAAACAAATCTTGTACTACCACAGGTGACGCAAAGGGAGCTTGAAGTCCTGATTAATTTCCTCACATTTGTGTGCTCCTTCCCATTCTATAGGGAGGCTGGTGTAAAGAAGGTTTGGCTGATTTCAGAAAATGCTATCTGCTGAGCTTTAAAGACTGTCTATATAGTGTGGTTGTGGGTTTTTGAAAAGGTGGAGAGAAGAATGGGCTTGAAGCATGAGGCAATTAAAACTGGTCTTCAAGAATAGGTGGAATTTGAGTTGTTAGTGGGTTACAAGTATTTTTCAACCTAGGGCAATGTTGCTGTCTGGGGGACATTCAGCAATGTCTTGAGACATTTTTGCCTGTCACAAATTGTAGGAAGAGGGGTTGTTACTGGTGAGAAGAGGCCAAGGATGCTGCTAAACATTCTACAATGCACAGAACAGCCCCCAGGCCCCACCCAACAATAATTATCTGGTCCCAAATAGTCAATAATGCTGAGGCTGAGAAACCCTGGGCTGCACAAAGGACATTCAGAACAAGTAGGATACCACAGGAAAAGAAAAATTTAGAAATAAACTTATGTTGGTTTTTTCTTTTTTTTTTTTTGAGACAGGGTCTTGCTCTGTTGCCCATGCAGGAGTGCAATGGTGCGACCTCAGCTCACTGAAACCTCCACCTTCTGGGTTCAAGCAATTCTCCTGCCTCAGCCTCCCAAATAACTGGGTTTACAGACGTATGCCACCATGTCTGGCCAATTTTTGCATTTTTATTAAAGACAAGATTTCACCATGTTGGCCAGGCTGGTCTCGAACTCCTGACCTCAAGTGATCCACCTGTCTCAGCCTCTCAAAGTGCTGGGATTACAGGCATGAGCCACCACATTTGGCCAATTTTTTTTTTTTTTTTTTTTTTTTTTTTTTTTTTTTTTTTTTTTTTGAGACGGAGTCTCACTCTGTTGCCCAGGTTGGAATGCAGTGATGGATGCAATTTCGGCTCACTGCAAGCTCCGCTTCCCTGGTTCACGCCATTCTCCTGCCTCAGCCTCCCAAGTAGCTGGGACTACAGGTGTCCGCCACCATGTCCGGCTAATTTTTGTATTTTTAGTAGAGACAGGGTTTCACCTTGTTAGCCAGGATGGTCTCGATCTCCTGACCTCATGATCTGCCTGCCTTGGCCTTCCAAAGTGCTGGGATTACAGGCGTGAGCCACCGTGCCTGGCCCGATTGTTGGAACTTTTAAAAATTGTTTAGACTCCTTCTCATCAATCTCCACTTAACCTAATGTTCACATATGAAGGACTTATGGGATATTTTCACATTTAAATATTCCTTTGCTGTTGGTACAGAGTATAAACTAGGAAATTTGCAATGTGGTGGGGCTCTGTGGTTCCCAGAAATGGGTTAGCCCACACTAGAATTTACTCTTTCAGGATCCTGTGGCCCATGTCTCTTTCATAGCACCAGCCACAATACATATCAATGTAATTCTTATTTATTATATGCCTCCTCTACTAGAATATAAACCTCCCACAGCAAAGGACTGGATCTGGTGTGCTTCTGGTTTATCTCAGAGCCCACCAGTGTCTGGCAGTGGGAGGGAAGCTAAGAGAGTAAACTCTTGAGTCAAACTGCCTGGGTTTCAATCCATATTTCACCATTAACTCACTCTGTCACCTTAGGCAAGTCACTTAACTTTAACAAAGACTCAGTTTCCCCATCAATATACAGAGGGATATCTGGTGCCTACCTCACAGATAAAACTAAGTAAGTTAGTAAGTGCAAAATGCTTACTAAATGTTTGTTGATGAGGGAAGCATCCAAAAGCAAGCAAAGATAGGGTTAAAAATCTGTCTGCCCCCTAAAAAATTAGGAAGAAAAAACTTCATAAAACATATTGGCTTCTACCTTTTTGGTGTTCAAAAAATTTAAGACTTTTCTTCTTTGTGATCTATGGTGGAAGGCTGTATGTTATTAATATTTTTAGTCAAAAGGCCTTGAAAGCCATAGCAGAAGACATAATTTTGCCATATTGATTTGACTTAATAAATGTTCCACCCAGTGTCTCTGCCATGTCGGTTTCTCTCTACATATTTTCTCTAGGTTAATTTCATTTTTTATTGTCTCCTGATAAAAACTGATTTATGGCACTTTGGTAAGTCTACTTAAGAAAGGAACTGAGTATTCTGTGGTTGAACGCCACTAGTCTCCTTCCTGTGTATGAGCAGCCTCTTTCTACAGTGTTACATTCTTCAGCATCACAGGGCTCTTCCAAGTACACAGAGGGTTTACACTTTGTTTTCTAATTCAAATTTTCTGAAACTTTACTGTGTTCTGTACATCTCCTACTCCTTCAGGTTCCTGATCTCTTGCTACTTTTCATCTTTCCTTCACTATTTCCTATGTGTCTACCTTGTGCAAGCCCTGGGGAGAGAATCATGATCTGTGGTCATTCACTTAGGTACACAATTATTCGCTTGACACCTCAAGAAGCATTTATTGAGCACCAGTGTATTAGTCCATTCTCATGCTGCTAATAAAGACATACTCAAGATTGGGTAACTTATAAATGAAAAAGGTTTGACTCATAGTTCAGCATAGCTAGGTTGGCCTCAAGAAACTTAAAATCATGGCAGAAGTGGAAGCAAACATGTCCTTCTTCACATGGTGTCAAGGAGGAGAAGAATGAGCAAAAGGGGGAAAAACCCCTTATAAACCCATCAGGTCTCATAAGAACTCACTTATTATCACAAGAACAGCATGAGGGTAACTGCCCCCATGATTAAATTACCTCCCACCACGTCCCTCCCATGACACGTGGGGATTATGGGAACTACAATTCAAGGTGTGATTTGGGTGGGGACACAGCCAAACTGTATCAACTAGTGTATTTGAAGCTCTGCTCCTGGCTTGTGGGATACAGCAGTGAACACGACAGGTAAGGCCTTGCCCTCCTAGAATAGACGTCCTTGAGTGTGAAGGGAGATGGTAAGAAATAAGCAAGCTAATGAACAAGGCAATTTCTGACAAGACAACATTCTTACAAAAGAAATCAACAGTATAATTGTACTAGTTTTCTATGGCAGCTATTACAAATTACCATGAACTTGGGGGCCTACAACAACACATATTTATTATCTCACAATTCAAAGGTCAGGAGTCTGACATGGGTCTCACTGGGTTAAAACGAGGGAGTTGTCAGGGCTCTGTTCCTTCTGGAAGCTCTAAGGGAGAATCCATTCTCTTGCACTTCCCAGTTCTAGAGTGGGTCCACATTCCTTGGCTCATGGCCCCCTCCTCCATCTTCAGAACCAGCAATGGCCAGTGAAGATTTTTTACATCATATTACTCTGACATTGACTCTTCTGCCTCCCTTTTCCACATTTAAAGGTCCTTGTGATTACAATGGGCCCACTAAGCTCATCCAGGATAACCTACTTATCTTGAAGTTAGCTGATGAGCAATTTGCATCTCATCTAAAACCTTAATTCCCCTTTACCATGCAACATATTCACAAGTTTTGGGTATTAAGACTCCTTTAGGGGACATGAGTCTGCCTACCACAATGATATATGGGTGACCATGACCATGATTTTAGTATCCTGTTCAATACCTACATAGAAGAGATGTTTGGTAAATTCAGTACTTGGTAAATGGATCACAACTATATATATTTGCTTCTTGTTAAAGGGTCAGAGCAAGGACTGTGTTTTCTTTATTGCAGGAACTGCAGGGGTGAGGTGACTTCAGCCAAACTTCTAGGTTAACGAAAAGTTTTCCCAGTGCAGAGAGACACTCAGAGGGCCCTGCTCTTAATACATCAGGCCCCAGAGGCGAAACGCCCCAGCCTTTCTCCTGCTTATCCTCTATGTCTAGCTGCTGCCATTTGGCTACTGCAGGACCCAGGGTGGTGATCTTTCTTCATCTCCTCTCAGCAATTGCTTCTTCCTGCAGCTTCCCTGAGCACTCCACCACCTTCATTTCTGTCGGCTGTGGCAATTTTCCTGAATTATAAATGGAGATTTTTTTTTAAGGATCCGAGGAGATCATTTTCCAGATAAGGAAAGTGAATTTTAGAATAGCTGGGGGAAAATATCTAAAATGGTTTAGAAAGGCTTTTGATGGATGAAGTGTGAGATTAGACAGTTTTATGGGGTTGCTTTTATGCAGTATGAATATGGTAAGTTTAATTTTTAATTTCTGCAGCGTTGCTTGATTTTATGATGCCACTATTTTGCTGGATGTATCTGACAAATGCTATTCTTCCTCCTCACTAAATTACAGCCTTCCGTTCCTTAAAATGTCTCATAAGAATTAAGCTTGACAGTCTAACAAGACCTAGCATCACTGACCCTTCCTGCTCCTGATTATATAACATAGTTGGCTGCATATTGTCACTTTGCCTCTTTTATTTGTATGTATTTATCTTATTCTGAATTCATGGCTGTGTTCTCCATGCAAATGTAAGCTCTCAGCAGAAAGGGAGAAAGTGGCCCATGGCTCTTATTTTGCTTGTACTTCTACCCAATGGCTACAGAGTTCTGTGGCCAGAAGTTGCTAAGTTAGATTATTTAATAAAGAGTGTTGCTTGAAAATACTGTAGAAAGATAATTTTTATTTCATATTTACCTTTTACCTGTGCAATAGAACATGGGCAGTGTTCATTAGAAAGATTTCAGAATTCATTTTTTTCAGAGAAAATTAGTAACAACAAGGCACACTGAAACATTCAAGAAGGCCAGTCTTACTCACAAGAAGAAAAAGCCTCTACAGTGCATTCCTTAGAATGCTTTAGATGGCATTCTGGTCTCATTTCATATTGAGTTATAGCCAATTAGAAATTACCCTTTATACAGACAGACATTTTCATCTCTCTATAGAATGGCCACTAAAATCTCTCACCTAGAAGATGGTAAAGCAAGTCTGAAATATCCTAAATTAAAGACATGACTCTACTGACTGAAATTCTGAGGGTAACAAACCTTTTGGGCAAAATGAATTATGTCTGTCAATGTTATGTTTTATGCTTAGCAAAATGTACTGTGAAAAAAATGAGGATTTATTTTCTTCATTTCCTTTCTAATTTTTCCTTAAATCTACCCTAAGGATCAGCACAAACTCATTGATTTTATATTCTACTCCCATTTGGAATCTGAGATCAGGGAAGAACTCACCTTCTATGATCAAGAATGTGAGTTGCCTGAGTTTTCATTCTGCTATGGAAGCCCAAATAACTAGTTCCACCTTGCTCCTGGACACGAGGATATAGCTGGTGACACTGTATTTGTGACACAAATGGGAAGGAATAGGGGCGTGTGTGTGTGTGTGTGTGTGTTGTAATGGTTACAGGAAAACTAAATTGAAAGTTTGCTGCATGTAGCTATAATGTTCACTTAGATAATTGCTTTTTGTAAACATAGTTTCTTACAAAGTCTTTGCTTGCTGCTATGGAAGCAATGACATTAACAGAAATAACAGTGGTGCCACAAATCTTCAGGGATTTTTTTTAATGGAAAGGAAAATTCTAAAACTAAAAATATACTTTTTATTTGCAACTATGGGAATACAAACACCAGAAAAACACAAGAGGACTGTATATTTGGGACATGGAAGGTATTCTATCTGGTGGTTTTAGCAAGACAGTCATGGAATGGATCTAAGTCTTAAGTCATTGCAATTGGGGCAAAGGAGGGGAACAAAACTGCGTTCACAAAAAGAAGATTACCTGGAGGGTGTGATACAACTCCCCTCACTTGTTCCTCAACATGCTCCATGTACCACTCTTATGGATACAAGGGCAGCACCTTAATATCTCTTGACTTTATATTACTTATGACATCTTAATTGACATTTATTTTGCAGTGCCCATTAAAAAATATCCAGATCTAAAAGCACTGAAATATAAGAGAAATGCCTTCTATTTTGTCTCCACTCTAAATATCAATGCTAGTTGAACTTCTGAAGGCACATTATTACAATCAGTGGCCTAGCTCATTTAAGTTGGCCTCTATCAGCCCTATTACCAAAGACCATGAAATGGTTTTCTGCATGCTTGAACTTAATGATCTCATAATTATTGCTGTAAATTATTTATATCAAAATGCTGACTCATAAAACTTGGTTACAGAAAATTTTTCTTTAAATTAAAGACCTCTATGCTTTTTGTTTTTGTATCTTTTTGCTTTCTTCCTGATCTTACAAGTTATAGAGGGTTAAAAGGAGAAATGTTACTTTCTGAATGTTAATCCACTGCAAGGCTGTGGTAGATCTATGCCAAAAAAGCAAAGATTTGCCTCTGTTTTTCTTATTAAATGGATATTTGAAAATACTACCACCAACCTCTGAAATCTGAAAATGAGTGGAGTTGGATTTATGCCCTTCTGTTATCAGGCTGGCAGTGGCACCTATATTCACAAAGTTGAGTATATTATACCAAGGATATTTTTATTCACTTAAATTTTACATCAGTTAATTGATTTAGAAAAATACTATTCCAGATTTTTGTGATAGAGAAAATGCAATGGTTAAAGATTACGAACTACCTTGAAAAGGGAAAAAAAAAAAAAATAGTTGTTACTTAAAATAGATCCAGAATGACTCCAGGCCAGAATTACATCAACACTGCGTTGTAGAAAGTTGCCTGCCAGCTATTACAATGGACAGTGACGGATTCAATTTTAATTTCTGCAGTTAATGCCATGTCACACATGTGGCTGTGTCAGCCTTCACTGACCTTTTGGATCTGACAGTGTGTCTATACAAGCACTGGAGCAAGTGGAAACTTAATAAGAAAAAGAGAAGTCATGGATCAACACAGTCATAATACCTTGGTCATTTAAAAACACAGATTCAATAAATGAATAGATAGATGATTTCTAATGACTTGGAGGGGAATGAAATAATATAACAATTACACAGTATTTCCATTGGCAAGGCCATCAAAAGTTGATTCCTCAAGCACTTCTGCTATCCATAAATTCTCATAGTTGATACTTTTCTTTGCCCTGCAATCTGTATTTTATTAAAAGCTTTTGTTTGGGGAATTCTTTGCTGCTGGCTGAAAGACCTCATGAATGCCCTGGAGTGTTGTAATAGCACATTAACGCAATATTACATTAATCAATGGCACCGCAGACATATACAATTTTAAAAACAAAACAACTGCAAAATCCACATCTGCATTGTATGGGTGCGTGTGATGTTGACTTGGCAAAATGTCACAATCCAAATTCAGCTATCCTGAAACCAATCCAATTTGTGTACTTTACATCAACAACAGAAAACACTGATTGAGCAAAGGTAACATATTTATGCATACATCATTTATCACCGGAACATATAATGTGAAAAGAATGAGACATGAAGCCAAAGAGAAACATTCCTTTAAAATGAATTAGAAACTTCTAAAGATACTTATCAAAAGGACTCATACAGGAAAAACTGTATAAATTAACCCAGTCAAACAACTCTGTGGATACAACAAGAGCCAAACCATGGTCATTGCAGCTTTGAATACCTGCCAGACTGTCACCCTCATGCGGCTCTGTTTTTCATCCAGAAGGGGATTGGAAGAGATTATCTGGATAATTTGTAGAAAGCAGATTTCATGTTTTGCTACTCCAGCCTTGGTTCATGGCTGGTGTGCTCTATCCCTTAAAAGCATGGACTGGGAATAAGGAATATAGATGGACATATTTTCCAGGGAAGCCAATTTACTTGCCCCACTGCCCTGGACTACACCAGAGTTTGGTGTGCTACATGTGTTTGGTACACAAAAAACATTGAACAACTCAGCCAAAAATCTTGCAGACAGCGTTTTCAGACAGAAGTCTGTGGAAGATATATCTGGTAAAATCAGTGACAATATATTATCAGAATGAGGAAACAACCCAGAGGTAAAAGACATGGATGGTGGGTAACATAATTTTTATTATGTGAAACTCCTCTTCTACTAGATAGGCTTGGATTACTTAACTGTAGAAATGACTCCTTCTCCTTTCCCTCATCTTCATCTCAAAATTTCTGTTTCCACCTTCTGGAACCCCTTTTCTTTGTCCTTATCTCTGAAGTGGACATGTCCCTCCCCCATTTTAAAGATAATCACTCTACCTTTCCTCTCAATTTGGACTCCGCACATTGTTCAGGATCTTGTTCTATCAACTGTCTGTATGGGAGATGAAAGATGCCTATACATTCTTTGCTACTTCTTCCACTGTGAGGCGCATCTGATTCTTACCCTTGAACCTGAGCTAGCCTTAGGGACTTGACTGATGACCAATAAGAAGCAGCAGAAGTGATGCTCTGGCCTTCTGAGGCTAGGGCTTATGAAGCCTGGCAGTTTCACCTGGAATACTGCCCTGGGAACTGTAAGTTGCCAAAAAGAAGTCAGACTACCCTAACAGGCTGTTGAGGCCACATGTAGACATTCTGGCCAACAGTTCCAGCTGAGCACAGCCTTCCAGCCATTCCCACCAAGGGCACAATACAATGTCAGCCAAAGACCACAGAGTCACCTCTGTCATCCACATTTGGAACAGAAGAATCACCCTGCTGAGCATTGCCTCAATTCCAGACCAACACAATCCTAAGCTATAACAAAGTGATAATTGTTTAAAGTCACAAAGTTTTGAGGAAGTACATTATACAACAGTGGATACTGGAACAGAGCCCTCTCTAACCTTTAGTTTTGCATTTTTTAACTAATTCCCTTCCTTCTTCTATCTACAAATCTGTTCAATTCTTCCCAGTGTTAAAAATCTTCCCTCAGTCCCACCATACTACACGATAAAGCTCTGCTTCCCTCAGTGGTAGCTATCTCTAAAAGACTACTTTATACCTACAGTTTTTATTTTCTCACTTCCCACTCTGTAAACACATGGCAATTTGGTTTTCACAACCTCCATTATAAAGTGGTAGAATATCAAAATTGGAAGAGATGTAAAAGGCCAAAATCATCCAGCCATGTCTTCTGTCGAATTCTTCTTCATAAGGTCCCTTCTTTGTTGTAGGTGCCTCAACCATGATAAAGCATCTCAAGGGATATGGCTCATGGTTCCAACCAAGGATGTTCATTTTATCTCTGGACATCTGAGACTGTGAGAAACTCTCTCTGATTCTACACAGAATTCTGTGTTTTTAAAGCTTCTATCCATTGGTTCTAGTTTTCTTGCTCCTAAGTACATAGAAAGAGCCTAATCTCCCCAGTTTAGAGGGCACAGTATAGGTAAGACATAGATTAGGCACTGGTAGTAGAGATGGAGAGATGAGAATATATCTTGCACTTCTTCCAGTCTAAAACATTTTATTGATACTGAAATTTACTTGCATCTTGAAATTAAGGTGGAAAGTCAAAAGGCGAATTTTGTAATCATCCTTTATCTTTCTTGAATGTGATTTAACTTGAGATCTCAAGCCACTATTCCATTTGGCTGTAGGAAACATGGAGACTGTCTAGCTATGTGACCTTCAGTAATTTAGCTGCTGAAACTACAGCCATTTCCAAGAGATTAAATCTTGTTCAGTTATTTCACAGTCAAATTCAGAATTTAAACATGGTCAAATTAGAAGTCTAACTTTCCTTATCTTTTCCTGGGATAGTAATTCTAAGAAGGCCATATGTATCGTGGCCTCATGGGGGAGGTACCTGGTTCATTACCTGCTCATCTTTGCTGGAGACTTCTACCCACATTGCTTTTGCTGTGGACATTGTTTCTGTTTCCACAGCCTCCAGCACAGAGAATCCACATCAAATTTACTGATGATGTTCCCTCATCAGGTCACCAAGGCCCTTCTGACCCTCTCAGAGCAGTCTCTCAGGACATGAATCTTAAAATGTTTTCCATGTTGCTGGGACACCTCCACTAGTGATTGCTGCCCTCTGGGATGCTGGTTGCTTCCTCTCCTGGGAAGCGATGCTCTAGAAATCAAACCCAGGTTCCCTGTATGCTGGGATTTCTCAAAACACTTCTGGGGTTTCAGTGATCTCCCATTCCAGGGGCACCAGGGAATGTAGAACCTTCTCAGCATCCTTCAGCATCTAAACTGCAGATTCTCCTCCTGCCAGCAGCTAAAACATAATTCTTTTGGGACAAGAAGCTTCTCTGACATCATCCTTAATTCTCCCCAAACTCTACTGTCGATGTGAGAATTGTCAGGCTTTAGTTCTTGATATGCAAAGGAAACATTGAAGAAAATTTTTAAAGTTTATCTTTAACAAATTCTGTCTTATAATTAAAACCAAACCAAACCAAAAACTAACCCTGGCTCCTGGCTATCTTTTATGAGTTGCATGACCCAATTTTAGAAGTCAATAGCCAAGAATCTGCCTGTTTTTTGTGATTAGCTGTCCCTGAGGATTTTAGCTTCAGGGGCATGAAGTAAAAAAGGAATTACCAAGAAGGAAAAAAAACATTGGTTAGGATTTCAAAAGACAGGCCCACTATAACTATACTTGATTTGGTGGTGCTTACTTTATTTCCTGAAAACTGTTATTAAATTAAATTGATGGTACCTCTTACATCAATGGCACAGTAGGAATGAGAGGAAGAAGAAAACCAGAAGTCGTTTGTTTTTTGAGAGTTGTTAAGAGTAGACTTGAATAGCCTGAATTTAAATTGTAGGTATGCATTAACTGGGTATCTTTGTGCCATTTACTAACTTTCTAAGCCTCATTTCCCTCATCTGTTATTTAGGGCAGGGTCTGGCACAAAGCAAATACTCAAGCAGAGTTTGTTGTTCTGATGTGTTTGATGTATTCTGATGTGTTTGATATGGAGGAAAGTACAGAAAAAAGGTAAGGATGACTCTATTAATCAGATTTACAACTAACTTGATAGTTCCTGAGGTGGAACTAGAAGCAAGCTGTCTTTCCACCAAATCATTGTGCCTTTCTGAGAATGCAGATTGATGAGGCATGAATAAAATGGAAGCCTACTTTAATTTCATTCTCTCAAGACCTAGTGGGATAGGAAGGAAAGGATCCCCAGGTACTTACCAAAGAGGAGAATTAAGCATTAGTAAAGGTTGGGCATAGTAAAGGTTGTGGAGATGTCCACACCTGTGGATTTCTAATCTAATGGATAGAAGAGCAACATCTGTATCTCTCAGATTATTCGTGGGGTGCCTTCTACTTATGGGGCCCATTGAGGATAATCCTGTCTGTAACCAAGTGTGGTCAGACTCAAAGAGCTTAGCTTCTCAGTATAAGTAGCCCACAACATCCTTTAAAAATATATAGCGCAAAGCCAACCACAGATTTAAATTTAAAGCTAGCACTGGTGCCTAAATCAAACAGCTACGTAGCAATGAAGTTACATCAGAAAGCTTTATTTTTTTTAATTTTTAAGACTTTTTTTTTTTTTTTTGAAACAGAGTCGTACTCTGTCACCTAGGCTGGAGTGCAGTGGTATGATCATAGCTCACTATAGCCTCAAACTCCAGGGCTCAAGTGATCCTCCCACCTCAGCCTCCCAAATAGCTGGGGCTACAGGCACAAGCCACTGTACTCAGTTTGGGAGCTTTTCTTTTTAAGGCCTACAAACTTTAGCCACTTTGGGAACAGTCTGGGGTTCAAAGATATTTCATAATAAAGTGGTATCTGCTTGGGTTTCCTGATAGAATTGTCCCATGGACTCTTTGCAAACTAAATGATTTACTTTACTGCCTTGAGCAGCAAGGTAGATGGCAATGACTGATATTTACTGAGATGGGAAATAGGTTTGGGAGGGATATGGGAGTCCAACTTTCAATATGGATGTGTTACATATGAAATGTCTATGGGAAATCCACGTGAGATACTTGGTAGGTTTAGAACTCAAATGAGATATAAATGTGGGTGCTTTGTTGACTTTTGTTGGGTGAAACTGTGGAGTAGGAAGAATTCCCTCCAGAAGAGATTGTAGGAAGAGAGGGAGAGTCCAGCAATGGTCCTGAAGCAATGCAATATGTAAATGTCCAGGAGAGGAGGAGCCTACAAAGAAATGGAAAAGCAAAACGAGAAGCCAGGAAGAGAGAGTTCCAAGGAAGTGGGACTTACCTGATAAGTCAAGCATTGCTCAGAGAGTCAAGGGAACTGAGGTGTAAAAAGTGTTCATGGAATTGGTCAATGTGGCAGTCACTGATAACTAACAGTTTCAGTGGCATGGTAAAGGAATTCTGATTCAGAGTCGGTTGAAAGATGAATGGAAGTCAAGCAGTGGAAATATTCTGGGTTGACAACTCTTTGTAGAAGCTTAGAGTGAAGGAGAAAGGAGAAAGAAAGTAGAGATATGGGGGCACTGTGTGGATAAGGAAGTACTGAGAATTCAGTAGAGGGGGTGTGCAGGGAATATAGCTCTTGCTACACCAGTGACTCCTAGGATCTTTAACGTGAACTGAAATCATTATGTCGTTTTCACAATGATGTCATAATTTCCATCCTCTACTCCAATAAAACTGGCTTAAAAAGTATTTTCTCTATTCTCTTCAGTAGTAAACTCATGCTCTACCTACAACTTCAACTTTCAACTTCGGTGGCTAAGTATCCACACTAACCTTTCTCTGTGCTCCAATACTGTATTTTGAGATGAACATCTCATGTTGAGATGCACCAGTGTCTCAAAACTACACATCCTTATAAAAAGTAACAATTTTCTCAGTCAGATCCTCTTCACTTCCTGATTTACTCTAATGAGACATCCATACCCATGCTCAAAACCATATCATTCTTTCCTGTCACCAGGAAACTATCACATGTTCTTTGGCTTGGAGCCTTTCTCCTGGTGGTCCCACTTTCCCCACCACTTCCATCTGTCAAAAGCCTACCCTTCCTTTAAAGCTTATACTATCTAATCCAGGAAACTCTTCCTGATCCTTCTAATTTGATGTGATCTCCTAACATTTAAGCCTTCTTGTATACTTCTCTTACATTATATTTATCTGAGGGACTGTCTTGTTTGCCTGAGTCGACTTTAAACTTGTTGAGAGGGGCCTTATCTTACTTGCTTTTTACAGCCCTTCTATCACTGGATGAAGCGGCCACTCACCAAAATCTTGCTTAGTTGACTCAAAAGCAAATTGTTAATGAATTCTTCAGATGATAGTAAGTTTTCTTGTATACGCATGCAGAATAAATAATACGCTGGACACTTAAGAAAGCACTTAACTGGAGTACAGAAATGAGCTCATATGAAAATCAGGACACAGCCAAAAACTATTTTTGTTTCTTGGAACAAGTATTTATTTAGCTTTTATTATGGAATATTTCAAATACACATAAAAGTAGAAAGAATAGCATAATAAACCCCTATGAACCCATCATCCAGCTTCAACGACTAACATTTTTACCAATTTAATTTCAACTATTCATCATCACCACCCCCATCTTTTGCTGGAGTATTTTAAAGCAAATTTCAGACATTGTATCATTTCACTTATGTATATCTCAGTAAATGTCTTCACCAGATGAGGTTTTGTTTTATAATTTTATCATATATCAAACCTAATAAAATTAATTCTAATCATTTAATATGATTTAACATCCTAGTCTTTGTTCAAATATTTTCAATTCATTGCAATCATTTTATTCAAAGAATACTGGTTCTTTGAATAGTTATAGCTTATTTTAAAGCAACTTAATGCAAGAAATGAACTGTTGATTCTTTTAGCATATGCACTGGAAGAGGTTAAGGAGAAAGGAGACCTTCAATTTCTGAATTACTTAGTTTCCATGATTCATTTCCTTCCCTTTTCTGCTACTGCAGTTTTGGATATTTTTTGCAGTTTATTTGTAGGTTTATCAATGATTAGGACAGGAAAGAAGGTATGGCAAAGGCTGCTATTTATCCCACAATCTCTCTCATCCCCTTCTTCCACAAGAATAGATATACTGGTACTTACAGATGATGTTTCTTAGACTCACTTGCAGTTAGACGTCCGTGCAACCCTGCAACTTTTGGGAGCAAAAGTGATGTGTGCAATTTTTGGGTCATGACCTTAATTGGAAAGAAATGTGCCCTTTCCTCTCATCCTCTCTTTCCTAATGGCTTAAATGCAGACATGGTGTGGTAGGTCATCTGCCACTGTGCAGATAAGGAACAACCTCAGAAGATCCACAAGCAACCAAATGAAAGAGTTTGGGGTCCTAGATGACCTCATGAGGAAGAACTGGCCTGCTAACCTCCAGACCATCAATTTAAATGATTTTAATATCTGTTAAAACAGCTGTTCTGATATCTTAAGATAGAATGTAAAACTCAACAATGTCAGTTTTATAATTTTTCTAACAACTGAATAAGAGCATCTATTCCCAATGCCACAGATAATCAAATGTTGTCTGTGTGTGTTTCCAATTATTACTAGCTGTCAGATGCTGTCCTGGAGCATGGTGATCAACAGACATTAACTGAGCATACGCCACGGGAAGCAGCAAAGTAGAAAGGCTGGCTGGGTTTGGTTCCAGGCAAACTTTTGTTTGCATTTTCCCTTGCCACCTCTTAGCTATGAAGAAGTTATTTAAACTATATGACACTTTAAAAATTTGTAAAATGGAATGATAGCGGTCCATCAAAGATCAATTATAGAGAGTAAACAGAGGACTGAACATAGTACTTGGTACACAGAAGTATCCAGAAAAGATAAATTTCCTTTCCTTTGGTTCTCTGTGCACATAAGTCACAGGGTCTGATAATTTTCAATATATCCACTATTGCTGTAGCCATTCAAGTCTCCAGGACTCTTCCAAAACAGGAACACTACCACAGGACATTGATTGGGAAGTCCTGGGGTATACAACACCAACTGCTTTTTTATAGGATATGAAAGAAGTTATGGGAGATACTCATGGATGAAAAATATGGACTTTCTCCCAAAGATTATATGGCCCACTTAGAAGAAATGTTGATAAGCATGCATCAGATAGGGCAACACCAGTGGATGGAATACAGAACCCTCACATCTCAGAGGCTTTGTCTCCTTTCTGTAACAATAGATGTTCCTGACCTACAGTGAGGCTCTGTTCTACCCAATTATTCAAGGATCTAGACTGGCAGACTTACCAACCAACCTGGAAATAAGGGACTAGAGGATCTGTGGGAGGTGTTTATGGGCCAGATCTGCAAATTATTACATAATGTCCACTCACATTCCATTGTCTCATGATTTTCATGGCCAGACCCAACTGTAGGGGATGCTGAAAAATGTCTTCTGGTTGAGTGCCCAAGAAAAAGAGAAATGAGTATGAGGATCAGTATGCCCTAAGCAGCTGGCCTGACAGATAAGTTAATGAACTATTTTATTCATCTTCTACTTGAGTAGTGAGAGAATACACTTAGAAAAACTTGCTCAAAAACTTCTACTAACAGTGTCTTCCAAAAGCCCTTCTATGATACAAGAAACAAATTTAATAAAGTTCATTTTAAAAAGAATTGATCAGAAAAAGTTTCCTGAGCACTTCAAAGTGACTTTAGTAAGTAAAAATAATTGCTTTAAAAAGTTTTAATGTAAGAAAACATAAATTATTTTAGTTAGAAAAAGAGTAAAGCCTTGGATTACTGTCCTATGGAAAAAAACAATAAGCACATTTGTGTTGAGAAACGTTTGAACTTTCAAGGGATTCTCAAGAGTCATTAGCTTCAAGTTGTCTTTTCCTAAACAATGATGTCCCAGTTGCTGGATCATCAGCATGCAGGTGACCCGGAAACCACACACACATTCATCACAGCCATTGTCAGCATCTCTGAGATACACAGAGAACTCGCTAAGAGGCTGCAGACTATTATGTTTCACTATAATGATATTTCCAGAAATAAGAGGAATTACACATTAATAAAGCAATGAAACTATGCAGGTAACCATGACGACTGCTGCAAATTCAATAACATTTTATGCTCCTGAAGAGTTTTTTTTTTCCTTTTTTCTTTTATTGCCAGTAAGATCAGAGAAATTATGAGAAGGAACTGAGAAGCATTTATGTCTCATCTGTATGCTCAGACCTCCAAAGACGTCAGGGTTGTGCTTAGCACATTATAATACCAACTCACAGCAATCTTTGAAAATGCCCTTCTTGGTTCCTAGATGCATATTTATCTTGAGAAACAGTCAACGCCTGGAGCCCATAATGCAATGCCTTTAAATGACATCTGGTCAGAGAACCATTTCTCCAAGTTGAGTCCAATTTCATCTCTTTAGATAAAGTACATTTCCTTTTTTGAATCCCCTCAAAAACAATTAGCTTATCTCTAATGGCACGCCCATGGAAATTTCTGAAGGCTCTTAAATATCTACATCAGATTTCAGAAAATTTTAAAGAAAGACATATAATCTGAGTCGTGCAGCCAGTTTTCCAATTTATCAAATCATGGGTGTGTGTGTGTGTGTGTGTGTGTGTTGCTTTTGTTGCTTGTGATGTGCTGACAAATGAGAAGGCACAAATGGGAGATTATTTTAAAGATTCCCTCTCCTCCCCTCCAGAAATGGGCGAAACAAATAACTACTTTTTCCCATTTTTCTGCAAGTTCTCCTATGATTTCTCCTTTTTATTTATAGATTACCACTCAGATCAATATAGAAAAGAATTATTCTGGGTGACAGCACATTAAGCAGTAGAAAGAGCACCAAAGGCCATTATCATGAAGCTGGGAAAAGTTCCGAGCCAGCTAAATAAGGCCACAGGCCAGAAGCAGTACCTCTTTCACTGGGAGAAAATAGAAGGTCAGAAGGAGGCAAGGCCAGAGGGGAAAATCATCTGCCCCTCAGACACCGCTTCTCAATCTGTCCTTGCTTCGGGATCAAGTAAAAGATGGAGCCATCTATCATCTTTCCCCTAAAAAAATGCCACATGACAAGATGTTTAATTGCTTTTTGTTTTCCAAGCAAGGCTCCTCTTTTCTTCTGGTGGCTTTTCTTGTCATCACTTTGGCACTCGGGAGCACCTCTGCCAGCCAGTGTCCTTGTCTGGTCAGACCTCCTTGTGCCCAGGACGTTGCCAGCCCTGCCTCCTTCTGGAAGTGCTCTCCTCGGCTGCCCTGCACTCCTCCTCTCTGAGATCTTCTCTCTCCCTGGCAAGGGCTCCCTCCCAGCTTCCCTGCATTGTGTCCTCCCCCGCGCTCCCTCAGGGTGGCCGGTCGCCAAGGTTCCACTCTCAGCCTTCTTCTGTTCCTTCCTAAATCCAGCCTGTGTTTGTCAACGTTTTCCTGCAGCCCTGAAGAGGGAAGACTTCTAAAATGTTCATCTGACCCCAACTTCCCCCTGCTTAAAACTCTTCAAAAACTCCCCAAAGCTATCAGGATAACACTGAGTCACGTTTCCTTTCTTTCCCATTTCTCCAGTGTGTAAACTAATCATTGTACTCACACACAATTTAGCCTTACTTCTTGTTTCCTAGAGGGTAAAACCTAAACTAGTTTTTGGTATGTAGGAGTCTCCAGGATCTGAACCTCTGCGTATTTCTCTAATCATACCTCCAGCTATGCTCCACCTTTACCTCCTCTTCCAGCTATATGTAAATATTCTGAATTCCCTAGACTCAGCATGAAATGGAAATTGCTCCCTAAATCACCATAGCCACCCTAAACTCCCACCTTCAGCCTTTACAGTGGTCCCAGAGCTCTTCACTTCTCCACCCTTCCAAGGAGCTTTAATTTTCCCTCCTGTATTGGCTGTTCTTTTTCAAGAGGAACCCAGTCAATATCCAGAACAATTCCAGAAACAAGGGGTTAAATAAATATGTGTTGGGCCAATCTCCATGAATAGGTTAATCTCTTACTACGACGCCTCTTCATTCTCTGGGTGAGGGCCACTTTCTAGGGACTCCCCCATAGTACTGCTCACAATGGGGCTTCTCCCTCTTTCCAGTGGGACTAGACAGAGAAAACCTTGTTTCTTTATGGTTCTGGTCTAGAGAGCTGCAGATGTGCCTAGAGAGCCTTGGGGTGCTGCTGCAGGACAGCATCAGGGACAGTGATGACAGGCAGCATGCTGGGGGCCACCTGCCAATGACGTGGAGAGATCAAGCACATGTTCAGGTTCTCCAGGGGTCCTGGGGTTACAGCATCTTGGGGGACTCCCAAAAACACAAGCCAGGCCAGAGGAACCATAGGGACCTTTAGGTTTTATCCACACATAAACTACTCAACTTGAAATTATCCAAATAAATAGATAGATTCGAGAAATTTATAAGTCAACCCAAGTTATGATCACGAGAATATCTCATATTTTAAAACAGCAGTTTGCACAGGACTTTTCTCTGCTCATCAACATGATAGGGCAATTTGGTTTGGCTCTATGTCCCCACCCAAATCTCATCTGGAATTGTAATCCCCATAACCCCCACATGTCAAGGGAGGGACCTCGTGGGAGGGGATGGGAATCATGGGGGCAGTTTCCCCCATGCTATTCTCATGATAGTGACTGAGTTCTCATGAGATTTAATGGTTTTGTGAGTGTTTGACAGTTCTTCCTTCACATGCTTGCTCTTTCTCGCCTGCCGCCACGTAAGACATGCCTGCTTCCCTTTCTGCCATGATCGTAAGTTTCCTGAGGCCTACCCAGCCATGCGGAACGGTAAGTCAACTAAACCTCTTTCCTTTATAAATTATCCAGTCTCCAGTAGTATTTTTATAGCCATGTGAGAGTGGACTAATATACAGGGGTAAGCAGAAAGAATCATGCCCTCATAAATCATTTGTGACTTTCTCCAGCCTCTCCCACATTTTACTGATTATACTTAAAGCAATTTATATCTCTCGAATTAATCTTCGTATAAGGGGTAAGGAAAGGATCCAGTTTCAGCTTTCTACTTATGGCTAGCCAATTTTCCCAGCACCATTTATTAAATAGGGAATCCTTTCCCCATTTCTTGTTTCTCTCAAGTTTGTCAAAGATCAGATGGCTGTAGATGTGCGGTATTATTTCTGAGGACTCTGTTCTGTTCCATTGGTCTATATCTCTGTTTTGGTACCAGTACCATGCTGTTTTGGTTACTGTAGCCTTGTAGTATAGTTTGAAGTCAGGTAGCGTGACGCCTCCAGCTTTGTCCTTTTGACTTAGGATTGTCTTGGCAATGCGGGCTCTTTTTTGGTTCCATATGAACTTTAAAGCAGTTTTTTCCAATTCTGTGAAGAAACTCATTGGTAGCTTGATGGGGATGGCATTGAATCTATAAATAACCTTGGGGAGTATAGCCATTTTCACGATATTGATTCTTCCTATCCATGAGCATGGTATGTTCTTCCATTTGTTTGTGTCCTCTTTTATTTCACTGAGCAGTGGTTTGTAGTTCTCCTTGAAGAGGTCCTTTACATCCCTTGTAAGCTGGATTCCTAGGTATTTTATTCTCTTTGAAGCAATTGTGAATGGAAGTTCATTCCTGATTTGGCTCTCTGCTTGTCTGTTGCTGGTGTATAAGAATGCTTGTGATTTTTGCACATTAATTTTGTATCCTGAGACTTTGCTGAAGTTGCTTATCAGCTTAAGGAGATTTTGGGCTGAGACGATGGGGTTTTCTAAATATACAATCATGTCATCTGCAAACAGGGACAATTTGACTTCTTCTTTTCCTAACTGGATACCCTTGATTTCTTTCTCTTGCCTGATTGCCCTAGCCAGAACTTCCAACACTATGTTGAATAGGAGTGGTGAGAGAGGGCATCCCTGTCTTGTGCCAGTTTTCAAAGGGAATTTTTCCAGTTTTTGCCCATTCAGTATGATATTAGCTGTGGGTTTGTCATAAATAGCTCTTATTATTTTGAGGTACGTTCCATCAATACCGAATTTATTGAGCGTTTTTAGCATGAAGGGCTGTTGAATTTTGTCAAAAGCCTTTTCTGCATCTATTGAGATGATCATGTGGTTCTTGTCTTTGGTTCTGTTTATATGCTGGATTACGTTTATTGATTTGCGAATGTTGAACCAGCCTTGCATCCCAGGGATGAAGCCCACTTGATCATGGTGGATAAGCTTTTTGATGTGCTGCTGAATCCGGTTTGCCAGTATTTTATTGAGGATTTTTGCATCAATGTTCATCAGGGATATTGGTCTAAAATTCTCTTTTTTTGTTGTGTCTCTGCCAGGCTTTGGTATCAGGATGATGTTGGTCTCATAAAATGAGTTAGGGAGGATTCCCTCTTTTTCTATTGATTGGAATAGTTTCAGAAGGAATGGTACCAGCTCCTCCTTTAATTCAAGATGGATTAGAGACTTAAATGTTAGACCTAATACCATAAAAACCCTAGAAGAAAATCTAGGTAGTACCATTCAGGACATAGGCATGGGCAAGGACTTCATGTCTAAAACACCAAAAGCAACGGCAGCAAAAGCCAAAATTGACAAATGGGATCTAATTAAACTTAAGAGCTTTTGCACAGCAAAAGAAACTACCATCAGAGTGAACAGGCAACCTACAGAATGGGAGAAAATTTTTGCAACCTACTCATCTGACAAAGGGCTAATATCCAGAATCTACAAAGAACTCAAACAAATATACGAGAAAAAAACAAACAACCCCATCAAAAAGTGGGGAAAGGATATGAACAGACATTTCTCAAAAGAAGATATTCATACAGCCAACAGACACATGAAAAAATGCTCATCATCACTGGCCATCAGAGAAATGCAAATCAAAACCACAATGAGATACCATCTCACACCAGTTAGAAAGGCAATCATTAAGAAGTCAGGAAACAACAGGTGTTGGAGAGGATGTGGAGAAATAGGAACACTTTTACACTGTTGGTGGGATTGTAAACTAGTTCAACCATTATGGAAAACAGTATGGCAATTCCTCAAGGATCTAGAACTAGATGTACCATATGACCCAGCCATCCCACTACTGGGTATATACCCAAAGGATTATAAATTAGTCTACTACAAAGACACATGTACACGTATGTTTATTGCGGCACTATTCACAATAGCAAAGACTTGGAATCAACCCAAATGTCCATCTGTGACAGACTGGATTAAGAAAATGTGGCACATATACACCATGGAATACTATGCAGCCATAAAAAAGGATGAGTTTGCGTCCTTTGTAGGGACATGGATGCAGCTGGAAACCATCATTCTTAGCAAACTATCACAAGAAGAGAAAACCAAACACCGCATGTTCTCACTCATAGGTGGGAACTGAACAATGAGATCACTTGGACTCGGGAAGGGGAACATCACACACTGGGGTCTATCATGGGGAGGGGGGAGGGGGGAGGAGGGAGGAATTGCATTGGGGAATTATACATGATATAAATGATGAATTGATGGGTGCTGACGAGTTGATGGGTGCAGCACACCAGCATGGCATAAGTATACATATGTAACAAACCTGCACGTTATGCACATGTACCCTAGAACTTAGAGTATAATAAAAAAAAAAAAAAAAAAAAAAAAAATTTATATCTCTCATCTATACTGAAATATATATCCTTTTTCTTCCCCTATTTTTTTTTCCTATATCTTGCTGAATCATCAGGAGAAAGTTTATTTCCTCATTTTCCTCCTAAATCCCTGAAATTCTCTAACCTTCAGTATGCCCTTCCATGAAATGGGATAATAATCAGGTTGTGAGGATTAAATAAACACTGTCTAAAAGGGCTTAGCACAGCAAGAGGGACGAATGTGATGCATGTAAGCTGTAATCATTGTCCTTCACATTCCATTTACGAGTGGTAAACAGAAGAAAATACAAGAGACAAATCTCTATTAAGGAACAGGAAAGCGGTACATTTTACAACGAAGTTCACATATAAAGCCAGAGCCATCAACTTCTTAGTTCTCCTTAAAATAAGCAGAACTGTCCTTCAGAATTGCTATGATCATTTAACAACCAATAGTTATTTTTCACTTCTAAGTGCAAGGCCCTGTTCTAGGTCATGTGGCGGATATAAAAAGAGAGCTTTGTGGAATTTACACGACAGAAGTCTATTTCTCTTCTATATATTCTCACTACTTCTCAAAAGGTCAAGGCATCTTGCAATGCAAGGCTCAGGGTGGTGAAAGTCAAGACAAAATGAAGAATCAGACAAAATATATGGTAGGAATGAAAGACAGAAAACTGTACCTGAAGCCACAGATAGGCTGGTTATGGCTTGAGGGCACTAACCGTGTCAGAGGAGAAGTGGAAAGAGCTCTCATTAGCAGAAAGGAATGCATCACTATCAGGTGAGGCAACATGGCTTCTATTACTAAATTTTAGAAAGAGATTATTGCATGGATACCCTCATATTGAATAAAATAATAGAAAATATCTTCAGAGTGGTTTTGCAGAGCAGGCAGTTTAGATGGGCAGAAAGTGCCTGGAGCTGGACACACTTGATTTGAACCCGGGCTCTTGGTTGGATCATCATGGACAGATTCCTTAACTCCTTTGAGTCTCAGCTCCTCACCTGTGGAATGGTGGTGATGATCCCTCCCACTCAGCGCTACTTAGGGAACAAATGTGATAGCATATGGAAGTGGCTGGCCCCTAGCAGTTACTTAAAGATGTATGTATTCCACTCCCCAGATCCACCGTCTATGTGTCATCATTATTCCTTGTAAATTTATATGGACTTGAATGTTCATACATTAACTTTTTATAAAAATGGATGGATCATAGGTCATCTACTTGTACAGGTATTTGGATATCTGTCTCCTTCACTAGATTATAAACTCACAAGGACAGGAGTTCTTTCTGTTTTGCCTGCTAGCATAAATAGTGAGGAGCACCTAGCACATAATATGTGCTCCATTGATACTGGTTATAGGAAGAAAGTAAGGCTTTTTTTTTTTTTTTTCTTGAGACACAGTCTCACCCTGTCACCCAGGCTGGAGTGCAGTGGTACGATCTCAGCTCACTGCAACCTCCACCTCCACGTTTCAATCGATTCCCCTGCGTCAGCCTCCTGAGTAGCTGGGACTACAGGCATGTGCCACCATGCCTGGCTAATTTTTGTATTCTTAGTAGAGATGGGGTTACACCACATTGGCCAGGCTGGTCTCGAACTCCTGACCTTAAGTGATCCACTTGTCATGGCCTCCCAAAGTGCTGGGATTGCAGGCGTGAGCCACCATGCCTGGCCTAGGAAGAAAAGAAGGCATTTTTGTTGAGGACTTATTCATTCAGTCTAAGGATGTGGCTTTTTAGTGACCAGCTTGAAGCACATAGCATGACTGCAGAGGCCCTCCCGAGACAATGGCTGCTGCTTCTTTGACGGATGCTCTGAAAGATCAACCTTAGATGTCTTGAACACCCTCAGACTCCTGAAATTAAATCTGCTTTCCCTCCAGCACCAGCACTGAAGTTAAAAGTTTAAAGCAATTAAACAATTGATTTTATCGCTTTTATGTTTTTTACATCTACAAGTCTTCAACTGTATAATCTACTGTTTATCATTGTAAATGCATGATAATTCGGCTTCAAAACAGAATGAGGAGAGTTTGGGAACTAGCCTCAAAAATGAATTGTCACTTATGTAGCAAAACTTTCATGGGAAAACGTGTTTCCAGTTACAAATAACTGGCTCATGAACGAACTTTTGAAACCCAAAATCATTTGCACCTCAGGGTTGTCTAAAACATGCAAATGAGATACCAGAAAAGTTTTACATTTATAAATGCCATCAAGATTTTTTAAATGTAATCTAAAGTAAAATGTTTTGTGTCCTTCCTTCCCGTCCCTTTCCCTTTCTTTTCCTTCTTCCTTCTTTCCTCCTAGATTCCCACCCTTCCTTCCTTTCCCATACCTTCCCGTGTTCCCCAAACACAGTTTTTGAAAATCCTCTATATTCCAAGCTGCTTTGGCAGAAGAAGCTCCAAAAAAGTGTTAAGACTATGACTCACTTCATTGTAATTCTGCTTATAGGATTTATGGAAAAGTAATGAGATCCAAGAAAATAAAATAAAATTTTAAAATCCCACTGACAAGTAAGTTTTTTTCTGTAGGAAATTGAGTTATATAAAAGATTTATATTTTGTTTCATGTAACCCAGAAAAAACTCATGTCCCCTGTTAACTGCAGTCTTTAATTAGCTATAGATCATTTAACTCCATATTTTAAAGGATTAATGCTAATTGAAACTTGTAGTACACTTTTAATCTTATATTAAATATTAATATTAATTAAATTTTCTGAGAATCTTGAGATGGTGCCAGTATTTTATTGCAACAGAAACTGAGGCAGAGATACCACCCTATAACCAACCCATTAGAGTTATGTGTGCGTGATTATGCAGATTAACTCAGGTTTGTCTCTTTGCCATAATCTCCATTCAGCTCAGATCTAGATATCACCAGGACAGCTTCCCTTACTTTGTGTTCTTCCAATAACCACATTTTTTGAACCCCAGAGATGCTTGTGAGACCAAAAAATTCAAAGATCTTCAAATGTGGCTCAGAACTATGTAAGGGAGCATTAAAAAAAAAAAAAAAAAAAAAAATAGTGTCTTGGTCTTATCCCAGACAGAATTCATCAGAACCTCTGAGTATGAGACCTAGGCCACCCAGGGTTGACCAACATTAATGTAACTTCAATGGCATGGAAAGAAGAAAGCATCATCAAGACCTCTAGAAATGGGATGGCTTTTAAAGGAAAAGAGTTTTCTTTTTTTTTTTTTTTTGAGACAGAGTCTTGTTCAGTCGCCCAGGCTGGAGTGCAGTTGCGCGATCTCGGCTCACTGCAAGCTCCGCCTCCCGGGTTCCCGCCATTCTCCTGCCTCAGCCTCCCAAGTAGCTGGGACTACAGGCGCCCGCCGCCACGCCCGGCTAATTTTTTGCATTTTTAGTAGAGACGGGGTTTCACTGTGTTAGCCAGGATGGTCTCCATCTCCTGACCTGGTGATCTGCCTCCCAAAGTGCTGGGATTACAGGCCTGAGCCACTGCGCCCAGCCTGAAAAGAGTTTTCAATGGGGATCACATCACTTTCAAACATGTGTGCTAGTATAAATATAAATGATGATAATGTAGAAAATGTTTGAGAGTTTGCAATGATAAGAAAGGAAAGCAAAGAGGACAACATCCCATCATGTTAGAATACAGGTTGAGAAGGTCCTTACCTGGGGCTTTGGAAAGAAGGCCCCTGTTCAGCTGGAGGAGCTGAGCCAGGACACTGAACAAAGATTTTTGTAAGAAAATACTTTATAGCTTATTCACATACACAAAAATAATCTCATATAATTCTTAAAAAAAAAAAAAAAAACAGGACAATGAAATTCTGAATATAACTTAAAAGTGAAGATACTGTCTGATCAGACTAAATAATGATAAGCTCCCTACTTCTCTCATCTCTAAAATGTTTACACCAAAAGATAAATGGAAAATATTGCCTGAAGAAAGCCAGTGCTGAGCACTGAGGTCAGTGGGAGAGCAAGGGCATGAGAAGTCTCAGGCATCAAAAGCTCACCAGGCTTGGGCCTTGTCTTTTTATTCTGTCTCTCGACTCCTGCAATCTGTGATCCATGATATTAAATATCAGAAGTCATGGTGTTTCTTATGGTTCATGTTCTTTGTTGTACTTTCCTTTCTATTTCTCATCCTGCTATGGACTGAATGTTTCTGTCCCTTCAAAATTCATATGTTGAAACCCTCACCTCTAAGGTTACGGCATTAGGAGATGGCCCTTTGGGAAGTGATTAGGTCACTGGGGTGGAGTACTCAATGAACGGGATTAGTGGGCTTTTAAAAGAGGCTCCAGAGAGATTCCTTGTTCCTTCAGCCATGTGAGGACACAGCAAGAAGCTGGAAGGCTGTAATCTGGAAGAGGATCCTCACCAGAACCCAACCATGCTGGCACCCCGCTCTTAGACTTCCCAACCTCTAGAACTATGATAAATAAGTTTATGTTGTTTATAAGCCACCCAATGTGTGCTATTCTGTTATAGCAGCTTGAATAGACTAAGATATATCTTTTCTTTATTTACGAAGCTGAGAAGTATTTCAGGAAATACATTTAAAATGGCTCATATTAAAATAAGAGGGCTCTAAATTAGGGATGAGGGTTTTGAGGGAAATTGTGTTCTTCAGTTAAAAACATTTAGGTACAGAAAAAAAGGATGATACTGCAATTTAAAGCAAATCACCTTTAAGACACATCAAAAAAGATAGTAAAGTAAAACGATGAAATATTTCTGAGTTTTCTATGTCAGAACCTTGCATGCAAACTTACCAAATATAGGCAATTGGGGCAAAATTCATAAGCAAATAATTTAGCATATGATACTCAGCAAAACCTAATGAAAGATCATCAAGCTTGATTTCAATATATAATAAATTACTGCATTAAAAAACTATTTTGCAAATACATTACTGTTCTTAAAATAAGTTACTATATAAAATGTGAGCAGGGGCTGGGTGTGGTAGCTCATGCATGTAATCCCAGGACTTTGGGAAAGCTGAGGCAGGAGGATCGCTTGAGGCCAGGAGTTCAAGACCAGCCTGGGAAACATAGTGAGGCCATTGTCTCTACCTTGGGAAACATAGTGAGCCCATTGTCTCTACAAAAAAATAAAAAAACAAGTAGCCAGGTGTGGTGGTCCACACTTGTGGTCCCAGCTACCTGGGGGGCTGCGGCAGGAGGATCGCTGGAGCCCAGGAGTTTGAGGGTGCAGAGGGTGCAGTGAACCATGATAATGCCACTGTGTACTCCAGCCTGGATGACACAATGAGACTCTAAAAAAGTCTCCAAAAAATAAAAAAAAATTTAAAATGTGAACAGTTGTGTAAACAATTATAATCTATAACTTTGACTTTTATCTCAGTTGCATGGCTTACTTACGTAACTCTACAAAATGATGAGTCTGGAAGGCTTGAGCTTTTAAGAAAAAAAATTCATTAATTTTACTGAATCCACTTTAAATTTATAGAAATACCAAATTACTTATTGAAAAATCCCAGGCAGTGTAAAAAGGAATATTCTGGGAAGTTGCTATTGCCGGTATGTTTCCGTGGTCTTACAGATGTATGTTTCCCAGGATTACTTTGTAGAGATTATTAGAATTTTAAAAATGAGAGTGGCCAGAAGTCTTCTACAGTCTCCTCAGAGAGTTCTAGAAGGGTTGGATGGTCTTATTTATTTATTTATTTATTATTTTTTTAAAAGAAGTTTATTTATTTAGTATTTTTTAAAAGAAGTGTATTTTTTAAAAGAAGTGTAGAGCTGGCATAAGAGAATAGATGACTTGTACCCCCAAATCTTCTGCTGTTTCACCTTGACTGCCCCAAACTTGGACTGTCTCAGCCTTGCCAGGGTTATAGAAGGGAGGTCACAGGGAGGGAGCCTGAAGCAGCCTTCCAGTGCCACGCTAACCCTGACTTCCAAATAAGGTTAAAGCACAGCTTCATATTATCCAGAGTCTGAAATGTCAGCCAACTTCACCAGCATGAGAAGTGCAATCAGGCAACATTATGCAGCAACATAAATATATCACTCAGTAAAATGGAAAACCATATAGCAACAACTGGTGTCAACATCAATTAACATGTTTAAACAGCGACAACAGTTTACTCTATGAGTGTGCATACTGAGGAAAGAAACGCCCCCCTCCTAGAGTCTAAATCATATCGATGGGCAGCTTACAAGTAAAGAGAGATACCTCTTCCTCCCATCTTTTCTCTATCCATTAACTTCATCCTCATTTGTGGCTTATCCTTCATTTTAAACTCCCATCTCTCCATTTATCATTGTATCCTTTGAGCATCAACCTCTCCTTCAGCAAATGTTTTTTAAAAATCACCTAAAAGAAACAACAATGGTATGTCAATGTTTTCCATTACCTAATTTTTCCAACCTGCTACAAAATGCAACTAACAAAATCAAGAGTGAGTATCATTCCTTATGGAGGTTAAAAATTCATGTTCGGCCGGGCGCGGTGGCTCAAGCCTGTAATCCCAGCACTTTGGGAGGCCGAGACGGGCGGATCACAAGGTCAGGAGATCGAGACCATCCTGGCGAACACAGTGAAACCCCGTCTCTACTAAAAATACAAAAATCTAGCCGGGCGAGGTGGCGGGCGCCTGTAGTCCCAGCTACTTGGGAGGCTGAGGCAGGAGAATGGCGGGAACCCAGGAGGCGGAGCTTGCAGTGAGCTGAGATCCGGCCA
Source organism: Rhinopithecus roxellana (assembly GCF_007565055.1). Lineage (NCBI taxonomy): Eukaryota > Metazoa > Chordata > Mammalia > Primates > Cercopithecidae > Rhinopithecus > Rhinopithecus roxellana. The sequence continues at coordinate 146,347,961 of NC_044552.1, forward strand.
CTGCACTCCAGCCTGGGAGACAGAGCAAGACTCCGCCTCAAAAAAAAAAAAAAAAAAAAAAAAAAAAAAAAAAAAAAAAAAAAAATTCATGTTCATCCAACACCAAATTAAGGGGCAATTTTTGACAATGCTGCGGATACCCTTCTGTACATCACTTGTGAAACGGCACTTCTTGAAGGCCCGTATTTCATCAACTTGGCAAAACTTCATTTCAAGGTCATTTCCAAATGCCCTTCTTGTGCAGAGCAGCATGCATGGCACCAGGTCAATCCTTTAGTCATTGCTGGAGCAAGCTTTCTGTGGAGCGGCAGCCTGCTTCAAAGTCAGATGGGCATTTGAAAAGCATGCCAAGAAAACTTTAAGCTTTGAAATGCTGCAGAAGGAAAGGTCGCAACATCTTTTAATTGCTTTCTCTCCCCGCAGAAGGTTGCTTTTCATATTTTTATGCAAATATTACAGACCTACCCAGTGTGAAAAACAGGTTAAAAAATGTGGTAAGTGATTTTGTGCATATGTCTTCAATTGAGCAGAGTGTCGAGTGCCAAACTTCAACCAAGCTGATCATACTGTAGTTCTGTGTAAAAGCCCAAAGTGGTGGAATCTAGTTGCTATAGCTGCAAATTAAACAAATAAATGAGACACCATGGAATGCAGCAAAATATCTGTGGTCTGATTAGTTCATATTTGCCATATGTATGAATATGAGCAGTCAAATTCTGAGTTTAAGCAAAGATCTTTCGAATAGGTATAATGAAGAGGGAATTCTTAACAATAAATAAGGAAGATTTGAATTCTCTGTCCAAGGATAAGTAACTTACATTTTATATCAATTTTTAAGGAATTTCATTACTTTTTTTGTTAGGAGTACAAATTCAGTGTTGCTAAAAATATAAGATTTCTACCGGGGCAGTTTTCCTTGAAACTTTAGATTGAGATTGACACTAACTTGCTAGTTATCATACGGTAATAAGTTAAAATCGTTAGCTCTAGGGAGACTTTACTTTTGTTTACATTAACTTTGTTTAATTTTATTTATTGGGCCTGCTGTGTGGCAGGCACTGTGCTCTGTACTTGTGAGGACAACCTCATGAATCCCACAACAAACTCTACGTTTCCTATGAGTAGAGCTCAGTAGAGAAATTGAAGCAGACCATTTGAACACAGAATTCCATTCTGACTAACCTCTTAAATCATTTACACCAAACTGTCTTCATAGAATAATAAAACTAGAGAAAACTCAAAAGGTTATCCGGTTCAGGCCCCTTTCAAATGTCTGCATTCATTAGAAGTGCAGCCTAAGGAAATGAAGTGGCTCTTTTTGGGTTAAACTGGTGTGGGGAAAAAGAACAGAGCAAAAAAGACATATTAGTATGTACGTAGTGATGGCAGAGGGTAGGTATCAGAAGGAATGTCTACTAACAATGGTCTGTTTATCCCAGCACATGGAGATAGCAGCAATAGCAGCAGCAGCACCTGGATATACAGGATCATTAGCTATATTACCAGAGCCAATGAATTAATGTACTTGATAAGGATGAAATGAGTTGCGTAAAGGGGAAATGTTTCCACCAATCTGGGCTACTTATTACAGCAAGGTTTACACATATCTGAATTAGACCATTACCTATAAGCTTAGTTCCTGCATATAGATAGAGAGATGGTAAAAACAATAGGAGAAAATCATCCTTGCTTGGATGAAAAGGAAAATAATAAAAAATGCCAGGAATGTTTATCGGTGACTTAATGAAATATGTTTGGTGAAATATAATGATAATTTAAATTCAGCAGCATCTCTAACTAGATATTTACAAGGCTCCATGGAGAAAGGCCCCACAGCACACAGGTAAGAGAGGGCAGCTCTTGAGTGGTCCAGTCCAAGATTGGCTGCTCATGGGCTGTGAGTGCTTGGGCAAGTTATTTGGACACTTGGAGGCCATCAGATATAGCTGTGCCATTTGTTTGAAAGAAGAATATGGATCCTGAAAATTATAAATCAATCAGCTTGACAAGTGTGCTATAAGGTTCTATGATGAATCACTGAAAGGCTAGAATGGCTCACTGAAGGATGTAGAAAATTCAATGATCATAGGTACCGGCTTAGGTTCACTTAGAGAAAATAATTTTATTTCCTTTCCAGAGAGTGTTACTAGACTTGGAGAATAAGGAAATGTGATAGAGCTTCGTTCACTCAACCATTCATTTATGCATTCCTTCAAAGAACATTTCTGAGACCTATTAGGTGCCAAGCACTGAGCCAGATAATGGAATATGCAGACGATGCTAAGACCATCTGCCTGCCCCCAAAGGACACCAACTTCCAAAAAACGTAGCAACAAACTACAAATACAGCACAGCAGATGCTACAGGAGAGGTACCTGCTGTGTAAAGAGGGTCATAAATAACGGATAGGCATGAGAGAAGCAATGCATGCATGAGCAAGTGATGTAATGGGAGAGGTGATGCATGTATGAGCACACTTGGATGAGAAGCAGAGTTCTGAATGGGAGAAAAGGGCTCTATATCCACTCAGTTCGGGAGCGCAGTGTGCAGGGGCTGTGACAGTGTGGCTGGAGTGCTGTGTTAGCCACAGGTTAAAGGGGACAGGGAGGATGCTGAGGACCTCCTGTACAAGCTGCACCTCAAGAAGAGGCATAAATGGGCTCAAGGAAGTCAGCCAGCACCTCAGTATCCCTCAAGAACCAGGCAGTTTGGGGACAAATTCAGTAGATCAGATTCAGAATCAAAGGGTCATGAAAAATATATGAGATTGAATTTTGTTTTTTTGTTTTTTGTTTTTTTTTTTTTTTGAGATGGAGTTTCACTCTGTCGCCAGGCTGGAGTGCAGTGGCACAATCTCGGCTCACTACAACCTCCACCTCCCGGGTTCAAGCAATTCTCCTGCTTTAGCCTCCCGAGTAGCTGGGACTACAGGCATGCGCCACCATGCCCAGCGAATTTTTGTATTTTTAGTAGAGACAGGGTTTCACCATGTCGGCCAGGATAGTCTCGATCTTTTGACCTCATGATCCGCCTGCCTCGGCCTCCCAAAGTGCTGGGACTACAGGCGTGAGCCATCGCACTTGGCTGAGATTGAATATTTTCTACTGGGGGTTGCCACACTCTTGTCCTGGCTTCTCTTTAGCTGACTGTCTTTCCACAAGACCCGGATAAAGAAGTATAAAGATAAGATGAGGATGGGAGGCCATCAACACATTCTTGCTATCTCCATGATCTGGAGAAAGGTAAATTTGGAAGTAACATGAAAAAAGGACTGGTGAAGAAAGAGGGCAGAGGCCAGGAGATGAGAGATGAGGCTGCTGCCTCAGTTCAGCTGAGAGATGACCAAATCTTAAACTAAAGCAGACATTTTGGACATGAGGAGGCTGGGGCCGATCTGGGAGCTATTTTGGAGGTGCAGCTGATAGGACCTGTCACCTAACTGTAGGGGATGTCATAGGAAGAGGAGCTTTGAGATGCATCTTGCCATTTTTGAGATGGCAACACAAGCCAAATAAGATTTAAAGGAGGGGTTAGCTCAAGCCATCAGTATAGTTTATCTCAAGGTCCTGGTATCAGAGGCAGAATGTGATGCCCACAGGGTAGTTGGATTAGGAAGCACAGACCTGGGAAGGACGCATGTAGAGCAGAAACTGAAATCATGGGAGAGAGTGAAATCTTCATGGACAGAGAACACGAGGGGAACACAGAGGACTGGTTTTAAATCTTGCTGAATGGATGAAGGGACTGGAGAAATTTGGGCGGCAGAAAAGAAGACTCAGTTCCTTCTGAGAGTCTTTCCTGTAGCTGAAAGCCACCCATGACTATGGTTGGCTATTGAAGCTCCATCACTGGAGATGCTTAATCAGAGGCTGAAAGGTAATTAGCCAGGATACTGTCCAGGTGATTTAAGGTTCATATGGTAGATGAACCAGATGATCTTTAGAATCACAAGTTTAGGATTCTAGGATTCTGTGGTTCTATGATAGAAAATGCAGCCTCTTTCCACTTTACTTTCTTTGGCAGCAACACTGATGTGTGCTGAGGTTGGAGCTTCAATTAAGAGGGAACTGGAAAGGATACAGGTATGGACTTCCACCAAGAAAACGGGTCTGTGGCTAATGAATGATCTGTCTGTGGCAGTGAAGAAGGAAGCCAGTTCCTAGAACACTATCTTCCTGCCTTCCACCACCACCTCCCCTAAACATAAAGACCTAAGGGCAAATGAATGGAAAACATATGAATTAAGTTTATTTTGAAATATCTATGGATTTAAGTATTAGGGGAGAAAGCACTTGTGTAAACCGCACTCTGGGTTTTGCTGACCTCAAATTATCTGAATATAACTTATAGAGTTCTTGATGAACTAATACTATTGCTGGGCCAACTCATCATCTAAACAAAGAAACAAGGGCAGAGTGCAAGCCAAATAATAGCATTAGCCTTGAATTCTACCCTAGCATGGCAAATTAGTTCTCCAAAGGGATTTGTGATGGCATGAAATTGCCTTAAAAAGCCATTGTCTGGCCAAGTGTGGTGGCTCACACCTGTAACCCCACCACTTTGGGAGTCCAAGTCGGGCAGATCATGAGGTCAGGAGATTGAGACCATCCTGGCCAACATGGTGAAACCCCCTCTTTACTAAAAATACAAAAATTAGCTGTGTGTGGTGGCGCATGCCTGTAATGCCAACTACTCGGGAGGCTGAGTCAGGGGAATCACTTGAACCAGGGAGTCAAAGGTTGCAGTGAGCCAAGATCGTACCATTGCACTCCAGCCTGGTGACAGAGCGAGACCCTATCTCAAGAAAAAAAAAAAAAAGAAAGAAAGAAAGAAAAGAAAAGCCATTGTCTGGTTATTTCCTTAGAGAGAGAGAATAACTAATACCCAGATAAAACAATTAATATGTAGAAGAGCTTTTCAACAAATTTGAGCCAGGCTGACCTGTAGCTCTGCATTGCTCTGGAATGTGTTCTTTGGACATCAGTCCAGGCCTTCTCAGGCAATAATGGCAACATAACATGCACAAAAAGACCCTTTCTGGGAACAGCAGGTCATGTGTGCAGGATTTTGCTGCCGTGCAGCTGAAGTTGAAGAGTAAGGTTAAATACAAGTTAGAAAATAAGTAAATGCTTTGAGGTTGTACTCTCTGTCAACTATTATGAAGGGGAGGAGAAAATGAATGAGAGAAAAAGAGAACAAGAGAAAACATGGACATAAATTGATAAGGATGATTCATTCATGCAACAAATATTGATCGTCCATTTTGTACAGGCATTGTTGTAGGTATTTGGGATAAATCAGCAACTGAAATAAAGATCCCTACCCTATGTAAATTCCATTCTATCAAGGGAAGATATACAATAAACCATAAATAAAACATATAAGCAAAACCACATTCTATATCAAGGATGATTAGTGCCATGGGAAGGGGGAGCAGGTTAGGGGATTTCAGTGAGTGGGGAGTATGGCGTTAGCTGTAGTTTCTAATTGCCTGTTCGAGGTAGGCATTACTGAAAAGGTGAGGAGGAGGGTAGAGGAGTGAGCTAAGCAAATCTCTGAGGACAGAGTCCAAGAAGAGAAGGGTACCTGGGGTGTTCAAGGAACCATAAGGAGGCTAGCTTGATCCATTAACATCTATTGATTCATCAAATGGTTATTGAGTACCTATAACACACCAAGCACTATACCAGGCACTAAAGAGAAAAAAGGCCAGGTGCAGTGGCTTATGCCTGTAATCTCAGCACTTCGGGAGGCTGAGGCAGGAGGATTGCTTGAGGCCAGAAATTTGAGATCAGCCTGGGGAACACAGTGAGAACTTGGTTCTACAAAAATTTAAAAATTTAAAAATCAGCCATGCATGGTGGGGTATGCCTGTAGTTCGAGCTACTCAGAAGGCTGGGTTAGGAGGATCCCTTGAGACTAAGAGTTCGAGGTTAAAGTGAGCTATGACTGCATCATTGCACTTCAGCCTGGGCTGTGCAACGAAGTGAGACTCTGCCTTTAAAAAGAAGAAAAAAAGAGAGAGAGAGAGAGAGAGTGCGAGAGAAAGAGAGAAAAAAATTAATCCGTAAACCTTAAGTAGCCATGGAGAAGGTAGGGTATAAAGAAGTGTATGATTTGACTCTGCCATTCTGCCTTCTTTATTCTAGAACATTTTTAACCCTCTTTCTCCTCTCGTCTCCCCCTTTCCCAACTCCTTATCCTGTCTTCCTCTTTTCTATGGCCATCTCACATCTTCTCGTTCATGACACTATCCTTCTTTCTTTCCTCTATTCCTCTATCTTTCTTCATTCTCCATCCTGGCATCTCCCTGTCTCCCCTTTCTTCCTCCAGTTTTCCTTGTCTTTTTACCTCACAAGGTAGTTCACAATTTATTCAAACATCAGCTTAAAAATTATACATTTTTTCCAGTTCATAATACTCTGGTTAAAGTAATAAATAAAAAATATCATTGGCAATAGCTAAAAGTAAATGCCTTGAAATTTATTACTGATCTGAACAAACAGAATAATCAAATCTTCACATTAAAATTTAAATCTGCAAAATCTAACATGGGAGGACTGGACTTGTTAGAACTAATGATCACAGATGAAAATTCACAATGGAAGAAGCTATCATCATCCATAAAATTTGGTAAGAAGAAAGCTTACATATGGGAATAGCATGAAGCAATTCTGAAAGCATCTGACTCATTGTTGATGTAACTCTCCTTGCTCCTGGTTTTTGGGGGTCTTATTTGTCTTCTTTGGGAGGTCCATTTGAGAGTCCTAGAGAGAGGTTCCTAAGAAATTTCTGACCTCTGTTCCAGTTTCTTACTTTCATTTTTGAAAATTTCCAGAATCTTAGTTACTTTAGAATACTTTAGAATGGAAATTGGAAAAGGCCAGTTTTTTTTTTCATATAAAATATTTAAGATATTCTTTCAATCAATAGCTTATTTTTATGAAATATCTAATATCAGTGTGGCGCAGACTCCATGAGTAATGAAATGCACAATCTGTGTATCCCAGAGCTGGAAAGTTACCATAAGTTATGCTATCTACCAAAAGAATAACATCAAATCTGAGTTCCTGCAAAACCAATGATCATCCAAGTGGCATTTAATGCCTTCTCTTCTGGGAAAGACAGATGCACAAAGTCTGTAGTAATTACCAAATGTCAAAATAATATTGAAGAGAATAAATCATTGCCTAAATTAAGGTTCTCTTGAGGATCAGTTACATATAACAAGAACAACTGATAAATCAAGCGTGAAGAGGGGTGGAGTTTATTATTTCTTTCTCCTCATAAATTACACGGGAAATGAACAACTCCTGCTGTGATTATAAGAATATCAAGATCTTGTCTGCTTAAAGATCTTTGGTAATAATAATAATATCCTAACCCTATTCAGTGCTTTGCATTCTGAAAGCACTTTATAAACATGAATTAGTTCTTCAGTAAGCCGAGGCACTATCTGATTGTTGGTATTTCCTGTTAGAGCATCACTGAAGCTTAGCAATCTTTCTAGAGTTTAAATATTTATTTATTTATTGCTTTCAGTATATATTTACTTCACTTGACAATGCTTTAAAATTATAATAAGCAGAAGAGAAAGGTTCATGGTTCTATTTTTGCAATGAGGAAACAGGCCAGAATAACAATAGGGCTTCTCCTTGTCAAACTGTAAACGGCCCTTTGGGGACTACGCTGTTGGCTTGTGGAGCTGTTTTCCTACTTGCCTTCTTCCATCTCAAATATGCCATTTCCAGCCTGTAAAACTGCATCTGTTTTGTGTTTTTCTCAACCTGCAGCCCCACAATATCTATCAGGGTGATTTGCAGATCATAGGTTTATAATACATGTTTGTTAGATTGAATTATATCAAAGTCTAGGTCTACATGTTGCAGGCCATGCAGAACTCTGTCTCCTACAACTGTCCATGGCCGCCTGCATTACAGTTTGGAAATTCTGATTCATTTGCTGACATCACTTGTGCTTTTCTTTCATCTGATCATCAGTGGACTGAGAACAGAAAGATGGTGGAAGGACAGAAATGTAAATATGACATTCTTCCAAATTTCAAAAGCACATGCATAAACATTCTTTTAATCATCAACATTTATTGAATGCCTAATGTTTGTCATGTGCTGCAAGTTGCTGAGAATATAAAGTTAAATAGGCTACAAGGAGAGAACGATTTTTGATTTTAGATATTGAGCCGGCTCCATTTAAATGTGCCATATTGTATATGCTTATATTTTTAATTACAATAAATTAAAACAATAATTCTCTCTTTTGATATTTTCATAGAGCCTGGAGATAACTTAGTATTTATACAACAAGATTGCATTACTTTTCTAATTCACTGATTTACTCATTTCTTCTCCTCTTCAAATAAATTCTAAGATTGGTTGCTGAGAAAAAAAAAGTAGACAATAGAAAGTAGACAATAGAAATAGAGAAAAAGAAAAGTAGACAATAGAAAGGAAGGGATATGACACTCTCCTTTCATTATAATCATGTCTAACTTCTAAAACTTTAGTGTAAAACAAAAATGAAAGCCCTGTGGATTTCAGATCCTGTAAACTTTCTTATGTCTGTTTCTGACTAATTTTGTGCTGGGCAGTTGAATGCTGCAAATTCAAGACCGAGTTGATGACGTGTTCTGAAATGGTGTTATGATATTTAACTATATCTCAGTTCTGTGGTTCTGGGCTCTAGATTCCTAGAAACTACATTGAGACTCTTCAAATAATGAATGTGATTCTGCACATAAGAAGAGTGTGCATTCTTTCTTGGAATTCTTTTAATTATAAAGATCTCAACAGGCAATGACTGCATACTGTAAATGTTTAAAACTTCGTATTTTCCCAATCCCTCAACATCCCCCATCAACAGGTTATGAGCACTCCAACCAGATGACCAGGTGCACCAGTGTGATAATGCTGGTACTTGTCACAAGTTCCCCCTGTTAGCCCTCTCCTGACATTGACCTAGTGACATTCAAAAACACCAGTGCAATCCCCTCACACCTTTTGTTTGTGTACTCTACTCTAGCTCCCAATAAAGCCACTTACCCAGGGGTTTTCTCTCTTTTTCCCCTCCCCATCTACCTGGTTGGGCCCACTCCCCAGAGCTCCTATATGGGCCCTATGTGGTGGGGATTGCCATGCCTCTTGTCTCTAACTTCTGTGAGTATATATAACAGATCCTTTAATTTCTTATGTCTCTCCCAATGTTATTTCTGTGGCCATAATGGAGTGATCATTACAAACTCCAACAAAGAGACCTACTCCCCCATTTATATCACAGGTAGCCAGGCCTACAGCATCATAATCATTTGCAGAAATAGGGAAAAGTTACAGAAGACATCATCAAGATGGCTGACTAGAGGTACCCAGCATTCACCTCCTCCAGTCACATGTCAAACAGAGTCTAGGGGAGAACACTGGAATTCAGCAAAGAAGTGACAAAGCCCCTCTGGGGCATGGAGACTTGGGACAGCAGCACAGACAGGGAAGCAAAGCACCTGGCTAGGATCGGCTCAGAGCCCAGAGAGACCTCAGGCACAGGAAAAAGGTAAGCTGAAGATCCCCAGCAGTCCACATTTCCACCCTGGCTGCCTGTAGTCCTAACAAGAGGAGAACCCCCAGCTCACAGGACCTGAGTCCAGTATAGGGAGTTAACTGGAAACCATGTGACTGCATTGTTCCCTAGAGGAAACAATGGGCTGGGCCCCAAGCCCACAGGACACAGGCTGCCACAGCACATCATCATGTTGAGAGCAGAGCCACCACCAGTGTGCATCCTGCCCTGGGGCCCCAAAACCCCTAAATCTCCTCATCTTTGGGGTCCCTCGGACATCCCACCACATCCACCCAGAGGGATACAGAGTCATGATAGCAGCTGTGCAGCCAAGATCCCAGCATCCGAGCACACACGATATTCTACACCCCAGAAAACAGGCAGTCCAATACGGTGGGAAGGCTGCCCATTGAAAAGAGGGAGGCAGTGCATGCACTCCTCAGAATCCAAGAGCTGCCTGCCTGAAGCCTGCTGTTGCTGCCACCAGCAACCTCAACCTCTGCAGTAGCAGAGTAGGTGCCCCTCCCATAGGACTGTGGATTCGCCTGACCAGGCCCACCACTGATGGCAACCTGCTCCCTCCAGAGCAAAATTGCTGCACACCCACACATGCCCTCCAAGGGCCAAAGAACCAGCCTGGCCAAGATATGTCACCACTGGAGACCCCACCCCCTCCAACAAAGTGGTTTTGTACTCAAGTGCATCCCTCAGGGACCCAAGGACCAGCTAGCTGTCCAGGGCTGCTACCATCACCAATGACCCTGCCCCCTCCAGTGATGAAGCCACCCAGGCCCACTGCTGTCAGAGAATCTGCCCACTCCAGTGGTAGAGCTGCCATACACCCATGCTTCCTAACGCCAGAGTCCCCAAACTGATCTGCCTGGTGTCCCTGTTCCCAGCAAAGCCATGCAATAGCCTCTACAACCATAGTATAGGCCACTGAGGTACTCACAGACACCAATGATGCTGATTATAGCTGAAGAAATCATACGGAGACTACATTACTGCCCCCATACTGAACCAAAGCCAAAGCACCCTACTCAACTGTATATTTGTGATACATATACATATACAGAAAAACATTTTTCCCTATGAAAGCTACTCCAAATCAGAAGAGGCAGTGTCCCACCAGACGCACAGATATCAACATAGGGAAACAGGAAATAAGAAAAAGGAAATGTGATGCCTTCAAAGGAACACAGTAATTCTCTAAGTAACAGACCCCAAAGGAAAACCAATCTAAAATCACCTGACAAAATGCAAAGTAACAAGGAAACCTGGCAAGATACAAGTTAACACAAATAGATTCAATGAAATCAGAAAACCATTCATAAGCTGAATGAGAAATTTTTAAAAATAGATATCATTAAGAAGAATGAAACAAATGTTAGAACTGAATAACTCAGTGAGTGAAATAAAAATAAAATTGAGAATTTCAATAATAGACTAGATCAGGCAGAAGAGTTTCTGAACTTGAAGACAGTTCTTTTAAAATAATCCACTTAGGGGAATGTGGGGAGAAAAAATGGCAGATAAGAGGCAGGACTAACTTTCAGCTCCCACTCAGACAAAACCATGTGTGGAGACTCACATCAAGAACTTGCTCCAGGAACCACTGCAGGAACATACCAGGAAAGCCAAGAGAAACCACAGACCCTTTGAAGGAGGTGGATTGCCGCTGCAGGCCCTGTGGGACAGCTGAGGAATTGTGAGTTGGCTTGCTTTCTCAGCTAGGAGGCTTGTAGCCTGGGGCAAGTTCTCAGCACTGCTCACCAGCTGCCTGGAAATAAACTGTGTGCTGTTGGGAGTGGCACAGTGGGAGGTGGGAGCCAGAACGGCTTTCCATGCAGCAGGCTGTATGGGAGCTAAGTGGCTTTCCCTCACTTCCTTGGTGACCTGTGTCACACAGCAGAGGCAGCCATAACTACCCTGGGAACATAACCCCCTTGGCCTGGGAACTACACCCCCAATCTCCCACAGCAGCTGCAGCAAGCCCTGCCCAAGAAGAGTCTGAGCTCAGACATGCTGAACCCTGTCCCAGCCTGACAGTCTTTCTCTACCCTTCCTGGTAGCCCAAGACAAAAAATATAATCTCTTGGGAGCTCTATAGCCCAGCCTCACCACCTCAGAAACTTGAATACTCATCCAAAGGTGACCCTAGGGTAAGCTTGTATCCTCCCTACACTCCCACGGCTGATGTACTCTTCATAGCGCCACCTCCTGGCTGGAGGCTAACCAACACAAAACCAGTGCACAAAAATACCACCAAGAACCCTCAGGGAGTCCACTTCTCTTCTCTGCTACCTCCACCAGAGCAGGTGCTGGGATCCACAGCTGAGAAACCTGGAGACAGATCACATCACAGGACTCTGCAGACACTTCCCAGTACCAGGCAGAGCCTGATAGCTCCACTGGGTGGCTAGATCCAGAAGATAAATAACAATCACTGCAGTTTTATTCTCAGGAAGTCCCTCTTTAGGGGAAGGGGTACAGCACCACATCATGGCAGCACCTCAAGGGACCAAAAAATCTGAACAGCAGCCTTGAATCCCAGATCTTCCCTCTGACATAGTCCACTGAAATGAGAAGGAACCAGAAAAAAATTCTGGTAACATGACAAAACAAGGTTATTTAGTGCCACCAAAAGATCACAGTAGCTCACCAGTAATGGATCAAAACCAAGATGAAATCCCCAAATTGCCAGAAAAAGAATTCAGAAGGTCAATTATTAAGCTAATCAAGGATGCATCTGAGAAAGGTGAAGTCCAACTTAAAGAAATCAAAAAATGATACAGGATATGAATGGAAAAATCTCCAGTGAAAAAGCATAAATAAAAAATAATTGCAACTTCTGGAAATGAAGAAATCACACTTAGAGAAATGCAAAATGCACTGGAAAGTCTCAGTAATAGAACTGAACAAGTAGAAGAAACAACTTCAGAGCTCAAAGACAAGGCTTTTGAATAAACCCAACTCAACAAAGAAAAAGAAAAAAAAAATTTTTTTAATGAATAAAGGCTCCAAGAAGTTTGGGATTGTGTTAAATGACCAAACCTAAGAATAATTGGTGTTCCTGAAGAAGAAGGGAAATCTAAATGTCTGGAAAACATGTTTGAGGAAATAATTGAGGAAAACTTCCCTGGCTTTGCTAGAGATCTGGACATCCAAACACAAGGAGCTCAAAGAACATCTGGGAAATTCATCACAAAAAGATCATAGCCTAGGCACATAGTCATCAGGTTATCTAAAGTCAAGACAAAGGGAAGAATCTTAAGAGCTGTGAGGCAAAAGCATCAGGTAACCTACAAAGGAAAACTTGTCAGATTAACAGCAGATTTCTCAGCAGAAATCCTGCAAGCTAGAAGGGAGTGGGGTCCTATATTTAGCCTCCTTAAAACAATTGTCAGTCAAGAATTTTGAATCCAGCAAAACTAAGCTTCATAAATGAAGGAAATTAGTCTTTTTCAGACAAATGCTGAGAGAATTTGCCAATACCAAGCCAGCACCACCAGAACTGCTAAAAGGAGCTCTAAATCTTGAAACAGATCCTTAAAATATACCAAACTAGAATTTCATTAAAGCATAAATCTTACAGTACCTATAAAACAATAACACAATGAAAAAAAACAAGGTATTCAGGCAACAAGTAGCAAGATGAATAGAATAGTACCTCACATCTCAGTAATAACATTGAATTTAAATGACCCAAATCCTCTACTTAAAAGACAAAAAATGGCAGAATGGATAAGAATTAACCAACCAAGTGAATAGTACCTCATATTCTCAATAATAACATTGAATGTAAATGACCTAAATCCTCTACTTAAAAGCCACAGAATGACAGAATGGATAAGAATTAACCAACCAAGTGAATAATACCTCACATCTCAATAATAACATTGAAAGTAAATGGCCTAAATCCTCACTTAAAAGACACAAAATGTCAGAATGGATAAGAATTAACCAACCAAGTACCTGGTATCTTCAAGAGACTCACCTGACACACAAAGACTCACATAAACTTAAGGTAAAGGGGTAGGAAAAGATATTCTATGCAAATGGACACCAAAAGTGAGCAGGAGTAGCTTTTCTTTTTCTTTTCTTTTTGAGATGGAGTCTTACTCTGTCACCCAGGCTGGAGTGCAATGGTATGGTCTCTGCTCACTGCAACTTCTGCCTCCTAGGTTCAAGTGATTCTCCTGCCTCAGCTTCCTGAGTAGCCGGGATTACAGGCACCTGCCACCATGCCTAGCTAATTTTTGCATTTTTATTAGAGACAGGGTTTCACTATCTTGGCCAGACTGGTCTTGAACTCCTGACCTCGTGATCCACCTGCCTCGGCCTCCCAAAGTGCTGGGATTACAGGCGTGAGCCACCGTGCCTGGCCAGGAGTAGCTTTTCTTATATCAGACAAAACAGACTTTAAAGCAACAGCAGTTGCTTTAAACAGCAGTTGCTTTAAAGAGGGACATTATATAATGATAAAAGGACTAGTCCAACAGGGAAATATCAAAATCCTAAATATATATACATCTAACACTGGAGTTCCCAAATTTATAAAACAATTACTACTAGACCTAAGAAGTGAGATAGACAACAACACAATAATAGTGTGGGACTTCAATACTCCACTGACAGCACTAGACTGGTCATCAACACAGAAAGTTAACAGAGAAACAATGGACTTAAACTATACCCTAGAACAAGTGGACTTAACAGATTTTTACAGAACATTCTACCCAACAGTTGCAGAATATTCATTTCATTCATCAGTATATGGAACATTCTCTAAGATAGACCATATGATAGGCCACAAAACAAGTCTCAACAAATTTGAGAAAATCTAAATTATATCAAGTACTCTCTCAGGCCACAGTGGAATAAAATTGGAAATCAACTCCAAAAGGAACCCTCAAAACCATGCAAATATATGAAAATTTAAGAACTTGCTCCTGAATGATCATTGGGTCAACAATGAAATCAAGGTGGAAATCAAAAAATTCTTTGTACTGAACAATAATAGTGATACAACCTATCCAAACCTCCGGGATACAGTAAAAGTGGTGCTAAGAGGAAAGTTCATAGCATTAAATGCCTACATCAAAAATTCTGAAAGACTACAAGTAGACAGTCTACGGTCACACCTCTAGGAACTAGAGAAACAAGAACAAACCAAACCCAAACCCAACTGGAGAAAAGAAATAATCAAGATCTGAGCAGAACTAAATGAGGCTGGCCATGGTGGTTGTCTAGGTGCAGTGGCTCATGCCTTTAATGCCAGCACTTTGGGAGGCCAAGGTGGGTGGATCACTTGAGGTCAGGAGTTCAAGAACAGTCTGGCCAACATGGCAAAACACTGTCTCTACTAAAAATATACAATACACAAATTAGACAGGTGTGGTTGTGCACGTCTGTAATCCTAGCTACTCAGCAGGCTGAGGCATGAGAATTGCTTGAGACCAGGAGGTGGAGGTTGCAGTGAACCAAGATTATTGTACCACTGCACTCTAGCCTGGGCAACAGGGTGAAACTCTGTCTTAAAAAAAACAAAAAACAAAAAAACGAAATGAAGTTGAAGTAAAAAAAAATACAAAAGATAAATGAAACAAAAAGTTGATTCTTTATAAAGATAAAAAATATTGATAGACCATTAGCGAGATTAACCAAGAAAATAAGAGAGAAGATCCAAACAAGCTCAATTAGAAATGAAATGGGAGATATTGTAACTGATACCACAGAAATACAAACGATCATTCAAGACTACAGTGAACACCTTTATGCACATACACTAGAAAACCTAGAGGAAACGGATAAATTCCTGGAAATATACAACCTCCCTAGATTAAGCCTAGAAGAAACAGAAATTCGAAATGGACCAATAACAAAAAGTGAGATTGAAATGGTAAGTAAAAAGCTACCAATAACAAAAGTCCAGGGCTACATTTACAGCTAAATTACAGCTAAATTCTATCAGCCATTCAAAGAAGAATTAGTACCAATCCTATTATACACTATTCCAAAAGATAGAGAAAGAAGGAATCCTCCCTAAATCATTCTATGAAGCCAGTATCACCCTAATACCCAAACCGGGAAAGGGCATAACAACAAAAGAAAACTACAGACCAATATCCCTGATGAAGATAGATGCAAAAATCCTCAATAAAATACTAGCTAACTGAATCCAACAGCATATCAAAAAGATAATCCACCATGATCAAGTAAGATTCATACCAGGGATGAAGGGATGGTTTAACACTTGCAAGTCAATAAATGTGATGCACCATGTGAATAGAATTAAAAACAGAAGATTACATGATCATCTCATTGGAGCCATTCTAGAGGTTGGCTCATCAGCAAAACCTTTCTAGACATTGGCTTAGGCAAAGACTTCATGACCAAGAACCCAAAAGCAAATGCAACAAAAACAAAAATAAATAGATGGGACTTAATCAAACTAAAAAGCTTCTACACAGCAAAAGAAACAATCGGCGGAGTAAACAGACAACACACAGAATGGGAGAAAGTCTTCACAATCTATACTTCTGACAAAGGAGTAATATCCAGAATGTACAAAGATCTCAAACAAATCAGCAAGAAAAAAAAATCAAACAAGCCCATCAAAAAGTGGGCTAAGGATATGGATAGACAATTCTCAAAGGAGGATATACAAATGGCCAACAAACATATGAAAAGATGCTCAACATCACTAATGATCAGGGAAGTGCAAATCAAAACCATCTGACTCCTGTGAGGATGGCCATAATCGAAATATCAAATAATAACAGATGTTGGTGGGGATGTGGTGAAAAGGGAACACTTTTACACTGTTGGTGGTAATGTAAACTAGTACAACCACTAAGGAAAACAGTATGGGGTTTCCTAAAGTAACTAAAAGTAGATCTACCATTTGATATAGAAATCCCACTCCTGGCTATCCACTTAGAGGAAAAGAAGTCATTATATGAAAAAGACACTTGCACATGCATGTTTACAGCAGCAAAATTTGCAATTTCAAAAATATAGAACCAGCCCAAATGCCCATCAATCAATGAGTGGATAAAGAAAATGTGATTATATATATATATATATATATGTGTGTGTGTGTGTGTGTGTGTGTGTGTGTGTGTATATATATATAAGTGTGATTATACACACACACACACACACACACACACACACACACACTATTGAATACTACTCAGCCATAAAAAGGAACAAAATAAGTACCGGCATTTGCAGCAACCTGGATGGAATTGGAAACTATCATTCTAAGTGAAGTAACTCGGGAATGGAAAAGCAAACATCATTATGTTCTCACTCATGAGTGGGAGCTAAACTATGAAGATGCAAAGGCATAAGAATGATACAATGGACTTTGGGGACTCAAGGGAAAGGGTGGGAGGTGGGTGAGGGATAAAAGACTACAATTTGACTATAATTTGCTTCAGAGAGAAGTTTTTTTGGTTGTATCTACTTGTTGATATTTCAGCTTTCTGTATCCGGATGTTCATATCTCTCCCAACACTTGGAAAGTTTTCAGCTATTATTTCATTGAATAGGTTTCCTATGCCTTTTCCCATCTCTTACTCATCTGAAATTTCTATAATGGGAATATTTGTTTCTTTAATGTTGTCCCATATGTCCTGCAGGCTTCCTTCATTCTTTCTTTTTGTTCTTTATTTCTTTTTTTTTTTCTTTTTCATTTGAATGGATTTTTTTTTTTTATTTCAATAGGTTTTTGGGGAACAGGTGGTGTTTGGTTACATGAATAAATTCTTTAGTGGTGATTTCTGAGAAATCAGATTTCAAAGAAACAAAGAAAATTTACAATTAAAACTAATGAAGTACTAAAAAGGAAAGATGGCAAATAAACAACCTAAAGATGCACCTCAAGGAACTAGAAGAGCAAGAACAAACAAAATCTACAATTAATAGAAGGAAAGAAATAATAAATACCAGAACAAAATTGAAATAGAGACAAAAAATTTCTAAAGACCAACAAAAGAAATACTTGTGTTTTTGGAAAAGATAAGCAAAATTGACACACCATTAGGTAGACCAAGAAAAAAGAGAGAAGACTCAAATAAATAAAATCAGAAATAGAAAAGGAGACATTACAACTGATACCATAGAATTACAAAGGATCAGGAGAGGGTACAGCTCAGGGGTAGAGCATTTGATTGCAGATCAAGAAATACAAAGGATCATAGCAGATTATTATGAACAACTATGTACCAACAAATTGAAAAACCTAGAAGAAGTGGATAAATTCCTGGACACATATAACCTATCAACATTGAGCCAGGAGGAAACAGAAAACCTGAATAGACCAAGAACAAGCAATGAGATTGAATAAGTAATAAAAGGTCTCCCGACAATGTAAAGCCCAGGGCAGAATGGCTTCACTGCTAAAGTGTACCAAACTTATAAAGAAGAACTACCACAAATACTTCTGAAAATATTCCAAAAAATTAAAAGAGGAGGGAATTATTCCTAACTCATTCTATGATGCCAGCATTACCATGATGCCAAAATCAGACAAGGACAGAACCAAAAAATTAAACTATAGGCCAATATCTCTGATGAACATAGATGCAAAAATCCTCAACAAAATACTAAAATCCAACAGCATATCCAAAAGTTTATATTTATCCCAGAGATGAAAGGATGATTCAACATACACAAATTAATAAATTTGATACCTCTCATAAACAAAATGAAGGACAAAGCCCATATGATTATCTCAATAGACACAGAAAAAGTATTTCATAAAATTAAATATCATTTACAATAACAACTCTCAACAAATTAGGTATAGATGGAATATACCTTA
This sequence comes from Rhinopithecus roxellana, assembly GCF_007565055.1. Lineage (NCBI taxonomy): Eukaryota > Metazoa > Chordata > Mammalia > Primates > Cercopithecidae > Rhinopithecus > Rhinopithecus roxellana. Next base: position 146,366,361 of record NC_044552.1, read on the forward strand.
ATACAATAAAGGCCATATATGACAAACCCACAGCCAACATTATACTAAAGAGACAAAAGCTGAAAGCTTTTCCTCTAAGATCTGGAACAAGATGGAACTAAAAATGATGAGCTCATAGAAGTAGTGAGTAGAACTGTGGTTATTAGAGGTTGGGAAGGCTAGCCAGGAGGGGAGAGTATGGAGAGGTTGGTTAGGAGACACACAATTATAGCTAGATAGGAGGAATAAATTTCAATGTTCTAGAGCAATATAGAATGAATATAGTTAACAATAATTTATTGTATATTTTCAAAAAGCTAGAAGAGAGGATTTTGAGTGTTCTCAACATAAAAAAATGATAAATGTTTGAGAAAATATGTATGCTAATTACCCTGATTTCATCATTACACGTTATATATATGTTTTGAAATATCACTGTGTACCCTGTAACTATGTTAAATTATTACATGTATGTTAAAATTAACTTTAAAAGGTACAAGTAGAGGAAAATAGAATTAAGTAGCTGGTATACAAAGGAGGCAGGGAAACATTTAAATTTTATAGCATATGTATGTGGTACCCATTGAAAATTAAAATAAGCATATACATTTTTGAAAAAAGCTACAAATAAAGCTAATGAAGTACTAAATAAAATGTTTTATCCTCCTACATTGTCAGATGTAGTTTTACAAAACAAAATAGAAAATATGTGATTGGATAAGCAGTAAAGCATATATATTTATAAGCTATAAATATAAATATTTAATATAATAAGAATATAAATATTCTAAAACTATATTTTCCTTGCCTTCATTTCAGCAAAATTATTAAATATGCTATTATAATGGAAAATTTCACAAAATTTTCGCTCTACTGATAGTAATAATCTAAAAGATCAATCGAAAATAAAATTACAATCAAAATATATACAATTTGAATTTTCAATTAAAATACATACATTAAAACAAATGTGGGAACTTTTTTGTTCTTGAGACAGGGTCTCACTCCTGTCACACAGTCTGGAGTGCAGTAGCATGATCATGGCTCACTATAGCCTTGACATCATGGGCTCAAGCAATTCCCCCACCTCAGCCTCCTGAGTAGCTAGGACTACAGGTTCATAACACCACATCCAGCTAATTTTTTTTTTTTTTTTTTTTTTTTTTTTTTAAGAGACAGGGTTTCACCAAGTTATCCAGACTGGTAAGAAATTTTGAATGGACTTATTTCCATATATTTAAAAGTGTTATTTTTAAATTAATATTAAAAACCAATTAGAATTAAAAGCAAATACAAATTATAATAGTTATTAAAACTTAAAATATTATTTAAACAAAGAGGAAAATGCTCATTTATTTGAAATGTCATTTTATTACACATTTTATGAAAATTATTCATAATTCTAGCATTTAATGTTCATATTTTAATTGCTAGGCTAAAAGATCAGCAGCATAGTTTATCAATTTTGTATCTATAGTTATACAGATACAGAATTCAAGTAATGTAAATTGCTTAATATTGCAAAGTATGCCTGAGCCACCATGCACAACTTCTTTCTCCTCAGTAATTCTGGAACTATCAATTGGAACATGAGGAAAAACAAAGAACTGGTCATTTATCACTATTAGGACACAGAATTCATTGTGAAAGAATCTATTGAGCTCATATTATCTTAGAGGATTTGACATATTAACTAATTTATCTTTTCTCTTTCCTAAATATTTGTGTCATTCAATTCCTCCTGGTGTTTCTAAGTAGTATTTGTCTCCAGGAGTAGAAATTTTAAGACATCAAAGTGAATCAAGGTAAAATTAACAGAGGCAAGTCAAAGTTCTAATGGCTGGATACATGCTTAATAAACCATTTGTTCAAAACATTAAAAATTTAGAACCAGGATCCACAAAGGCTGTGATTCATTCTCTGGCATGAAGGTAATATTGTGCAGTTCGGGCCTGTTAACAATAGGCCAAAGTGGCCGAGACTTTAATTCTATAGCACATGATGCAATTATTTGTTGTTAGCAAAGTTTCTCCTAATGTCAGAACAAGGTAACTGACATCATTTCACATTCAACTGGAGGCTGCAACTTCAGGAGTCTCCCTTTAATACTCACAATTTGGACACTCTAATTAGTTATCTAGGTGATATTACTCCTCCTCATATTTGGAGATGTCATAAAGGATACTATTTGTACAAGAATATGCCTGCCACGTATTAGGCCACACATAATAGGCCACAGCCTGCTCCTGATTGAACACATGACAATGTTTTTTGGTGTAACGTTTGAAGTGATGATTTATAAAGCCTATCTCCATTTACAACTCAGCTCTTGGAGATAAGGAATTTCATAGTCTTTTTCTTAAAAATATGTATCTAATTATTGACTGGTTTATCTTAGACAGCTAAAATATGCTAAACAGCTTGAAAGTAAGCTTTAAAATACCCTGAAGATGTTTCTCTTATATTTTGCTAACTTACTGTTGTAGAAGCTATACAATGCTACTCTTTTTATCAAGAATCAATTAATGTTTTGCTTGTTCAGATAAAATGTGGCCACACATTTGAGGCCAGACAGGCCTGCGTTCAGATCCCACTTCTACCACCCTGAGCTATGTCATTTGGGCAAATTATATAATCCTTCTGAGGTTCAGTTTCTTCATTTGTAATTGAGATCATTCCTTATTTGCAGTGCCATTGTGAAAATTTAATGATACAATCACTGTGGAGTGCCTGGCACACAGTATATTCTCAAATAAAATAAAATAAAATAAAATAAAATAAAATAAATAAACAAACAGTAGCTATGTAACTGACAAAGAATTATGGAAATCAGCTATAGTGAATTCATTCATCAATTTAATAAATATATATTGATCCTACTGTATGCCAGACAACTGGGCACAGTGCTTGGAATTCAAAGGCTGCTTTGCACTAGGAGCTTAATATTTCTGTGGGGATACAGACATGCATAATAGAGATATGAAAGCGCTGTACAAGCACAAGTAACGGAATAGCTAACTTTGTTTGGGGAGTTAGGAACGGCTTCTTAAAGAAGATAGGAACTAAGCTAGCAGGAATTTGTCAGGAAAGACTGAGAAGGGCATTTGGGGCAGAAGATTGCAAAGGCATGGAGTTACCACGTGCTTTTCACATTCAAGAAAAGGAAAAAGTTGGAGAGGGCCATAGTAACCATGCCAGGCCCCATGGATGGCTAAACTGAACTGACAAGACCCAGCTGATGTGTTTGGAAATAGACCAGAAGTGCCATGCTAATCCTTCAAGAGTGTGGCTCTAACTGAACTAAAAAAAAAATCCAGTTCTCTGAGATTTGCCACTTTTGATGAATTGGCTTAAGGAAGGATTGATCAAAACCCTTCAGTACAGTGATGTTTGTTTGCTAGACACACCACTTTTCTTCAAATATACCAAAATTGGGGGCAGAAGGGAAACTGTTATTTTGTACTCAAGGCTCATGATTTCCAGCTCTTCCTTCCCCTATAATTTCCTGTGATGGGCTGCCCTTTTCACCAGGAACACCCCGGGACATGTTCTAAAAACTGCTGTAACCAAAATGCATGCTTCTTAGTTAATAATAAAGTAGTGTTCAATTCCAAAAGCTGAAAGGGAAGATGACACAAAATTTCACTGCAGAAAATATATCCTCAAATGTTGTAAAATGATGTGAAAACCATCCAAAGCACTGGATTTGAAACTAGTGAGGGGAACATCATGGCTAAAGCATAAGAAAGAATTAGACTGAGAAGAAGGAAAAGGCCTCAAAGCCACAGGCAAACACCCTAACTTGGGCAGAACCCTAAGAGGCAAACAATCCCACTGCTAAAGACACCTCCAAATACTTGCAACAGATCTCCGAGAGAAAGTAACAGCCTTGCTGCCCATCTGAGGGAAACTGTCCAGCTGCAGTAGTTACTTCCAACAAAATCTTGTCAATGTGAGGTGCAGGTGGAGCGGAGGGTTGGTGGCTGTGTAGGTGGGAATCCAAACCTAGGCTCTGAGGACAAGCCTTCTAATGGCACAGAAATTAAATTCATCCCAGAATTGGCTAGTTATATTATTTAACACCACTGACACACCTACCTTAATAATCTGTGGATTCATCTACTACATAGTTTGAATAATGACTCAATTCCATGGGAAGACGTTTCTATTTATATTCAGTAAATATTACAGTATTCTCTAATTGTAATCTCCCATTATAACCTTCCAAGATTTCATGGATTTTTAGGCAAATTCTATGGAAGGTCTAAATAGCAGATAATAGCTATTTAATAGATTTTTTTTAAATAAAAGAAAGCCATTTGTTTTAATCCACTCACCATTCCATGATTCAGCCACCCTGGGATAAAATTATCCAGCAGCTTCGGGTATATCATCTCTCTGTCATAGGCATAAATGATCCAGAACACTGCTACAACAAACTGGAAGGAAAAAGAAATCTTTTATTTCAAGTTCATTGACTATTCACAACATACAATTTATTGGTTAACAATAGTTAAAAGAACCCAACAGAATTTGGAATCTATGATGAAAGACAGATCGGTAAACCAGCTAATGATTGGAAACACAGGTCTAGCTTCATTTCATTAGTAGTAAAAGTTAAGGTGCCTCCTCTGTCTCTGATCTCCCAACTGTGTCCTTTCAGGCAAAGGGATTGGTTTCTGAGGGAGAAAGAAGAGGCCTGTTTTCATGAACAGCTCTGTTTCAGGGCTAACTGTACTGGTCTGATTCCTCTGGAGAGGGTTTAAAAGTTCACTGGTGGTTTTTTCGGATCCCATTACCCACTATCTAGGGTTAGCACACATTCAGGAAACTGTCGGGTATGTCCCTTTTCCTTGAACCCATCATGTGGTTTAAATTAATCTTCACATTCTCAAATTTCCACTTCACCACTACCAGCATTGAAACCACTGCTATAAAATCTCCTAAGTCACATTTCCAGCAAATGTATTAATTTATACAGACTAAGCAAGGGCTTTGGCTGCACTGAGAAGCTGGGTCCATGGAGGGTAAAGGAAGATTCCTAATTCTCTTGGAATAACTTAGAAGTTCATCTGAGTTCCAAAGGTTTATTTTGGCCCAACAGCAACATAATCATCAAAAGAGAGTAGAATACTCAATGTATTATCTTACCCTTCTTCCAACTAATGGTGAGAAAAGAAGTTCAGATAAAATAATGAATGGCCCGAGGTCTTAACCTTCAGCACTGAATTTAAAAGAAGAAGTGTATGTTTTTGTAAATGTCAAAAAATGTAGCATAGAAAGGGAACCATCCCACAGGAAGAGATAAAAGTCTCTGTAGAGTGATGTCTCAAAATAAAAAATGCTACAAAATGGAAAAATATAGCATAAATATTAGAAACAATTTTGACTTCATTTTATATCTCATTCATGCTCCCATATTTTATTAATAAAAATAATAAATAGTTTAATGCCACTTCAAATTGGTGGTTTTGGTAGGTTGGTGGAAGAAAAGGCCAGAATGAAAGAAATTAAAGTGGTGGTAGGTGGCAGGTAGAGGCAGTAAAAGGCGACTCCCGTTTCATGGCAATGGGCAGTGAGGGAAGGCAAAGGAGGCCGGCTGTCTGAGACATGTAACAGGGATTAGGAGGGTGTGTATGATCTTACAAAATAGGAGATCCAGGCAGTATTTTGATTGGCTAAAAGTCAGAGTAAAAGGAAATAGAAAGGGAATGACTGATAAGCAAGGCCCAGGAAAAGAAAGGGATTAGGATTATAAATACAGATGAAGCATCCTTCCCTTTAAAGTGAAATGCAAGCACTTTTGCTGACAGTTGGAAATAGAGCTGAGTACAAAGGATTTGGGGCACTGCTATGGATAATGTACTAGGAAGTCCATAGAATATTTAAAAGGAAGACTGTCATGAATCAGGAGGACTCAACAGAGATCTAAGAACAAGATTTTGTAATAGAACCAACCAGGATGTTTTCCCAGGCTGTGTTGAGGTCTGTGAAAATGAGGACTTAGGAAAAAGAGGGTTTAGGAAAACTTAAGGATCCTAGGGATTTTGTAGCACAATGGCTTGGGTAACTGGGACAGATAAAAGGTTGAAAATAAGGGATGCTATGAGATCAGAAGAACGTCTTTAAGCAACTGGCTAGCATTTCTAAGCTGGTACTTGGATTACATGAGATATCACACCTAAAGATACTAGTGACAGACAGTAAACAATTAAAGATAGCCATTCCTGTTTTCACTTCTTTTGCTGGATAGATGTGACAAGTGACACCAAACCAATTAGGGCTGATCATGTGCTCCGATGCCAGGGATGCATCACCAGGCAACACAGTAGTACTACCCCGCTCCATGATTCCAGCCTTTCTATTCAAAGCGGATCAGCAGCACTCATGTCACCTGAAAGCTTTTAAATGTACATTTCAATAAGATCTTATGCACATATAAGTTTGAGATGTTCTGCTTGGGGAGGCTCTACTTCGGCTACCTTGAGCCTCCTCCCTTCCCATGGAGTGAAAAGATCCTGTGGCCAAGTGGCTTGTCTACGCGGAGCATGCACCTCTTCCCTTGGAGATCACACCTGGAGTAACTGTGAGCCTGGAATTCCCTGCCCACATAGTCATGAGTATGCCTTGGGGCATTTGTGGATCTCCCCCTCCAGTCTGAACCTGAAGGTAGACTGTGCAATAAATGTGTGTTTGCCTTAACCTGAGGGTGGTAAAGGTACATCTGTTTCTGGAGGGTAAGGACCAAAGGTTTACATTTGGTCTGGGTGTCTAAACATAGGCATGAAGCCACTTCAGTCCTGGATGGAGCCACTGATGCACATCTCTTCACCTTTGCCATATAACATAACCTAATCAAGGGGATGACATCCCATCATATTCACGGGTCTCTCTGATACTCTGTGGACGGGGATTGTACATGCTGGTGCAGCAGGGGATGGAATCTTGGCGTCATGTTGGAATTCTGCTTATCATAGGCTCCCACTGTGTTCTTTCTTTCCAAATTGTTTTGACTCTTTTAAGTCCTTTGCATTTCCATTCAAATGTTAGAATCTCCGACTGTTAATTTATACAAATATCCTGCTAGAATTCTCATGGTGACTGTTTGGGGAGAGCTAACATTTTAACAATATTGAATCTTCCAATCCGTGAAGATCATTTATATCCCCTAACTTGGGTCTTCTTTAATTTCTCTCAGCAATGTTTTTGGTTTTCAATGCACAGATATTGCATGTATTTTGTTGAACCTATCCATAAATATTTCATGTTTTGTGATGCTATTGTGGAGAGTATTATATTTTTTTAGATTCTTTTTTGTTAGTTTATAAAAATGAACCAATTTCTGAATATTGACGTTATATTTTACACCTTTCCTAAATTCATGTAGTAGTTCTAGTCGCTATTTTAGAAATAGTTTTGCATTTTATACTTATACGATCTGCAGATAAAGACAGTGTTTTTCCCTTATAATTTTATGCATTTTACTTCTTTTTTTTTTTATTGCACTGCCTGTGACCTGCAGCAATATGCTGAATAGAAGTGATGGAGAAATCCCAGCACTTTGGGAGGCCGAGACGGGCGGATCACGAGGTCAGGAGATCGAGACCATCCTGGCTAACATGGTGAAACCCCGTCTCTACTAAAAATACAAAAAACTAGCCGGGCGAGGTGGCGGGCGCCTGTAGTCCCAGCTACTCCGGAGGCTGAGGCAGGAGAATGGCGTAAACCCGGGAGGCGGAGCTTGCAGTGAGCTGAGATCCAGCCACTGCACTCCAGCCTGGGTGACAAAGCAAGACTCCGTCTCAAAAAAAAAAAAAAAAAAAAAAAAAAAAAAAAAAAAAAAAAAAAAGAAGTGATGGAGAGTGAGCATCCTTGCCTTCATCTCTATCTTAGGGAAAGTGTTCAGTCTTTCCACACTTAAATTTGATATTAGCTGTAGGCTTCTTTTAGTTGTCTTTTATCAAGTTGAGAAAAATCTCTTCTATTCTTACTTTATTTGGGAATAATATACATACACAATGAATAAGTGCTTAATTTTTGAATTTTTTCAGATGGTTTTGTTTCATATCTTGAGATGATCATATAGTTTTCCCTATTTATTCTGTTAATACGGTGAATTATATCAATTGATATTGAAAGTCAAACCAACCTTACATTCCTGGTCATCATATATTATAATTTATATAAATATATATATGTTTTTACTGGATTCAATCTGCTGATACTCTGCAAAGAATTTTCTTTTCATCTCTATTCATGAAGTATACTGATCTCTGATCTGTAATTTTCCTTTCTCATAATGTCTTCACCTAATTCAGGTAATAGTATAAATTCTGGAATCAAAAGATGAGTTGGGAAGTGTTTCCTCCTCTATTTTCTGAAGGGTTTTGTGCAAGATTAGTGTAATTTATTCCTTATGCAATTGATATACTTCCCTAGTAAAGCCGTCTGGACTTGCAATTTTTCTGGTGGGTAGATTTGTGAATTCATTTTCTTTAATAAATATAGGGCCATTTGGGCTTCCTACTTTTGCTTGAGTTGATTTTGGTCATTATTGTCTTTTGTGGAATTGCTGTATTTCATCTATGTTTTTGAATTTATAAAATTGTTCTTAATATTTCATCATGGAAACTGACAAATGCTATGTATCAGGTATTTTTTCCCTAGAGAGAGCCCACTGTTAAATATTTACTAACATACCACTATCAGGAGTCACTTTCTGTTCACCACGAGTGATCATTCACAGCATCCACAACACATGAGACTCAGTGTGAAGCTTTGGTCAATACTTTGATCCCTACCTTATACTGAGGGAATTATATGGGTTATTAAAAGTGAAGTGACTTTCAAGAAAGTGTTAGTTACCTTTCTAAGTGTAATACTAGAAGGTCAGGAGGCCCAGCTAACTGAGTAATCAGTCTTCTAAATAATTCTTTAGATACAAACACAGAACAGATGGTAGCTTCTTGGCTTCCTGCACTGATATCCTCCTGATAGTATAGCCATCAGCAAACCCAAAATAAATTTGAACTCTCCTACCAGGGCATGGATATGGAACAAAAATAGTTTCTCTTGGACAGGCTAAGTGATACTGAAACCTTCCACTGTTGTGAAGAAGTGCCTTCTCTGGCCAGGAGCAATGGCCAGCTATTCCTCATCCTACACCTGCTGCTTCTTGGCTGCCAGGAACAGAATACTGTACTTGAACTGAGAGTGGAAGGAGCACAGTCACTTTCCAGTCCTTTAAGCTTTGAGATAAAATACTTGAGTGACAGCTAGTCATTGATGTCTCATTTGAACCCCCAGAACTACTAGGAAATTAATGCCAAAAGAAAATTGGATTCACAGTTTGCCTCCTTTTGAAAGGAGTCTCTCACATGGAGTCTAACAGAAGCCGAAACTTCAGCTTTAGTCCACTTCTAAGAAGTTTTATTGATTAATGGGAAATTCTTTGGAATTTGGTAAGACCAATTAGAATGCAAAGGATGTTGGAGAGAAATTTGCCATGAAGAAGGCTAAAAAGAAGAGTCACTTATCTATAGATTGGTCTATAAAGGCTGGATAGCATCATCTCAAACATTCACTGTTGAGGGAGGGAAGGAAGGAGGGAAGAGGGGAGGAAATGGATACATCCTTAAAGTCTGCAGCTTCAACTGGATAAAATCTTATATATATTCTGATATGTCAGTATTCAGACTTTACCAAATACTCATAGGAAAAAGTTTAAATTCTGTTTGGGGCTCTATTACCTTGCTTCCAGATTTCTTTTTCATGACTTACTTTCCAGTCAATTCTTTCTGTTGCAGAAGGGTAATCTTTAGAAATGTTTCCAATTGTGATTTCTCTATGCAAACAGAGAAAGTATGGGCATGAGAATAAGCTGGGTGTTGTGCATGCTATCTGGCTTCGTCTCTGAGGTCCCCTATGCAAAGAGTGAATGTTTCCTTCAGCAGGACCCTTACCTTCCTACTTTCGAGATCTATGGAATCCTGGGTGTCCAAGTCCTCTCCTTCTGGCTGATTTTCCTCAACCATACCCTCAAATTCAGAAATGCATAGTGAAGCTTAGGGCTCTCTAAAATGCCACAGTCTCCTTTATTCCAGAGGACAATCAGTTTCTAGGATTCATTCCTAAAAGCATGACATGGAATTCCTCTCCTTAGAATGTAAGTCTGTGAGTAATGTTAATTTTTTATGCCATGAATTCTGCCCAAATTATCTTAAAATCTGAATCTCCATATAGAGAATTGCCAAAGCACATGTTGATGTTATGCTCTTCTTTTCATGGGTTTTAACTTCATCATTTTGGTACATTTACAATTTATCCATATTTGCCTAGATTTCTGTTCTTCATTATCTCTACTGACTCAGGAAGTAATGATAGAATACGAACCCAGCTCCTACAAATGCCTGCATGATTTGGTTCCTTCCTTTCTCTCCAATCTCGGCCTGTGCCATGTTCTGTCTTGCTCCTTCAAGTCCAACCGGTAATTTGTTCCTGAAAAGTATTAAGCTCTTTCCCGATTCAGGGCCATAGCATTTTCTACTCTGTGCCAGGAATGCTCTTTCCCTCCTTTCCCGTGGCTGGATTCTCTGTTCTCTCAGGTCTAGCTTAAATAGCACCTCCACTAGACCTTCCACAGCTCTGTTGTCTATTATAGAACCTGGCGGACAACAGGCTCTTACTGTTGTTGCTGCTGCTCAGTTCTTCCTTGTTTTGTGGCTCCTCTATGAGAAAGTGAAGTATCAGAGAACAGGAATTGGTTTGTCCTGTTCATTACTGGTTCCCCACTGCCTGGCATAGAGCATGGATGTGATAAAAATTTGCTGAATAAGTGAATAAAGTCTATTGCTGTTCCTTGTACATGCCAGACTCCACATCTCCCACAGGAGCAAGTACCTTTTTACTCTTTTTCTTCCTATTGACCTAAAATTCCTCCTGTATGTTCCCTGTGGATTTTTGTCCTTCTGTGTGTAAGGAAGAAATCTCCTTCTTTCCAGGCTACTCTTATGGCCCAGCCCTTCTCAGATCATCTATGAGATAGCTCCTCTCTCACCTCCTTAAGTCTTCTATCATCCTATAATAATCCTCTGGACTTCAAGATCAAGAGCAAGACTGAAAGCTCTCTTTCCTTAAGTCAACCAAAAATTAGTAGAATGAGAAATAGAAGCAAAACTGATGAAACAGTAGAAAACGTCCATAATCCAAACATCACTCTTTAAAAGGCTGCCAAGTGTTAGGAAAATTAAACGAGGACATGGGGAGACTCTGATGGAAGAAACAAGATCCTGCAGCTCTCTGGTTCAGCGAGCGGAACAGAGCAGTCTTTACAGGTGGCAAACCCTGAAGGACATTAAATGACCCTTGCTGGGAACATGAGGTCTCGATGCATGGAAGCACTGGGGAAATGCTCTGATCCCTGTTTGGCATTAGGGGTCAGAGGTGATGATGCTAAACATGGAAACGGGCTAGTGTGTCATCTCTGCCAGAGCAGGATGTGGGTGCACTAAGGTCAACAAGAAAAGAGTGGTGGTAACAAGCCTGAATATATGGCTCATGCTCACCTGATGGAAACAAAGCTTTATGTCACCATCCAAAAGGGTTGTGATAAAAATGAGCGGAGGAGAGAGAAATGAGTTGAGCTCACACAGAGGCCGTTCTCCAGGACAAGGCAGTCGTGGAAAATAGATGGAAATTCAAGCTGCCCTAGCTCCGTTCCCTAGCCTGTCTCCAGTTCTATCCTTTCACAAATAGCTGGCTCGGTAAGAACAAACCAATTTAAGAATGCATAATCACAAGAAACAAAACAGTATGGGATGTAGTCATAGATACCACAAAAAACATAAAGAGGAAGATGATTTTAAGAAGTCAGCGGAATGACACAAACCAGAAAAGTTTGCCCCAATAGGTACAATTCATGATCAAATAATTCTCCATTAAAGAAAAGAGGTCAAAGAAGAAAAACTGAGATTCGAGAGAAGATAGAGCAAGAGGAGAAGGGGATAAAGGTGAATGAACTTATGAAATAAATAAAACATAAAAAATAAAACTGAAAGTCACATTAGAGGCAGTAAAAGGAAAAATTGCCTTTGGTGAAGACAGTCGGGGTTTAGCTTTCTGCAGAACTGTGGACTAGATACACTGAAAAACCTTCCTGCTATGAAACACTAGGTGCTAAATAAATTACAACAAATATACTTTTAAATGTATTGCTGAGCACACAAGAAAGGAAGGGAAATAACTAGGAGCCACAAAAAAAAAAAAAAAGAAGAGAGGAAAAATGAAAACAGAAGCAAACTCAGAAACTGGGACTGCCTGGAGGCAAATATCAATATGAGAATCAGAGCACTCTGTGGACTGTGGTCAAGGAGGTGGAAGGCAAGGCCTGAGGCCACACAACGTGATGGAGGAAATTAAGCCAGAAGAGCCTGGCCCGCAGAGGGCCTACACCTTCAGAGAAAGGGGAACGTGGAGAAAGTACTCTCTATCAAGTCAAATAAATTGCTTTTTACTCCTAATTGCCAAGACTTTTTTAATCAAAAAGGTTTTTTAATTTCATTTAATTTTTTTCACATTGAGATAATCATTTTTTCCTCTTTTATCTTTGTATTAGTGAAAGCGAAGCTAAGATAATTAAGCAAGGTCTGCAAGGTCTGAAAATAAATTTTAAACTTAACACCAAATAACTGTAATGGATACTGTAGTGCTTTCCCAGATCCCCTCTTCAGAGTCAGGGCATCCATTGGCCAGTGCTTAGGAATATCAGTTGCTGGCCGTTCTCAGCTGCATCCTTCAACGGGAGTTGCCCTCAGCTACAGGGAATGGAACAGTCCAAGGTCATGCTCCCTCCTCAAGGCAGTACAAACCCAATGACTGGCTAATGCAAGTATACAAAGACCCTACCCAAATTTAGGATGACTCTGAAGGGCCATCCCAGCTCAAGAGTTCCTACTGTGTCTCAGTTACAACTGCAATATGGGTGAGCTTCCCTCTCTGCCCAATGCTGTCTTCCTTACTTCCTGACAGGGGCACCTCCCAAGGGCTGCCTCCTTCTGCATCTCAGAGCCTGGTCACAGGAGTCCAATCTAAGACAACACCGTTCATGTAGAAGTGCAACAGACAGATACATTGAAGCATGAACATATTTGTAATAAATAAATCACTATAAGGAAATGTATAAAAAGTAAACATTCTTTACAATCTTCACCTGCAAAGATCTTTATTGCCAAAGGGAGAGGTATATCTTTCAAGATCTTTTTCTACATATATAAAATGCACTCTACACGTTATTCTATGAAATTAGGTCATACTACACCTAGTCTTCTGTAATTCTTCTGACTTAATATTTTAAGAAACTCCATGGTTCTAAAGTGATCCATAGAACCCCACTGTAGGATGATGTACCATAGTTTACTCAAGCACTCACTAATGGATATATGCATTCTTTCCAATTTCCCAGTTTCTAACAAGGCCACAGTAGATGTGTTACATGTATGTTTTTATGTACCTACATGAGACCTCAGAGGGATAATTTGCAAAAAGCAAAATTACGTTTGTACCAACCTACATACTAGGAGAGATGCTCCAGGATCTGAGGCCCCCATTGTTGGCTGGGCCTGCTGACATGAGGCTCCTTTGTCACTCCCTGTCCCAGTACCACTGCCTTCACCCCAGCTTCAGGCTCTAATGTCCCTATCCTGGACGCCTGCAGTAGCCTCTTGGCCAGGCTCACCGGCTTCAGTTCTCTTTAACTCCATCTATGCTTTATCTTGGTGTCTGAGTAAACTCTGAAGAACTTGCCAGTTCAAAAGTCCCAATGGCTCCTCCATGCCTGCAGGACAAAAAATCAAATTTCCTTTGTGGTCAAGCCCCAAATGCTCTTCCCAGTCCCTTTCCAGCTTCTTCCAGGGACCCTCTTCACCAGACTATGTGTGGCTTCCCAAACTCATCACATACTCTAAGTATACATTCCTTTGTGGGTTTTATAACTGCAGCTTTAAATTCATTAAAAAACAACCCATTTCAAAATCTAAGCTTTATCCATTACTGCTACCATGGTGCACTTGTTTTCTTCCCCCAGTTTCTTGTCAAACATAATTGCTTCTTTCCTTGACCCCCACAACACTGTGCTTGTAATACTGGCCTACTTAACTCTGACTCCTGCACAGCGGCCAGTTCCTCTAAGCTGCTGAGGGCTCTTTCACCCTCCAGGTCCCCATCAATGTTGCTCCCTTTCCCTAGAATGCCTCCCACCATCCCACCCAGCTCACCCTACCATAGAAATGGGAGCTTAGATATAACCCCCACAACAAGAAGCCTCTCCTGAGCTGTCCCAGCTTCCAGCCTCTTGTCTTCGCACATGCTCTCATAGCATGTTACATTTTTCCTTCGTAACATGAGCACAGTTACCATGATATAACTGACTGTAGGCCAGGAGCGGTTGCTCACGCCTGTAATCCCAACATTTTGGGAGGCCAAGGCGGGCAGATCATGAGGTCAGGAGATCGAGACCATCCTGGCTGACACAGCGAAACTCTGTCTCTACTCAAAATACAAAAAATTAGCCAGGCGTGGTGGTGGGAGCCTGTAGTCCTAGCTACTCGGGCTGAGGCAGGAGAATGGCGTGAACTCAGGAGACAGAGCTTGCAGTGAGCTGAGATCACGTCACTACACTCCAGCCTGAGCAACAGAGTGAGACTCTGTCTCAAAAAAAAAAAAAAAAAGAAAAAAGAAAAAAAGAAATAACTGACTGTGTAATTACTGGTTTCTCTTCCCAGTAGAATGTAAACTCCATAAGGACAGAGACAAAGTCTATCTCTTCTCTGTTACACTGTCCCATCTCTTTTCCTGCCTTATATTTTGAAACTATTTTGAGTAGCTCCTGCCTATAATCTCAGCACTTTGGGAGGCTGAGGCAGGTGGATCATTTGAGGACAGAAGTTCGAGACCAGCCTGGTCAACATGGCGAAACTATGTCACTACTAAAAATACCAAAAAAAAAAAAAAAAAAAAAATTGCCAGATGTGGTGGTGTATGCCTGTAATCTCAGCAATTCAGGAGGCTGAGGCAGGAGAATTGCTTACCTGAGAGGTGGAGGCTGCAGTGCACCAAGATCACACCACTGCACTCCAGCCTGGGCTACAGAGAGAGACACTGTCTCAAAAACAAAACAAAACAAAATCCCCTCTATTTTGAAATAATCTAAGACTCATAAATTGAAAGACAACACAGTGTTCCCGTGTCTCCTTCCCCCAGCTTTCCCCAGTGATATCATCTTACATAGCTATGGTACATCCTCAAAACCAGAAAATTAACATTGATCCGATACTATAACCTACAGACCAAATTTAGATTTCACCAGCTTTGCCATGCACTCATTTTTGGTGGAGGTGGGAGCGGTATCACACATATAGATTTGTATCACAACCGCCCTGCTCAGGATACAGAAGCATTCTGTTATCACAAAGAAACTCCCTGGTACTAACTCTTTTTTTTTTCCCCCTTTCTTTCTTTTTACACAGAGTCTCACTCTATCGCCCCGGCAGGCCTGGTACTAACTCTTGATAGTCACACACTCCCCACAACCTTAACTAGCCCCTGGCAACTGTTGATTTGTTCTTCATCACTACAGTTTTGTCATTTTGAGAATATTATACACATGCGATCTTTCTCAGTGCTTTATTAAGGCTGGCTTGCCTTTGTGTAGTCTTAACAATCTATGGGCTAGAGATTTCAAAAGCAACATGTTCTTTAAGAATCATAACTACTTTAAGGTAGCTACTATTATTTTACCTACTCTTACAGATGAAAAAAACCTATCTTTAGAAAATTTTAATTTTAGTAACTTTCCCAGAGTCAAAAAGTTAATAATGTCCAAACCAGAATGTGAGGTCAGGCAGTGAGACCCCTATGCTTTCAATTTTTTTTGCAGGGGGAGTAGAGACAGAGTTTCATTTCATTTCCAGTCTGGTCTCGAACTCTTGGTTTCAGGTGATCCTCCAGGCTTGGCCTCCCAAAGTGCCAGGATTATAGGCATGAACCACCACACCTGGCCACTTTCAATCTCTCTAAACACTTTTTGTACATATTAGATACTTTTGAATCTATTAATAATTAGCTGAATAAATAAATTAAATGCCAAAGACTATTATTTCATAGTTAGTTCTGGGTCCCCTAGAAGAACCTGCATATAGTCGGAACTCAACTTTTGGTAAGTAAATCTGGTTAATCATTCTAGAAAAAAACTAAAGGGAAAGGAAAATGGTCATGAATGGTGAAAAATCATCAAGTTGGTCCTCTGGATTGAACATGCCTCACAAGGCCACAGGGTAGCAGCATTCTTGTCTGTTATAGTAATAAATGCATTAATAAAATCTCTGCTGGGCACGGTGGCTCATGCCTGTAATCCCAGCACTTTGGGAGGCCAAGGCAGGTGGATCACGAGGCAAGGAGTTCGAGATCAGCCTGGCCAATATGGTGAAACCCCGTCTGTACTAAAATATAAAAAATTAGTCGGGCATACGGGCACCTGTAGTCCCAGCTACTCAGGAGGCTGAGGCAGGAGAATCACTTGAACCTGGGAGGCGGGGCTTGCAGTGAGCCGAGATCGCACCACTGCACTCCAGCCTGGATGACAGAACAGAACAAGACTCCATCTCAAAAAAAAAAAAAAAAAAGCATTTCAACCAGGATTATTTGACCAGGTACATCTTCCCTCTAGGAAATTCATATCCATAAGAAAGAGAAACAATAGTGACTTAGAATACTTGCTGGTCCTAACTGATACCTGGGTCTTGCCTTGTACCTTGAACATTTCCTTCCCTACTCAAATTTTAGTTAATAGGCTCCCATCATATTCTCACTTTATCTTTGAGGTGGAATCTTTCCCCAGAATGCCAGCTTGCACAGATGGATCCCTGTGACTAGCTGTCTCTCTGGATTTGCAGATGGGGTCTCTGAGGTTGTACCCTGTGTCATCCCTGTGACTTCAGGCTGAAACCGCACCAATCTTGCCATACTCCTCCAGTTCTGTCTCTTCTCACAGCCTCAGGTATCTCTATCTGGTCAGTTTTATCACTGACCAAAACATGAGAATGATGGCTATTAGGGTTGATTTTTTTCCCACTTACAGAATCCAAATTGCCTGGGCTTGGCTTCTAGTGGTGGCAGTCTTATTTTGTGAAGAGTGATGTCTGAAGGGTCTGGTTAGCAAAGTGGTGTGCATTGTGAGAGGGTAGGGCGTGGTGAAAATAAGGCCCAGAGGGAGGAAACTTTTGTACATCTGGTTGTCTTATGCCTCACACAGGTGAGATTATCCCATAAGCTGAACATTTTACCACTCTAATAACTAACCCTCCTGCTATGGGCTCAGAGTTAGATCCATTTAGAACTGAACTCCACTCCAAATAAATAAAGCAAGACTTATTTCACTCTCTGTCAAGTGACAATAAATAAAATAATTAAACAGATATCCATAAACCTCACATAAGACTATTTTTAATATGCTAGGGAACCACTATCAATTAGGATTGATTTAAGTTTCTTTTGGGAAAAAAAAAAAAAAAACAAACTATTTGTGCCTTTTCTCCACCATAAAATCACTGAATAATCAAACTCTTGCTGTCTTTCTGTCTCATTTTTTAAATAAAAGGGGACTATAGTTGTTTGATAAAATTACATTAATGTGAGTATCCAAAGGGTAGCTGTAAGTACACAGGAGAGACATCCAGCTAAACATATCTCAGTTACCTGAGGATAAAAGTAAGAAACACCTAATTTAATCCAATCTAGTACAAGTTAATTAACAAACCAACCATGCTTTTTTTTTAGAAGCATCCTATGTTAGATGACTATGTATCAATGCCTATATTTGATGCCTTGGGTGTAGTAGCAGAGTAACAGAATACTATTGACCAGAATGCTACTGTAACAGTGGAAAGTGAAGGCTAATCAAATGAAATACAGCCTACCCAAGAAAGATACACTAACAGGAGAAAAATGATCATAATAGTGAGTAGGTGTATGGGCATTAAAGAGCAAAAATGCATCGCCAGCTTTGTAGACAGGACAGGGTTCCTTGGCCACCCAAAGAAGCATTCTGGTCTACCAGGCCAGTCAATCCCTGCTGTACAAATGAATTCATCAGATTACAGTAATTTGACTACCTGCCACTAGTATCATCCAATTCAAGTTCACCCAGAATTTGGCTTCCCTTTTGGTTTCTTCGAAGTTATTGCCTCTAGGGAGAGTTTGGGCAACCTGACAATTTTTTAGTCCACCTGATAAGTTTTTCACAACATAAATTACTTATCTTTCTGATTTAATCTTTAGTCTATAATCATTTACTCAGCATAAGTTCATTGACTGAGAGAAGGATTATCTCAAAATAGACTAACAAAACAGAGTGTTCTGGGCTACAAGAACATTTCGGGACTTCCAAGCACACTAGGACACCCACAAATGACTATATCACTGCTCTGGAATTGCTATGGGGCTAGGAGAGGAGGAAGGCTATGGTTTTCTGTTTTGTTTATTTTAGATTATATACATTAAAAACTAGGAAAATACATAGCAAGTTATACACATAATTTGCAATGGGAAAAGAACTTTTGGAGAGGCTGGCATATTTGTTTATTGGTATTGCATCAATAACACATCAATATTTTTTGTTTTTCTCTATGAATCATTTGCCATTTACATTTAGAACATGAACATCTTTAAATGCGAGCACACTTACAAACACAATGGTGAATTATTTCCCAAAAGTGAGTAGTTGTAGGAGGACTTTTCTAATACCTTTCTGTGGGACTTTCTTATTATAAGGGTAATAAGTGCTTATTGTGGAAATTGGTGTGAACTTTTGCATTTTGCCTTTAAAATTTTTCTATGATGATCTATGCTGTATAAATAAAGTGGGAGGATTCAGCAAATAAATGGTCATCTTTGGAATCAATATGACTCAAAGATGGATATAGACTGTCCACGAGTCTGCAGTCTTTCTGCTTGAGAGCACTTCAGAGCTTTCTTTCTTGGCATTTGGTGTACCTGCTTAGGCCTCATCTAGAATCGTGGATCAATGATAGATATTTTTGTTGTTGAAAAACACTTTTCATCAATTAAGAGATACAGTTATACTAAACTAATTAACTTTGAGTATCAGCAGTTGAGGAAGGTGCCAAGATTGGGGAGAAACATCTGCTTTGACACTGATCCGTGAAGGGGAACCTGGGGATCCAATGTAAATCTACTTCATGAGGGTGATTTTTTCGCTCATGAGCTTTTATTTCTTTCTCCTCTCTTACTATCCTTTTTGCTTGAGACGCTTCAAGCACAAATGTCATTCATCAAACATCACTGATCAGATCTCATAGGGCAGGCATTTTCTTTGGATAGGACAGAGGCAGAAAAAGAACCAGCTGCTACAGCCAGGATGGCAGCAGTTTTCCCACCCTAATGGGCCCAGTCTTCTTCCTGACATCACAATCTGTAGGGACGAGTGGCTTTCTGTTGCTCAGTGTCTCTTATTTATTAGGTAAGATGCTCTTCTAGAGTCAGTGAAATCATATGATAGTGGTTAGCTTAGTGACTGGCACTTAGCACTCAATATACGATAACAGAACTTGCCAGAATGTCTATTGAAGGCTTCTTTCCATTTTCCTTACTTCCATCCCTTTTTAAGATAAAAGGCATAAGAAAGTTGCTCTGCCTTTCTTAACACCATAATATAGAAGGCACTTACCCAAACAGTCAAGATTAATTACAGAAGGCCTTTGATGAACAACAGGGCTCAGGATGCTACAGTGTTTGCCTGAGTGACAGATTTGACTTACACCACCTCAAATCCTTGTTTAAAATGGGTGGAGGAATCAATTATAAATTTAAAAAGAAAAGCAGATTTGACTGAAAATCCTTGATAAAGCAGAGTTTTGGTAATTCTTTTAAAATGTTTCACGGTGTAGGTGTCACTCAGTTTTTAGGATGCTGCTGTGGAATGCATTGGATCACTTCTTGCCAAAAATAGTTTTTTTGCAATTGTGTAGCTACAAACTATGCCTTCTTGGAATCCCAGCGATGATTCACAGATGATATACTGGATACATTTTGCAACCAATTTTTTAAAGGTAGCCAATTCTACTGATACAACTTTATTTTCACATATTAAAAACAAGCACACTGGGTAAACATGTGGTAGCTAAAATCTGCATGCAATATTTGAAATGAGAAGACAAAGCAGGAAAGATTTTCTTTTCTTGTCAAAACTTGCACTTTGCAAGCTGTCCTGTAAAACTGTATAAAACCATTGGCTCTACAGTGTGAAACAGTGTATCAAAGGGAAACAACAGAAGCACAAATGAACACAGTCTCTTACGCCACCTCAAGGAAAAAGATAAAGCAGTTATTTTTGATCCAGATTCTACACAACTCCTATTCTTATTCTGATACATTCTCCAAAGTTAGAAATTTTGGTCAGCTCAGGCCTTATGTACATAGCTAAAAATGTCTATCAGGCAAATGATGAAAAGCAAAATTAGGTTAGGTTTGTCAAAACGTTTAGAGTACAATCACGCATCATTCAATGACAGAGACATGTTCGGAGAAACATGTCATTAGGCTATTTACCATCCTGTAAACATCATAGATTGTACTTACACAAACCTAGGTGGTATACCCTACTGCATACCTAGGCTCTATAGGTGGTATAGCCTATTGCTCCTAAGCTACAGACTACTGAATACCACAGGAAACTGCAACACGATATTAAGTATTTGCGTATTTAAACACACGTAAACATAGTAAAGGCAGGTTTTTGGTGGTTTTTTCTTTTCTCTCTCTTTTTTTGTTTTTTGGAGACACAGTCGTGCTCTTGTTGCCCAGGCTGGAGTGCAGTGAAGTGATCATAGCTCACTGCAGCTCGAATCTCTAGGCTCAAGCAATCGGTCTTACTGCAGTCTCCCATGTAGCTGGGACTACAAGAGCATGCTACCAAGCAGGTTACTTTTTAAATATTTTGTAGAAACAGGGTCTGGCTGTTCCCCAGGCTGGTCTTGAACTCCTGGCTTCAAGCAATCCTCCTATCTCAGCCTCCCAAAGCACTGAGATTATAAGTATGAGCCACTACATCTGGCCCCTAATACAGTTGTTTTGCTTTTTGCTTTGTTTTTGAGACAAGGTCTCACTCCATCGCCCAGGCTGGAGTACAGTGGCACAATCTCAGCTCACTAAAACCTCCATCTCCCAGGCTCAAAGGATCCTCCCAGCTCAGCCTCCCAAGTAGCTGGGAATACAGGTTTGTGCCACCATACCTAGCTAATTTTTTTTTTTTTTTTTTTTTGGTAGAGATGGGATCTCACTATATTCCCCAGGCTGGTCTCAAACTCCTGGACTCTAGTGATCTGCCTGTCT
The DNA here is from genome assembly GCF_007565055.1 of Rhinopithecus roxellana. NCBI lineage: Eukaryota > Metazoa > Chordata > Mammalia > Primates > Cercopithecidae > Rhinopithecus > Rhinopithecus roxellana. The sequence goes on from NC_044552.1 coordinate 146,387,742, forward strand.
CAGCCTCTCACAGATTACAGGTGTGAGCTACCATGTCCAGTCCATAATATAGGTTTATAGTCTTATGGGACCACTGCTGTATATGTCATCTGTCATTGATGAAAACGTCATTATACAGCACATAACTGGTTGCTAAGAGCAAGCACTCCGTTAGTTGGAGTGTTAGGGTTCAAAGCCTGGTTGATTTACTGGCGTCATTTACTTGCTGTGTGACCTCAAGCAGGCAAGCTATAAAATGGGAACCCCATCTGTAAAACTGCAAAACAGAAGAGTCTTCTGTGAAGTGAGAATGATGGAAATTCCTACCTTCTGGGGATGTGAGGATTAAATAAATCGTTCCAGTATAGCCCTTAGCCCAGTGCCTGGCCCACAGCAAGCATGTAGTGAGAGTCAGTTCTCATTCCATTGTTCAGGCTCTTGGGTTGTTTGCAGGTTTTGTCTCCTTGGGAAGGGCTATGGTGAGAAGACTCAGAAAGTCCAAGTGGAACTGTTCCCTCACAGGCAGGAACTAAAACAGGTGGCAGCAGAGGCCTCTGTATGTGGTGTATTCTTCAGAACTCTGAGCTAATGGGGTGGGTGCAGGTAGCATTTCTGAATGTTCAGACCAAAACGTTGCTTTATTAATGAATCTGGGGGCCATTTTCCTTTGTTGACTCAGTGCTAATTTTATTGTCTAGTGTAACAGCCACCCACTGGGCCAGGGCATGCTCACAGTACCCTCTGGCCAAGGGAGTGCAGAGTCTTCCTTCTTTTGAGTTATGTATGCATGTATGAATGCAGTCTTCTTATTTCATAGTTGATTTTTAAGTGAAACCAAGGGGAGGGGAGATGTCCTTAGGATCAAGTGGCAAGGTGATAAAATTCCTCTCTCGTCATGCCTGTGAACTTGGGCATGGCACTCCTTTGTGTATAGGATTTTTTCTTACTTCACATTCCTCTCCAATCTTTTCTGGTCAAAAATGAACAAAGTAGCAGATAACCCAGAAAAGCGCAAAAGCAGAAAAGACTTAAGGGCTCCTTCCACTCCCTCTGTGGCATAGCTTTCTTCAATTTCCTCACGTGGCAACAGCTTCACCAACATAGCCCAAATTCCCAGTATACATTTGTTGCTATGGGTAAATCAGGTACTGACGTAGCCTACTTATGTACAGACCTAACCTAAAGGGACATTCTCTGGAGGGAAACTTCTGGTAAATGTGCTCTTCAGAGGTGCTTAGCAGACTGTGAGCTGGCTGGCAGGGCTACACTCTCCTCATCACCTGCCCTCTCCTCATCTTCCCACTTTCCCACCTGAGTTTCTACATCACCTTCAAAATAGTCAGAATTATACCTTAACTTTTGTTCCATAAGAGGGATAGAAAAAGGTACAATGAATGAAAGTCCTATCCTGGACTGGCTATTTGTGGTAAAATAAGCAAATCATTAGAATGGTAATCACATGGGCACAATTAAGTTAGTAAATTTTGTGTAGGTGGAAGGTCCACTAGCTCCTTCCTTGAAGGGAAATTACTTTTTTATCGGTTGATGTAACAGTACATTTTGGTCCAGCTAAAGGAGTTAAGAGTTACCTCAAAACACCCACGGGGACAGTAGTAATTTCAGGAACACCCACAGAGCAAATAAATTATTGTTTCCTTTTCTACACAGAAAGCAATGGTTAGGGTGGAGGGATGAGGCGAAAGGAGAAAGGTAGAAAGAGAAAGAGAGATAGGGTGAGGGAGAGGGAGAGGGAGGGAGAGAGACAGAGAGAGAGAGACAGAGAGAGAGAGAGATGGGGGTGTTGGGGAGATAGAGGGAAAGAGGGAGGGAGTGAAATATGCAGGGAAGGAAGAAGAAGTGTGAATGCTTTTTTTCTTTTCTTTTAAAATCAAGAATATTGCATCTTGTCCCTGGTCCCCAAAACAAGGACATATATAAGATCCTGGTTTTGTGGGTCACATTGTTGAGGACAGGAAACACATGTCTAGTGTTACTGAAAATCAATTCTACCTTTTCCTGATCTCAAATTTCAAATATATATTTTACTTATGACTACAATTATGGGAAGAAAATATCTTCATTTTGTGAGATATTTCTGTGATTTTTTTTCCCCAGAGAGAGTAAGAACTCTGTGAAATGATCTATGGGACATGATAATGTCCCATAGGGTGGTCAAGGAAGATTTTACTTACTGAACCCAGTTGTCTGAATCTCTTGAGTTTGGTCTAAAGCAAGGGACACCTCTGACAAATTTGATATGGAGCTTTAGAAATTAAACCATTTCATCAAATGTGTAAGAAATCTTTCCTTGAGAAGGACTTCTTCAAATATCAGATTTCAGTTGTTGTTTATGATACTACTGGTAAGAATACACTAAAAATGATTATTGGGAGAGAATGAATGGGAAAAAAATATACCCTTTTGGCTACAACAGAAAATGTCCATGATTAGTCTTATCAGCTTTACTGTATATATTTTTCATACTGACATAAAAAATAAATTTCCTAGAATCATACTAGTCTTTACTTATTTTACATATTGTTATTCCCTAAATTTGTTGCTTATTACATTTTTTAAAACTCCTGATATTGTTTGGGTAGCAATATGCCCAGCCCCTAAGGATAAACCATAATAAGTTTAAGCCCTCATGGTAACTTCATTTCCTTTTGCTTCTTCTTGCTTTCCCAGGCCCACACTACTGGTTCTAGCTATGTGATGGTTCTGACCAATGGGACCTATGGTGAAATCTGCAGGTGGAGCTTCTGGGAATAATCTATTCACCTGATGAAGAAACAGACGCTTGGGGAGGGCTCCCTAGAGTTTCTTCCTTTTCTGTCCTTGAACATGGTTGTGAAGGATGTGATGCTTGGTGCTTTATTAACCCTCTTGAGGATTTAGGTGGCATGTCCAAGGACAAAAAGATAACACTCTGAAGATAGATGTGTGGAAAATATAAAATGTACAAGTCTCAAATGAAAATACTGCCTGGACATGGTGGTTCATACCTATAATCCCAGCACTTTGGGATGTCAAGGTGGTGGATTGCTTGAGCTCAGGAGTTTGAGACCAGCCTGGGCAACATGGCGAAACCCTGTCTCTACAAAAAATACAAAAATTAGCCGGGCATGGTGGCACACACCTGTGGTCCCAGCTACTCGGGAGGCTGAGGTGGGAGGATCACTTGAGCCTGAGAGGTGGAGGTTGCAGTGAGCCGAGATCATGCCACTGCACTCCAGTCCAGGCAACACAGTGAGACCATGTCTCAATAAAAAGTACAAAATATGAACACACTGAGCAATACCACCCTGAAACTGCCTGTCAAAAAGCTCCATGTCTTGTGAGATATTAAATATCTTTATTATTTAAACCACAGTTGGCTGGATTACACTCAACTAATATTGAATTATTTAGACACTGCTCCTAATGCTTGGGATAAAGCAGTAAATGAAACACACAACTTCCCTGGTCTCACAGAGTATGAACCAAGTCAGAGAAGACAGACACTACACAAATAAAAGAATAAACATAATATGCCAGGTAGTGGTAATCATCATGGATAAAATAAAGCAAGGCAAAGGAACAGAGAATAATGAGAGGCTAATTCATATAGATCATTCACAGAAGCTTTGCTGAGCTTATTTGAGCAGACTTGAATGAAGTGAAAGAGTGAGCCAGGTGGATTTCTGAGGGTATTCTGTTACTCGCAACTAAACGCATCATTAACTTATACATCTAATAAGTTCTTAGTCATTCTTCAAACATCTCGCTTTGCGGATACTTCTCTGCACCTTAAACACATGTATTATTATACTCATCACACCCTATTTTAATTTACTTGTTGATATAGCTTGTAAAGCCGCCCTCCCTGGACTGTGAAACCTTTGAAAGACAGATTGATTTTCAGCCAACACTATCCTGACTCTTAGCACTCAGAACTTGCTACACAGTAGGCTCCATGAGTCCACAAATAATTACTGATTTGACGAGAACTTCTGTCCTTTGAACGGTCTAGATATAAATGTGCGGTTTTCCCTGTTATATATTTTAAAGTGGGCATCTATGTGAAATTTTGTTAAAGTGTGACTATTGTGTTTAAGAAATTTATCTTGGAAGCATCAAAAAAGCTGACCACTCTGAGCTAGTATAAACGTGTGCAAATTAAATAGGTCACCTAAGCAGAAAATCTTTGGTTCTTAATTGAGGAGAAAATAATACATGAGATGATTGAGAAGCAACCTGGTTTCTTATCAGTTACATATATCTAAACGCACAATGTCCTGGATCTTTTGAACAGTTTCATATATCTAAACGCACAATGTCCTGGATCTTTTGAACAGTTACATATATCTAAACGTACAATGTCCTCGATCTTTTGAACAGTTACATATATCTAAACGTACAATGTCCTCGATCTTTTGAACAGTTACATATATCTAAACGTACAATGTCCTCGATCTTTTGAACAGTTACATATATCTAAACGTACAATGTCCTCGATCTTTTGAAAAGTTATTAAAAAATAATCGTAAGATCACTTACATAGTTTTGGTAATTACAGTTTTCTGAGCCTTTCTTCCGGTATTGGGAAAACATGGCTCATTTTCCTTACTGATCTTGAATGAATTCTCATCTATGAACCTTCCTTCTTAGGTAACTCAGTTCACATTCCTTATTTCAGTGCAGGCGGCAAGCATTTGATTAACTCCACCTGCAGTGTACTGGGTTTTACCATAAGACATGATCTAGCCGATGTATTTTTAACTTCAGAAGTGAAAAGAAAGGAAAAGGACATTTAAAGAAACTTAAAATATCAGTTAAGGCTTAAAGAAAATAGAAAAGTCTTGACTTTAGGTATCTGTGTGAAAATTTAATAAAGAGAGGATCAGAAGATATTAAGTGTATTTTTAAGTTGAATCCAGAGTTTGTAGAATAGGGTAAACAATTTATTTTTTAAAATTTCCCCCTTAATATCAAAACAGAAGGAAAGGCATTGGTTTTTATTTATAATCTCAAATAGAATCAAATTCTATTCCTTTATGTGTTATGTTAACAGACCTTAATATTAGTCATTAATATTAATTTTCTGGTTTCCCATTTAAGCCAATCTCTTTCATTTAAAAATCAGTAATGAAACTACAATTTTTAAGTTGTAGGTTTATGACAATCTAAATTTATATGCATCTCAAAACCGTTCTTAAAGATAGCTTAGAATTAGCTAGTATGTCAACAAATGAAGACTTTTGGGAATTACTTTTTTAAAACAATAGCAACGTAACTTTTTCTTTGAGTTTGCATTTGAGATTTTAAATCCATTTTCCATGTTTCCTAAGGAAACAGATACCATACAGTCCTATTACAAGTAAAATCAAGTTTTAAAGGATTTTGGAATAGGCTGATACCTAGAAAATCTTCACCAAGTCTTTACAAGACATGATTATAACACTAGAAATGGTTACTTAACAAACAGCTTTGAGACTAAACTCAGATAGGAAGGTCAAATTCCTGTAAAGTTAATACAGGCACATGCCAGTTTGCTCCTAATAACCTGGACACCCATCCCAGGTTAGAACTGATCGAAATCTCCAAGGTCTCCTCAGACACACTCAGAAAGGGCTATCATCTTCATACCGGGATGGGGCAGACCAGCACTGGGGCTACAGCAACCAAACCAACACCAGAGCAAAAGTGTACTGGTGAGGTTATAAGGTTAGATTACGTGCATTATTCAAGTTGAGCAGCTACAAACGAATGGGATGCATAAACTAGGATGAATAAAAAAATGGATAATTAGTTGGGTATGATGGCTCATCCCTGTAATCTGGCTACTCAGGAGACTGAGGCAGGAGAATCAGTTGAGGCCAGGAGTTCAAGACCAGCCTGGGAAATTTAGTGGGACCCCTGTCTCCAAAATAACTTTTAACTTAGCAGGGCATAGTGGTGCATGCCTGTAGTCCTAGCTACTTGGGAGACTGAGGGGAGAGGATCCCTTAAGCCCAGGGGGTTGAGGCTGCAGCGAAATATCATTGCACTGCATTCCAGCCTGGGAAACAGGGTAAAACCCTGTCTCTATAAAAAAAGATAGCAAGTTTAAAATGTATAAATAATTGTTCTTTTTCATTAAAGGGCTTCTTTGGTAGGCAGTTGGAGACACATTTAGGATTCCTGAGAGAGGCACTTTCATGGTCATTAAATTCATAGATATATATTTTATTTATTTATTTATTTGCTGTTTCTGCTCTTCTGTCATGCCCCCCCCCCCCCCGACTTTTGTGGTTAAAAGTCTAAGCCTAGTCTCTTAGCCATAATGGTATCTGCCAACACAAAAGTCAACAAACTCACAGGAGACAAAAGACATTCTTGGTCTGATTGCTCCTAATAAACTTCAGTGCTTCCAGACCACATAATGTCATAGAATTATTTGTAATGATTCTTTAAAAGGGTGACAGGGTTCAGAAATAAACTGCACATGGTAAGAAGAGCCTCCCATGGGTTATCCTTGCAAAATTAGTTGCAAGGCTTTGGGAGTGCTGGTGGTTTCCGGCCATTAGCGTTACTAATCAAGGCCAGCTTTATATTTATGGGAATCTACACAAATCAGGATGATACATGCCATGTTCATTCAAGCAATCCTGCCTGATTTCTTCAAGGTTATGCTGAAATAAAACTTTCCTCCAATTATCTTTGATTGGAATGTTTCATGATTTTTATGTATCCTTGAGATGAAGAGAGAGCCTGAAGTGGATGCATTAGGTGCATGGGTCACAAAATCATATTTAGGGCTTCATGCTCACACAAAGCAATTATTGACAACTCTCAATTAACCTCGTTACTGGAGGAAGCATTAATGCAGAAAATATGAATCCCAGATAACCCACCCATGTCTTTCTTGCTGCCATGGTTTCAGCTGAGGTGTGAGAGAGAGAAAGAGAGAGATAATGGGAGCATCAGGAAAAGCTCAGGGGCCAATAGATCTCTTCAGGAATATTTGTACAAAGTTGATAAATTCAGCTGTACAGACGTAATGCATTCACTCTTTACTCTCTTTTTATGCCCAATGACATTTTGCCTGCACCATGAAGCAAAAATAATGTTGCTTTCCCTTTCAACTTCTGACTGACAAAAAGTAGAAAGGCAGTAGACAAAGAAAGTCAGTAGATAGTAGCCAGGGAAGCACTCTGCAAGGTTGGCAGTGCCCCAGCAGTCAGGATGGTAGTGCAAGGGAGGCCTCTGGGGACCACAGGAGGACCCAAAGCTGAGGCTCTACACCTGCAGCTATAGGATGCCCGGTGCTCCCCTGGCACAGAGAGGGTGCTTAAGAATTTTGCCTTTTAGGATTTTGACTGTGTCCACCAAAATGATGAAGACATTTATTTATAAATGTTATCATTAATCATCTGCACACATGATAAGCATTTTTATGCTACAGATTCCTACAGGCATAATTCTGGTTCCATCAGTTCCTGGCCATTAATGCTCTTCCATCCTTCTGATGTAATGAGCCCTCCAGGTTGGCACCTCCATTCCAGGCCTGGAGGCACAGAAAAAGTAAATATGATGCTTCTTCAAGTGATTCCTTGTGGCATTGCTTCAGGGAGAGTTTGCATTTTAAAAAGGAAGAAAGTCATAAGAATGAAACTACAGCAGGATTCTGGACCCTTCTGAGCAGCTGGGGGAATAGGGAAAAAGGTAAAGGACAGGGGAAGCTCTGAAGTCACAGCAAAGACACAGCACCTTGGAAAGGAAAGGTAAGAAATAACTTTAGGGGGCGGAGCAAGATGGCCGAATAGGAACAGCTCCAGTCTCCAACTCCCAGCGCGAGCGACACAGAAGACCGGTGATTTCTGCATTTTCAACTGAGGTACTGGGGACATCTCACTAGGGAGTGCCGGACAATTGGTGCTGGTCAGCTGCTGCAGCCTGACCAGCGAGAGCTGAAGCAGGGCGAGGCGTCGCCTCACCTGGGAAGTGCAAGGGGGAAGGGAATCCCTTTTCCTAGCCAGGGGAACTGAGACACACAACACCTGGAAAATCGGGTAACTCCCACCCCAATACCGCGCTTTAAGCAACGGGCACACCAGAAGAATATATCCCACACCTGGCCGGGAGGGTCCCATGCCCACGGAGCCTCCCTCATTGTTAACACAGCAGTCTGCGGCGATCTAACCGCAAGGCAGCAGCGAGGCTGGGGAGGGGCGCCCGCCATTGCTGAGGCTTAAGTAGGTAAACAAAGCCGCTGGGAAGCTCGAACTGGGTGGAGCTCACAGCAGCTCCAGGAAACCTGCCTGTCTCTATAGACTCCACCTCTGGGGGCAGGGCTCAGCTAAAAAACAACAGGGGAAACAGCAGAGGCCTGAGCAGACGCGAACGACTCTGTCTGACAGCTTTGAAGAGAGCAGTGGATCTCCCAACACGGAGGTTGAGATCTGAGAACGGACAGACTGCCTGCTCAAGTGGGTCACTGACCACTGAGTAGCCTAACTGGGAGACATCCCCCACTAGGGGCAGTCTGACACCCCACACCTCACAGGGTGGAGTACACCCCTGAGAGGAAGCTTCCAAAGTAAGAATCAGACAGGTACACTCGCTGTTCAGCAATATTCTATCTTCTGCAACCTCTGCTGCTGATACCCAGGCAAACAGGGTCTGGAGTGGACCTCAAGCAATCTCCAACAGACCTATAGCTGAGGGTCCTGACTGTCAGAAGGAAAACTATCAAACAGGAAGGACACCTATACCAAATCCCCATCAGTACGTCACCATCATCAAAGACCAGAGACAGATAAAACCACAAAGATGGGGAAAAAGCAGGGCAGAAAAGCTGGAAATTCAAAAAATAAGAGTGCATCTCCCCCTGCAAAGGAGCGCAGCCCATCACCAACAACGGATCGAAGCTGGTCAGAGAATGACTTTGACGAGATGAGAGAAGAAGGCTTCAGTCCATCAAACTTCTCAGAGCTAAAGGAGGAATTACGTACCCAGCGCAAAGAAACTAAAAATCTTGAAAAAACAGTGGAAGAATTAACAGCTAGACTAATTAATGCAGAGAAGGTCATAAACGAAATGACAGAGAGGAAAACCATGACACGAGAAATACGTGACAAATGCACAAGCTTCAGTAACCGACTCGATCAACTGGAAGAAAGAGTATCAGCGATTGAGGATCAAATGAATGAAATGAAGCGAGAAGAGAAACCAAAAGAAAAAAGAAGAAAAAGAAATGAACAAAGCCTACAAGAAGTATGGGATTATGTAAAAAGAACAAATCTACGTCTGATTGGGGTGCCTGAAAGTGAGGGGGAAAATGGAACCAACTTGGAAAACACTCTTCAGGATATCATCCAGGAGAACTTCCCCAACCTAGTAGGGCAGGCCAACATTCAAATTCAGGAAATACAGAGAACACCACAAAGATAATCCTCGAGAAGAGCAACTCCAAGACACATAATTGCCAGATTCACCAAAGTTGAAATGAAGGAAAAAATCTTAAGGGCAGCCAGAGAGAAAGGTCGGGTCACCCACAAAGGGAAGCCCATCAGACTAACAGCAGATCTCTCGGCAGAAACTCTACAAGCCAGAAGAGAGTAGGGGCCAATATTCAACGTTCTTAAAGAAAAGAATTTTCAACCCAAAATTTCATATCCAGCCAAACTAAGTTTCATCAGTGAAGGAGAAATAAAATCCTTTACAGATAAGCAAATGCTTAGAGATTTTGTCACCACCAGGCCTGCCTTACAAGAGACGCTGAAGGAAGCCCTAAACATGGAAAGGAACAACCGGTACCAGCCATTGCAAAAACATGCCAAAATGTAAAGACCATCGAGGCTAGGAAGAAACTGCATCAACTAACGAGCAAAATAACCAGTTAATATCATAATGGCAGGATCAAGTTCACACATAACAATATTAACCTTAAATGTTAATGGACTAAATGCTCCAATTAAAAGACACAGACTGGCAAACTGGATAAAGAGTCAAGACCCATCAGTCTGCTGTATTCAGGAGACCCATCTCACATGCAGAGACATACATAGGCTCAAAATAAAGGGATGGAGGAAGATCTACCAAGCAAATGGAGAACAAAAAAAAGCAGGGGTTGCAATCCTAGTCTCTGATAAAACAGACTTTAAACCATCAAAGATCAAAAGAGACAAAGAAGGTCATTACATAATGGTAAAGGGATCAATTCAACAGGAAGAGCTAACTCTCCTAAATATATATGCACCCAATACAGGAGCACCCAGATTCATAAAGCAAGTCCTTAGAGACTTACAAAGAGACTTAGACTCCCATATAATAATAATGGGAGACTTCAACACTCCGCTGTCAACATTAGACAGATCAACGAGACAGAAAGTTAACAAGGATATCCAGGAATTGAACTCATCTCTGCACCAAGCGGACCTAATAGACATCTATAGAACTCTCCACCCCAAATCAACAGAATATACATTCTTCTCAGCACCACATCGCACTTATTCCAAAATTGACCACATAATTGGAAGTAAAGGACTCCTCAGCAAATGTACAAGAACAGAAATTATAACAAACTGTCTCTCAGACCACAGTGCAATCAAACTAGAACTCAGGACTAAGAAACTCAATCAAAACTGCTCAACTACATGGAAACTGAACAACCTGCTCCTGAATGACTACTGGGTACATAACGAAATGAAGGCAGAAATAAAGATGTTCTTTGAAACCAATGAGAACAAAGATACAACATACCAGAATCTCTGGGACACATTTAAAGCAGTGTGTAGAGGGAAATTTATAGCACTAAATGCCCACAAGAGAAAGCAGGAAAGATCTAAAATGGACACTCTAACATCACAATTAAAAGAACTAGAGAGGCAAGAGCAAACACATTCAAAAACTAGCAGAAGGCAAGAAATAACTAAGATCAGAGCCGAACTGAAGGAGATAGAGACACAAAAAACCCTCCAAAAAATCAATGAATCCAGGAGTTGGTTTTTCGAAAAGATCAACAAAATTGACAGACCGCTAGCAAGGCTAATAAAGAAGAAAAGAGAGAGGAATCAAATAGATGCAATAAAAAATGATAAAGGGGATATCACCACTGACCCCACAGAATACAAACTACCATCAGAGAATACTATTAACACCTCTATGCAAATCAACTAGAAAATCTAGAAGAAATGGATAATTTCCTGGACACTTACACTCTCCCAAGACTAAACCAGGAAGAAGTTGAATCCCTGAATAGACCAATAGCAGGCTCTGAAATTGAGGCAACAATTAATAGCCTACCCACCAAAACAAGTCCAGGACCAGATGGATTCACAGCTGAATTCTACCAGAGGTACAAGGAGGAGCTGGTACCATTCCTTCTGAAACTACTCCAGTCAATAGAAAAAGAGGGAATCCTCCCTAACTCATTTTATGAGGCCAACATCATCCTGATACCAAAGCCTGGCAGAGACACAGCAAAAAAAGAGAATTTTAGACCAATATCCCTGATGAACATCGATGCAAAAATCCTCAATAAAATACTGGCAAACCGGATTCAGCAGCACATCAAAAAGCTTATCCACCATGATCAAGTGGGCTTCATCCCTGGGATGCAAGGCTGGTTCAACATTCGCAAATCAATAAACATAATCCAGCATATAAACGGAACCGAAGTCAAGAACCACATGATTATCTCAATAGATGCAGAAAAGGCTTTTGACAAAATTCAACAGCCCTTCATGCTAAAAACGCTCAATAAATTCGGTATTGATGGAGAGTACCTCAAAATAATAAGAGCTATTTATGACAAACCCACAGCTAATATCATACTGAATGGGCAAAAACTGGAAAAATTCCCTTTGAAAACTGGTACAAGACAGGGATGCCCTCTCTCACCACTCCTATTCAACATAGTGTTGGAAGTTCTGGCTAGGGCAATCAGGCAAGAGAAAGAAATCAAGGGTATTCAGTTAGGAAAAGAAGAAGTCAAATTGTCCCTGTTTGCAGATGACATGATTGTATATTTAGAAAACCCCATCGTCTCAGCCCAAAATCTCCTTAAGCTGATAAGCAACTTCAGCAAAGTCTCAGGATACAAAATTAATGTGCAAAAATCACAAGCATTCTTATACACCAGTAACAGACAAGCAGAGAGCCAAATCAGGAATGAACTTCCATTCACAATTGCTTCAAAGAGAATAAAATACCTAGGAATCCAGCTTACAAGGGATGTAAAGGACCTCTTCAAGGAGAACTATAAACCACTGCTCAGTGAAATCAAAGAGGACACAAACAAATGGAAGAACATACCATGCTCATGGATAGGAAGAATCAATATCTTGAAAATGGCCATACTGCCCAAGGTTATTTATAGATTCAATGCCATCCCCATCAAGCTACCAATGAGTTTCTTCACAGAATTGGAAAAAACTGCTTTAAAGTTCATATGGAACCAAAAAAGAGCCCGCATTGCCAAGACAATCCTAAGTCAAAAGGACAAAGCTGGAGGCGTCACGCTACCTGACTTCAAACTATACTACAAGGCTACAGTAACCAAAACAGCATGGTACTGGTACCAAAACAGAGCTATAGACCAATGGAACAGAACAGAGTCCTCAGAAATAATACCACACATCTACAGCCATCTGATCTTTGACAAACCTGAGAGAAACAAGAAATGGGGAAAGGATTCCCTATTTAATAAATGGTGTTGGGAGAATTGGCTAGCCATAAGTAGAAAGCTGAAACTGGATCCTTTTCTTACTCCTTATACGAAGATTAATTCAAGATGGATTAGAGACTTAAGTGTTAGACCTAATACCATAAAAACCCTAGAAGAAAATCTAGGTAGTACCATTCAGGACATAGGCATGGGCAAGGACTTCATGTCTAAAACACCAAAAGCAACGGCAGCAAAAGCCAAAATTGACAAATGGGATCTAATTAAACTAAAGAGCTTCTGCACAGCAAAAGAAACTACCATCAGAGTGAACAGGCAACCTACAGAATGGGAGAAAATTTTTGCAATCTACTCATCTGACAAAGGGCTAATATCCAGAATCTACAAAGAACTCAAACAAATATACAAGAAAAAAACAAACAACCCCATCAAAAAGTGGGGAAAGGATATGAACAGACATTTCTCAAAAGAAGACATTCATACAGCCAACAGACACATGAAAAAATGCTCATCATCACTCGCCATCAAAGAAATGCAAATCAAAACCACAATGAGATACCATCTCACACCAGTTAGAATGGTAATCATTAAAAAATCAGGAAACAACAGTTGTTGGAGAGGATGTGGAGAAATAGGAACACTTTTACACTGTTGGTGGGATTGCAAACTAGTTCAACCATTATGGAAAACAGTACGGCAATTCTTCAAGGATGTAGAACTAGATGTACCATATGACCCAGCCATCCCACTACTGGGTATATACCCAAAGGATTATAAATTATTCTACTACAAAGACACATGCACACGTATGTTTATTGCCGCACTATTCACAATAGCAAAGACTTGGAATCAACCCAAATGTCCATCTGTGACAGACTGGATTAAGAAAATGTGGCACATATACACCATGGAATACTATGCAGCCATAAAAAAGGAAGAGTTTGCGTCCTTTGTAGGGACATGGATGCAGCTGGAAACCATCATTCTTAGCAAACTATCACAAGAACAGAAAACCAAACACCACATGTTCTCACTCATAGGTGGGAACTGAACAATGAGATCACTTGGACTCAGGAAGGGGAACATCACACACTGGGGCCTATCATGGGGAGGGGGGAGGGGGGAGGGATTGCATTGGGGAGTTATACATGATATAAATGATGAATTGATGGGTGCTGACAAGTTGACGGGTGCAGCACACCAACATGGCACAAATATACATATGTAACAAACCTGAACGTTATGCACATGTACCCTAGAACTTAAAGTATAATAAAAAAAAAAAAAAGAAATAACTTTAGGGAGAGAAAGATGAAAAAATCACAAAATTAAATGTTTTAGTGAAAAAAAAAATGTTGTGTTAAAATACTGATACAGTTTGGCTGTGTCCCCATGCAAATCTCATCTTGAGTGGTAGCTCCCATAATCTCAATGTGTCGTGGGAGGGACCCAGTGGTAGGTAATTGAATCATGGGGGAATTTTTCCCATGCTGTTCTCATGATAGTGAATAAGTCTCACAAGATCTGATGGCTTTATACGGGGGAGTTCCCCTGAACACACTCTCTTGCTTGCCACCATGTAAGACATAACTTTGCTCCTCCTTTGCCTTCCCTCATGATTGTGAGGCCTCCATAGCCATGTGAAACTGTGAGTCAATTAAAACTCCTTCTTTTATAAATTACTCAAGTCTCGGGTATATCTTCATTAGCAGTGTGAGAACAGACGAACACAAATACTTGTACAGAGGCACATTCATATCTTCTGTAAATATGAGTTTGCAATAAAATTAATGGGGTTTGGGAAGGAACAATTTATCAGGCTTTTTTTGGACTCAAAATGAATTTCTGTGTATTAGAGTGAAAAGTCTGGCGGAAACTGCATAAACAGATACAAAACGTCAAATGACAGAGCAAGACAGAAATAGTAGAAAACATATGATGATTTCTAGAGAATACTGACCTAGATTCTTCTTAAAACAGGGGAGAGGAGGGAGAGAAAGGAGGGGTGGAAAGAGAAAAAGAAATGTCATTTTCTTTGAAAAAAAAACATTAAAAAGTTTAGGAAAATAATAGACTAGTAACTATGAAGGGAACAGTGACTCACAATAATAGGGATGATTACGAAAGATGGAAATAGTGACTACAAAATATCAATGGGCAAAAAAAAAAAAAATGAGTTAAACACATCAGTGAGTTACACATCTCTAATCCTTATCTATTCTTTGATTTCTTTTGTGATTCTCAAGAGCACTGATCCCCTCCATGTGCTGGGTGACAGGGGAGGCCGTGGTTGCAGTGATGAGGACTGTTCGGGCTGTCAGAGAGCCACTAGGACAGCTGCACCCACATGCCATGAAAGCATGATGCTGGGACTTCTGGTTTAAGAGGGATGGGGTGAGTGGGGATGAAAGGCACTTTTATTCCTCTTTTTTCTAAAACATAGGCAAAACAATGAAGACAGTGATAGATGGAGGAAAATATCAGATGTACTAAAACAAATAACTAAACAAAAAGGCCACCACTTGTTTTACAAACCATGAAGCATACATGGAGTAACTTTAGGAAAGACACTGAGAGTTGACATATACTTCAAGCTTCAGGCAGGTGCAAAAGTTTCCCCCAAAGGAAGGTCAAAAATATCTAAAGGGCATATGCCATGAGCTTTTGAGGAGAGTAGCAAAATTTACAAAATAAGTCAAAATTTTCCCTGTAGAGACATAATTTAATACCACATACAGAAGGGAGCTAAGAGAAAACATGTTAACACTGTACTTATATTTACTTTTTTTTTTTTTTTTTTTTTTTTTTTTTTTTTTTTTTTGAGACAGAGTCTTGCTCTGTCGCCCAGGCTGGAGTGCAGTGGTGAGATCTTAGCTCACTGCAACCTCCACCTCTCGGGTTCAAGCTATTCTCCTGCATCAGCCTGCCGAGTAGCTGGGACTATAGGCTCCCGCCACCACACCTGGCTCATTTTTCACATTTTTAGTAGAGACAGGGTTTCACTGTGTTAGCCAGGATGGTCTCGATCTCCTGGCCTCATGATCTGCCCTCCTCGGCCTCCCAAAGTGCTGGCATTACAGGCGTGAGCCACTGCGTCCGGCCTACTTTTTTATTGTATTACTATTGTAGTCCTTCTAGCCAACGAGGCTTGCACAGGCAATGACATGTCTATAGAAATTTCAAGGGAGTAAATGTTAAAAAAGAAAAAAGTACACATGATATATATAATATATATACATATACTATATATTAGATATAGATGCATATACATGTACACACAGACTTATATTTTCTAGATAATTCTTTTATGCAGAAAGTATATATTTTTGTGCTTTATGCTAACGGATATTTTCTCTTAGATGATTATTCTAATAGAAAGTATTTGAATTTTATATGGAAAGTCCAAAGATGGAAATATTAAGTAATACGGAAAGCATAAAACTCTGCTATGCTAAACAATGAAATTTGAGAGACTTGCTGGTTAGCTTCAATCTGAGTACTCATTTAAATTTTCAGAGGACAAGGATGAGGGAATGAGGAGTGTGACCAAATTATAATGCTCTCTGGCCATTGTGTTGTTCTCAGGGTTAAGGGCTATTTATTTCATCCAAGAAAATACAATTTGGCACAGAGAAAAAGCAATTCAGTGACCATCTGAGTGCCTACTAATTGGTCTTAAAGCAAGCATGTAGGGCCATTTACCAGCTACAAACCTGACAAATACGAGTAATCCACTGGAAGGATTTATGAACAACTTTCTGACTCTTCCTACAATGGACTTGGGGCATGTGCTAGACCACATCACTGAGACTTCTGTTTTTCCCTGAAATCAGCTGGCAAATGAAAGGTCTGAATTTGAATTAAATAACAACCTCTTACTCATCTTTACAATTTGTGATATATATGAGTTCTCTTCTTCTTCTCCTGGCTACGCAGAGGTTAAAATCAGTAGGGTCTCTGAAGGCCTTTAAAAAACATCGTTTATGTGCAGATAATGGAAAATTAACAGACTTGTAAAGGAAGTTGAGTTATGGAGAGAATCTAACTGAAAACAATGAAAATCAATGAAGTCAAAACAGACCCAAACATTAAGAGGCATTTACTTCAGTGATAGTAGCTAATGGCACAGTTGGGTAACTGAAGAAGTATGAGATAATACTGATTTCCTCTCCCAAGTTCAAAAAATACTAGCCTGGTTGACCCAAGGACCCTACCTTTCAAGTTTGGGCTGCTTAAGAAACGGTTATAGACTGAATTGTGTCCTCTGCAAAATTCATATGTGGAACTCCTAATCCCCAGAATCTCGCAATGTGACTGTATTTGGAGACTGGGTTTTTAAAGAAGTGATTATATATGGTTAAATGAGGTCATTAGGGGGCCCTAAAATAAATCTAATATGACTGCTATGCCTTATAAAAATAGGAAGTTTAGGCAAAGACAGGCACAGAGGGACAAGCATGTGAAGACACAGTCAGAAGGTGCCATTTGCAAGCCAAGGGGAGAGAGGCCACAGAAGAAACGAACCCTGTGGACACCTGCATCTCAGACTTCAGCCTCCAGAACTATGAGAAAATAAATGTCTGTTGTTTAAGTCACCACATCTGTGATACTGACAGCTCTAGCAAACTAATAATACAGAAACCTTTTATAATGAACTCTTTTTTTTTTCTCTTAGAAGTCTAAAATAAGAGCCAAGTTTCTTTTGTGGCGAAATGCATCCTCCATCATACTCACAACCCCAACAGGAAAGGCCAACACAGCTAACATCCAGTCCCGGAGAGAGATGAGCTTCTTGAGCTGCCTCTCTTGCTCCTGGTTCCCACTTCCTCGAGTCAGAAGACTGGAAAGATCAGTCAGCACACAGATGCCAAAAAAGACAGCCTGGATAACCTGTAGGGGGACAACAATCAGTATGAGTCATTAAGATCTAGAGACCCAAGCTGTTGAACAGCAAATGAGCTGCTGGTGTATAACATGACATCTGATAAGAAAGGATCAGAAGCATATTTTAAAGAGCTGCTCCTAGAAATAGAGAACAGACATTTACAACTTGCTAGTATAGAGAAAGTTCATCTTTAAAACACCACTTCCATTTTCACTCACCTCGGGACAAGTGCAAAACATGTGTGGACACACACATCTAAATAGAGCCTGACAGAAAGCAATATCAACGATCAAACTGGCAGGACCATTATTTTAAAGCATCACATCTATGGTTTGTAATGGCTTCTACTATGTTATGTCTAAGTCAGGTCTATGGCTTCTACTAGTCAATATAACTAGTGAGTTTTAACACACATCTAAGAAGTGAAAACAAAAGGGTGAGGATGGTCTGAATAATAGGACAATTCAGTCTAAATGTGAAAAACTTTCCTATGCTTTCATCTCTTACATTTAGATATTTCTTCTACCAAAGGAAGTGGTAGGAAGTGGGTCCTTGAGTCATAAAAAAATCGACTGCATGTAATAATTAAGGCTGATATGAAACAAGTTTTTGTTGTCAAAGTTGAACCAAATGACCTCCTACTCAGGTTTTTAGTATTTATCGAAATAAAATATTTCCAAAGTAATATAAACAGAGATGTCCATACCATTTCTCCAATCCCCCCCCCACAAAAAAACTACAGGTTGTACATTCCCCAAATCAATTACAAATGGAAGCATTTAGATCAGCTATGTTTCATTTACTTGGACTACTGCAGAGGGAGAACACTGCAGGCACCACACTGTAATGCAGCTAGGCAGATGATCATTCAAATTATGGAAAGGGCAGAAAATGTATCTCCTGTCCACAAAGTCATACCCAATTAGCACCAAGGATAGATTCAGGAAAATTTTTCTGGCTGTTTTCCTACTGAAAATAGTTTACAGATTATATCTTTGTAAAAGACACAATTTTACTCATTGGCTCTTTAGAAAAGATAGCAAGTACCTTTTTTGGTAAATTTCCTCACTGACAGTAGAAAGAGTCTGTGAACACTCTGTGGATAAGGTCCTCACAGGGGAAGAAGGATCCTAAAAACTATTTGGTTCCATCACTTAGCACAGCACTAGAACACTGAAATTATTAACCTAGGCTTTCTGGAGTTCACCAAATCTTACTATTATTAGTCAGTCTTAGCCCAAGTAATGTTCTATGTTTCCTCATAATGTAGCCTTTCTTTAGCTTCAGTGACTTAAGGCTTATTGTCATTCTTTCTACAGCCAGAAAAACCAGAGTAAGAGAAGATAAGACTGCCACAATTGAGAACGACACAATAGAGGTATTGGCAAGAGTCATGTTTTGATAATGAGAAATAACCTAAATGACTCAGGGAATAATTTCACACTTAGAAAAATTTTCTATTTTCTATTTTTTATATATTTCTATTCATATCTTTCTATTTTTCGTATCTTAGGACTTTAGATATTTGAATCTCTATGTTGGCCCTAATGGAGTTTGATTAAACTGGAGTGACCCTACCAGGGCATAATAATCTTCATGCTAATCTAGCTAGTAAACATAAAAAGGTGACTACTAACCAGGGAAATGCAAACTAAGACCACAATAAGGTAGCATTTCTCACCAGTGTAATTATTTACAATTTAACTCTGACAATACCAAGTGTTACAAAGATGTAGAACAACCAGAAAGCTTATGGTAGGAATGCAAATCTGGACAACCAGTTTGAAAAACAATTGACAGTATCTACAGATGCTCTTCAACTTATGATGCAGCTATGTCCCTATAAACTCATAGCAAACTGAAAATATCTTAAGTTGGAAATGCATTTAATATACCTGACCTATGGAATAGCATAGCTTAGCTTAGCCTACCTAAAATGTGCTCAGAACACACACATTAGCCTGCAGTTGGGCGAAGTCATCTAACACAAAGCCTATTTTATGATAAAATGTTGAAAATCTCATGTAACTTATTAAATATTGTACTGAACATGAAAAACAGAATGGTTTCATGAGTACTCAAAGTATGGTTTCTATTGAATGTGATCATTTTCACACCAGCATAAAGTTGAAATATAGTAAGTCAAAAATTCTGAGTTGTGGATCATCTATAGTAATTTAAAGATGCATATACTCTATTTATTTAGTGATATAATTATAAAGGGCATTCCCTACAGAAACTCTCATACATGTGTACTAGTCATATCTACCAAAGGTTAATTTGAGTGTTCATTGCCTCAAAAAAGTTGAAATAACTGTATGTTTCTTAATAGTTGACTAGATAAGTAATTGTGTTATATTCATACAATGGAAATCTAAACAAATATAAACATTTTATTTTCACAGCAAAATGTTAAACCAAAAAAAAAAAAAAAAAAAAACCAGGAAAGAATAGTATGTTTTAACACAATTAAAATCAATTTCAAAAAAAATGAAAAGATACATTTAAGGATGCAGGGATATGAAGCAATATATGAAGAAATGCATGGGAATTAATAACATTTCATTAAGGTACCTCTAGAGAGAGAAGGATAAGATTGGAAGAAATATTATCCATACAGGGCCGCAACTGTACAAATAATATTTTATTTCTTAAGTTGGTTATTTGGCACACTGAAATTGATTGTATTATTCTCTCTCTATTTCATTGGTGTAAAATATTTCCAAATAAAAGTTTAAAGAGAGTGGTTTTTATTCTTTTGAAATATAGCTGGCTAGCTTCTCTCAAATCCTTCCCTTCTAAGTCAATATCCCTTAGTTTTAAAGATTGACAAAAAATAGGATTTGGGAAGCTCAAAAAGCCTAGTTACTGAATTACATGTAAAATTTCTGTGGGATTTTGGTTTACAGGCAAAGGAAATAGAATATTGCCTTGGTACTGATAAAGCATAAATACCTGGAGACCACTGAATTGTTTTATGCAGCCTGGAAAGCAAGGAAACATGATGGAGGATAAGTCCAAGAAGGAAAGTTGTGGTTAAAGCTATTGCAATGCCTTCCAAAGACAAGTGAATTCACTACTACTGTCCACCTAAAAACTCCATGATACAGTAACTGGACCAGGTTTGCCTTCATACCATAAACAACTAGACATTTGAACTAAATATATGAACCAGCCTTTTCAGATATTGGACTTTTTACTTAGCAGTCAGTCAGATAAATCTCTTTTTAAAGGGCTTACCAGATGAAATCAAGCCCATCTTAGATGATTTTCCTTTTCCCATATAAAGTAATGTCGTTACAAGAATAATCATATTCACATTCTTCCCAAACTCTACTGGAGGGGAATACACAAAGGTGAATGTCTTTGGGGGTTATTTCAGAAGTCTACCTACTACAAGCAATCAGCTAAACAATTCTCAAAGCTCATTCAAGATACAGATGTATTCCAGTTCTGACTAATCACATAGGAGAGGGCGTATTGGCTACAACAAGCATTCAGTAGAGACCCAAGAAGTCTCAGGCCTAAATAGCGGTACTAACATAGCCCTGGAATAATGCTAACATAGATCCACCCCAACAATACTTAAAAATGGCCCTAAGACAAACAGAAAAAACTGATCTACAAGTAGTTTAAATGCCTATTAAAAACAAAATTATACATTCTTTAAAGGAAGACAACAAATTACAGACATTCAACAACATAGCTCACAATGGTCATCATCCAATAAAAATTACTGAACATGTCAAGCAGTAGAAAAATATCCTTAACCATAAGAAAAGCCATTCAATAAAAACAGATGTAGAAATAACAGAAATATTGGAATTGGTAGACAAGGGCATTAAACAACTAAATTAAATCAGTTCAAAAAGTTAAAGGAAGACATAAAAATAGTGAGAGAAATAAGATATTAAAAAGAATCAAAGTTAATATTCAAAAGTTAAAAAAATCTGAAATCAAAAAGTCACTGTATGGAAATAATAGCAGATGAGACACTGAAAAAGAAAAGATTAAAAACTGAATACATAGAAAACATGAAACTGTCCAAAATTAATCACTGAAAGAAGAAAGACTTTAAATATTAACAATCTAAGTGAACTGTGAGAAAATATCAAGCAGTCTAACATACGTGTATTGGAGACCCAAAGGAGAAAAGGGTGGTCAGATAGAAAAAAAAAAAAAAAACTGAAGAAACCATGGCTGAAGTTTTTCCAACTTTTCTGAAAACTATAAACCCACAGATCCAAGAAGCTCAACTGTGGAGTATACACAAAGAAAACCACATCAATGACCAGTGTAATCAAATTTCATAAAATTTTGATAAAGATGGACATTTTAAAGCCACTGGAGGGGAAAAAAAATCACCATACAGAACAAAAAGAATTAACACATATTTCTTGTGTAAAATGATCCAAGCCAAGAAACAATGAAACAATATCTTTTAAGTTTTATAAGGGAGAAAACACTTTCAAAGGTGAAAGACTTTTTCAGATAAACAGAAACGGAGAGAATTAATTATGATTAGACTTTCACTACACGATACATGAGAGGAATAAAGAAATGATATCACATATGGAAATCTATACAGATCAATGAAAATTGCTGAAAAATAGATGTGGATAATATACATATGAAAATAAATATAAAAGATTTTTACTTTTCTAATTTCTACATTTATTAATGATAATTAACTAAAGCAAAAATATAACTATTTTATGAGGTTTTAACAATATTTAGAAGTAAAATTTATAATAACAACAGCACCAAGGACAAGAAAGAATGAATGGACGGTATATAGTTGTTAAGGTCTTACATTACATATAAAGTTGTATAATATCAGTTGGCAGCAGACTGTGATAAGTTAAATATGCATATTGTAAACCACAGAGAAACCATTAAAAGAATAGAGGGGATTAGCCAATGTATTAGTTGTCCACTGCTGCATAACAAATTACCACAAACTTAGCAGCTAAAACACCAACAATACATTACTTCTCAGTTTGTAGTTCAGGTGCCCAGTAAGGTTACTCTAGGTTTTATGGTTAGGGTACCACACCACCAAAATTAATGTGTTGGCCGAGCTAGGCCCTTATGTGGCTGAAAGAAAAGATCTACACTCAAGCTCATTCAGGTTGGTAGAATCCAGTCCCTTGACATTGTGAGACTAAGATTTGTGTTTCTTTATTGGCTGTTGGCTAGGGTCACTCTCAGTTCCTCATGTCTGTTCTCCAGTACTTGTACATGGTCCCTTCCATCTTCAAAGCCAGCAAGAGAATGTTGAATCCTTCTTATGCTTCAGATCTCTGACTTTCCTTTCTGCTTTCCTCATCTCTCATTGGCTTGAAAAAGTTCTCTGCCTTTAAGACTCGTGTGATATAATCAAGGCCACCTGGACAGTGTTCATTTCTTAAGGCTATATATCATAACACAATGAAAGGAATTATATCTCATCATATTCACAGGTTCCTGACATTAGTGTGAAACATCTTTGGGGGCCATTTTAAAAATTTGGTCTCCCACAGCTAATAAGCCAATAGTGGAAACAAAATGAAATACTAGCAATATTAAATTAATTCAGGAAAAAGTCAAAAATTGGGGGAAAGGAAGAAAGAATAAATGGAACAAAAAGGAAATACTAAGATATCAGATTTAACCCAACAATGTCTGCAATTATACTAAATACAAATGGGTTAAGCTCTCCAATGCAAAGGCAGGGATTATCAGATTGGATTTTAAAAACCAAACCAAAACAAAAAAGCATGTAAGTATAAATGTTAAGTTGGTTAAAAGTAAATGAATGCAAACACTAACCATCAGAAAGCTGAAGTAACTACACTAATATTAAAGTAGGTTTCCAGCATGTTCTCACTTATAACTGACAGCTAAATGATGAGAACACACGGACACAGACAGGGGAACAACACACAGTGGTGTCTATTGAGGGGTGGAGGTGGGAAGAGGGAGAGGGTCAGGAATAATAACTAACGGTACCAGGCTAATACCTGGGTGATGAAATAATCTGTACAACAATCCCCAGTGATGCACATTTACCTAAGTAACAAATTTGCACACGTACCCCTGAATTTAAAATTTCTTTTTTTTTTTCTTGAGACAGAGTCTCACTCTGTCACTCAAGCTAGAGTACAGTTGCAAGATCTCAGCTCACTGCAACTTCTGCCTCCTGGGTTAAAGTGATTCTCCTGCCTCAGCCTCCCCAGTAGCTAGGATTATAGGGATGCGCCACCACACCCAGCTAATTTTTGTATTTTTCGTAGAGATGTGGTTTTACCATGTTGACCAGACTGTCAGGTTTCGAACTCCTGACCTCGTGATCTGCCCACCTCAGCTTCCCAAAGTGCTAGGATTACAGGTGTGAGCCACCACGCCCAGCCTCAAAAGTTCTTTTTATTAAGTAGGTTTCCAGAGCAAGCTAAGCATATAGTAGGGAACCCTTCTTTCTCTTTTGAGCCTTCATAGTCAGCAACACTGTAGAGATAAATTTTTCTTTGTGAGACCTTAGATTTTTCTACTTCACAAACCTCAGGATAGCCAGGGTCTCAATAAAAAGATAACTTTAAATTGTTTTAAAGTATATATCAGCCAGGCGTGGTGGCTCACGCCTGTAATCCCAGCACTTTGGTAGGCTGAGACAGGTGGATCACAAGGTCAAGAGATCAAGACAATCCTGGCCAACATGGTGAAACCTCGTCTCTATTAAAAGTGCAAAAATTAGCCGGGCATGGTGGCGCGCACTTGTGATCCCAGCTACTCAGAAGGCTGAGGAGGAAGAATCACTTGAACCCAGGAGGCGGAGGTTGCAGTGAGCCGGGATCATGCCACTGCATTCTAGCCTGGTGACCAAGGGAGACACTGTCAAAAAAAAAAAAAAAAAAAAGTATTAATCTACATAAGGAATATTACCAAAAATAATGAGGAACATTTCATAATTATAAAAAAATAAATTAATCAAGAAGACATAATGATCTTAAATATAGATGGATCTAATATCAGACCTCCAAAATAGAGGAAGAAGAATCCAATTTAACTAAATTACTCAATAATTTTTTGTATAAATAAGTAATTTACTAATTCTTGGGAAATAGTTGCTTTTATAAAGATTTAAAAGAAAAGGAATAGGAATAGGAGGGAACTTTAACATGAAAAAAAGGAAAAACACAGAATCTCGAATTCTAGGAGAGAAAAAAAACAAGATAATTTCTGCAAATCTAAATGTAATAGTCTAAGCAACACTTTCTCAGATTTATATAATTAAGAGTATATACAAATGAAGTCTTAACACTTTCCTACAGTTGATTCATCTTCTTACCCAATGGTGTCATCTAACACAGCACTCCCCTCACTAATACCTGGTGGCTATCCTGTCACTCTCTGTAGACCTCCCTGCTTGTTCTCCCCTACTTGGGACTATAGTACGGCCCCCACCTCACCTGAACTGCTAAGACTTCCCCAAAGAGTGTACGTGGAGGTCAGGGGAAGGAGGTACTACAAAATGATTTTTTCCTATTTTCTTTTTTTTGAGATGGAGTCTTGCTCTGTTGCCCAGGCTCAGGACAGTGGCATGATCTCGGCTCACTGCAAGCTCTGCCTCCCGGGTTCATGCCATTCTCCTATAGCTGGGACTACAGGTGCCCACCACCACATCCAGCTAATTTTTTGAATTTTTATTAGAGATGGGGTTTCACCATGTTAGCCAGGATGGTCTCGATCTGACCTCGTGATCCACCTGCCTTGGCCTCCCAAAGTGCTGGGATTACAGGCGTGAGCCACCACGCCCAGCCATTTTTTCTTATTTTCTAAACACAAGGAGACAAAGAGAAAATGTTTGGGTTTTGTTACTGTTTCTTTAATTTACATTGGTTAGTCCTCAAAAGATAATCTCTAAAAATTATGAAACAGTCTATCCTTCTCAGGAAAGAAGCATAAACTCACTTTTGGTTATTTGCTTATTTAAGAAGCAGTTTGCCAATACCATTAAAACACTTGAGGTTTCTGTCACTTTATAAGAGTTTGATTTGAACTGACAGTTTACAAATCCCACTACAGACATTTTATGTGTGTTTTTCTGTTGCCTACATGAATCCTGCTGACCACTGCAACTTAAAATTCATTAAATTAACTGTTAAAAATGTAAAAGTTATATGGAGATGCACAAGTGGATCTTAAGCAGGATTACCTTGAAGTATTATTCAGTTCCAGCCATTCTGCAGAGCTGGCACTTCCAAACCATCAACTCAGCAGGACACACATATACACCATCTGCCTCTGGGTTCTCAGCAGGCTAGTTGCTCTTATTATTTTACATTGCATGTAGAAATGAAGTGGTCAAATGTATCATGTCTCTCCAAGAAATATAAATAGGAATAGATCAGAACAACAACAACAAAAATCCCAGGATTACTTTGGAGTCACTCAGTATTTGTTTCTCTAAAATCTTCTCTACTGTTTAATTCCTTCTCCATCTTTTTTCTACACCTCCTCAACTCTCCCTGTCAGGAAATCATAGCTGACTTACTGAGTCATTTTAGATTTTAAATTCATTTTCTCAAGTATGAAAGTGTACTCAAATTCCATTCATGTCTTTATGTTTTTTGAAATGCACAATTGGTTTTGATTAAATTAATTTAATATTCTATTCTTTTTCTTCTCTGGAGTGCACTAAACTATTACAATCCTGTTTGTACTACAGGACAAATTCATTAGACTTCTACCATTTATTCCTAAAACATAAGTGATATAATTTATCCAGAATTACTTTTATTTCATCCCATTACATCATCTTCAATATCCTCAACTAAATTTAATTTTGGCTGGGCGCAGTGGCTCACACCTGTAATCCCAGCACTTTGGGAGGCCAAGGCAAGTGGATCACTTGAGGTCAGGAGTTCCAGATTAGCCTGGCCAACATGGTGAAATCCCATCTTTACTAAAAATACAAAAAGTAGCTGGGCATGGTGGTGGTGGTGCGTGCCTGTAATCCCAGCTACTTGGGAGTCTGAGGCATGAGAATCATTTCAACATGGGAGGTGAAGGCTGTAGTGAGCCAAGATTATACCACTGCACTCCAGCCTTGACGACAGAGCAAGACTCTGTCTCAAAAAACAAAACAAAACAAAAACAACAACAACAAAATAAAACAAGAAAGGTCAGCACCAAAATAAATAAATAAATAAATAATTAAATAAAGCTATGTCCTTAATTAGTTGCTAATTTGTACATTTCTACCTAATTGACTAAACTCAGGCAAAACACAAGAATGCATCAAAATAAGAAAAGCAGCACTTTGAGTAAGAAATGGAATCATTATTTGTGTGAATTGTAAAAGGCCAGAGTATATTTGTCTTGACCTTTGGCCATAAGCTCCCCAGTGACTGGTAGCCAAGGTATTCCACATTTTGATTACATTGTACTTTTATAAAATTAATGTAAAGAACACCATAGATTTGTCTTGAAGATGGTTCAGTTTTTAAGTTCATTTTAGGCACAGCAGACAGAAGAAACAAGAAGATGGAATGCTGAGAAGGGCAGCAATGGAAAATGGAGTGACATGGATCACGGAATGAAGGAAAACTGTGGAGAGAACAGGTGGGAAAGAGGCAGTGAGATTTACTGGTGTCATAAAGAAAGGCCTGGAAGAGTCCCCATATGAGGATAAAACCATTAATTAAAGGGGAAATGATAAGGAAGAAATATCTACCTGGTCTCTTTTCTAACTAGAGAACATAAAGTATTATGTGACATTTAATAAATTTATATGTAATCCAGAGAGGAATAGTCTATCTACATATAAAATCTCTCTATAAAAGTCACATATGTCTAGATAGATAGATATCACTTGTAGACCTCCCTACTTGTGCTCCCCTACTCAGGACTATAGTACCTATACAGTTCCAAATATAGTACCAAAATATAGGTACTATTGTCGGAGTAGGGGAGCATAAGTAGGGACTATATCTATCTATCTATATATATATGA
The DNA here is from genome assembly GCF_007565055.1 of Rhinopithecus roxellana. Lineage (NCBI taxonomy): Eukaryota > Metazoa > Chordata > Mammalia > Primates > Cercopithecidae > Rhinopithecus > Rhinopithecus roxellana. Next base: position 146,415,249 of record NC_044552.1, read on the forward strand.
TATGTACATATATAACATACATAGTTATATACGTGTGAAAGAGAAAGACAGAGAGAGTAGTTTGTCATACGCAGAAATGCAACTAGCACATTTGGAGAAATGGTGTGAGCTTGAGACCTTCCTGTATTTCTGCTACAGTCACATATCATGTGGTACTTTATAGCAGAAAAAGTTATTTTGTTTTCAGTTCATAAAACTTTCAATGCAGTTCCTGCTGGAAAGCAACCTAGGCAGTATCTATGTTCAGCAAAGACTAAAAGAAATTAAATAATGCATGGAAAGGATATAAAAGCCATAAAATAGCAGTTCTATAAAACACCATCTTCAAGGGATCCCCCCTTTCCACAGCTATCTTTCTTTTTAATAGCGCATAAGTCTTTCTCCCTGTTATCAAGATCAAGAGTGAACTCCAACGGTACTTCATCCCCGTGAGACAGTGACTCAGTATGAAACTAGAGGAGTGAATCCCACGAGGATTTCCTTTGCCTTTGTTTTCACTGCTTTCTTTGCCTGAGACATCTGATCATCCGGTAGCAATTCTACAACCAGGGGAGTCCATCATCACTTACCTGGACTCAATGATCAGTTACATATTTGACTGCTACTCCGTAGAAAAATCAATGCATTTAAAAGAACCACAGGCTCTCTCTCTCTCCCTCACCCACTCAGATGATGCCCATTAGATGCACTGCCTGGTGAATTATCCTCTCCTACCCTTGGAGTGGGTTAGCCTGACTGAGCCAAAGTGGACTTCTCACTCTAATGACCGAAATTCTTTCTAAATCTGTCATCTAAGTGACATGCTTTAAGCCCAAGCTTTTTCAAGGAAACTTCACCACAAACATTTTTGAGGAGATGGGCTAACTGCACCATCAAATGTGTGGTTTGCCGAATGTGATTTAGAGTCCCTGCTTTTGTGCATAGATATTTACCTCATACTGCTCCATCTCATTACTGAAAATCGATGAAACAGGCCATAAGTCATCACTGGCAAGCAATTCATTCAGACGGGCAGGAAAAAAAATAAGTTTTCCAGTTGGAAATAATGTACATAGATAAGGAGCTTTGGGAGTGAAAGCTTGCCAACATAATTCATTACAATATCACATAGTTGCTTTTAATATAGAAGTAGCAAGAAGAACAACTGTCTAAAGAAGGCATTTGGATATTCTTCACAAAGTAATGGGTACAATCATGCCATGTTCCCTCAATTGCTGGATAAATACACAGCAGGGACCTTCCCAGAGACTCCATTCTAATCTGCAAACAATGATAGAAAAATCTCCCCCAGGGTGTTCTGACCATGCTTCCTCAGTTACCCGGGTGGAGCAGATGCTGACACTATGAGCTACTCAAAAATTTTACAGGCTTAAAGATTTTTACACTATTAATATTAGCATAAACTTTTGAACACTGAATTAAATATACCATCGATTTTTTTTAACAAATAATTATTGATTGCTATGTACAAAGCACTTAGTAAACTACTAATGCAGAAAGGCACACTATGAAACCAGTGTGCACTCTGCTACAAAGGTGAATATGCTTTACAGTGCCAAACCTCTAACTTAGCAGTATCTCCTTTTGCTAAGTATATGACATTTAGATTTAAGCACAATAATAGTGATAAGCAAATATTGGGGGGGGAGGAAGATGTTGCATCTTTGATAATGTTCTGAAGTGCATTAAATTTTCTAACTTTGTAAATTATTTTGTCCCACTAAATTTTTATTCATGTTGACAATTTTCTTCAACAGAAGACAATTTAACTGCTAAAAATATCATTAAAGAGTTAGATATCTCTGAAACCTAAATAAAATGTAAAGAAAACTATAAAAGGTACCCTGGAGCTCAGGAAGAGCACCCCAAAACAACAAAACCTGGAAAAGGACCTCCTCCCCAAGGATGGGCTTCAGAGCTGATATGGTTTGGCTGTGTCCCCACCCAAAATCTCACCTTGAATTGTAACCCCCATAATCCCCATATGTCAAGGGCAGCACCAGGTGGAGGTAACTGGATCATGGAAGTGGTTTCCCACATGCTTTCTCGTGATAGTGAGTCTCACAAGATCTGATGGTTTTATAAGCATCTGGCATTCTCCCACTTGCACTCATTCTGTCCTGCCACCCTGTAAATAAAGTGTCTGCTTCTCCTTTGCCTTCCACCATAATTGTAAGTTTCCTGAGATGGAACTGTGAGTCAATTAAACCTCTTTCCTTTGTAAATTACCCTCGGGTATTTCTTCATAGCCACTGTGAGAACAGACCAATACAAGACCTCACTGGAAAAGGTGTTTGCAGCCTGCTGGAAGAGCCAAAGCTGCTGGGCAAGCAGGAAGCAGCCTTCCCAGGGGCAAGTGAGCCACCACTGATAAGCAGGTGCACAGAAGGAGTTCAGGGTCCACCACGGGCAGGAGATCTGGAGCATGTAGTGTCCTTGTTGGGAGGGCTTCAGGAAAGTGGTCACCGGAACAGGCTGGGGCTGTGAAGTCACTGAGGGACTGCACATTCCCTTGCCTGTGGCTGGGGCAGAGCAACACTGGATGTCCTTACACCTACACCACTGATGAGTGGGGCAGCAGCTGAAAACAGTAAGAGAGGCCCTTCCACCTGCAATGGCCCTTCAGTGCTCTTTACTGAGAAAGCTCAACATCGACCTCTCTGTGAAGGAGAAATGCTCATAAAATCCAGTCCACTAAGGAACAGAAGGTGTTGAAGGGTGATTTGGAGCTGAAAGATGTTATATATGATAGCATGTAATTCACCATGACTTTGTTTATTTCTAGTAGCACTGCTGACGCTATTTCAGTTCTTATGAACTGCAGAAGAATCATTTTAAAACATTTGCTTTTAAATTATTCAGACTGGCAGTCTGAGTTCTATCTTTCTGATTGGGGACGTTTAATTATTTTCAGTCCTCTTCCAAAGAAAGTAGATCAGGAAAACCTATGAAGACATTATCTTATTGTTTTAAATATGGTAGAACATTCAAAGTGGGCTAATTTATTAGTAATATGTGATGCTTGTGTTGGATAAAGAAGGCCACAGTGAATGGTGGAAGGTAACTTTAACCTGTATATTGAAAATTAATCAATCTTTATCATGCCTTTCCTGCTCATATCAGAATTCTATAAATAACAAAAACTAGAAAGTAGCTCAAATATGTACAGACTCAACATAGATAAATAAATAGAAATATTAAAAGAAAAATATACAGCAGTGAAAATAAACTGCCTAAAGTAACATGTATCAACATGGATGAACTGTATGGGCATAATGTTGAAGAATAAAAGCCAGTTGTAAATGACTGAGAAAGTATAATATCATTTAAATAAATTTTGAAAAGAAATGAAAGAAACAACAATATTAACCCAGGATTCCACATATAGTAAACAATAAGGAAAAGTAAGGCAACAATAGTAAGAAAAGCCTACACATAGCCAAGTTAGAGTCTGCCCAACTCTGTTTCAATCTATTCTCAGGCAACGTTTTGTTTTTCTCTGCTCGATTCAAGTATAATGAAATCATCATTAGTGTTGCTACTTTGTAAGTGTCTGACTCTCTTGCAGACTACATGGGGAGAGTTTTTAGTTCAACATCATATCCCTAGAGCTTAGCACACATCTGGGATGTAGTGTTAATGCATATTTACCAATTGCAGAATTAATATAGCAATGAAGACAGCTGAGTGGAGTGTGAGGGGACTTGACTTGGGACTGGTAGAAAGACAGCCAGGAAATGCAGAGGGCCCCATAAGGAAGGATGCCATTATAGTATATTTCCACCTGTTACAGGATTGTTTTTCCAACAGTGCCCATAACTATGGTTATAGGGCACTGTTATAGCTATGGTTATACGGCATGCCAATGGGAATTAATGGGTCTGAGGGTTTGCAGGGAAGCTCAACAAGACACTGGGGCACTGAGGGTATCAGGAGATGAATAATTAGAGATAGATCATAGGGCTTAGAATGGGTCAAGAAAAACATGGAGTCAGGAGAGAGAGAAAACAAGAGTGCTTGGGTAGATCACAGGTATGGTGGGAGGGAACAAACTAAAAGATGGGAGTCTGTGGTGCCAGAATGGGGTTTTAAAGGTCAAGCTGTTGTCAATGACAGTGAGATCCAGGGGTGGCCATGGTAGTAAGCTCTCAGGTGGATGAGATAAAACTCAGTGGATAAAACTCAGAGGAGATAAAAAAACACTATGAAGAACTAATCTCATGTACCCATTATGTTACTGTAAATTGTTGGGTAAAAAAATAGTTTAGAGAAATTAGAATCAAATATAAAGAAACACATGTTCTAAAAATTAGAGATTTTATAAATCTATCAAATAAGTATACAATTATTAATATAAACTGTATGTTTATAAAACAATGGATAGTAACGGAGTACCTTGCATCAGTAGAAATATAAACAATGGCATATTTTCTGTTGAGTTACATTAAAGTAATGCATATCCTTTTGACTTTTTCTACATTTCTACTCTCATAAACATACAAAGTATGTGTTTAAATTCTAATAAGTAGAACCATCAATAGTCAAAGTTGTACATGGACAGAACAACAAAAAATTTTTTGATGAATGCACCCCACGAAAGGATAAGTCTGGTCTCATCACTTTTGTTGTGGACAGAGGAAAGAAAACAAATCCAAAACCTTCCAGAGAAGTTCCAACGGGTATTAATAAAAACATACATTTCTTTTTCTAAAAGCAGTACTCATCTGGAAACTTGTCCTAAGAGAAACTAATTCAATACCCACACATCAAAAAGTCAAACAAAATTTACAAATCTAAAATCAGGAAGAAATACCACTAAGAGCTCTAAGAACTCAGAACAAATACATAATTTATGCTGCTTTATAAGGTACATTAATTTTAAAACTATCACTAATTTTTTCACCAGAATACCAAATAAACAAAAATAAACTGTGGTTTGTTAGAAATCAGAAAGTATACTAAATTTTACATTAGAAAGCATACTAAATTTATGCTAACTTTTAAAGATAGCTAGGAAAAACAAGTTGACATAAAACTTGGTATGATATATTATATTTAGTGAAAAGATGTTTACAATTTCTAAGTGAATCCATATAATATTTTCCTGAGAAGTGTTTTAAAAATCAGAGCCATTAACAATAACATTATTTGAAATAATTATCACATGGTTTTACTAGGGAAAATAAAATACCTATGGTTTATGAATGGTTAAGACATGCACAACTGGACCCTTCTAACAGTTGTCAGAGAAAGCCCTGGTTGCTAACCAGACACACACTGGAACTTCTCCTAGCAAATGGTTTTAATAGCTTCTCCAAATAGCTAACAGTGACATTTTTGTGGCAGTTTTGTCTGTAGATAAAGAAGAAAGGATAGATGGAAGGAAAGGAGGAAGGGAAGTAAGGGAAAAGAAGATAAATGGTCTTTGAGTGAAAAGGATTATGTAATGTAAATTGTGGTATGCTCAGACACTTTGAAAAATATATGTATATTACATGATACATTCAACTTGATCAGAAAGCAGCACCTGAGAGATGATGATTCAAACTGGTAAATGCTGGAAGAAATCACATACTTGAAGACATAGTGGGCAAACAAGAGCAAACCTATCCATCTTTTCTGCCATAATTGACATTGGATCCTACAGCCAAACTGAAAATATTATCTAATATGGTTTGGCTGTGTGTCCCCACCCAAATCTCATCTTGAATTTTAGCTCCCATAATCCCCACGTGTTGTGAGAGGGACCTGGTGGGATATAATTGAATCATGAAGGCAGGTTTCCCGTGCTGTTCTCATGATAGTGAATAAGTCTCATGAGATCAGATGGTTTTATAAAGGGGAGTTCCCTTGCACACACTCTCTTCCCTGCCCCTATGTAAGACATGCCTTTGCTCCTCCTTTGCCTTCCACCATGATTGTGAGGTCTCCCCAGCCATGTGAAACTGTGAGTCCATTAAACCTCTTTTTCTTTATAAATTACCCAGTCTCAGGTATGTCTTTATCAGCAGCCTGAGAATGTACTAATACATTATCCAAAGGTGTTCATCAAATTTTGCCAACTTACAGATTGTCTATGAGGAAGTTTATATGTAATACCTACAACATCTACTTCTGTTATTTTGAAAAAGGAAATATTGGACTGGGTGTGGTGGCTCATGCCTGCAATCCCAGCACTTTGGGAGGCCAAAGATGGCAGATCACCTGAAGTCAAGAGTTTGAGATCAGCCTGACCAATATGGAGAAACCCTGTCTCTACTAAAAATACAAAAAAATTAGCCAGGCGTTAGTGGTGCATGCCTGTAATCCCAGCTACTCAGGAGGCTGAGGCAGGAGAATTGCTTGAACCCAAGAGGCGGAGGGTGTAGTGAGCCGAGATCACGCCATCGCACTCCAGCCTGGGCAACAAGAGTGAAACTCCATCTCAAAAAATAATAAAAATAAAAAAGGATATATTAATATTACTGACACTGAGCCCAGGACAAAATGCTTTGGTAAATATACAAAGTCCAACTTCTCTTCTGTGACTTCAAAATATCTTGAATGAAATCTTCTCAAATATTGAATCAGAAAAATCTTCCTTTTTAGTGGCATTATTTTTCTTTGTTATGCTGTGATTGTGCTAAGCACCCCAATTAGTGCACTAAATAGGGGTTACAGACAGGAATGAAGGCTTCTTCCCAAGGTCCTTACTCCAGGAAGAAGTCCAGAAACACTGGATGGAGAAGGGATAAGCCCCTTAGAAAATAAGTCCAAAGTGTCCATGAGTTACTGCAAACACATAAGTGTTATCTTTGTCTTAGGTGAAGGCCCTGCAGTTTTGTAAGGCCCACCCTGCCACTGGAATATAGAAAGCCCTAATCCTTCAATGCCGTTCACTTCCAAAGTATGCATCTATTACAGTAAGTACAAGCTGCCTGCCTGTCCACTTTTGGACTTGTGTTTTTTACCTACAATTCAGAAGTGAACTTTATTCCCCCTACCCAAGTATCACCCCATAGATGGACACCTCTTGAGAGTGTGGCATACTTTGAAAATTATTACAATACTTTTGAATTGTGGAGCCTTTAAAAATCTCTAATTTAAAGAGATACACTGCAAGGTTTATGGGGTGTTTGATACTTAAATTGAGCATATATAGGCAAAAATGTATGATCCCCACGTAGCCAGCATGCTCCCAGACATGATCTGAGAAATTCGTCAGTAGGTGATAAACACACTGTGTACTTTGAAAATTCTTTTGCTCTTTGGGAGGCGAAGGAGGGTGGATCCCTTGAGCCCAGGAGTTCGAGACCAGCCTGGGCAACATGATGAAACCGTCTCTACAAAAAACAGAAAAATTAGTCAGATGCAGTGATGCACACCTGTAGTACCAGCTACTCAGGAGGCTGAAGCAGGACCATCAATTGAGCCCAGGAGGTCAAGGTTTCAGTGAGCCATGATTATACCACTGTACTCCAGCCTGGGTGACAGAACAAGACCCTGTCTCAAAAAGAAAAAGAAAAGAAAAGAAAAGAAAAGAAAATTCTTTCTTTGGGACACTCTCCAGAAGTTCCATATAGGAGTATTTTGGCACTGATTTTTATTTAGGTCACTCAAGCCCCTCTTTGTTATAAAATTCTCAGTAGGATCATAGGACTTAGTTACTTATTAACACTATCATTCATAAGGCAACATACATGATAAGTATTTGGGTTATGCTGCTAAGCTAATTCCTGTTGATTAAATAAATACAGGAGACGTGGAAAAGCTCTCTACACATAAGTGATTGCTAAAAGCATGGCTGAACAAACATTTTTCTGGAAGGCATCTTTAACCTAGAAAAACTGGCCCCTGTCATAAGTTCAATCTTTGGGTATTTTTTTTTACTTTAATGTTGAAAGCATACTGTACATAATGTACACATTCATTTTAGCGATTTTTGTTTGTTTGTTTTTTGAGATGGAGTCTCGCTCTGTTGCCAGGCTGGAGTGCAGTGGCACAATCTCCGCTCACCGCAACCTCTGCCTCCCAGGTTCAAACAATACCCCTGTCTCAGCCTTCCGAGTAGCTGGGACTACAGGCACATGCCATCATGCCCTGCTAATTTTTTGTATTTTAGTAGAGACAGGGTTTCACCATGTTGGCCAGGATGCTCTCGATCTCCTGACCTCATGATTTGCCCGCCTTGGATCCCCAAAGTGCTGGGATTACAGGTGTGAGCCACCGTGCCCAGCCTAGTGATGTTTTAATCTCTGTGGACCTATGTTCCTTTTGTCCTTTTCTAAATCAATGTGTTTTTATGTAACAAAATCAGAAGCCGAGATCACTATGTCTGTTGAAATACTATTGTGAAGCATCCTGCACAGAACTGCCTATGCCCAACTCCAGTGGTGCCCAAATTATCTTTGTGCCTGAATCAATCCAATCCCTGACAGGAAAAAACCTTCAATTTTTCATGTCATGAAGACAGCATTTAGTAAACAAACACAATGTTTTTGCAGGTGGCCACAGTGAACAGGGTAAAGGTACCTCATAAGGTACCACATTTTCCCAGAAGTGCATAATAGTTACAACTACCATCTGCATGATAGGTTACCACAACGCTCAGTCATTGGAGCTCTTCTCTTTTGTAGCTGCAATCACTACCTTAGAGATCTGATCGACTCTTGACTTTAGATACTGCCTCTATGTTAATGATTCTGGTATTTTCATCCTTAGCCAGGACCTCTCCCCTGAACTCCAGTTAACCAGACTTCTGCATTTGAAAGTCATACAGGCATCTCAAACTTAACTGGTGCAAATCCAAACTCCTTGAGCTCTCCCCCACAATCTGCTTCTCCCACTGTCATCCTCATCTCAGTGGATGGCCACTCAGGCTTCATAGTAACACAGCTCTAAACCCTGCGAATGCCATTCTTTAGCAAATCCTGTTGGCTCTATCTTTAAAAATAACCTCCAGAATCAGTGAGATGGCACCACATCCACTGCCATCTCATTGGTCCACATCATTACCATGTCTCCCTGGGTTGTGGGAACATCCTCCCATCACTCTGTTCACGCTCCTTCGAAGGCTTCCTATCTTATGCCCAGTAAAAGCCAAAGTCCTTAGCAACATGTCCCTCAGGCCCTTCCCTGCCTCCTGCCACTGCCACTTTCCCCTAACTGCACCCCATACACACTCTGCTCCAGTCCCACTGGTCTCCTGGGGTTGGGGCTGTTTCCTTGAACTGCACCCTCACTTCCTCCAGCTCTTCATTCAAATGTTAGTTTGTAGTGAGGCCCTGTATGTTAAAGGCACATGATAGCAGTAACTTAAGCATACCCTGAGAAGGACCCTGTATGGCAGACGCACCTGAATGAGTGTTCTGAGCTAAGGGATCTGGGAATGGCAAACCCAGAGATTCGTTCCTTGTCTATGAGGAACATCTGAGCCCCCATACTATCCCATGGAACACAGGCTGCACGTGGAATCAAGGCCCCGAGTTGGGGTTGAATGAAGATTGCCAGGTTGAGGTCATTATGGGGAGAGTGCTAAGTGAAAATGCTATATAAACTGTATGCCTTTCACAAACCATTGTGGTTTTCCTGTCCAGCCCACTTGCTGCCCCTGGACTGTGTGTAAGGTGGTTCTCCTGTCCATCCCACCACCACTGGATTCTCTCCCCGGTATGAAAGTTCCCCAATAAAACACCATCTCGTGTGCTGGCTCTGGGTCTTTTCTGCCCCTTGAACCTGATGCCATCCCCATTGGATTCAAAAGGGATTTGGCAAAACAGGCCTCTCCTGCCACTCTCTGTACACACGCCACCCTCCTCCCCAACTCTCCATAGCTTCCTTCACTGCCTTTTAAAAATTTCACAGCAGCAGTTTGTTGCATCCTTCATCACCCCCACTGAATCTATGCTCCATGAGGGCAGGGATTTTTGTATATTTTATTCCCTGCTGAATCCCAGGTACTCAATAAATATTTGCCAAATGGATGAATGAATAACTGGATTTTAACTCTTTTCATTTTCTTGTTTAGAATACAAGGGCCTTACTTGCCCAACCCATTATTCTACAAGCATGTTTTGAGGCCTGAATACGAACCGAAGTCTTCTGACTGAAAGCCCATTATTTTCCTACCACAGCATGCCAATGGGTGCAGCACACCAACATGGCACAAGTATACATATGTAACAAACCTGCACGTTATGCACATGTACCCTAGAACTTAAAGTATAATAAAAATAAATAAATAAATAAATAAAAATACCACATTCTAACCATCTTAGGGGCACAGCCTAGCTTTATCATTACTTACTTTCTCCTCCGAATACCTACCAGTGCGTGTCTTACGGGAACAGCACAAATGAATGCACATAAGTATAAAAAAGAAGAAGAATTTCACCCAGAAAAGATGGTAACCACTTCCTGTCTAGCTTATGAGCCCTTCAAGGACAAAGATTACATTTTATTCATTCCTGTATCACCAGTTCTTGATTCAGTGTCTGGAAGAAAGCAGGGGCTAGATGTGCACTAAGTCAAGTCACAAAATCATGTCATGTTAACACTAACCAGGATCATCAAGTGTGTTGACAGTACAGCTGAAAAATCTCATGAAATTCTGCCCTCTGCTCATTCATGACACAGCCAGTACATCTGCCAGGAACTCTACTACTTTATGAATCTACAGATGCAATAAAGTCAGGAAAGCTGAAGGCTGGCTCTGCAGCAAAAATCATACTTATGGTCAATAAGCCTGTGATCAACGACAGGTGCTTACTATGTGCCAAGACCTTTGCTTGGTGCTTCTCATGAACAATCTTATCTAACTGCGGCAAAAGTCCTATAGTATAGGTTGGATATCACCATTTTACAAATTGTGAGTCTGTAACTGTGAGAGGTAGAGTGAGCTCCTCAAGCTCGTATTTAATCCTGTATCAGTCAATATAAGAAACAGGCTGCTTAATGTCAATGCAGTGCTTTTATTTCATCACACAAAAGCTCCTTTTAAATATGAGAAATTATAGGAATTTATTTATCTTCCCTCCCTGGTATAAATAAATACTATGGTATAAGTAATAAATAAATGCAAATATTCTGGCTCTAAAACTTCCAGCCTTCTATTATTTTTGCCACATTCTTTTACATTTCCTTAGTTCTTCTTTAAACATGGCAAGAGAAAGGGATACTTTCAAATGACTACAAACTTTCAGGGATGGAATTTGGACATATGAATGAAAATGAAAGTCTGTAAAATATGTATACATTTTGACCAATCATTCTATTTTAGAAATGTATCTTACTTGGCCACAAAGACTTCTGCATAAGAATGTTTAGTTCAGTGGAATTTATGTTATTGCCAATCTGGAAATTGCAAAACTGACCAAAATGACATTATTTAAATCTTGAGAGAAAAGTGGGATGTTATATATCCATGAGACATCATGGTTTTGAATAATGGTTAGCAACTTGAGAAAATGCTTATGATGTACAATAAAGTATAAAAAACAAGTAATGGCAACAACAAACCCTACTTGAATGCTGACTGGGCACCAGGCTCTGTGCTGGGCACGTTTGTCACCCCCTCATCTACTTTTGTAACAACTCCACAAGCCAGGGACTCCAGCTATCTCTATCTCACAGATGAAAAAGTAGAGGCACAGAAAAGCATATTACGTATAACATTACCTCAAATTTATTAAAACACATAAGAAGGAATAATGATTTAGAAATAAAGCATTTAGCCAGAATACTCCAAATAACTGATGATCATGATACTATAACGGTAGACAGTATGCCATGATACTACGTTCTATTGACCCAGAACCTGCAAGCTGACACCCACTGAATAGTTTAACTCACTTTTTCAAGAGGAAAAATACATACTTACAACCTGAACGTTTTATTCCAATTGTAATGCACTATGTCTTATCCTTAATAAAATAAAAATAGTGCTGCTGTCATATTGTTCATATTATTCTTCTTTGCTTGCAACCACTTCCACCTTGGTGCATTTTTTTCCCACCTATTTTAAAGTGGAATCAGAGATGTTCTTCCATTCATATGTCTGAGAACTTCTTGAAAACATGTAACTAAAAGAGCAAGCTAAGGCAGTAAACTCATTATGTGAAAGGTTCTTGCAGCATTTTCCCTTAGAAATTATTTAGCATTGTTTTAAACTAGTCACACTGGTTTTTTAGGAGAAATCCAAAACTAAAACAAAACCAAGCATTAAATATTTTACCTGTACAAGATTTTTGAGAACAGATACGTGTTTTGAAAGTTCAGCTTGAAGATACACTTTTCTATTAACTTTCCAGCCATTCAGGGCCATGAAATGAAAGCAATTACCTATGTATTTGGGTTATTTGTTACGTTTGAAGTTTACGTTTAACAGGTTAAGAAAACATTTACATAAGATAAACATACACTTGGTTAAGAAAACATTTACAGTGTTTGTCTGTCCTAAGAAAACTCACCAAACCAAAAAATTGTTCCAGTAAGTTTCATAGCATAAAGAACAGCTTATGAATCTGCTTTGGAGAAGAGAAATCTATAATTTTTTTTGTTTTTGTTTTTTTTTTTGAGATGGAGTCTCTCTGTTGCCCAGGCTGGAGTGCAGTGGTGTGATCTCGGCTCACCACAACCTCCGCCTCCTGGGTTCAAGCGATTCACCTGCCTCGGTCTATCAAGTAGCTGGGACTACAGGTGTGTGCCACCATGCCCGGCTAATTTTTGTATTTTTAGTAGAGATGGGGTTTCACTATGTTGGCCAGGCTGGTCTCGAACTCCTGACCTCGTGATCCACCCACCTCAGCCTCCCAAAGTGTTGGGATTTCAGGGGTAAGCCCCCACGCCTGGCCAGAAATCTTTAACAATTTTTTAACATTGTATCTGAAAAAGTAGAATGAATCTTTCAAGGCTTTATGTTGTTCTTATTACCACAAAGGTAAACGGCTTTTCTCTCTCTCTTTTTTTTCTTTTTTTTTTTGAGATAAGGTCTTGCTCTTTCACCCAGGCTGGAGTGCAGTAGTGGCATGATCCCAGCTCACTGCAGCCTCAATCTCCTAGGCTCAAGCCATCTTCCCACCTCAGTCTCCCAAAGTGCTGGGATTTCACATGTGAGCCACCATGCCCAGTCAGCAACATTTTTAGACAAAGTCAGGGTGGACTATGATCTCAGTCAGGCTTAGGATTTTGTCAGACAGCTCCTGGGCACACAAAATAAGATGCTTATTTTTTCAAGTCTCAACTAAACCCGAAAATATGGCTTAATACGTTTACCTCTCCCACCAAACCATACCATGTTTATTTGCATGTTTGGGTCCTATTTGTTGGTATTTTATCTCCCATGCAATTCTCTGCATGTGAAGATCAAAAATGCGGTCTCTGGAGATCAACTGGTGAAATGGGTGATGGGGTTGCCAGGAGTTTTCCTGGAGAGGATATTTACTCTGAAGATTCTTTGTTCATCCATATTTCTCAAACAATCCTCATATACACTTAAATAGAACTCACTCAGACCCAGAATCAGGTGTTCTATCTTCCATGTTTTAAAAATACCTGTCATGTGGCACTTGTCAAACTGCACAGTAACTATCTTTCGATGTTTCTGTTTTACTTTCTATACTATGAGAGGCTCATAGGCAGGGATGATGTGTTATTCATCTTTGCATCCCTAGAGCCTAATATAGTGTCTATTTCTAAAAGCACCTGCAGAGGGAGGATACAAACGTGAAAGATGTGTGTTTCACCTTTGAAAAGGTCAGAGTGGGATAAAGAAACACATATAATGTAATATAATATATTCCAGACTGGTGTGTGCAGGGGAATGAGAAGAGGTTCCCTCATCCTCATCCCTCTAGAGTATGAAATAACCAAGGTAAGTTTTGGAGAATGAGTAAGAAGCCATCCACAGAAGGTGGTTGTGGATAGAGATGTGACTGTTCTGGGCAGAAACAGAGTATTTATGAAGGGAAGGCACAGAGCGATGGCAGGAACTGCAGGGGCTCTGGATAACAGGTCAGGCAGGTGGAAAGGGGTAGTGTCAAAAGGAGACTAGAGAAGCAGAAGGAGCTCCCTTAAGGCTAGGTTTGCAAAGCCATATTGAAGGCCTTGGCTTTTGTGCTTAAGGAAAAATAGAACCACCGTAGAGTTTTAAATAGAGAAGTAGTCCATTTTGGAAAGATCATCCTGAAAGCAGATATGAGATTGGAAGACGACCATATTGAAGGGGCAGAGAGGCCAGTGAGGAGGCTGTTTTAAACCAGATGTAAGGTTATTTGGGAACAGAAAAAAGAGACAGATGTAGAGAAGAGAGTTAAGACCACAGAGATATTAAGGCTATTAAGGAGGAAGACGAGTTGGATGTTTTCACTAGACATGGGGAAATAAAAAAGAGAGAAGAGTCAATAACCACTTCCAGGCTGCTGGCCCAGGAGAAAGGGTGGCATTCACTAAGGTGCAGAACATATTAAGATGTTTCCTGTTCTGACATGTTAAGTTTTAAGTGTCTCCGGGGCACTCAAATGGAGAAGTCCAACAGGTAGTTGGACATACGTGTTTGTAGTGTAGGATATTTCAGGACAAGCCTTCAAAAACATCAGAAGACTGAACCCACAAAGTGCAAGAGTTCCACCAGATTGAGGATTCATAATGAAGAAGAAATGAGTCTGAAGCAGGCCATGTGTAATACCAACATTTGTGGAATGAAGAGAGCCTGAGAAAGAGTCAGAGAGGTAGGAAGGAGACCAGGAAAGGAGAAGAAATATCAAGAAAGCCATAAAAGAAGAGTTTCAAGGAGAAGGAATAGTTCAATAATCTCAAATGTCAAAAGAACTTGATGAAAACTTCTTTACTGAATCTGGCAATTATGAGGTCTTTGGAGAACAGTTTCAATGGATGTCAGGAGTAAGGGGTTGCTATGAGAAGTGAATTGGTATGAGACACTGTGTCAAGTGAGACACTGCTGTCAGCAAGTAAGAAATATTCTTTCCCAAAGCATGATTGGGAAAGAAAAGAAAAACAGAGTAGTAACCAGCAGGAGCTCCAAGAGACTTCAACTCTAAAACAGTATGCTGTCACTGACTCACACGAGTTATTAAATTTCAAAATGTTTCTTATTTAATGGGAAACATAATTAATGGTAAATCTAAACTATGTATCCCTTACTCAATTACCTTGATAATATTTTAATCATTTAATTTATAATTTCATCTCTGGCAACTAGGGATGGTAAATCAAAGATTTAAGAAGGTAAATCCAGGATATAACCTATGTTTAGAATGGTCATTTGCTCTGCAACAATGAATGTACTTCAGATACTTAAAATATGCATTGGTTTATTCATTCAACTATGCACTTACCCAAGGCATTAAGTCTGCTTCTCAACATACTCTGTCATTCTTCCCACACACATCTGCTGCCTTTAAAGATATTCCAAAGATTCCATCTGGACAAGACATACTGCATCTCACCTACCTCAAACCACAACCAAAAAAAACCCCACACCTCCTCCTCAAGGTTCAAGGGCACTTCCTCTCTTCAGCTTCAAAATAGTTCCTCTATAATGTTTTGTTTAAGGGTGTGACTGTAAAGGAAGATTTTGCTTCTATACAAACTAGAAGTAGCTCTACTAAAAAGAGGACACACAACTAGGAATAAAGCCAGTGAAAGATGTGCCGTTCTCCACAAAGAAAATCCAAAACTTTACTGACAAGGTGAAAAAAGACTTAAGAAATTGAGGCATCTACTAGGTTCCTGGAAGGTACAATATTGAAAAATATCAACTCTACTTAAATTGATTCATTGTTATCCCAATTAATAATCTAAATCTTTGTGTGTGAAATTTGGCAAGCTGATTCTAAAATTACATTGAAATGCAAAAGGTCAAGAATAGAAAAAATTATATTGAAGAACAAAGTTGGAGAACTTATATTACCAGATATCAAGATTTAATTTACAGTTATAGTCATTGAAATGGTGTGGTATCAGCGCAAGGACAGGCAAATAGACCAATGGGGCAGCACAGAGTCTAGACACAGACCCACACATAAACCATCAACTGCTATACGTACGGCAAAGCTGCCACTGGGAAAAAGAATGGATACCCATGTGAGAAAAAATGATCCTTGCCTCCTACCTCACATTATACAAAAAAATCACTCCCAGACAGACCAGAAATGTGAAAGGCGAAATGACAAAGCTTCTAGAAGAAAGGACAGGAGAATATCTTCATGACCTTGGATTGGGTAAATATTTCTGAAAAGGACAAAAAACAACAATGCAATAACAGAATGGATTAATAAGTTAAACTTCACTGAAAGTAAGAACTTCAAACGATCAGAAGACATCATAAAGGGGGAAGATAAGCCATAAAAAAAGAAAATATATTTGTCATGTATATAACTGAAAATGAACCAATATATTTTTAAAACTTACCTTCTACAAGCCAGAGTAAAAGAAAGACCATCCAATATTTTTAAACGGCAAGGGACTTTAACACACACGTCATTAAAAAGACCAATATTCAAATGGCAGGTGAGGAAATAAAAATGATTAACAATATTAGTGATCAGAGAAATTCCAATTAAAACCACAACAAAAGATTACTGCATAGACACTAGAATAGCTAAAATTAAAAACAAATAAATAAATAAATCAGAAAAAAACACTGACACTACAAAGCATTGGTGAGGACATAGGATAACTGGAACTTTTCAACACTGCTGCGGGGAATGTAAATTGCTAAAACCACTTTGGAAAACTGGCAGTCTCCACGAAGCCAAACATATGTGGACTGTATAACCAGTAATTCTCCTCGCCGAACATATGTGGACTCTATAACCCAGTAATTCTCCTCCTCGGGAGAAATGCATCTCCATGTGTACCAATGTTACATGTATAAGCACGTTCATAGAAGCATTATTCTTGATAGCAAAAAGTTGGAAACAACACAAAAATGCATCAGCAACAGAATGGAGTACAAATTTTAAAACATACAAAATGGAAACCTATATAGTAATGAAAAAGAACAAATCCAATCCCGTATAGTAATGAGAAAAAACATGCAACCACAAGAGTGAACCTCACAGACACACACTGAACAAAAGAATCTAGAAAAAAAAAAGTAAGCTGCATGATTCTTACAGATTACCATAGGAATTTCTATGGAAATTCTGTAGAATTGAAGAATGAGCAACAATAATCTACAGTGACAGAGGTGAGAATGGTGGTTACCTTTGAGGGGCTGATGACACGGAAGGGATAGAGTAGCTTCTGGGGTATTGGTGATGTTTGATATGTTGATGAGGGTGGTGGTTACACAGATGTGTTTCCTAAAAACTCATTGAGCTGTTCATATAAGACTTCTCCATATACTTGGTTTGCTTTGAAAATAAAAATTAAGTTGAAATCAAAAAAAAAAAAAAAGAAAAGAAAAATTAATAAATAAACAGAACAATGTAATCTGTAGTCAATTCATGTAAGGTGTGTGCACTGCTTTGAATATAAACAAATAAACGGGACAATGGCATTCCCCAGGAAAACACCCATAGACCAGGGGTTTCAAAGGCATTTCTAACTATAAACATCTTAGAAAGTTAAATACCTACATGCATCCCACATATATGTGTCTGTTGAAAACTGGCGAAGGCAAGTGTTAATATCCTCACATACAGTTAAAAGTGTAATTTTATACACCAGAGCCAGATTCTGGGCCCCATCCCAGCTGAAGTTGTTCAGTGAGAAATCTCTGAGCTGCAAACTGCCCTTCTGTTTTTTATTCCTAGAAACAGAGGTTAGATCAGGGAAAAGGAAAAGTTAAGGCATTCTATTTCACTTGTTGTGCTATCAAATAGACACCACAAACATTTGACCATCGTGGTCAGGAGATGTTTTCCAAGTCTTTTCACTTGGTTTTAGGTCTCTCAAGATACTGTCTTACGCTGAGTAATTTTTCTTAAATGCTATGTAGCAAGTAAGAAATCTTAAAGAAAAATTTTCTCTTAGTATTCTTAGTAGAGTAAATCTGGAATGTTTTTTAAACAGATTTGAGTCTAGTGCTTCTAAATCACACCCGTTACAATGTGCTTATGCAGTAAACAAACACTAGAAAAAAGCATCTGCTGAGTCACCTCTGTTACATAGGGTAAGACCTTGCCTATACTCTAAAACTACTTTTTACTTAACTGCCAATTGAGAGATGCAATCTGGCATCAAAGCTTTGGGCAGCCATTTTGACAAGTCTAAACGTTTAAGCAAAACATATAAGACAACTTAAAACAACAGTAAATCAAGCAAATCAGTTTCCAGAGAAAGTCTTATGTAAAATCATGCTGTCTGTCATATATTTAACTGGATCAGGAATTTAATAAAGAATTCTTTGTTTCCCTCTCTTAGAAGAAACACAAGAAACCACGGAAAATGGAACACACAAAAGATAAATGAAGTTAAAAATGTTTCCACCTTATCACAGTGGAAGGATATTTTAGTTGATCTCTAAGCTTTCAGAAATGACTTGTAACTTGAGGGTTCAGAAAACTATTACAGAATATGTCCCTTCCACCTCTGACCTAGAATTCTTCCCCTCTTTCCTGTGTCCTGTGTCATCTCATTCCCCTCTGAGTTTCCAGTCAGCCTCCTTTCCCTCTGCTTCCCAGTCCTTTGGCACAAAGGTTAAAACTCAAGTAAATAGATACTGAGGTTTCCAGATATACCCAGTTGGCATATTTTTTTTTTTTTTTGCTTGCAGTTATGAAGGAAGCTTTATTCTAGTTTACTTTTAAAGACCTACATTTTCACTTATAGTTTAAAAATATCTCAGTTCACTCATATATCACCATAATTTTATACTGCTAGCTTCTACAATCTAGAAGACAGATGTCTGCATCCATAGTAATATGTTTGGAGACTTTTATCTGTCTAAATAAATTGTCCACTTATATTCCTTATTTATTCAGGACAAGTCTTCACAATGAGTAGGTATCTTTATATTAAAATACCCTTCATTTGTGTGACAATTAAATAATTTCTTTTCTTCTCAAGAAAATCTTAATCAAATTCTTGATACTACCTATACACATTTTTTTAAGCAAAGGCTTTCCTAAAACAGTGCTACAGTATAAAAACTCCACTTACCTGTGGACACTATGGAGGTTGTTAGGCTTAACTTTTTACATACAGTTTAATGAGGGTCATTGATGGGACTTAGGGAGACGAAGAACTAATCAAGGTGCTATGGTTTGAATGTGTGTGTCCCTCTAAATTATTTCTTATGTTGCAACTCAACACCCAATGTGAGGGTATTTGAACATGGAGCTTCAGGAAGTGATTAGTCATGAGGGAAGAGCTCTCATAAATGGTATTAGTGTCCTTATAAAAGAGGCCCAAGAGAGATCCTTCCCCGCTTCCACTGTCTATGAACCAGGAAGTCATCATTCCTTGTCCTCATCAGACAAGGAATCTATAGGTGCCTTGATCTTGGACTTCCCACCTGAGGGAACTATGAGAAATAAATCTGTTGCTGATAAGCCATCTAGTCTATGATATTTCCTTATAGCAGCCCAAATAGACTAAGACACAGGGAAGCCACCCCAAACCTAACCCAAGGTCAAGGTTGCTAAACTAAAATGAGTTTCAGAATTGGGAGAACAGTATATATGCTTTCCTACTTGAGAGCTAGCCAAATGTTTATTGGCAGAAATCAACATATCTACTGTTTGTATTCGGTAAATATTTTGGGGAGGCCTCCTAAGTGTACCAGGACTGCTGTATGTGACGAGGATTTGGAAATGATCAGGACATAATCCCTGACTTCAATGAATGTAGAATGCCCTATAAGAGACAGGCAAGAAACAGATAACCATGCATTTGTCTGCTAGGGCTGCCATAACAAAGCATCATATGCTGGATGATTTAAACAACAGAAATTATTGTCTCACAGTTTTGAGGGCCAGAAGTCTGAAATCAAGATGTCGGCAGGATGGGCTGTGAGGGAGAATCTATTCCATACCTTTTCTCTGGTGGTTTGCTGGCAACCTTCCATGTTCCTTGGCTTGTAGAAGCATCACTCCCTTCTCTGCCTTCATGATCACATGGTGTTCTCCCTGTATGTGTGTCTGTTTCCATATTTCCCCTTTTTATAAGAATACCAGTCATACCAGATTCAGGGCCTGCCCTACTCCAGGATGACCTCATCTAAACTTCACTAATTACATCTGAAATGAGCTGATTTCCAAATAAGATTGCGTTCCAAAGTACTGGGGTTAAAACCTCAACATGAATTTTAGAGGTACACAATTCAATCTTTAACAATTCAGAAAGGAAATGAGAACAGTGGGGAAAAGCACGTGAGCTCATCAGAACCATTCACCAGACCTTTGAACATCCTTGTGGAAAAGCCACCATTTCCGTAATGGCCTCCATTCCTACCATCCCTTTCCAAAAGTCAGTTCCCTGTTCCTGCCATCTGCCCATTGTGGAAGTCAGCTGCTTGCAGAGCTAAAACCTCAAGGAACATGTGCTACTACCACCGATTGCATATGACAGTTGTGTGAGGGGCCTGACCTTGTCCTTAACTTCCAAAGGAAAGCCCCATGACAGAACCCAGACTACTCAAAGTGTCCAAAGACAAGTTAGAGAACTCAGCAATACATCCCCTAACCTAAAATGATCCACTTCGCTTATATTGCCAATTCAAGGATAGGACTGTGCTTGTGGACACATTTTTTTCTGGAGCTGTGGGAGAAATATTGATATCGTTCGGCAGTTTTTTTCTCAGTAAAACCCACTCTCCATAGTGTTTATAGTCAACTTGAGAAAAGAATTCCAGCTATGATACTCCTAGACAAATATTTTGGACTTAAGGATGTGAGCGATACTATCACTATAATGTACAACAGATTTCTGCACTTCCTGGTGTATTAATTTGGTGAAGGCCTGTGCCCTAGTGGCTCACTCTCATGGGTTCCCCAGCAGCCTCATCTTAAACACTACTCACACCTGCTTCTGAGTGCCATGCAGGGTCTTCCTTTGGCTCTCACATGGCTCTTTCAGTGAATCCAGTCTTGGTGGTGTCATGCATGTTCTCTCAGTCTTTGATTTATCTGGCTCTTGTGGCATGGGATGCTCCATTAACCATCTATCTTATCCTGACTTGACCACACCCTCACTACTATGCTATGATCTCACTGGTCTGTGCCATGTTGCCCTTATTTTTATTCAAAATTTTATCAAAATGTAGAAATGCAGCAATGAGCTGGGAGGAATAATGAGATCTTCCCTTAGTTGCGCTTAATTGTTAATATGCCATTTTATGCCCAGCATACACAAGCCTCACCTTTGGGGTTCAGTTCGAGGCCTACTAGCTATATCTCTTGCACACACTCAGAATATTCTTTTTTTTTTTTTTCTTTTTTTGAGACAGGGTCTTCCTCTGTCACCCAGGCTGGAGTGCAGTGGCAGCATCACAGCTCACTAAAGTCTTGAACTCCTAGGCTCAAGTAATCCTCCTGCCTCAGCCTCCCATGTAGCTAGGACATCAGGCGCACACCACCATGCCCAGCTAATTTTTTATTTTTTATTTTTGTAGAGATGAAGCTTGCTATGTTGCTCAGGCAGGTCTTGAACTTCTGGCCTCAAGGAGTCCTCCCTGTATCGGCCTCCCAAAGTAGTGGGATTATAGCCATGAGCCCTACACTCAGGGTATTCTATAGTTTCTATGTTTTCTCTAACCCAGCACTAAAACAAAAACACAAACAGAAGAGCTCACACCTGGGAAAGGCTAAGAGGTCTTTGGTGAACAAATGTCACATACTCAAGGTCTTTGGAACTACAAAATGCCCACTTGGGACAAACAACCACCATATTTCTGCACAGATGGCATCGTTAGGCTGGAAAGAGGGACTCTCATGGAGAAAGGAATCCCTTCACTAAAGCAAGGTCAGAAGGAAGCTTCACCCTCATAATTAAAAGAGAGGCAGAGTCTTTCATTTACTTCTGTGAAGGGACGAGAGGAATATTAGGTAAAGACCTTTATATAATAGGCCCTAAGCACGGTAACTTTTCAATGTTTCTATTTTTAATTGTAGCATCATTTCGATTTCCACAGAATGGTTAGCTGCAAGATTCACTCTTAAATTAAAAAGGTCCCAAAGAGGGACTACTAAGGCAACAAAGAGGCCTTTCTCAGAAACCCGTATAGACCAACCCTCACCTCTAAATTTGCTGATCACATGGCTTCTGGGGAACAAGTCTGTGGTTGATTAAAGTAAAAACAGAAATCTCTTCCCATCATCCCCAACACTACTGTCACCACCAGCAGCAACAGCAATCAGAAACATTGTCAATTTCTTCCATTTAGGGCAGAAAATGAAGGCAAATCATTTTGAGTACAGTACTTTTCATTCAGTTACTAATATGAATCTTAGCCAGTGACTAAACCTCTTCAGAGGCCCAGGTAATGCTCCTTTAAGTGGACAATTTTGTGTTAGAACTTATCAGGAAGAAGGATGTTCAGTAGCTCATTTTAGAAAACTTCTATATTTATCGCATCTACTTTGTCAATGCTATAAATGACCTCAAAGAGCTAAAACTGTGTACTTCTAAATACAGCCATTGACTTCCCCAGGGCAAAGGCAGAATGGATATGTACATTCCACAAAGCAGTGTGGCTCCTAACATGGGTGGACTTAATTTATCTAATCAATGTTACCTTAGAATCCAACAATAATTGGAAGGGGTAGAGTTTTTAATCATTTGTAATATCCTGTACGTGCCTCTTTCACTATACTTCCATGCTGTTGTTTGGGCCTGACTCCCCCATTACATCACAATATTTTTGAAGGCAGGGGCTGTGTGTTACTTTTCATTGTATTACTAAAACTAGCAGAGTGGCACACTGGTATTTCAGAAAGTGTTTATCAAGTAAATAAGTCAACTACTAAAAATGACCGTTCCTTCATTGCCTTTGTTCTGGTTTTAAATGTGTAATTCAGTGATACTTTCTGGAAGAACAGATTCTCTAGTAATGATTGTACTCTAATATCCATTTCCTAAGATATATATGTATACTAGATTTTCACCTAATGTAAATCTTCAGGACTCTGGGATAAAACAAAAAAATAAAATAAAGTAAAACCCATTGTATGGAGTTTTATTTGCTTCTTTTAGTTTGCCTTTGGCTTGACGTGGAAATACATGACTATTTTGACATGTCTACATGTGTCTCTGCTCATAACTGACTTTTCAATTTTATTAAGTCAGTTATCTGTTAACCAAAACAAAATGTAAAGGAATAGAGAGGGGATGAAAAAACAATATCAACCACTATTATTTTATCTAGAATATTGTTACATGTTAAAATAAATGCAATGATAGACAATTAATATAATCTCCCCTGGGATATGTTCTATGACCCTATTTATATTTATTATATTATATTATATTATATTATATTATATTATATTATATTATATTATATTATATTAATCTTAGAGGCCCTGAACAATGCATTTCCATTTAATATCTCATGAAATGTTTTAAGTCCTTCCCTTCTGGCTGAAAATATTTTCTCAGACATTAACTGAGGAGTCACAATAGGTGTTTTTGTTTTGTTTTTGTTTTTTTGTTTTTTTTTAGAATAAAAACCTTCAGTCTTATAAACTTAATTCTGAGAAAAGATGGAACTAATTAGGTGTGCCAAAAGAGGAAAATATTAGCACCACATATCCACAAGATTGTGTTCAAATGTAAATAAAGAACAAAAATAAAATAAAATATTATCAATATAGTGAATAATACATCCATAAAGCAAGCTGTAAAATATTTATATTTTAAGTTCTCTAGGGATGAACATATTCTACAACAGAAAAAAAATCATTTTACTCTTACACATTTTCAGGAATACATTAATACTGTAGGAGACTGAATAACATAGGCTAGGTCTGTTTCCCAAACTTTGCTAACACATTAGAATAACCTGGGAAATCTTTGAAAAATACTGATGTCAATGTCTACCACTAGAGAGTCTTATTTAATTGATATAAAGGGAAACTTGGGCATTAGAAATTGAAAAAAAAAACACAAAAAAACTCCCCAAGTGATTTTTTGTTTTTTGTTTTTTGTTTTTTTTTTAGTTTTTTTAAAAATTATTATTAATTAAATTTTTATTTCCATAGGTTTCTGGGGAATAGGTGGCATTTTGTTACATGAGTAAGTTCTTTAATGGTGATTTGTGAGATTTTGGTGCACCCATCACCCGACCAGTATATACTGAACCCAATTTGTAGTCTTTTATCCCTCACCCGCTTCCTACCCTTTCCCCCTAAGTCTCCAGAGTCCAACACAATAGGCAGTTTCTATGGTGTCACACCTGACAAACCACTCTGGATTCTGTCTCTCCAGTTTTCAGGGCTCTATCCCTCATGCCGTCCTCTAAGAGTCTCCAGTCTCCTCCCGTTCATCTCCACCTGCTCAGAGCCACCATTCACTGAAGGAATCTAGGCCCTTAACCCTATCTTCCCCTCCTTGTCTATTGCAACTTATCCCTCTTTCCCCCAACCAATAATTCCTCGGAAATTCTTCTAAAATGGTAGAAGAAAAACAAAGTGATTACTTAATTAGTGTAATTTATACAACGTTGTGAGTGTTGATGTGGATCATCCTTGCAGGCTACTCAAACTGGAATTGATGGACTGTGCATTCCAGGATTTCTTTGTGCATTGGTCTCAGCGGTCTCCGAGACGCTACTATATGTGCCACCTCATTATCTCATTTTCTCTCCTTATTCACCTAAAACAGACTCTTCAACAATGAAAGCCAGCAACTTGACATCTCACTTTAATAAACATTACCTACACTGGTTATTTAAAGCATCAGTAAGCAGAAAGAATTATATGAAAAATAACCTCTCAGGAATGCATAAAAAGATGATATGAAATAAAGCTTGAAAATTTTATAAGAGTGAGCTTAAATTAATTATATAAGAGAATAGGCCGGGCCCTGTGGCTCAGGCCTATAATCCCAGCACTTTGGGAGGCCAAGGTGGGTGCATCACTTGAGGTCAGGAGTTTGAGACCAGCCTGGCCAACATGGTGAAACCCCATCTCTACTAAAAATACAAAAATTAGCTTGGTATAGTGGTGAGTGCCTGTAATCCCAGCTTCTCGGGAGGCTGAGACAGGAGAATCGCTTGAACCTGGAGGCGGAGCTTGCAGTGAGCTGAGATAGCGCCACTGCACTCCAGCCTGGGCAACAGAGCAAGACTTCGTCTCAGAAAACAACAACAACAACAAAAAAAAACAAACAGAAATAAACTTTAAGTGTGACCATATTATTATCTTCTCTCCATTAGTATCTTATACAATCTTTACAGAGGGATGCAATGTATCTATTGCTTGCCTTTCAAAATAAAGAGAATAAAGACATCAGAACATTAAACTTAGTAAGCTTTAACTAACACATTTTCATAAAAATGACTCCTATTATTAAAGTAAGTGAATGCTTTTCAATTTTGTTGATTAAAGCGATGGACAAATATCAGTTCCTTCTTTCTTCTGCTTTCTTTGTAAGAGTAATATTTTTAGCATTTTTCTACCCAAATAACATTAAGACAAAATAGTGAAATCAAAAGAATACTTCGAATGACAACAAAACCTCTTCCATCTCTGAAATCAAAGGAAACAACCTAGGTCAATGACCTACACAGAGTTTTCCAAGAGCAAAGGGAAACCCTCTTCATGTAAATCTTATGGTTCAGAGGATCCATTTGGCAGTAAAAATGGAGTAGAAACACTGACATTGGAAGAATAGAAAGTACCAGCCCAAGCAGGGTCAAAAACCAAGCCAGTGCTGTCAGTGGGTGGCATCAGGACCCATGCGTTATATCCATACATGCTGAAATCAACAATACTGATGGAAACTATAGAAAAGGTAAATATATTCTAAAGTCAGCATGACACCACTGGCAAGCAAACAAAACCATACTTGAATGAAATTCAACTGTGGCTGAATTTTCTTATAAACCACTGGTGACAGGTCTGCCATTGACACTAGTGTTTAGGTTTGGCACAGAGCCTCCCAAACAGCAAAGCAGGTGAAATTCTACAAATATACACTTCTAATAAATCATTCTGTCAGTTAGACAGTAACATTTACATATCATCCTTCCATTTCCTAATTGGCTAATCAGTGACAAGACCAAATTACACAGTACTGAAGGCAATTAAAAAAAGCATGTAAACGATATCACAATGGTCCATTGTTTGCCAAGCTTACCCCACTTAAACACACTACTTCTATTTGGATAAAGAAAGTTTTCATAATGATACCACTCTCATGAAGCCCCTAATCAAGCAAAACTAACCAACATAATATTTTGTTTAGGGGTATATACTACTAAAAAAGGAAGAGGAGATAAACACAAAATTCAGGATGGCAGCTATTTCAGGGCAGGCGGCAAAATTACAGTGTGGGAAAGTAACATGATACGGAAAACAGCAGTAGAGGTAAAATTATCTTTATAATTAACTTTAAAAACTTATGTACATATCACGCATACTATTTGATGTTGATTATTTATTCCATGCTTAACCTTTTAATAATCCCTCTCTTGCTTAGAATATGGTGTGCCCTAGGGAACACAGCATAGCAAGTTAGGCTAATGCAGAGAGAGTATCTATATTGTTAGTTAGAAACTCATTTGAAAGCTCTTTGATCTTTACAATATTTCTGGCTGAAAAGCTTATGAAGCTTTCTGCAGTAGTGGCAGCAAATAAAAAGAGCTGCTGATATTTACTACTTTTTAGTCAAAAACAAATGTGGCCATTTTTGGTGGAATCGAAAAATATTATATGGTTATTATCCTAAATGGTAAGTAAAAACTGACGTTCTTTTTAAATTAAAAACTCTTCACTGAAACGTTTCCAAGATCTGAAGTTAAAGTTAAAATTATTATTTTTTATGCAGTTTAGTCAATATGAAGATGGTTCTCTGATCTTTGGCAATTTCTCAAACAAAAGAATATTAGCTGATCATTTTCATCATGTAATTAGGATAGCAGCTAACCAGAGAGACTGAAATTTTCAAGAGCTAAATACAGCTGCCGAATGGTTTGCAATTTTTAGTCCAATTCAAATAAATGAGATACCCATGGGAAAAAAATGCACAGAAGATGCTAACAAAAGTCCAATTAATCCATAAGAACAACATACCCTGGAGTTGTACAACACAGAATTCTTGGATGATGGCAGGCTATTTATCTAGATAGAGAACAAGAGAGTAGAAGCAGGTTTGGGAGGTAAAACCAAAAAGAGTTTTTTAACATAAGTTTGAAAAGGAGGTGGTTAAGATACAAGAATATAGAGTTCAAGAGAGCCTGGAGCTCAAAATATAAACTTGGGGGACCATCATCACATAGAATGTGTTTAAAGCTGCCATAATGCTAGGTGAGTTCCCCAAGGTAGTGAATGTAGACTATAAGGGGAAGATGGTCTAGAACTGATTTCTCAGGAATTCAACATTGAGAGGTTAAGAAGAGGAAGAGGAACCAGTAAGGGAGGCTAAGAAGAAACAGCAAACAGCCAAAATGGTCAGAAGGACGCTAAGAGAGTGTCACTTCCCAGAATCCAAGTTTTAAGAAAACGTTTCAACAAAAAGAAGGTTATTTACTAGGCTAGTCATTCCTGTGAGTTATTTAAGTAAAAAATCAGAATCAGCTACTGTATGTGTTGATGCAGTGGTCACTGATGACCTTGATTAGACCTCCTTCACTGGGGCAGAGTGTGTTTCAGAGAGAATGGAGGAAGAGGAAGTGGAAACCAGAAGCATAGACTTCTTCCAAGGAGTTGTGCTGAAAATAGAACCAGAAAAATAGAGTGACACTAGGAGATTTAAGACAAAGACAAATTTTATTTTGTCTTGTTTTGTGTAAGATGAGAGATGACAGTACACTACGTTTGTGGACTGACGGAAATGAAGCAGTTGAAATGGAAAACTGTAACACAGGAGGGAGGAGAGATACTCTGAGTAATAAAATGCTTGAGTAGGTATGAGGTTATAGATTCCAAGGTATACATGGAAGAGTTGTCCTTAGAAGCACAGACACTTCCTCTACTGCAATAGGAGAGAAAGCATAGTAGAGTTTCAAGTGGAGGTAGTTTGAGAAATTTGATGATGGGAGAATGTAGAAGCTTCTTCCGACTGCTTTTGTTGTCTTATACTGAAACAAGCAGCAAGGTCATCATGCCCGTTGGCTAATATTAAGATTGTTCTCTGAGTGAAAGAGACAGCTGAGTGAGAGGATTAGAGAGGGATGCCCAAGATTTGAGGATAGAGGAAAATAGGTGAAAGAGGCACTGTGAGAATCGAAGATGAAACTCCCTAGGTAAGTGTAGTAGCCGGGTGATCAGCACAGTACGGAGCGCTCATTGGATATTTGTGGTTATAAACATCAAGCAAGATCACACAGGAGGCTTCTATGATTTTCTTCAGTCATTCTTAGCTTCTAGGGTACAGGCATGAGTAGGTAAGTAGTTGAGTTTAAACCAGATTATAGATATTTCAAATGAGTAAGATTGAAGGTAAACAGGATATGATGAGGGTATGCTGGGGTGTGCTTATAAGGTTGGGCCATGCACTCTAAGCCACTAAGAAAAATAAATGAGGAAATGAGAGGGTATAGGATTGAAAAAGGTGATAAGGTCTAAATTTTTCGCTACAGCAGAATGTCTGAGAAATTCTCCCACTACAAAGTAACAGAGCAAGCCCCACTTCAGCAAAAAGCAAGGGAGAGTCTATCTGATAGGCATTCTCTTAGGAAAAAAAAACAAAACTTCACTTTTCCTTTATAATTTAAGTCTGCTGGTACAGGGCTATTCTCTTTCTATTTGTGCCTAAGGTCACTAATGGCAATTTTTTAAATATCAAATTGGGTCATATAATAATGGTTTTCTGTGGTAACCAGATATTGGTTCATACATGTTGATTACAGTCAAGCTATGAGTTTAATTTGTGGTAATATACAGAAAAATTAAGTGTATAAGAAGGAAAAAATCATTTTAAAATTATAATGCTAGGTTGACTTTCAATAAAAATGTAAAGTAGGAATAAGGCAATTGCAATTGTATTACAGTATCAATGACACAGTCCTATTAACCTCTGACTTACATTTGATAGAGATCTGTATCTGGATTGAAAGATATTCCTTCTTTTAAAATCATTTTTTTAAAGATAGAAGAGTCATTAAGAAACTGATGATCAATTATTAATATACACTTATCTATTGGCCATCCATATCAGCATGGCACTCTGACACTGTACCCATAAATGAAATG
Source organism: Rhinopithecus roxellana (assembly GCF_007565055.1). NCBI lineage: Eukaryota > Metazoa > Chordata > Mammalia > Primates > Cercopithecidae > Rhinopithecus > Rhinopithecus roxellana. Next base: position 146,444,546 of record NC_044552.1, read on the forward strand.
TCAGGGGAACTCCTGCTGTGAGCTACTAAGGCTAAGTCTATTTACAGTGACAATAACACAACACTCTTCATCTTCTCTTTTTGATTCTGCTATTTAAAACTATAATTTAAGAGCAAGAAGAGAAGCCATCTGATTGGGTGAAGTCTTTAAAATAACTTAGTCACTCTCATGCTAGATAGGCCTAAATTAGACTGCAATTTACCTTTGAAACTGACCAATGATAGAAGCATATTAAAATTTCTGAAGAGATACCTTAGCCAGCTTAAGCATATCAATTTATATTCATTCATGTTAACAGCAATGAAGGTAGGAAAAGCCCATATTCAGATTAGTACTTTCAGGTACTAATTAACAAATAATTCTTAAGTACTCATTAAAGTAGTATCTCTGTAGGAAATATTTGGCCAGATTATTTCTCTGTAACTTTAACCAGGAAAACAGCATTAAAAAGTACCTAGGGCCAGGCGCGGTGGCTCACGCCTGTAATCCCAGCACTTTGGCAGGCCGAGGTGGGCAAATCACGAGGTCAGGAGATCGAGACCATCCTGGCTAATATTGTGAAATCCCGTCTCTACTGAAAATACAAAAAGTTACCCGGATGTGGTGGCACGCGCCTGTAGTCCCAGCTACTCGGGAGGCTGAGGCAGGAGAATCGCTTGAACCCGGGAGGCGGAGATTGCAGTGAGCCGAGATCACGCCACTGCACTCCAGCCTGGTGACAGAATGAGACCCCATCTCAAAAAAAAAAAAAAAAAAAAGTATCGCTAATTAAAATCACACTAACTCAGCTCAATTTTTGACCAATAGTCTGCATTAGTGACATTTCAGTTTTATATCATTTCTACTTCATTCTTGAATTTTTTATTTTAACTCCTCTTGGCTTGTTCAATTAAAATGCAGTAATAAACAGGATGAAAAAACAAGATGAAGTATATGGACAGTATGTTCTGAAAACTTACATAACTGATATTTTAATTATCTTAACTCAGGAGGATAACTTGGTTGGGTATAAAATTTTTAGAAGACATGATTTTCACCTCAAAATTCTTTAGGTGTTGCTCTGTCACTTTCTTTGACTCAGAGTCTAAATAATACATAATAAATTTAGATGACTCAAAAAATTGTAATTTTTGCTCCTTACTAGGTAATTTTCTGGAGTGCTCTTTGTGTATGTTTTATATGGTTTTTCATGCATGGCTACTTATATGATAGCTAATCATTATTTTAAACTTCAAACTTTGCCAGGATGAGTCCAGATATATGTCATTTCTTATGTGTTTTGCCTGAAAGACAATTAACCTTTCAATTCATATACCAGTCTTTTAATTATTTTTGCCTCCTGCACTAGGAATTTTCTTCAATTTTGTTTTATTATTTTTTTCTAATTACTATAGTTTATTATTCAGGAATTACCAATAATTGTTACTGAAGTTCCATTCTCTTTACCTCACGATTTCTCTTTCATTATTTTCTTTTTCCCTTTTCTTCTAAATTCTGAAAAAATTTCTTTAGCTTGTTCTCCATCACACTGATCTGGTTTCCCACTATCAATTTTACCTTTTACTGCCCCCATTGTGGATGTTAATTTTGCTATTGCATTTCCTTTTTTGCTTTTGCCATTGCATTTTTAGAGTCTTGCAATTAACCTCATCTCATCCACTTCCCTTTTCAACTCATCCTGTTGCCTTTTCATTTCTCAATTCTCAACTCATGGCATTCTGCTCTGTTTCACTGAGACTACACCTTTTTCAATATAATGAGGATTCTGAACAGTTTTCTAAACTTTTTTGTTTCCTATTGTAAATTTTCGCTGGTGTTCTCTTCTTTAGAGTTTTCAGGATGATATATATTTCCTTTGTTCTACAATAATTTTCAGTGATTGCATGCAGTTGTTATTTTTTTCTATTTGCTCAACCTGGAGCAAGGAGATAATTGTCTAATGCTAGTATTAATATTTTTCAATAGATAGGATATGGACACTTACCTAGGGGTCACTCATTTTACTCGGGTGCTATTCTAGTCCCAGATTTATGGTTGAAAATGTTTATAGGTACAATTCTAGCTCAATTTAGTACAATAGTGCTTTGTAGGCCTCCATGCAACAAATCTCAGCTCTATTGAGAAGGTATATTCCCCTACTCAGTGACTGGTTCTCTCACTCTGAAGCAATGGAGTACATAAAATAGAAACTACAAGCCTCAGTGTACACTGCTGCTAACTCTTCCCATTAGCAACAAATTTGTGTATGTTACATCTCCCATGATGTAATGTACTTCTGTTAGTGCTTTTACTACTTCTTCCTACCCAGTCATTTTCTAGGTTTCCGCCACCAATTTGGCAACACATTGACTGCCTCCCACATCTGCCACCTGAAATGAAAAGAAATCTTTCTAAATGCTTATTATCTCTGAGTCAAACAGAAAAGTCTTATGGCCACCACCTCAGATTTTAGACCAGCAGATATGGGGGGACATCAGTCACATAGAGGCACACCTCATTTTACTGACTCAACTCACAGAGAGTGTAGTTTTGTTTTGTTTTTAACAAATTAAAGGTTTTGTGGCAACACTGCATCAAGCAAGTGTATCAGTGCCATTTTTCCAAGAGCATATGCTTACTTCCTGTCTCTGTGTCCCATTTTGGTAATCCTTGCAATATTTCAAACTTTTTCATTATTATTATATCTGTTATGGTGATCTATGATCAGCAATCCTTGATCTTATTACTATAATTGCTTTGGGGTACCTCAAACCTCACCCATAGAAGACGGCAAGTGCGATCCATACATGTGCGTGTTTTGACTGCTCCACCAACCAGCTGTTTTCTACCAATTTTTCTACTTCTCTCCAGGCCTCCCTATTTCCCAAGATCCAATAATATTGAAATTGGGTCTATTAATATCCCTACAATGGCCTCTAAGTGATCAAGTGAAAAGAGGAGTTGCGCATCCCTCACTTTAAAGCAAAAGCTAGAAATGATTAAGCCTGGTGAGGAAACCAGACGTGTTGAAAACCTAGACAGGCCAAAAACTAGGCCTCTTGTGCTAAACAGTTACCCAAGTTGTGAATGCAAAGGAGATGTTATTGAAGGAAATTAAAAGTACTACTCCAGTGAACACTGAAATGATAAGAAAGAAAACAGGCTTATTGCTGATATGGAGAAAGTCTGAGTGACCTGGAGAGAAGATCAAACCAGCCACAATATTCCCTCAAGTCAAAACCTAATCCAGAGCAAGGTACCAACTCTCTTCAATCTATGAGGGCTGAGAGGGATGAGGAAACTGAAGAAGAAAAGTTGGAAGCTAGCAGAAGTTGATTCATGAGGTTTAAGGAAAAAAGCTGTTTTCGTAACATAAACTGCAAGGTGAAGCAGCAAGTGCCGAAGTAGAAATTGCAGCAAGTTATACTGAAGATCCAACTAAGATCATTGCTGAAGGTGACTGCACTAAACGACAGATTTTCAATGTAGACAAAATGACCTTCTAGTAGAAGAAGATGCCATCTAGGACTCTCACAGCTAGAAATGAGAAGTCAATGCCTGGCTTGATCTTTTTGTATGGAGAGGGATGGTTGTTTTGTTTTTTCAGAGACAGAGTCTCACTGTGTCACTCAGGCTAGAGTGCAGTGGTGCACTCACAGCTCACTGCAGCCTTGAGCTCCTGGGCTGAAGCAATGCTCCCACCTCAGCCTCCTGAGTACCTGGGACTACAGCCACATGCCACCACACATAGCTAATTTTTAAATTTTAAGTAGAGATAGACTCATGCTATGTTGCCCAGGCTAGTCTCAATCTCCTGGCCTCAAGCAATCCTCCCGCCTCAGACTCAAAATGCTGGGATTACAGCCACAAGCCACTGCACTTGGCCTGGCCTCAAAGTTTTGATGGACAAGCTTACTCTATTGTTAGAGGCTAATGAGACTGGTGACTTGAAGTTGAGGCCAATGCTCATTTACCATTTCAAAAATCTAAGGGCTCTGTTTGCAGCAGAAATTAAAAGTAGTACTTTTAATTTCCTTCAATAACTTCTCCTTTGCATTCACAACTTGTTTACTCAATATTTTAAGCCCACTACCGAGACCTACTGCTTGGAAAACAAAAAGACTTCTTTCAGAACATAACTACTCATTGACAATGCACCTAGTCACCCAAGAGCTTTGATGGAGATATAAAAGAAAATTAATATTTTCATGCCTTCTAACACAACACCCATTCTGCAGCCCATGGATCAAGAAGTAATTCTGACTTTCAATCTTATTATTTAAGAAATATATCTTGGGCAAGGTTGCTGACCCCTGTAACATCAACACTTTGAGAGGCTGAGACAGGAGGACTGCCTGAGCCCAAGAGTTTGAGATCAGTCTGGGCAACAAAGTGAGACCCTGTCTCTACAAAAAAAAAAAAAAAAAAAAAAAATTAGCCTAGCATGGTCATGCACACCCGTAGTCCCAGCTACATGAGAAGCTGAGGAAGAGGATCTCTTGAGCCCAGGAAGTCAAGGCTGCAGTGAGCCATGTTCACGCCACTGCATTCCAGCATGGGTGAGAAAGATATATCCTATCTCAAAAAAATAAAATAAAATAAATGTATTTCAAAAGGCTTTAGCTGCCACAGGTAATGATTCCTCTGATGGATCTGGGCAAAATAAATTGAAAACTTTCTGAAAAGGATTCACCATTCTACAACCTATTAAGAATATTTGTAATTTATGGGAGGAAGTCAAAATATCAGCATTAACAGGAGTGTAGAAGAAGTCAATTCTAACCCTCATAGATGATTTTGAGGAGTTCAAGACATCAGAGGAGAAGGTTAACGCAGATGTGGTAGAAATTACAAGAGAACTGGAATTAAAAGTGGAGTCTGAAGATGTGATTCAATTGCTGCTGCAACGTCATGATCCACTTGAACAGATCAGGTATTGCTTCTTACAGATGAGCAAAGAAAATGCTTTCTTGAAATGGAATCTACCCCTGTTGAAGATACTGTGAACACTGTTGAAATGACAACAAAGGATTTAGAAAATTACATACACTTAGTTGATAAAGCAGCAGCAGGATATGAGAGGACTGACTACAATTGTGAAAGAAGTTCTATTGTGGGTAAAACGCTACCAAGCATTGCATGGTACAGAACAATCTTTCATGAAAGAACAAGTCAATCAGTGCAGCAAACTTCACAGATGTCCTATTTTAGGAAATTGCCAGTCACCCCAACCTTCAGCAACCACCACCCAGATCAGTCAGCAGCCATCAACATCAAGGTAAGAGCCTCCACTAGTAAAAGACAGTTACTCAATGAGGGCTCAGATGATCATTACCATATTTTAGCAATAAAGCATTTTTATATTAAGGCATGTACATTTTCTAGACATAATGGCATTGCACACTTGGTAGACTACAGTAGAGTATAAACATAACTTTTATATGTACTGGGAAACCAAAAAATTCATGTGCTTCACTGTATGGCAATATTCACTTTACTGCTGTGGTCAGAAACCAAACCCACAATTTCACCAAGGTATGCCTATATTGGAAAACAATTTCACCAGATCTGGCTTCTGTGGGACGATGCTCTCAAATCCTGAAAACAGATCGACTATAATTCTAAGTTTTTGATATTATAATGAATTTTCATACTTATCTTTTTATATATGCAGTATATAAACTTTTAAAAATATACCTGTATCTATGCATAGATAGATAGACAGAGATATCAAACCCAATTTTCAGATGAAGAAATTAAAGCACTGAGAAGATGAGCAGATGAGTATTTGTCAAAGAAACAGCTCGAGGCAGAACTAGGCTGCAAACTCAAAAGGTTTTACTCCAGAACCTGTGCCCTGAGTCACTGAACTCTCTATCCTTTCTAAACACTAAGTTAAGCAATTAGTTTCATCCTAAAATGAGGAGAGTCCTCTCAACTCTTGGTTCTTGTCCCTAGTCACAAATGTGTAACAATTAGAATAATAGACAATCTTTATTAAATACAACACTTAATATGTGCCAGACATTGGCTTATGCAATTTCCATACTGCTATAGCTTGAATGTTTGATCCTTCCAAAACTTATGTTGAAATTTAATTCCCAGCACTGGCGGTGGGGCCTAATGGGAAGTGATTGAGTTATGGGGGTGGATCACTCAGGAATAGGTAAATCCCCTCTCTGGGTGGCAGTAAATGGGTTACATGTCCATTAGTTTCCACAAGAGCTGGTTGCTAAAAGGAGTGTGGCAACTCCCCTCTCTCTCTTGCTTCCTCGCTTGCCATGTGATCTCTCCATACTCTGGTTCCCCGCTGCATTTCACCATGAGTTTATGTAGTCTGAGATTTTCACCAGATGCCCAGTCTTCCACCCAGCAGGATCATGAACTAAATACATCTTTTTCCTTTATAAATTACCACGACTCAGGTATTCCTTATAGCAACACAAATGGACTAAGAAAAATACATTATCTCATTTAATCCTCACAACAATCCTATATGGTGGGTACTATTATATTCCTGTGTAACATATGAAACAAACAAACGAAATAGAAGCTTTATGACTTAGAGAAGGTAATAAACTCACCCCAAGTCAGAGAGCTCATAGATGGAAAAGCTGGGATTCAAACTAAGTGTAACTCCCATGCCCAAGTGCTAATCCAAGTGCTAATTTATAATATATTATAAAGCCTAATATATTCATCATATCATAGGTATTAATAGATGTATAATACGCTATATATAATTCTCCAATAAATTGGTAGTATATTTTGCTAAGAAGTCTTCTTTTCTTTTCTTTTTTTTTCGAGACATAGTCTCACTCTGTTGCCCAGGCTGGAGTGCAATGGCATGATCTCGGCTCACTGCACCTTCCGCCTCCCAGGTTCAAGCGATTCTCCTGCTTCTGCCTCTCGATCAGCTGGGATTACAGGCACCCACCACCACCCGTGGCTAATTTTGTATTTTTAGTAGAGACAGAGTTTCACCATGTTGGCCAGGCTAGCTTCGAACTCCTAACCTCAGGTGATCCACCTGCCTCAGGCTCCCAAAGTGCTGGGATTACAGGCGTGAGCCACCATGCCTGGCACTGCTAAGAAGTCTCATGTTAAGAATTATCATTTTATATTCTACTATAAATACCTGGTGAAATAGAAATGTTCTTCCATCATATATAATTAGTTGCAAATTAGCCAGCAACATTTGTGGAACACATTTGTGGAAGGAAATTTCAATCCAACGTTTCCTATATTCACTTTGGTAGATCTGTGTGCACTGCATTGAGAGGCATGCTGACCCTCTGACTTCTGATAGGTTTAATCAATGAGTACTGGCAGGAAATTGGACAGAGAAAGAACAGGAAACATGAGGTCTTGGTTCTGTTCACACATGCCCTGAAGGAACCCTGCACACTGGATGAACACCAAAGGTCAAAGCTCCAGGCCTGGAAGTGATACTCTCCAGTCCCCAGTTACCAACCTACACGTTTTGTGCTATATTTTGTGATCTCTACATCTTGCCCACAATTGTAAATGGTTCTTTCACTAAATTCATTCAAATTATCCACTTGGAGTGCACCAGTTCTCTTCTCTGCCAGGGCTTGGGCTGATACAGAAGTAATCTGCTTTGGCATAGAATATGCCTTAATAGTTTACAAGAGGATATTTTCCCATTCTATAGGGGTTTTTAATGTTCATATGTCTTTTTTAAAACAGCAAAGGTATACATATGTAGTTACAAAAAAAAAAAAAAAGAGATGTGTAGCATTATAGAAAATACTCTTTCCTCAGATTCCTAATGTTTAGAAGCCAACTCTTCAAATTGGACCTAATAAATCACTCATGACTAAAGCACAATTTTAATGCAAGATGAATGGAATGCATAAGGCAGACCCCATGATTACTGCACACAGAAAGCCATTCTTGCTCTCTTCAGCCATGCTGATTCTATCCTAATTAGGATGCTCTAGGAAACTGAAGATTTATGTCTGGCTCAAGGTTTTATGAGCCCAAACCAAATGTGCCCGATATTACTGAATTTTATAAACATCAAGCCAAAGACAGCTAGTCACTTATATTTATGAGATATGTGGTGAAAGATTTGCAGTTAATCTACTGAACAGGAAATTGTCCGGTTTACGCACCTTGAGTGATCTTTGGCATTATTTTTCTATCTATTCTATCCCATTCTATAGCAAGAATATAGAGAAATCAATACTCCAAGTATTGGAGGGAGTCTAAATTGATTTAAAGTTAAGATTTTCTCTTAAAGATGTCAGTATAGCAATTTTGTCTTTAAGAATTTATCCTAAGGGAAACCCCCTTTGGGTTCCCTCCCATTGTATGGGAGCTCTGTTTTCACTGTGTTAAATCTTGGAACTGCACACTCTTCTGGTCTGTGTTTATTACAGCTCAAACTGAGCTTTTGCTCATTGTCCACCACTGTTGTTTGACGCCATTGCAGACCCGCCACCGACTTCCATCCCTCCAGATCCGGCAGGGTGTCCACTGTGCTCCTGATCCAGTGAGGTGCCCATTGCTGCTACGATCGGGCTAAAGGCTCACCATTGTTCCTGCATGGCTAAGTGCCTGGGTTCATCCTAATTGAGCTGAACACTAGTTGCTGGGTTCCACGGTTCTGTTCCATGACCCACAGCTTCTAATAGAGCTATAACACTCACCGCATGGGCCAAGGTTCCATTCCTTGGAATCTGTGAGTCCAAGAACCCCAGGTCAGAGAGCAAAAGGCTTGCCGCCATCTCGGGAGCAGCCTGCCACCATCTTGGGAGCTCTAAGAACAAAGACCCACTGGTAACATTTGGTGGCCCATACGGGGATTCTCCAAAGCGGTGAGTAGTGTGAGACCACTTCCACTTGCTATTCTGTCCTATCCTTCCTTAGAATTGAAGGAAAATACTGGGCACCTGTTGGCCAGTTAAAAACAATTAGCGTAGCCGCCAGACTTAAGACTCAGGTGTGAGGCTTCCTGGGAAAAGGCTTTCTAACGACCCCCAAACCTTCTGAGTTGGGAGCACTGGTCTCCCTGGAACCAGCTTCTGCTTTCACAATTTTCCTGGGGGAAGCCGAGGGCAGACTAGAGGCAGAAAGCTGTCATCCCGATCTCCCGGCGTAAGCCAGTTGAGATCATGGTGCAGCCAGAAGTCTGTACTCAATAGTTGCCTATGCGTGCGCCCCTGCCTTTCCTTCTGACCCATACCTCCTGGGTCCTGACCACAGCTTTCTTGAAAGTGTAGCCCCAAAATTCTCCTTACCTCTGAATCTACCTCCTCTGATCCCTGCTTCCTAGGTACTAATGCTTCAGACTTTCACTTCCTCTCCCAAGTATTAGAGCAAGTTGTATCTCCAAAAGGATCTAAGGAAGCTCTACACTTAGGCCCCTAGGCTATGAGCCCAGGGAGTCTCCTCTCTGGTGCCCCTCCCAATGTAGGCATACAGCTCTCGACATGGGCAGTTATGTGGGACCCATTCCCCACCACCCTTGCCAGGGTCTTAGAACTGATGATCTACTACTTTAACAACTGGATCTGGGTCTACAACAACATAATAGATCAGGATGAAACCATGCAATAGCCCTTGCAATACTCCAATTTTAGGAGTACAGAAACCTAATGGACAGTGGAGGTTAATGCAAGATTTCAGGATTATCAGTGAGGCCATTGTCTCTCTATACCAACCTGTACTTAACCCTTATACTCTGCTTTCCCAAGTACCAGAGGAAGCAGAGTGGTTTACAGTCCTGGACCTTAAGGATGCCTTTTTCTGCATCCCTGTACATCCTGACTCTCAATTCTTGTTTGCCTTTGAAGATCTTTCAAACCCAATGTCTCAACTCACCTGGACTGTTTTACCCCAAGGGTTCAGGGAGCGCCACCATCTATTTGGCCAGGCATTAGCCCAAGATTTGAGCCAGTTCTCATACTTAGACACTCGTGTCCTTTGGTACATGAATGATTTAATTCTAGCTGCCTGTTCAGAAACCTTGTGCCATCAAGCCACCCAAGCACTTTTAAACTTCCACGCCACTTGTGGCTACAAGGTTTCCAAACCAAAAGCTCGCCTCTGCTTACAGCAGGTTAAATACTTAGGGCTAAAATTACCCAAAGGCACCAGGGCCCTCAGTGAGGAACGTATCCAGCCTATACTGGCTTATCCTCATCCCAAAACCCTGAAGCAATTAAGAGGCTTCCTTGGCATAACAGGCTTCTGCCCAATACGGATTCCCAGGTATAGTGAAATAGCCAGGCCACTATGCACACTAATTAAGGAAACTCAGAAAGTCAATATCCATTTAGTAGAATGGACACCCGAAGCAGAAGCAGCTTTTCAGACCCTAAAGAAGGGCCTAACCCAAGTCGCAGTGTTATGCTTGCCAACAGGGCAAGACTTTTCCTTACATGTCACAGAAAAAACAGGAACAGTTCTAGGAGTCCTTACACAGGTCCAAGGGACCAGCTTGCAACCTGTGGCATACCTGAGTAAGGAAATTGATGTGGTGGCAAAGGGTTGAACTCATTGTTTACAGGTAGTGGCAGCAGTAGCAGTCTTAGTGTCTGAAGCAATTAAAATGATACAGGGAAGAGATCTTATGGTGTGGACATCTCATGATGTGAACGGCATACTCACTGCAAAAGGAGACTTGTGGCTGTCAGACAACCGTTTGCTTAAATATCAGGCTCTATTACTTGAAGGACCAGTGCTGTGACTGTGCAGTTGTGCAACTCTTAACCCAGCCACGTTTCTTCCAAACAATGAAGAACAGATAGAACGTAACTGTCAACAAGTAATTGCTCAAAACTATGCCACTTGAGGGGACCTTCTAGAGGTTCCCTTGACTGATCCCAACCTCAGCTTGTATACTGATGGAAGCTCCTTTGTAGAAAAAGGACTTTGAAAGGCAGCATATGCAGTGGTCAGAGATAATGGAATACTTGAAAGTAATCCCCTCACTCCAGGAACTAGCACTCAGCTGGCAGAACTAATAGCCCTCACTCGGGCACTAGAATTAGAAGGAAAAAAGGTAAACATACATACAGACTCTAAGCATGCTTACCTAGTCCTCCATGCCCATGCAGCAATATGGAGGGAAAGGGAATTCCTAACTTCTGAGGGAACACCTATCAAACATCAGGAAGCCATTAGGAGATTATTATTGGCTGTACAGAAACCTAAAGAGGTGGCAGTCTTACACTGCCAGGGTCTTCAGAAACGAAAGGAAAGGGAAACAGAAGGGAATCGCCAAGCGGATATTGAAGCCAAAAAGAGCCACAAAGTGGGACCCTCCATTAGAAATGCTTATAGAAGGACCCCTAGTATGGGATAATCCCCTCCGGGAAACCAAGCTCCAGTACTCAGCAGAAGAAATAGAATGGGGAAACTCACGAGGACATAGCTTCCTCTCCTCAGGATGGCTAGCCACTGAAGAAGGAAAAATATTTTTGCCTGCAGCTAACCAATGAAAATTACTTAAAACCCTTCACCAGATCTTTCACTTAGGCATTGTCAGCACCCATCAGATGGCCAAATCATTATTTACTGGAATAGCCCTTTTCAAAACTGTCAAGCAGATAGTCAGGGCCTGTGAAGTGTGCCAAAGAAATAATCCCCTGCCTTATTGTCAAGCTCCTTCAGGAGAACAAAGAATAGGCCATTACCTAGGAGAAGACTAGCAACTAGATTTTACCCATGTGCCCAAATCTCAGGGATTTCAGTATCTACAAATCTGGATGGATACTTTCCCTGGTTGGATGGAGGCCTTCCCTTGTAGGACAGAAAAGTCCCAAGAGGTAATAAAGGTACTAATTCATGAAATAATTCCCAGATTTGGACTTCCCCAAGGCTTACAGAGTGACAATGGCCCCGCTTTCAAGGCGGTGGTAACCCAGGGAGTATCCCAGGTGTTAGGCATATAATATCACTTACACTACGCCTGGAGGCCACAATCCTCAGGAAAAGTTGAGAAAATGAATGAAACACTCAAACAACATCTAAAAAAGCTAACCCAAGAAACCCACCTTGCATGGCCTGCTCTGTTGCCTAGAGCCTCACTAAGAATCCGAAACTCTCCCCAAAAAGCAGGACTTGGCCTATATGAAATGCTGTATGGACAGCCCTTCCTAACCAATGACCTTGCGCTTGACCGAGAGATGGTCAACTTAGTTGCAGACATCACCTCCTTAGCCAAATATCAACAAGTTCTTAAAACATTACAGGGAACCTGTTCCCAAGAGGAGAGAAAGGAATTATTCCACTCTGGTGATGTGGTATTAGTCAAGTCCCTTCCCTTTAATTCCATATCCCTAGACACATCCTGGGAAGGACCCTACCCTGTCATATTATCTACCCCAACCACAGTTAAGCGGCTGGAGTGGAGTCTTGGATATGTCACACTCAAGTCAAACCCTGGATACTGCCAAAGGAACCCAAAAATCCAGGAGACAACATTAGCTATTCCTGTGAACCTCTAGAGGATCTGCGCCTACTCTTCAAGTGACAACCGTGAGGAAAGTAACTGGAATCGTAGATCCCCATGGCCCTCTCGTCATATTCTTCTTTTTACTGTTCTCTTACCCTTTTCACACTCACTGCACCTCCTCCATGCTGCTGTACTACCAGTAGCTCCCCTTACCATGAGTTTCTATGGAGAATGTGGATTCCTGGAAATATTGATGCCCCATTGTATAGGAGTTTTTCTAAAGGAAACCCCACTTTCACTGCCCACACTCATATGTCCCTGCATTTCAGGCCATACATTTCATCCCTGTATCTTTAACTTCCTTGTTAAGTTTGTCTCTTCCAGAATCAAAGCTGTAAAACTACAAATCGTTCTTCAAATGGAGCCCCAGATGCAGTCCATGACTAAGATCTATCACGGACCCCTGGACCGGCCTGCTGGCCCATGCTCCGATGCTGATGACATCAAAGGCACCCCTCCCAAGGAAATCTCAATTGCATGACCCCTACTACACCCCAATTCTGCAGGAAGCACTTAAGAGCGATCATCAGCCAACCTCCCTAACAGCACTTGGGTTTTCCTGTTAAGAGTGGGGACTGAGAGACAGGACTAGCTGGATTTCCGAGGCCGACTAAAAATTCCTAAGCCTAGCTGGAAAAGGTGACTGCACCTACCTTTAAACAAGGGGCTTGTAACTCAGCTCACAGCCAGCCAATCAGTTAGTAAAGAGGGCTCACTAAAATACAAATTAGGCTAAAAAGAGGAGGTAAAGAAATAGTCAAATCCTATATCACCTGAGAGCACGGGGCAAGGACAATGATCGGGATATAAACTCAGGCATTCGAGCAGGGAGTGGCAACCCCCTTTGGGTCCCTTCCCATTGTATAGGAGCTCTGTTTTCACTCTATTAAATCTTGCAACTCCAAAAAAAAAAAAATTTATCCTAAGTAAATAATCACAGATGTGTGTAAAGATTTATTTATTCATATATTCATGAAGACAATATAAACACTCAATGAATATGCAATCTTAAAAATTATGTTATAGAAGAATGTATAATGGCATGGAAAAATGTTTATAAAATATTTTAAGTGTACAAAAGTAGATATTGAAAACATATGTAGGCTTCTGGTGTCAGCCCAAATGGAGTAAGCTGACTACAGCCTATCAATCCCACTGATTACAACTAAGAACTCTGAACAGAGTACAAAAGTCAACTGCCTGAGGACTTTGAAAAGTACACAATGACAGGTGCATTGGGAACTAAAGCAAAAATAAATAAGGACCCATAAAGGTACAGTTTGTGGATTTTTACTCTCCTTTTTTCCCCTTATTTGACCTGAGTGCAGACTGCATTCTAGAACTGGAAAGCAAGCACTGATAGCAAAAACTCCAGGAGAATCCCCTTCTTTCCAGTCTGAGGATAGAGGAAAAGTCATCTATCATAATCTCTGCTAGAGATTATGATTCCCTCTTTTTTTTTCCCTTTAGCATGAGTACCTAAAACCCCAAGAAAATCCATCTCAATGACCAGAGGAACCAAGCAAGAGGAAGTCCTGCTGTGTAACTGGTGGAGAGAAAATGTTTTTTTTTTTTCTCTCTCTCTCTTTTCTCCTGCTTCCTCACTGTGACGGCATCACCAATTGTGTGAACTGTATGACATCATGGGAGGCTAAAATTTTGAGAAGACTCTTTCTGACTGCAGAAACCATAAAAAAAGACATCTTGAGAGCTGGAGAGTATAAAAGAAATCACAAAAAGAAGAGCTGGAAAAAGGAAACTTGGTTGATTGCCTGCTTAAACAGATAAACAAAATCAACATTTCTCCATAGAATTTTAAGAGGACCTGGAGCCTCACCACATAATGTTTGATATGGTTAGGCTATGTCCCCACCCAAATCTCATCTTGAATTGTAGCTCCCGTAATTCCCACATGTTGTGGGAGGGCCCCAGTGGAGATAATTGAATTATGCGGGTGGTTTCCCCCATACTGTTCTCAAGATAGTGAATAAGTGTCATGAGGTCTGATGGTTTTATAAGGGGTCTTCCCTTTTGCTTGGCTCTCATTCTGTCTTGCCTGCTACCGTGTAAGACAGGCCTTTTGCTTTCCACCATGAGTGTGAGGCCACCTCAGCCATGTAGAACTGTGAGTCCATTAAACCTCTTTTTCTTTAAAATTACCTAGTCTCAAATATGTCTTTATCAGCAGTGTGAAAACAGACTAATACAATATTCAAAATGTTCATGGTATAATCCAAAATAATTTGACATACAAAGAGCCGGGAAAAATGGGTCAATATTAAGGGAAACCACAATCAACAGATGTCAACCCCAAAAGGACCCCAATGGTGGAATTATCAGGCAAGGACTTTACAGAAGCTCTTCAATAATTCTCCATAAGGTAAAGATGAACACTGTTAAAATGAATGAAAGATAGAAATTAATTGCTGAGAAATAGTAACCATAAAATGGAACCAGGTGGACATTTTAGAACTGAAATACACAATATTGGAAATTTAAAAATCCACTAGATGGATGCAATAGCAATATGTAGATGACAGTGGAAAGAGTCAGTGAATTTGAAGATGGACCAAAAGAAATGACACAATCTAAAGAAGAGAGAAAAAGAGAAACAGAAAAAAATGAACAAGTCCTCAGCAACCTGCGGAATAATAATCAAAAGATCTGACATGCATATCAGTGGAGTCCTGGAAGAGTAGGATCTAAAAAGAGTACTCTTTAGTAGCACTAAAAGAGTAGGATCCTCATCCGTAGATAGAGATGTATAAGAATAGTCATACTACATCTACCAAGTGTCAATATCAAGTGGCAGCTTCAAAGCCAAATTGGTGGTTGGATGTAAAGTGGAATTTTAATTGGCGGAAGAAGAGATGAAAGAAAGAGGTAATCATAGAAAAAATATTTGAAAAAATAATGGCTGAAAACTTCTCAAACTGAGTGAAAGACATAACTGCAGATTCAAGAAGCTCAGCAAAGTCCTACCAAAGTAAACTTATACAATCATACCCAGAAACATCATACTTAGACTGCTGAAAACCAAAGATGAGGAAAAAAATATAAAGGCAATTAGAGAGAAACAACACATTGTCTTTAAGAGCACAATGGCTTAAATAATTGCAAATTTCTCTTCAGAAAAATTCATTCATACAGTCTAGATGACAGTGACACATCTTTTAAGTGATGAAACAAAAGAACTGCTAACCAGAACTTTATGTCCAGCAAAAATATCCTTCAGGAATGAAGGCAAAACAAAGCATACTCAGATGAAGAAAAACCAAGAGACTTGTTGCCAGCAGATCTCTTCTTAATGAAATGCTAAATAAATTCTAAAGCTGAAGGGAAATGATATCAAAGGGAAATATCAACGTAAGAACTAAAGAGAGAGCAACAGAAATGGTAAATATCTGGGTAATACAATAGAGTATTTTACTATATACTAAGTTCTTTAACATATTTATTGTTAATAGCAAAAATTATATATTATAGGGTTCTCAAGTTATATAGATATAATGAAAATTACAACTATGACATAAATTGAGGAGGGAAAAGTGACAAGGCTTATATATTTCACTTGAAGTGATAAACTATTCTCTCTAAGTAGATTGTGTAAAGCTAGATTTGTATACGGTAATTACTAGAGAAACAACTAAAATAATTCAGAGATATACACAAACAGCCGACAGATAAAATTAAATACTAAAAAATATTCAAATAACCCAGAAGAAGGCAGGAAATAGAAGTGGAGGAACAAAAAAAAGGATAACAAATAAAAAACTAATAATAAAATGGTAGCCCTAAATCCAACTATTTTAATAATTACATTAAATGTAAATTGTACCTATTAAAGAATAGAGATTATCAAATTAAATTTTAAAAATAAGATGCAACTATATGTTATCTACAAAAAAATCACTTTAAATATGTTGATAAAGATAAAAGTAAAAATATGGAAAAAGATATACCATGCAAACACTAATATAAAGAAAGCTAGAGAAGCTATACTAATATCAGATAAAGCAGAATTTGGAACAAGGAAAATAATTATCTCGGAAAAAGAACATTGTATAGTGATAAAGGGTCAACTCACCAAGATACATAGCATTTCCAAATGTGTCTGTACTTTTGACAAGGTGTATGCTCCAAAATATATGATGCAAGAACTAATAAAACTGAATTAAGAAACAGACAAACCCACAATTATACTTAAGAGACTTGGATTCTCCTTTCTCAGTTAATGAGAGACCCAGAAAATAGGCAAGAATATAGAAGACCTGAATAACACTATCAACAAACTTCTCCTAGTTGACCTTTAAGAAACACTCCACTTACTAAAAGCAAAATACATATTTCAAGTGCACACTGAATATGTAACATGATGGTCCATATTCTGGGCCATAAAACCAAACTTAACAAATTTAAAAGAACTGAAATCATGCAAAGAATGATCTCTGATTGTAATGCAATTAAATTGGAAGTAAATCATGAAAAGATATCTGTAAAAAATATATCACCAGTGTACAACTCACTGTAAAAGAGAACCAAAGGAAATTTTAAAAAATATTTTTAATTGAATGAAAATGAAAATAAGATGTATTAAAGCATGAGATGCAGTTAAAGTGGTGCCTAGGGTAAAATTTTTAGCATCAAATGCTTATATAGGAAAGAATAAAGGGTTCGAATTAATCATGTAAGCTTCCCCATTAGGAAATTTGTTAAAGAAGAACAAAACAAACCCAAAACAAACAAAAGGAAGAAACTAATAAAGGTTAAAAACAGAAATCAGCCTGGCACAGTGGCTTATGCCTGTGGTCTCAGCAGTTTAGGAGGCTGAGCAGGGTGGATTGCTTGAGCTCAGGAGTTCAAGACCAACCTGGGCAACACGACAAAACCCTGTCCCTACCAAAAAGTACAAAAAATTGTCTGGGCATGGTGGTGTGTGCCTGTAGTCCCTGCTACTTGGGCGGCTGAGGTGGGAAGATCACCTAAACCTGGAAGGGGTTGAGGCTGCAGTAAGCCACACTCCAGCCTGGGTGACAAAGCAAGACCTTTTCTCAAAAAAAAAAAAAAAGAAAAGAAAAGGAAAAAAAAGAGAAATCAATGAAATTGAGAACAATAAAAATAGAAGAAAAATCAAAAGCTGATCTTTGAAGCAAATCAATAAAAATCTGTGTAACTCCTAGTCAGACTGATGAAGAAAAAGGAGATAAGGCACAAATTACCCATATCAGCAATGAAGTACTATTATCACTACAGACCCTACAGACAATAAGAAAAAGATAAGAAGCAAATGCTGAAAGATGAAATTGACCAATTATTTGAAAGATACCAAATCTCAGTTTTGAAAACTGACAACAACACTAATAGTCCTACATTTTGAAATCAACCAAATAGAATTTGTGAATAGAATTTTCCAATAAAGAAAATCCCAAGCCCAGTGGTTTTCACTGCTAAATTCTACCAAACATTCTGGAAAGAAGTAACACTAATTTTGCTTAATCTCTTCCAGAACACTTAAGAGGAATGAGGCCAACATATCCTAATATCAAAGCCAAAAACAAGAAAAGAAAAACACACTATTGACAAATTTTCCTCGTGAACTGAGAGGCAAAAAAAAACTCAACAAAATATTAGCAAATTAAATCCAGCTATATCTAAAATAAGCAATACATCATAACCAAGTAGCATTCATCCCCAAATGCAAGCCTGGTTCGAGTCAAAAATCATCACACATCAATATTTTAAATTACACTACAAAGCTATGGTAATCAAAACAATATGGTGCTGATATAAAAACAGACACATGGACAAGTGCAACAGAATCAAGAGCTCAGAAATGAAGTCAAAGATATATAGTCAACTAATTTTTGACGAAGTCACCAAAAGAACACAATAGGGAAAGGATAATCTCTTCAATAAATGGTGCTGGAAAAACTAGATTTTCACAGGCAGAAGAATAAAATTTGACTCTTCTCTTGCACCATATATAAAATTCAACATGAAATGTACAATCAACATAAATGTAAGGCCAGAAACTATAAAAATCCTAGAAGAGAATACAGGAGAATAGTTCCCAGAAAATGGTCTTGGTGATGATTTATTTATTTATTTGGATATCATACCAAAAGCTCAGGCCACAAATCAAAAGTAAATAAATGAGACTACATCAAACTAAAAGTCTTTTGCACAGCAAAGGAAACAAACAATAAAATGAAATGGCAACTTACAAAGTGGGAAAAATATTTGCAAACCAATATTTGATAAGGGTTTAATACTTAAAATTTATAAAGAACTGATATGACTCAATCATAGAAAAACAAATGACCCAATTAAAAACAGGCAAAAGACTTGAATAGACATTTGTCCAAATAAGACATAAAAATCAACAACAGGTCTATGAAAAGGTGCTCAATATCACTGATATAGTTTGAATGTGTGTTCCTGCCTAAATCTCATATTGAAATGTAATCCCCAATGTTGGAGGTGAGGCCTGGTGGAAAGTTATTGGATCATGGGGATTTCTCATGAATGGTTTAGTACTATCCCCTTTGCTGTCCTTGTGATACTGAGTGACCTCTCATGAGATCTGGCTGTTTACAAGTGTCTAGCACTTAACTCTCTCACCCTGCTTTTGCCACCTAACATGTAAGCTTCCACTTCACTTTCTGCCATGACTGTAAGCTTCCAGAGGCCTCCCCAGAAGTAGATGCTAGTGTTATGCCTCCTACACAGCCTGCAGAACCATGAGCCAATTAAACCTCTTTTCTTATAAATTACCCAGTCTCAGGTATAGAAATGAAAACCAAAACCACTATGAGATAGCACCTCACACCCATTAGAATGGCTATTATCAAAAAGTCAAAAAAGAAGAAATGTTAGCAAAGGTGTGGATAAAAAGAAACTCTTGTACACTGTTCGTAGGAATGTAGGTTGGTAGAGCCATATGAAAAACAATATGGAGGTTTCTAAAAAATAAAATTAAAAAAAAATAGAACCACCATATGACCCAGCAACCCCTCTTCTGGGCATATACCCAAAGGAAAGGAAATCATCATCTCAGAAAGATATCTGAACTCCCATGTTCATTGTAGCATCATTCACAATAGCCAAGATATGGAAACAACCTCTCTGATGATAGACACATGGACAATGAAACTGCAGTGTATATATACCTACAATTCAGCCCTAAAGAAGAATGAGATCCATTTGTCACAACATGGATGAGCCTAGAGGACATGATGCTAAGTAAAATAAGCCAGACAGAGAAAGAAAAATATTGCATGGTCTCATTTATATGTGAAATCCCCCAAAAAATCAAATATACAGAGAGAGAAAGCAAAACAGTGGTTACCAGGCACAGGAGTGGGAAGTGGGGAGGGAATGAGCAGAAGTAGGTCAGAGGATATAAAATAGCAGATATATACGATGACCAAGTCTAGATATCTAATGTACAAAATGAGTCCTTAGAACGCTATGTAATAAAATTGTACTGTACTTGGGATTCACGCTAAACGAGTGGCTTTTAGTGGCTCTTGCCACAAAATCAAAAAATGGGCAACTCTGTGAAATAATGGATATGTTAATTTGCCCCAATACAGTAATCTTTTTACCATCCAAACATATCCCATAACCTCATGTTGCATACCTTAAATATACACAATAAAATTTATTTTTAAAAAATTTGGAGAAAAGTCAAGAAAAGCATAGGACAAAATTCAACATCCACTTGTAGTTTTATCAAATCTCTCGGCAAACTTGGAATAGTAGGAAACTAACTCAACTGATCAACTGATAAGGGGCATAAACAAAAAAATCTATATCTAATATCATACTTAATTGCAAAAGACTACATGTTTTCCTCCTAAGAAAGGAACAAGAAACAAGAAAGGATCCTCCTAAGGATATCTGCTCTCTCCTCTTCTACCTGAAACCTACTGGAAGTCTTAACCAAGGCAATAAACCATAAGAAGGAAATAAAAGCTATCCAGATTGAAAAGGAAGAAATAAAATGTCTCTATTAACAGGTGACATGATTGTCTAAATAAAAAAAGAAACTCCCATAGAATCTAAAGCAAAGCTCCTTGAACTAATAAATAAGTTTAGTTAAATCACCAGGACGTAAGGTCAAAATATACAAATTAAATATGTGTCTATACACTAACAATAAACAACCAGAAAGTAAAATTTAACAAAACAGAACTATTTGTTTCACTAAAGAGGATATACAGATAGCAAGTAATCATACGAAAATATATTCAACATCGTTAGCCATTTGAAAAATGAAAATTAAAACCACAATGAGCCAGGAACAGTGGCTCATACCTGTAATCCTAGCCCTTTCAGTGACTGAAATGGGGGGATCACTTGAGGCCAAGAGTGTGAGACCAGCCTGGGTAATGCAGCAAAGCCCTGTCTCTATGAAAAAAAATTAAAAAGAAAAAATGATCTGAGCATGGTGGCACATGCCTGTAGTCCCAGCTACTCAGGAGGCTGAGGCAGGAGGATCAACTGAGCCCAGAAATTTGAGATTACAGTGAGCTATGACCACGCCACTGCACTCCAGCCTGGGTGACAGACCAAGACTCAGTCACACACACACACACACGCACACACACACACACGGAAAAAGAAGGCGAGGAGAAGAAGGAGGAAGGGGGGGAAGAAGAGGGAGATGGAGGAGGATCAACAACAACAAAAAGAAGAAGAAGAAGAACCACCATTACCCCCACCACCACGATGAGATATCACTATATACCAATTAAAATGGCTAAAATTAAAAATATTGACAACATCAAATAACTGGCAAGAATGGGGCTAAATTTTCTCTCTCACATATTTCTGGTGTAGATATAAAATGGTACAGCCACTCTGAACAATCATTTGGGAGCTTTCTATAAAACTAAAAATTGCAACTATCATAGAATACAGCATTTTTCTTCTTGGAAGTTTATACCAGAGAAATAAAAACTTATGGTTACACAAAAACCTCTGCATGAATGTCCACAGCAGCTTTATTTATAATAGTCCAAAACTGGAAACAATCCAGATATCCCTTAATGGATAAATGACTAAACTGTGGTGTATGCATACCATGTAATACTACTAGCAATTAAAAAGGAACAAACGACTGATACATGTGACACCTTGGTGACTTTCTAGGTAATTATTCTGAGTTTTTTAAAAAAGCAATCCCCAGAAGTCACATATGTAAGGTTATGGATACATAATATTCTTGAAATGACAGAAAGCATAGAAAGAACAAATTAATGACTGCCAAAGGTTAGGGATGGGGCAAAGGGAGAAGGTAGTTGTGGCCATAAAAGGGCTACATGAGGTATCTTTGTGATAATGGAAAGGTTCTGTATCTTTGCTGTTTCAATATCAATTATCTTGGTTGCGATATTATAATACAGTTTTGCAAGGTGTAACCACTGGGAGAAAGTGGGTGAAGCCTACACAGTATCGCTCTGTATTTCTTAAAACTGAAGTGAATCTACAATTATCTCAATTAAAATGTCAATTAAATATAAAAGGGTCGCTGCCGTTGAATTTTGTTGTCTCTAAAATTCATGTGGAAGCTTAATCTCCAATCTAATAGTATTAAGACGTAGGGCCTTTTAAGAAGTGATTGAGTCATGAGGGTTCTTCCATTAATGGATTAATGTGTTAATAGATTAATAGATTATCACAGGAGAGTTAGTTATCACAGGAGTGGGTCCGTCATGAAAGCTAGTTTGGCTCTCTCTCATATGCTCCTCTTGTCCTGTGATGCCTTCCAGCATGGTATGGTGCAACAAGAAGGCTCTCACCAGATGCCAACACCATGCTTTTGTACTTCTAAGCCTCCAGAACTGTAAGACATAAGTTTCTTTCCTTTATAAATTACCCAGTCTGTGGTATTCTGTGATAGCAACACAAAACGGACTAAGAAAATAAAAATTTCTAAAAAAAAATTAAAAATAACATTCACAATAGCACTAATCAAAAATAAAATAGGCATAAACCTAACAAAATACATCCAGAAACTAAATGCTGAAAACTACAAAACACCAATGAAAGAAATAAAAAATCTAAATAAATGAAGAGATAGGTCATATTCATGGGTTGGAAAAGTAAATACTGTTAAGATGTCCAAATTTCCCCAAATTGTTTTATGAATTCAATGAAATTCTACTAAAAAATCCAAGTACAATTATCTGTAGATATTAACAAGATTATACTAAATTTAAACAAAAAGGAAAATTAGAATAGCATAAACAAATTTTGAAAAAGAACAAAGATGATTCTCACTACTTGCTTTAAAGATTTACTATAAAGCTGCAATCAACAATGTGTGGTACCTGTGAAGAGACACATACATCAGTGGAGCAGAATAGAATCCAGAAACAGAAACACAAACAGACACACAAATGTAGTCAATTGATTTTTGACAAAGGTGCAAAGGTAATTCAAAGGCAAAATGACAATCTTTTCAAGACATGATGCAGGAAAAATTGCACAACATATACCAGAAAAAAAAGGATTATAGATAAAAACATAAAACCTAAAACTATAAAACTCCTAGGAGGTTCCACAAAAAGAAAAATGGTAAATTTTGTATCATCAAAATGAACTTTTGCTCATAAAAGACACTATCAATAAAATAAACTACAGACAGGGAGAAAACATTTGCAAATCACATATTTGCCAAAGAGCTTTTATTTGGCAAACATAAAATCTCTCAAAGCTTAATAATAATAAAACAACCCAGTATTTTTTAAATGGGCAAACTTCACAAAGAACATAAATATATTATTAAAAGGCACAGGAAAAGATAATTAACAACTTTAGTCATGAAGGGAACTCAAAACCACAATGAGATACTGCTACACACCTATAAGAATAGCTGAAACAAAAGAAAAATTGACAACGCCACACTCTGGATACAATGTGAGTTTCCATCTGTGGAGCTCTCACACATTGCTGGTGGTAATGCAACATGGCACATCCACTCTGGAAAACTGTGGGGGTCTCTTATATAGTTAAACATATACTTACCATATGACCAAGCAATCCCACTCCCAGGCACATGACCAGTAAAAAATGAAAACATGTTCATACAAAAACTTGTATGCAGATCTTTACAGCACCTTTTCTCGTAATCACCCCAAACTGAAAAAAGCCTCTAATGTACTTCAACTTGTAAACGGAAAAATAAAACTGGTACATCAATACCATGGAACACTACTCAGTGGTAAAATGGAATAAATTACTGATACATACAATAACATAGGTAAATCTGAATTGCTTTCTGCTAAATGAAAAGCCAAACTGAAAGACATACTGTATGCTTTATGTATTTTTCTAGGAAATGCAAAAGTATACGAATGGAGAATGAATCTATGGTTGATAAGATTCAGGGGAGGGTTCTAGTATAAACAGGCAACACAAAGGAATGCTTTTAGGTGACTGTGGTGGTATTTACACCATTCTATGCATCTGTCAAAACTTATAGTATTGTATACTAAAAGGAATAAATTGGCCAGGCACGGTGGCTCATGCCTGTAATCCCAACACTTTGGGAGGCCGAAGCAGGTGGATCGCTTGAGCCCAGGAGTTCGAGTCTAGCCTGGGCAACATGAAATCCCATCTCTACTAAAAATACAAAAAAATTAGCCAGGAGTGGCGGCATGCACCTGTAGTCCCAGCTACTCGTGAGGCTGAGGCAGGAGAATTGCTTGAACCTGGGAGGTGGAGGTTGCAGTGAGCTGAGATCGTGCCAGTGCACTCCATCCTGGGCAACAGAGCGAGACTCCATCTCAAAAAAAAAGGAATAAATTTTAGTGTATATGGATGAAAAATTTATAAAAACCATATGCTCATATTGAATTTTTTGGTTTTTTAACAGAAATATATATGAGTGAAAAGATAAATATCAAAATACTAACATTAGTATCTCTGAGTGATATCCATAATTTTAAAATAAGTTTTAAAGAATATGATTTTTTCTAATATCTGACTAAGTACGTACGAACACACATTTACATATACGCTGTAGTCTGACTCTCTCAGTATGTTCCTGTATGTACATAAAGTTCCAAAATTAATACCATCTTGAAGCATTAAAATGCTAAGATGCAAGGAAAATTAGGGAGAATTAAGATGGACTATATTTTCTTCCCTGTATTTCTACGGTTTCCTGTATTTGCACGAATTTTCTATAGTAAGTATGTATCACTTTTGAAATTAATTTTTTAAATTATAACACAGCCTGACAGACCTAAATATAAGTCAGTGTGAGTGGGCTAGTGCATTGTCTGACTTTGCAGAATTCCATGCTTCTGTCTCATATCTTGTTCAATTCCACAATGGATCTGATCAAGTGGTGACTCACTTTCCAAGAAAGCTCTGCTTTCACCGCACTCAGAAGGGCTACCCTGAGGGTGAGGCATGGACGCTTTAACTGTCTAACTACAGACTGCACAAGAGAGCTATGCTGTATGGAGTCCTAAGCAGTAAGATTTTTTCCAAGCATGCTTGGATCACATGAACATCTGATTCAATGTGGAAAATTGTAGTATTGTTCATGCTTCCACAGAAACATGTGACATTTCAGAAGAACACAGGCAAACAAATGAAAACCCTCAAGAGCAGTTACCAATTTTGCTAAATGTTATACCAGACATGGGGGAATGGCAGGAATGGGAAAAGAAGTGACCTCAACTAGTGGTCAGATGACTTTCTGTAATTTCAATACCATTTGCAACTAAAAGGGAATGGCTGATTATATCATCAACTATTTCCCCCACTCTAACAAAACCAGGCCCCTATTTTATGCCTGATCCAAAAGAAACATGCAAATAAGGTGAAGAGGATTCTATGCAAAGCATTACTCTCACAATTCTTCCTCCAGGTTAGGAAAAAACATTATTTGAGCCTTCAAGTTTATGTGCATATTTTAGGGTCAAGTCTGAGTCTCCTGAAGAAAAAGTTTGCAATTTTGCATTCTGTATAATATCCAAAACCCCCAAAAAACAAACAAACAAAAAAAAAACACAGAAAAAATCCACCTAATTTTGTACCCTGAGTATTCAATAAACTACTAGCCTTCACGTGGCACTGTGTGGTTTTGACTGGCAAAACTAAGTACATAATGACAAAGTCACATAATGACATGCAGAATCTCTTCTCAAGATATGTTATTTCCTATTTAAAATTAAGTCATGAACTAGAGCCAAGAATGTTTTATGATAAGTATATAAACAAATATAAGACTAACTCAAATGCAAAATATAGTATACTTAAGCAGCTCGTTTTCCCTCTTTAACATTTTTTAAATGTCAAAAAATCTCAGCATGTCTAAAAGCAAAAATGGTATCGTCCAGGTACACTTGACCATTTTCTGTTCTTTCAGCACCCCAGCTTTTTCACATCTGAGACTTTATTTATCCTGATATCTCTCTGGTTTTCTGAAATTCTTTTGCAATACAGATTTAGATAACAAAAATGTACCTAGATTATATTACCTTAAACTTCTACAAAAATTCCTTCACCTAGCCAAAATATAAGACCACACCTTTGGCTTTCATAAAACCATCAAATAAGAAACATTAACTGTAAACATTTTTCTATATGTTACACTAAAAACCAATCAAAGGCATTATCTACTGTGCTAACCAATGTTCTTTTTTTTATTTTTATTTACAGACAGGATTTGGCTCTGCCACTCAGGCTGGAGTGCAGTGGCACTATCATAGCTCACTGCAAACTCGAACTCCTGGGCTCAAGTCATCCTCCTGCCCCAGGACCCTACATATCTGGGACTATAGGCACATGCCAGCACCCCCAACTAATGTTTAATTTTTTGTAGTGGGAGCCTTGCTATGTTGCCCAGGCTGGTCTCGAACTCCTGGGCTTATGCAAGCCTCCTACAATGGCCTCCCACAGTGTTGGGATTACAGGTCTGAGCCACCATATGCACCCTTAATGTTCTTTAAACAAATATCTGAGTGATAAATTATCTTGAAAAGTCAGTGCCTGGAAAGAACTGTATTTTTCCCAATAAATTATTATACTTCCTTTATTTCAACATAGGGACAATACAATCAAATGTGTATTGTTTTTCACATTAGTTGCCCTGAAGATTATTTAAATTTGTTTCTCAATAGCAGTAACTAACCCATCTCTCGTATCTGAAACATACCTTTCTCTTTCTTTTATTTTCAAATTGTAATTTCTTACATGTTTTTGTTATATCACAACGAAAGTCAATCTGTAATATGTTTTGAAAATACGCAGAATTCAGGCCAGGCACAGTGGCTCGCGCCTGTAATCCCAGCACTTTGGGAGGCTGAGGCAGGCAGATAACTTGAGGTTAAGAGTTTGAGACCAGTGTGGCCAACAAAGTAAAACCCTGTCTCTACTAAAAATACAAAAATTAGCCAGGTGTGGTGGCGGGCGCCTGTAATCCCAACTACTTGGGAGGCTGAGACAGGAGAATTTCTTGAACCTGGGAGACGGAGGTTGAAGTGAGCCAACATCACCACTGCACTCGCCTGGGTGACAGAGTGAAACTCCGTCTCAAAAACAAACAAACAAACAAACAAAAACAAAGAAAATAGGCAGAATTCATATATTAAGACTGCTCTATAGGGTCCTACAATTAATCCATGTAAATTAAAAAACAATGTGGCTTAGAGCAGCATAGAAATCACCTGATGATATTATTAAAGTGCAGACTCTGATTCAGAAACTCTGGAGTGGAGCTGGAGATGCCATATTTCTCACAGGCACCCAGACAAAGTTGATCCTGCTGGTCCTCGGCCCACACTTTGAATAGGCAGGGCCTGAACAATATTCTGCCATGACATGAATGAAAAGCCAGTCCAGGAGGAATAATGGTATGATACGGCCCGAAGAGAGGATGACTCTCAAAATGGCCAGTACTACAAACTAGAGCCAATGGGATTCCCAGATATCAGTTTCAATCTTTAAAAATCAAGATATCTTAAATCCATCACCAATATTTTAAGTTTTCTAAAAAATCCAGTTCATGGTTTTCAAAGAAGTTGATTCTGACTCATCCGTTAGACACTCTACCATACACATATGAATAATGTTCTGGTTGATATATTTTTAAATTCCTATCATTTTGAATATTTTTGGGAGAAGACAGGACGAGAAAAGAATACTCAATGAAAATTTGGGAAAAGAAAGCTTCCATTTACTTAAACATTTACTAAACACCTATTATACTGCAAATACTACTTTAAGACCTCAAAATACATTTGCCTTTTTCTTTTCATTTATTTATGTTGGTTTTATCCTAATTCTTTATTATCTTTTGGGGCAATTATCATGTAACATGCAGCATAATCACTTTGCTAGTGAATGAGTGAATGAATCCACACCACTTGAGGAAAATTCATCAGCTGTGATATTGACTAAGAAAATGTTAATATTTGATCAACAGCTAGTTTAAATTTTCTTTCTTTCCAGCTTATTTCCAATTAAGTGGATTCCTTCTCCTGGCCTTACAGGTTACATAATGATAGTGTCTGAAATACTTCACAGTAAAGACCTAGTTTTTCCAATGTTATCCATATCAGGCCTCTAAGCTGAAGCTCAGCCATTATAACCCCTGCGACCTGCACACATACGTCCAGATGGCCTGCAGGACCTAAGAAGTCTGGGGCAGTCGAAAAACCACAAAAGAAGTAAAACAGCCAGTTCCTGCCTTAACTGATTAAGCAACATTACAACATTCCACCATTGTGACTTGCCCCTGCCCTACCTTAACGGATCGATCGACCTTGTGACATTCCTCTTCTGGACAATAAGTCTTATGATCTCCCCACTATGTACCTTGTGACCCCCTTCTCTGCTAACAATAAATAACCACCTTTTACTGTAATTTTCCATTACCTACCCAACTCCTATATAGCAACTCCTTCCCCATCTTCCTTCGCTGACTCCTTTCTCGGACTCAGTCCGCCTGCACCCAGATGAATTAAAAGCTTTATTGCTCACACAAAGCCTGTTTGGTGGTCTCTTCACACAGACACGCTTGACAGTCCAATCTTTACAGATTCTCATATTGCCCACTGTTACACGTATGTATGTCTCCACATAATTTCATGGTTGAAGTAGGAAAAAACTTGCCTTTTTGTTAAAGCTAAAATTAACCAGTTATCTACTATACATAAAGGGCTAGCTGAGTCACTGCATTTACTTCATATAAGTACAAAAACAGTTAAGTTTTTTTCTAAGTCAGAAACTTTAAAATCAAGTATACTAGTTTTCTATTACTGTGGTAAACAATTGCTATCAATTGAATGGCTTAAATGACACAAATTTATTATTTTACAATCTGGAGGTCAGAAGTCCAAAATACGCTAAAATTAAGCTGTCAGCAGGTACGTGTTCCTGGAAACTATAGGAGGAAAACCATTTTCTTGTCCTCTCCAGCTTCTAGACACCTCTCACACCCCTTGTCTCCTGGCTCCATTCTCCATCTTCAAATTCAGCATTGTCGAATCTCTCTACGACTTTCTTCCAGTCACATCTTCCTCCAACGATCTCTTGTCTTCCGTTTCCCTATTCCTTTCAAGGACCCTTGTAATTACATTGGGCCCAATGGGATAACTCAGGATAGTTACCCTATTTTAAGGTCAATTGATTTGCAATCTTAATTCCATCTGCAACCTTAATTTCCCTTTGCCATATAACCTAATGTATTCACAGGTTCCTGGCATGAGAATGTAAACATCTTTGGAGCCCCATTATTCTGCCTACCACACCAAGACAGTGTTCTTTTCCCATTTACTAGCTTCAATTTTCCAAAAACACCTTAGTTCTCTTACAGTTTCTCAATACTAGGAAAAGAAACCATTGGAGAATAACAGTATAAGATTACTGGTACCAACAATGTGCATTTCAGTTTTTGACCATAAGCTCTGAATCTACTGGAATGACCCTCACACCCAAAGAGAGATATGAATACAGCCAGAATGGCCACTGCCACATAACTGTGCTCCTGGATGCATGCAGCCTGAGATTCCTGACTCAGATCCTGGTAAACTGAAGCCATGGAACATGGAATCCAAGTGTGACTATCAGGATAAATGATTCCTGCAATCCAAGTTGGCTAGAAAAAAGGGCCTTCTCATTACAATTTTAAAAAGTTAAATCCTCTTGCAAAATTACTCCAATAAACTTAGACTCATTAATATTGTACAAGGCACTAGGTAATAAAGTTTACAGTCTTTTTAACATTAAAAGTGAAAAGTAAAATGGCTAAATTATAGTAGTCTAATCTTTTCATGCCATTACTGAGGATTGACAGGTTGGTTGTTTTAACAGCTGTACAATGCTTAAGCTCTAAGGATTCCAAATCTCAAGTAATAAAAAGAATAACACTTTGCGTGAATGTTTTTATGACTATATCTCAGACATACTTTCTCACAGGAATTCTTGGTTAAGTATTTCAATCAGGAGCCACAGAGTAAAAAATTACAATGGCTGGCTAAAGGTCCTATACAATCTGAAGCTAAATATGAAGCAAAGTAAATGTTTCACATTTGAATCTACTGTGTGACTTCAGGGATTAAAAAAAAAAAAAAGTCCTTTATGGGTGATTAGTATTTAAATCAGGCAAGTCCAATCACTGGATGCTAAAAGATAAATTATATGCCAGCATAGCAAGCTGACTCTACTATGGTCTCATGTCACACAAAGGTTATGGGAGGTATATTGTTTCTTCTGAGCCTTGTTTTTTAATGCACAGTAAGCAATGGCAATTATGAAAAGTAGGCATCTCTTGGGTTAACCAACACCCTCAATTTCTACCTCTGTTCACCTGCTGACTCCTCCCCTTGCTCCCACAACACAGCGTCTACTGTAAGAGTGGTGCTGAGGGCTGTTTCTAGTACCTATGGCTCTCACAGCATCTCTGTACTTTCGCCCAGCACTGCTCCTTAGCAACATTCAAATGGGCAAACTCTAAGATCTGACTTAGGAATGGGATAAGGCAGTGTCCCAAAAGGAGATTTGCTCACATAGACCCTCAAAGAATTCTGAAAATCTATGCACATATTTTTAAATAACAGCTCAACATCCTTAACATAGTTAAGTGTAAACACTTGAAAAAGGGACATCTTTCATGCGCTCTATGGCTGGTATGCTTGCTTCATATACATATGCATCAGAACCTCAGGGTTGCAGATTTAGCTCATTCAATATACGGAAAATGTCTGCTACACAACATAATTGGCAAAACCAATCCTCATTGACAGCCAATCAACCCAATAAGACTTTCTGTCAAGACAATTCCAACATTGTTGTTCAATCAAATATAAAGATAGTCCTGGTGACAGCCATCTATCTTCTGGAAGCTAAAAGGAACGGACAGAAAAACACACCCCAGAGCCTTGTCATGTGCTCCTCACTTGGATGAGTGGGGACAATGAAAGAATTGGCAGGCATCACCCATGTTCAGAGGAAAATTAGTTTCAAGCAGAGTTGGAAAACGAGGATCTGAAAATTAAAACCCTTGCAACATTCTATGCCCTGTGAAGTCTTGTGGGCCTAAGGGTATGTGCACAGTTTGGAGACTCCTGGGCAAAAGAATTGAAATTCCACTCTGAAAGCATCTAATATAATGCAAATATAAGGTGTTATTTTTAAACCAAAAGCCTCTCTGCATTTCTTTGAGGCATCCTAAGGCTTTGGAAATTTTTAAAACAGGTATCATGTTCTCTTCATCAGAATGGAGGGTCAAGAAGAGATTATAATCTTGCTGGTGTGGCCAACCTAGTGTATAGTCTTGGATAAACAGTTTAGGGAGTCCCAGGAATTGGTTCTACAATTTCTCTGAGTGCTTTAGAACTTCACTGCTTTTGTTTTAAGCCTCTTCCTAATAATCTTTTAGGGTGTGTCTTAGTCACCTTTACCCTGAAATTCCTAGGTCCATCCATGATGAGTTCATTATTGGGCCTTATGCCTATGTTCTGTTCTCCAGGGGGGTTGAAGAGGGCCTTTTACTGCCAGAAATAGAAAAACTTTCAAAATGATATACTAATAATAACCGGCACCTGTCAAGATTATCATATTGTGCCAACAGAGGAGCTGCTTATGCAAACTACTGTAAACTCGTACATCGGAAGACAGAGAAGTGTGTACAGTCACCTTGGAAATGCACTTTGAAAACCTCTGTCTCCTAACATTTACGGGGTAAAGGTTGAAAGTAAATTATTGACAAAGGGGGTAAAAAAAACAGATGCAAAGAAGACAACTTTATTAGGTGCTTTCTCTCCCTTATGAGAAGGATTTGATTCTTTCAGGTGAAGTTCCAAATCACTAGACAATACCCAGTTTCCTTCAGTTGCACCAAGTTCATCCCACGGTGGGTGCTTTGAAAAGCACCTTGAGGGCGAATGGGTCTCAGGCCACTCATGATCAAGTCCGATGCTTTTGTTAGTTGAAGATTCTTCCCGTGTCACCTCTTAGAAGCAGTTCGGTGTCCCCCTCCAAAGAGCCCACCACCTGGCTGCGCCCCACCTCCATTTGTCCCCCAGCTGCCAGGTAAGGGTAACCCAGCCAGGTAACGGTGAGTGGTTCAGAAGATGCCGCTGCGAGGGCAGCCAGGCCTTCACACGCAATCACTGGGGAAGAGGCGAGGACACGGGTGGATGCTGGAGGCGCGCACGTGCGCAGGTGCTCGCGCATCCGCGCGCGCGTGCGCGCGCGCGCACACACACACACACACACACACACACACAGAGGCACGGGGTGCGGGGCGAGTAGGGGGAGGGGACGGCCTTACCAGATCAATAAACGTCAGGAATTTCCAGCTCCCTCCGTAGGTCTGGTGCGAGGGCATTTCGATGGCCTTGTAGTTACACAGGATAGAGCAGTAGGACAGCAGGATTGCCACCCGCAGCACCTGGCAGGGGACAAGCGCCATGTTCGCCAGAGGCCTGGGCTGGCTGGGCGGCGAGGAGGGCGGGCGGGAGGGAGGGAGGGAGGCGCTGGGCGCGTGGGGGCGGGCGCCGTGGGAACACTGGCGCGGGGCGGGAGCTGGCGAGGGGCGGGGGCGGGGCGGGGCGGGGGCGGCGTGGGGGCTGGGCGCGCGCCCCCGGGGACTGGCGCGGCCGCGAGCGCCCGGGTGACCTGTACTGGCCTGGCGCGGTTTGCAGACGCTCTCCACTGCCGGCCACGGTCTGGCAGGCGGCGTGTCGTCATCTCTTTCGTCACCTTCGTCATTCTGCTCTTGCGATCGCAGGATCCCGGGACACCGGGCCGGGGCACCCCCTAGAAGTCCTAGGAGTGGGTGCGACCTCTGAGTGCGACGGAGCCTCGGGAAGTGCGCGCTGATCTCCAGGGGGAAGCGGGGCTTGTGGCTAGTGGGCGCTGGGCCGGGTGAGGGGGCGGGGAACCTGGATTGAAGGAGGGGACCCCAGTGTCCACAAATGTCCCCCCGCTCCTGGAATCACGGTGACCTTCTTGGGGTAGTTGCAGTTGGCCAAGAGCGGGTGACCCGTGCGGAGGGATCCAGTGGGGGTGTGAACGTGGGGTGTAAACCCGAGCACAGTCAGCCGCGAGTGACTTTTGGTATTTTGGAGCAATAAGGTTTTCAGTGTTGACTGACGACTGTCAATCACTAGGAAACTCTGCTTTCAATGGGTAGGCTACTCAGCATTTTTCCACCAGAGACTGATTAATGTCATATTAGCATGTAACATCAGCTAGGATATGAACTTTGGACAAGTGGTTTATAAATAAAAAGCTATAAAGTATTATCAAATAACTTTCTGCTACAGGATTGCATTCAGCTTTTAAAAAATTCCAAGTTTGGATGTAAAACCCCTACGTGTAAGTTAATACTAGTCTTTTGGGTGTTAAACTGGTTTTGCCCTTTTACTTGTTTTTTTCTTACACTGCACTACCAGGGCTTAATGGAAGGAAAATAAATATAAACTGGAATCCCTCCTGCCTTCCAGTAAATGTTGTCACACTGAAGTTGCATCAGTCTGTGGGCAACATTTTCATTTCAGCCAAGCAGATGCAGGGTCGGATTATGAAAAGGCAACGTAGGTATTTCCTGTGGCTCCATTTAAAACAGGTGTCCTCTCCAAATAGTCTCTGAGTCAGAGGATGTGAAGGGAGGGCTGGTGGGGAGAAGCATAGTGCTAGAGGTAAGGGGAAAGTAGCAAGCCATGGATGTTTTCCTGCATGTTTCCAAACAAGCTCTAGATTTTTAAAATTAGCATTATAATTATGCTAATAGAACTGGTGTCAGAAGAAGATTCTACTAGCATTAAAACGATGTATTATTGATGATTTTTGGTCATATCTTAATGTAAAAGTTGGGTTTACTTTTTTTAATTGCGCATCCTTGGTACATGGTTATAAAACTGCCAAAAATAAAAATAAATAAAAAAGAGTAGATCTATTGAAGATCTATCTACCTTAACAGTGTGTCCAGAGTTGGTTCCCGCCAGTGAGTTCGTGGTCTCACTGACTTCAAGAATGAAGCCACAGACCTTCGTGGTGAGTGTTACAGCTCTTAAAGATGGCAAGGACCCAAAGAGTGAGCGGTAGCAAGGTTTATTTTGAAGAGCAAAAGGACAAAGCTTCCACAGCATGGAAGGGGACCCGAGTGGGTTGCCCCGGCTGGCTGGGGTGGTCAGCTTTTATTCCTTTATGTCCCCTTCCGTGTTCCATTTCTGCCCTGTCAGAGTGCCCTTTTTTCAGTCCTCCCCACAATTGGCTACTTTTAAAATCCTGCTGATTGGTGCGTTTTACAGAGCACTGATTAGTGTGTTTTACAGAGCACTGATTGGTGCATTTTACAATCCTCTTGTAAGACAGGCAAGTTCCCCAAGTCCCCACTGGACTCAGGAAGTCCAGTGGCCTCACCTCTCAATAAAGCCTTAATAAAGTTTTATGAGTTATTGTGATATTGGCAAATTTTGATATACCCTTCCTGCTTTACATGTTAGAAAATTATTAATACTCCTCAACCCCATTGTTATAAAAGGAAATAATATTTTCATAAAGCCATTTTTAATGGTCAGGTTTTGTGTGTGTGTGTGTGTGTGTGTGTGTGTGTGTGAGTCTAGCTCTGTCACCCAGGCTGGAGTGCAGTGGTGTGATCTCAGCTCACTGCAACCTCCACCTCCTGGGTTCAATTATTCTCCTGCCTCGGCCTCCCAAGTGGCTGAGACCACAGGTGCATGCCACCACACCCGGCTAATTTTTTTTGTATTTTTAGTAGAGATGGGGTTTCACCATGTTGGCCAGGCTGGTCTCGAACTCTTGACTTCAAATGATCCGCCTGCCTCGGCCTCCCAAAGTGCTGGGATTACAGGTGTGGGTCACCACGCCCGGCCAGTTTCTTTTTAAATAAATAACGGTAACGCTAAATTGAGTATTTAGAACCTATTCTGCTGGGTTTGCTTTTGTTGTTTCATGATTTGCCAACCATAATGAGATAGTTTTGTGCTTTAAAAAATGAAGCGTTTGTATAAAACTTGACTCAAATACTATTTTATGAGAATGTCAGTTCACAATTTTTGGAACCTCTTGATAACTATCAACATGTCCAGATTTGCTTTCTCTGCTTTTCAGACCATATCTAACAATCTTAGTCATGTTTTACAGATCTTTTGTGGAAAATATTAATCTACACACAGATTGTGTTTTTACAGCATAAACAGTACAATGGGTATTATTGCTTTTAAAACTTCATTAGGTAAGTTACCACTTTTTATGAATTATAATACATCATTCACTTCTGAGTATTCTTATGATGATTCCATATTTGATTTAGATGATACTGTTTTCTATGTATAGAAGAAATATTTGCATGTCTTTTTATCTTTTTCATTCTACTACACAGTGAGACTGGAGGAGAAAAGCCTTATCCAGTTGAATTTCATGAACAGTAGTAAACATAAGAAACACCGAGGGAAGATTTCAAGAACACGTTTTGCTTCAAGCTATATTAATATTCTTTGTTGTAATATTTCTTAGACTATATATGAGGCTGAAAATACCCTTTCTTAAGTACTTCTAATAACTGAGACACACTGTTCATTCCTTTTTTTTCTTTTGGAGGGGGTGTGTATTAGGCCATTCTCATACTGCTATGAAGAAATACCTGTGACTGGGTAATTCATAGAGACAAAGAGTCTTAATGGACTCACAGTTCCACATGGCTGGGGAGGCTTCACCCTCATGGCAGAACGTAAAGGAAGAGCAAAGTCACATCTTACATGGTGGCAGGCAAAAGAGTGTGTTCAGTGGAGCTGTCCTTTATAAAACCATCAGATCTCGTGAGACTTATTCACTATCACAAGAACAGCACAGGAAAACCTGCCCCTAGGATTCAATTACTTCCCAGCAGGTCCCTCCCACAATGCATGGGGATTATGGGAGCTACAATTCAAGATGAAATTTGGGAGGAGACACAGCAAACCATATCAGGGAAGATGTCTGTCTGACATACTGATGATAATACCTGTTAATTTGGGAAATGACTGGGACTCTTATGTTACCCTTAGATTGTATTCCAAGAAGCCAACTTTATGTAACTATTGGTCCTTGCTTAAAAGTTCAGGAGGAAGAATTGTGTTTAGACATATCCTTACAGTATTCGATGTTTACACATTTCCTTTGGTTCCGCATTTACACGAGATAAGCATTTTCTAACACTATCAATATACTTGGAACAAATTTTTTCTCCCCATTTATCTGTACTTCAAGGGTGAAAGTTAGGACATGTCCCTCTCAGAGGCCTGGGCATGGAAAAAATCTTCAGTATTACAGAAAAGATACCTTTGAATTATTTTTATTCATTATCAATATAGCATATTTATGATACCAAAACGGAAAAGCATTTTTTTTTTTTTTAAATTTCCCCCACTCTTTCTACCCAGAGAAAACATGGAACATTTTAGCATATTCCTGCAAGTCTTTTACAATATAGATTTAGCTGGTTGTGACGTACTATATAACAACCTGCATCACAGAGATTTCTTCTGCCTCAAGTTTAACAGCAATTTTCTATTTAAAACGTTGTAAAAATCATGTTTAATGATTGCATAGCACAACATCATATGGACACATCATACTTTGCCTAAACTTTTTTTCTTTTTGGATATTTATGTTCTTTTAAAGTTTTTACCAGTATAAATACACAGGAATGTCTACATTTTGAACTGAGAAAACTACTTTTTTAGAATTATATGGAACTCAAAACCAATTAAGAAACTACACTTCTAGAACCTACTGTGTGTTGTTCATGTGTGTTTATATGAACTGAGGTGACAAGGAGAGTTCTTTTACCCTGGAGGGCAGTTGGGAAAGATTAAGTGAAATAAGTAGGTAAAAATTACTCTTTTTTTTCCCTTACAATTAACTGATGCTCATTGTGGCTTTTTCAAATTGCCATAAACACAAAATGCAGTACCAATGCATTTAATTAGTCAGGTGTTTTTGTGTTTGTTTTGGGGTTTTTTTTGTTGTTGTTTGTTTTGGTTTTGGTTTGTTTGTTTTGTTTTTGCTATTAACCAGTAAAAGTTGCTCTTTACAGGCCAAATGAGCAACAGCTACTAGTGGTTGTGTTGATGCCACAAGTTTTCACTGATTTTAAAATGGACTCTATTTGCTACAGAGAACTCTATGATATAGATTTCTAAACACAGAGGATTCTATGGAGGGTCACTGAAAAGTGTTAGAAAAAATAGTGTCTAGAGGAATCGTGAGTCATTGCATGATCTCATACAGATGTGAAACATCTCCGTCACTCTCTAGTACTAGAAGTGCATTTGCCAGTGCTCCCCATCAGGCTTGGAATACTCTCTCTTCGTGTGCATGTATCCAAACCCAGCACATCCAGCAAGACTCAATTAAGTTCACTTCATCTGACAGTCCCTCTTTGGGACATATGATGTAGCCATCCTGCTCTGAATGGTCCACCTGGATGGCTTACTGGTGAGGCAAATCCTACATGCATTCATTATACTCATTATTTCCTCCTCAAAAATTGACCCACTGAAGTTAGAAAACTCAGGACAGAGCCAGATGGCCTAGGAGTGCCAGTCTCTTAATGGTGCTAAAATATCCCTGGAAGCTAGCAAGTTGAAGGTAATATACTTACCTGAATTCTTCTCAGGGAGACTACTGTATGATGTTAAAAGAAATGTTATCACAAGCTACTTGGTTGGATGGATGGTGGTGACTGTGAGACTTTCTAAAGCTTCCTAGAGTGACAGTAAATGGTTGTCAAATCTCCACCCTCAATGGGTGTACACTGCAGATGTAATTAGTCAAGATGACATAATGCTAGAGTAGGATGGGCCCCTTAT